>NC_030830.1:19543667-20246264 GCF_001704415.2 Capra hircus
GTCCCATCATTTCATGGGAAATAGATGGGGAAATAGTAGAAACTGTCAGACTTCATTTTTTTGGGCTCCAAAATCACTGCAGACGGTGATTACAGCCATGAAATTAAAAGACGCTTACTCCTTGGAAGAAAAGTTATGACCAACCTAGATAGTATATTCAAAAGCAGAGACATTACTTTGCCAACTAAGGTCCGTCTAGTCAAGGCTATGGTTTTTCCTGTGGTCATGTATGGATGTGAGAGTTGGACTGTGAAGAAGGCTGAGCGCGGAAGAATTGATGCTTTTGAACTGTGGTGTTGGAGAAGACTCTTGAGAGTCCCTTGGACTGCAAGGAGATCCAACAGGTCCATTCTGAAGGAGATCAGCCCTGGGATTTCTTTGGAAGGAATGATGCTAAAGCTGAAACTCCAGTACTTTGGCCACCTCATGCGAAGAGTTGACTCATTGGAAAAGACTCTGATGCTGGGAGGGATTGGGGGCAGGAGGAGAAGGGGACGACCGAGGATGAGATGGCTGAATGGCATCACAGACTCGTTGGACGTGAATCTGAGTAAACTCTGGGAGATGGTGATGGACAGGGAGGCCTGGTGTGCTGAGATTCATGGGGTCGCAGAGTCGGACACGACTGAGCGACTGAACTGAACTGACAAATACCCACTTACAAGAGTATTAATAGAATGCGGGTTTTGATTAAATGATAAGAGACTTCCCAAGCAGTCCAATGGTTAAGACTGTTTCCAATGCAGGGGGCATGGGTTCAATCCCACTGTGCCACATGCCCAGTAAATAAAGAAACATGATAAATGACTAGTACAGATAGTGGTTGCTAATGTGGGCAGGAAATGTTTACAGAATAAACTCTTATTTCACTTTCTATCTTGATCTTTAGAGCCCTCTGTCCGTCCTCTACTTGGCAGTTATCAAAGGTTGTATTTATTATCTCCCCCTTCCAAACGTGTTCTTCTCAAGGGCTCCATAATTAAATACACAAATGACTTCAGTACCCACCCAGGGACCATAGATGTCATCTGTGATTCCTTCCTACCACCCACCTCTTGATCTCTCGAGTCTGTCTGTAGCTCTCTACCTGGCTTCCCTGACTATCATTTAGATCACAGTTCTGTGATATCAAGGGCTTCCCAGGTGGTGCAGTCATAAAGAATTTGCCTACCAATGCAGGAGACACAGGTTCGATCCCTGGGTCCGGAAGATCCCCTGGAGGGTGAAATGGCAAACCACTCCAGTATTCTTCCCTGGGAAATCCCACAGACAGAGGAGATTGGCAGGCTATAATCCGTGGGTTCACAGAGTCTGACACGACTGAGGGACTGAGCACACACCTGCACACATACACACACACAGTGATGTAGCCTGGCTGCCTGAACACGTGCGCACACGCGCACACACACAGACACTGCGATGTGGCCTGACTGCCCACCACAGCCTCCCTCCACCACCACCTTGCCCCCCACCCAAGCCCTTCTCTGAACCACATACACAGTGAGAGTTCTAAGGAGCAAATCAGCACCAGCTATGCAGGACGTAGAGACAGTGTGAGTAATATTTATAAAGCAGCATAAATGTGGCACTGGAAAGTCTTTGCTTTGGGCATATTACCCTCTCTGAGCCTGGCCTACACTCTTACCATGACCCTCAAAGTGGCTCCACAGTTAAGAAGAATCAGTGATCCAAGGGATATGGTGAGGGACTCTAGTCCTAAGACTAAGACAGAACTGGCCCAGGCTAGCTATACACACCAGTACCTGCTCAGGAAGTGATGGAGAAATAAGCTAGAAGGAACCTAGTTCCCTAAGTGCTGGAACAGAACCCTGGCAGTCGCCTTCCTCCAAAGTTTACACGTGAGGACCTAAACTTATATCTTAGTGAAGTCATTGCTCCTGGGGCGAGAGACGGTTGGGTCTCTGTTACCCCTATATCTCCCAGAGATGGCCACAGTCAGGCCCAAGGAAATCCTGGTAGAAGTGCTGTTTGCAGACTTCCTGCTGTGAGGGACTCTTCCCTAGAAGGCTAGATTCCTGATTCTATAGGAAGCTGTTTTTTTCCACTTTGACTCAGGTAGCCCTTTTTTGTTCCAGAAGGAACTGGCATGACCACAACTGGGACTTCTCTTGCTTCTCCAGATGGTCCAGATAATTTAGTGGCAGATTCACTCTACCTGAAGTCTGGGATTCAGCAGAACTCCCATTCAGTATCTTATGCTCCAGAGGTAGTGCAGTTTTTTTAATGACACATATATTACACACACACATGTACATGTATACACACACACAAATGTACACACATATTAATATGGATTACTTAATACATATTAATTATAAGGTTAATATATAGACTATAAAGAATTTCTACACATCAATAAGGAAAAGTTAGGGAATTCCCTGACAGTCCCAGGGTTAGGACTCCATGCTCTCACTGCTGAGGGTCCAGGTTTGATCCCTGGTCAGGGAACAGAGACCTTCCACAATCCACATGGTACAACCTTGGAAAAAAAAAATTAAAAAGCCCAAAAGGAGGCTGGACAAAGGATATGAATCAAAAACTCACAAAGGAAGAAATGCAAATGACCAATAAACATATAAAAAGAGGCATAATTCCATTAATATTTGGAGATTAAAAATAAAAACAAGACACCATTACACACCTAACAGATTGGCAAGTATTTAAAAGTTTAACAAAATATTGGCAGGGATATGGAAAGTAAATTGGCACAGCCAATCTGGATGCACTTAAATATCAAAAATTTAAATGCATAAATGATGTGATATGTTAATTTCATCATCCCACTGTCCTTGAGAACTAGAAGTCTTAACATGAGAGGAAAGTGTGGTAGGCAGGCTCTAAGATGTCCTCCAGTGACCACAGTTTCCAGTATTCAAAACCTTACATAATCCCCACAACCTCTAAATAGCTTGCTTCTAACCAATAGAATGGGCTTCCCTAGTGGCTCAGATGGTAAAGAACCTGCTTGCAATATGGGAGACTTGGGTTCGATCCCTGGGTTGGGAAGATCCCCTGGAGAAGGGCATGGTAACCCACTCCAGGGTTCTTGCCTGGAGGAATCCCCAAGGACAGAGGAGCCTGGCGGGCTACAGTCTATGGGGTCACAAAGAGGCAGACACGGCTGAGCAACTAAGCCACAAACCAATAAATACAGTAATGTTGAGGGGATGTCACTTCTGTGCATAGGTGACCAAAAACACTGTGATTTCTGTTTCTTAGCTGATGCTCACCCTGGGGATTTTGATGAAGCAAGCAATCATGATTTAAACAAAACAAAAACATAATCTATAGACTTCAAGAGAATAGTTGCAAATGATGTGACCAATAAGGGATGATTTCCAAAATAAACAGCTTATGCAACTCAAAAACAACATAACAAACCCCAAACAACCCAGTAAAAAAATGGACAGAAGATCTAAATAGACATTTTTCCAAAGACATACAGATGGGCAAAAGGCACATGAAGTGTTCATCATCGCTAATTATTAGAGAAACACAAGTGATACAATGAGGTATCACCTCACACCAGTCAGAATGGCCACCATCAAAAAATCTACAAACAATAAATGCTGGAGAGGGTGTGGAGAAAAGGGAACCTTTCCACACTGTTGTTGGGAATGTAAATTGGTATAGCCACTATGAAGAACAGTATGAAGATTGCTTAAGAAACTAAAACTAGAGCTACCATATGATCCTGCAATCCCACTCCTGGGCATAAATGTGGAGAAAAATATGGTTTGAAAGGATACATGCACCCCAACGTTCACTGAAGTGCTATTTACAATAGCCAGGGCATGGAAAACCTGAATGTCCATTAATAGATGAAAGGATAAGCAAGATCTGCTTACCATTGCACCACCTGGGAAGCCCCAGCAAATAAGATGCAATAGGAAAAAAGAAATGAAGGGAACTCTAATTGAAAGAGACAAGACCTATCAGCCAAACACATCTGGTAGATATCATGGGGGTCCTGATTTAAGCAAACATTTAAAGACATGCCCTTCATGTCTTTCCACTTGGGCAGAGAGAGGTGAAGTAACTCACCTACAGCCACACCAGTGGACAGGAACCAACCACAGCACAGCAGCGCCCTGCCACCAAGAAGCAAGCGGGTCTCTTCTTCTCCCACCCTTCAGCTTTCCCCGCTCCTCTTCCCATCCAGCTCTGGCTGCCTGCAGAGGTCCTGCACCTGGCTGCCCTCACTCCCTGTGTCTCCCGTCCTATCACCATCATCATTAATATAACCTGACCTCCAGGAGTCCATCCATATATATGAACATAAAGAACTGGAATATATACACTTACTGGGTATGTAATGATATAAGGTAATCACTCGCTGGGTCTCCCGCCCCACCATTAGCATCACCTGACCTCCAGGAATCCATCCATTTCTTCCTCTTGTGCATCACCAGGGTATCTGCACCACCCCCACTCTCATTGCTTTCAAGACAGAACTAGTCACACAAAATACTTGACACCTGGTTAAGTGGTTTCACCTACATTTTCTGTTTAAGGGAGAACAACTTTCTGGGGGCTGGGGTGGGTTGTGTTGCTCAGTCGCTATGCTGTGACCGATTCGTTTTGACCCCATGAACTGCAGCACACCAGGCTTCCCTGTCTTTCACTATCTCCCTGAGTTTGCTTAAACTCGTGCGCATTGAGTTAGTGATGCCATCCAACCATCTCATCCTGTTGCCCCCTTCTCCTCCTGCCCTCAATCTTTCCCAGCTGTGGGGGTTGGGGGGAGGACAAAGTTTCTGGATGCAAAAATCCCATGGATGGAGGAGCCTGGTAGGCTGCAGTCCATGGGGTCACTAAGAGTCGGACACGACTGAGCAGCTTCACTTTCACTTTTCGCTTTCATGCATTGGAGAAGGAAATGGCAACCCACTCCAGTGTTCTTGCTTGGAGAATCCCAGAGATGGGGGAGCCTGGTGGGCTGCCGTCTGTGGGGTCGCACGGAGTCGGACACGACTGAGGCGACTTAGCAGCAGCAGCAGTGGGAAAGAGCACCAGTCAGTCAGTCAGTCTCGAAGACTTTGCTCAACTTCACCTGCTTGGGAGATGACAATCACTTCATGTCACCAAGCTGAGTTTACTCAACAGTGAATGTGAATGGCAAATAGCATGTCTTCCTCTTGTAGGGGCATGGTGAGGAGCACCTGTGAAACCCTAGGGGAAAACTTTTTAGTCTACACCATAAGGCTTCTGCACCAGCTCATCCCCTTCCTGAGTCACCCTCCCAGGCAGCACCAACTCCCTCACCTGCTCCAAATCTTAGCACAAATGCCTCCTTCTCAGTGAAGCCTTCCCTGACCACCCAAGATAATGAAACCCCACTCCTTTATCCTGCTCCATTTTCTTCTGTTTCCAAAACACTTTATTACACTGTCATTTATTTATTATGTGCTGTGTTTAGTCGTTAGTCGTGTCCGACTCTTTGTGACCTCATAGACTGTTGCCCACCAGGCTCCTCTATCCATGGCATTTTCCAGGCAAGAATACTGGAGTGGGTTGCCATCTCCTTCTCCAGGGGAACTTCTGGACCCAGGGATTGAATTGATGTCCCTTCTATCTCCTGCACTGGCAGACGGATCCTTTACCACTGCGCCACCTGGGAAGCCTCATTTATTATACTTACTGTTTATTGTTTTTCTCAAGCAGGGTACCCTCATGTGTCCCAAGTCCCCACAACAGTGCCCACTGGCCCAAAGTGATGCTCAGCAGATGCTGCTGACTGGCTGAGTGCTCTGCTCACTGCCTGAACTTCCCTTCTTTTCTAGATGCTCCTCTGCTCACAGGCACTGAAAATCCTTCATGTCACTGTCTTAAGGCTGAATGCCGGAGTGTGTTATCAGCGACTAGAACACTTTGGATTAGACTGATGAAAGAGAAACTGAAAAAAAAAAAAGCAACATTCCCCAATTCTCCCTTTGGTTTCCTTAGGTCGCAGGCCTGCCCTATCAGGCCCTTTCCTCCCATCTCTCCTCTCCTCCCCTGAGCTCTTCTCCTTTATGCCTTGGGCCTCTCTTTTATGGTTGCTTTCGTCTTTGTGAGCTTTTCTTGGCCTTTCTGGGAAGGTGAGACAGGAAAGGGCTGTCTGAGCCCTGGTGCTGGAATCTCAGAGGGCCCAAACTAAAGGTCTGTGTTGAAGGTGCCTGTGGTTTGTAGTAGCACCCTAGCTAAGGACATGCCGCTGAGTCCTTGTCCTTGTGTCCTGAGATGCTGCAGGGGGCGGGGGCAGTGAGGACTGCAGGTCTGCACTGTGCTTATAAAACATGGGCAGTTCCTTTCCTGTCCCCCTGGGAGTTCATGTGAAAGGGAGAGAGGAGGCATAGCGGAAGCTCTGGGACAGAGGCTTTTTCCTAAAGCAAACGTTTACAGGAACTACTTAGACTTCCCAAGTGATGAATCTGCCTGTGCAGTGCAGAGAATGCTGCCTGGTTTCCCAGCCCCCTCAGCCACCTGCCCATTGCACTTCATGGGCATCTCACTCCTCTGAGGGTGGGGCTGGCAGTGGGGAGCACAGGTGTAGGGGCAACATGCAGACATAGGGGTTTCAGTGGGAGGATGAGAAGGAAATGAATTTGTCTGACACCTCTAGCTGTAGAAGGACCATCAGGACTGTCTGGGGTCCTGATATTCAAATGTGCTCCATGAACCAGCAGCATCAGCACCACTGGGAGTGTGTTGAAAATGCAGATTCGTGGGCTCCACCATTACCTTTTGAATTAGAATCTATTTTAACAAGATTCCAGATGATTTGTAGATACTCTAAAATTCAATAAGCACTGTTCTGGGGACTTCCCTGGTGGTCCAGTGTTTAAGCCTCCATGCTTCTACTATCGGGGGCATGAAGTTCTATCCCTGGTCAGGGAATTAAGATCCTGCATGCTCTGAAGTAAGGCTAAAAAGAAAAAAGCCCTATTTTAAATAGTCTGCATTTAGCTAATGTTCTGTTTCCAAATGAAACAATCAAGGAATTTTAGTTTTTGTTGTTGTTATGGTCCCCAAGCTATAAGGAAAACCAAATATATATACACATATATACACACATATATATATTTACATATATACACACACACCTATATATACATACATACATATATAGCCTTCTTTAACTTTCTAAAAACAAACTTTGAAGACATGCTTAGCACGGTATATTTTTAAGTTGAACTTATAGTTCCTTTCTTTTGAAATTCTGATAAACATTTTGACAGTGGAGAAAAGTATAATGAGATTGTCAGTAGAGGCATTTACCATTCCATTTAGTTCAAACAGGATACTTAAAATTCCACCTACATTCATTAGATGGTATTATTTCTTAGGTAAATCACAGTGTACATTTATTGAGTTATATTTTCAGTGCTTTACAAGTCTGTATTAATCTCATGTATCCTATGAGAAGGGTACTCTTACCCCCTATTAAATTTATAGGTAGGGAGACTGTAGAATAGGGACATTTAATTAAACTGCCCAAGGTCACAGAGCTTACAGATGGAGAAGCAGGTACTGTGTTTAACCCTGGCAATAAATGGCTTGAACCTGCTGGTCTCCCCAGTTAAGCGTAAGCTGCCTGAGGCCAGAGGCTCCATTTCTTTATAATCTCAATGACGCTGCTCTGCTGCTGCTTACAGTGGCCTTCCACACGGTTAAACTTCTAAAGCCTGTGACAGAAAAGGCTATCAATAAAACAGGCACATTGCAAAGGGTTTATTATTACTGGCCTCATCACATGGCATGTGGGATCTTAGTTCCCTGACCAGGAATCTAGCCTGTGCCTCCTGCATTAGGAGTGTAGAGTCTTAATCACTGGGCCACCAGGGAAGTTCCACAAAGGTCTTAAAGTATCATCTGATTCATTATTTATAACAAAAATGGGAACCTTAAATATAGTAATGACCTGCACTGAGAATTTGGAGTTCAATATCAAAATGGGACATGGATTCCTAAACCATCAAATCTATACACCTCACACCAGGGGTAATGCTGCTTAGTAAATAAGTTTGCCAACCATTCTGATGAAAGTATTAAAGAGAATATCCATTACATTCCTGGGGAGATTGTTGACATGATAATGATTTTTCTATGGGAATAGGAACAATTCTTATTCCCCCAAACCTTATTGCATTTAAAATGTTACTTTTACAAAAAAACAAAAACAAACAAACAAAAAACTCACCTCTGAATATCCTTTGGGTATATACACAAATGCTAGTCATTTAGAGTTGATCAATATTAAGTATTACTCAATAATGGCCCCTACATACCAATTTATTCCCAGGTAAGATTTGGTTGCTTTAAGGGAAATTGTTAGAAATGAACCAAGGGATAGGGAAGAAGGAAGCTGCGAAGCAAGTGCCCACATGCTCACACCCACAGTCATCCACTCAGGAGACAGCAGCACATGGTCTGCAAAAAAGTCATGCATTCCAAAGCAAATAAATTTCATAAGAGTAAAATAAGCCATTTGAATATCTTACTTTCCTGAGAATCACCTCACTGAAGGGCCCTGGTGGTTCATAGGGTTAGTTTAGTCCAGTTTGACAACAGTATGGATTCTAAAATGCCTAATGAGGTTGCAATGATGACTGAAAGCTTTCCCACACTCATCACACTCATACGGTCTCTCTCCAGTGTGGCTTCTCTGATGTTTTATAAGGAGCGTTCGCCTACTAAAGCTTTTACTGCACTGACTGCACTGATAGGGTTTCTCACCAGTGTGGATTCGGAGATGCTGGAAAAGCCCGGCATTCTGGCTGAAGGCTTTCCCACACTCATTACAGTGATAGCGCTTCTCTCCAGTGTGTATCCTCTGATGCTGAACAAGGTACGAGCTCAGGCGGAAGGTTTTCCCACACTCTTCACATTCATATGGTTTTTCCCCTGTGTGGATCCTTCTGTGTCTAATGAGGCCATTGCTGGCGCTAAAGGCTTTCCCGCAGTCTTTACATTGATAGGGTTTCTCTCCAGTGTGGCTCCGCTGATGTTCAATCAGGCCCGACCTCTGGCTGAAGGTCTTTCCACATTCTTCACATTCATATGGCTTCTCCCCAGTGTGGATTCTCTGGTGCTGAATGAGAACTGAACTCTGAGTAAAGCTTTTCCCACACTCATTGCACCTGTGACGTCTCTCTCCAGTGGGCTGTCCGCTCTGTTTTTCTGCCCTGCTCTCATGTTTACACATTTCTCTATATTTAGAATCTAAAGGAATATCTCTTTGGAGCCTGCTATTCTCAAAATGTCCCATTTCTTTTAAGACTTCCTGTTTTGATGTCAAGTCCTGGTTTTTAAGTACAGTTTCACCATCTAGAATAATAAGTAGATCAATGTCACTTTTTTCCTTTATGAAAGAGTATAACCATAGGATGGGAATGAGGAAGATTCATGTCAAATATACACAATTTAGGATCCAAAACTGGCAGTGTAATGTAACAACCTAAATTGAGATATGGAGACAAAGTAAGGGGTAACCAGCACCTGCTGAAATGGCTGGAGGTCACCCAGACAAGGTGAGACTTCCAGAGAAGATGTACACAAGCAGGCACTGTGAAGGGCTTACTACAAAGCAGGTGCTGCTCTAAATGTTTTTTATATATTAACTTATTAAATCTTCAAATGACTCTCTGACTCTGTACTCTGATTATTTCCGTTTTACAGATGCATAAACTGAAGGCACAGGAAGGTTACTTGACCTGTTCAATGTCACATAGCTTCTAAGTAGCAGTGCTTAAATTCCAACTGAAACAATTAGGTCCCAGAGTCCACAGTCTCTGAACGGACCTAAAAACGTCCTTACCTTGTTCTTCAAATTTGTGGAGCCCAAAAGATTCACATTTGAGCTGCGTCACCATGGACTGAAGCTGGAAAGCTGTTGATTCTTGCTTGGCCTTCAAATGCACTGCATCCCCTGAGAGCATTTCGGCAAGTCCATGTTCACAATCTGGGGCCTAAAGGCAGGGAGGTATATTTAGATTCATAAGAGGACGACTACTGGAACCTGGACTCACACTCAGTGAGAGAGATCATATGGAACTGTATGAGACATTTTATGCAATTACACAGTGGAAAGCCCAGAGTTTAATTCCACACCCAAAAGCAGAAGGGGGAGAACAAGAGTGGCCCAATGAGGTGTGATGGTTTAAAATATGTTCGTAAGCTCTTCAACATTATTTCCACTAAAAGGTGGAGCCTGATTTCTCTCCCCTTGAGTGAGAGTTGTACTTAAAATGGCTCATTTCTACTGAATAGAATGTATGGCAGAAGCCACTGTATATAATTTCTGAGACTAAGTCATAAAAACGTGAGGATTCATCCTTATCCTCTCTTCCTCTATTTCTGTCTCTCTCTCAGAGAAGCCAACTGACATGTTGTGAGGACACTCAAAGACCCCTAAGGAGAAACCTAGTAAAGACCTCTGCCAAAAACCAGTGAGGAACCAAGGCCCCCTACCAACAACCATGGGAGTAAGCCATCTTGAAAGTGGATCCACCAGCTGCAGTAGGTCTTCAGGGGACTATAATCTTGGTTGACATCTTCACTGCAACCTCATGAGAGATCCTCCTAAGTGGCTCCCAAAACCTGACTCAGAAACTGGAGGTAATATTTGGTTTTTTTTAAGCCATTAAAGCTTAGGGGATTACTTGTACCCAGCAACAGAGAACTAATACATGTGGCTATAGCCAACCAACCTGGGTCACCAAACTTCACCCTTCATTTCATATTCTATGTCCAGAAGGCCATCTTCCTCCTCTCACCTGGTTCTCTGGTTCACTGAGTTCTCGCTCCAGGTCTTCAACTGCAGCCACTGCCTCCTCCCCACTCTCGGGATGGTGCTCGCATACCCAGGCCTGGAGCTCCTCAGGCAGGATGGTCAGGAACTGCTCGAGGACCAGGAGCTCCAGGATTTGCTCCTTGGTATGTGTGTCTGGCCTCAGCCACTGATGACAGAGTTCCCGAAGCCGGCTCAGTGCTTCTCGGGGACCAGGAGTCTCTTGGTAACAAAAGTGTCTAAAAAGTTGGCAGGAGGCTTCCTGGCCAGAAAAGTTGTTCTCTCGAAGGTAGGTTTCTTGGTCCCAGATAGGGTCTTCCTTCACCTTCACAATCTTAAATCCCTCCTGTTCCCCTGCTGAAGCCATTCTGGGATTAATTTAGAAGGGCTCAATCCAGCCTGGGGTGGAAGTGTAACTGATTTAAGATCCTCTGATTTAATCTTCTTCAGAAGGACGCACCTGATGAGAAAAATTATGTCTTAATGAAATAAATAATGAGAAAAAAACAGTATAAGAATAATATCATACTATCATTCATGTTAATAAAAGGTATACATATGTATGTTTAGAAACTGAAATTTTCAAAAAGGCATATGGCAGAAGACATTACTGACCCCATTTCTTCACCCCTCCCTGTAGACATGGACTTTGCTGTGTGCTCCTGCTGTGATTCTGGGTCCAACACATGACCTGACTTGGCCAGTGTAATACTAACAAGTGTGACAGAAGCTAGTGTGATTGCTCTTGCATGGCCGTGCCTTCTATAACTGCTAAGAGGATATACTGGCTTTCAGATGGAGCAGATGAGGCCATCCTAGGTCACCTAACAGCCAGATAACCTCCCCTCCTCCTGCCCTGCCCCAACATGTGAGTGACTCCAGCTGAGATCTGCAGAGCTCACAGCTGACTGCAGATGTACAAGAAAGCACTGCCTAGATCACCAAACGCCACAGACTCATGTACTAAATAAATGTTTATTGTTGTTTCTTGAGTCATTTGAAATAAAGTACTTATTCCAAAAAAATAAACAAAGGGACTTCCCTGGTGGTCCAAGGGTTAACAATCTGCCTTGCAGTGCAGGGGATGTGGGTTCAATCCCTGGTCAGGGAACTAAGATCCTGCATGCTGCAGAGCAACTGAGCCCACATGCCACAATTAGAAGTCTGCATACTGCAACAAAAGAGAAGATCCCAAGTGCCGCAACTAAGCCCCAAGGCAGCCAAATTAATTAAATTTAAAAAAGAAAAGAAACAAGAGGCTTTAACCAAATGTCTATAGAGCAACGAGTAGGAAAAACATAATTCTGACAAAGCGTGAAGCAATGAAACAATGTGGCTTAGGAGCAAGTACATTTGAATTGGGCCTGAAATAACTAACAGAAATTAGTCAGGCAGAGAAAAGGTGCTGGCAGGAGATTCAATATCACAGGCCAAGCAAACAACAGACTCTTACCCTAACCCATTTAACATGCATCAGAGGATAAACAACAGAATGCACACAGCTGAAGAGTAACAGTGATTATGAGAATACTGAGACTTCACTCTGAATGCAACAGGAGATTAGAAAGAGCAGTTAATGTTAACTGCTCTTTCATACATATAATATATAAATATATATGCTTATTTAACTTATATGCAGAGTACATCATGAGAAACGCTGGACTGGAAGAAACACAAGCTGGAATCAAGATTGCCAGGAGAAATATCAATCACCTCAGATATGCAGATGACACCACCCTTATGGCAGAAAGTGAAGAGGAGCTAAAAAGCCTCTTGATGAAAGTGAAAGAGGAGAGTGAAAAAGTTGGCTTAAAGCTCAACATTCAGAAAACAAAGATCATGGCATCTGGTCCCATCACTTCATGGCAAATAGAGGGGGAAACAGTGGAAATAGTGTCAGACTTTATTTTTTGGGGCTCCAAAATCACTGCAGATGGTGATTGCAGCCATGAAATTAAAAGACGCTTACTCCTTGTAAGAAAAGTTATGACCAACCTAGATAGTATATTCAAAAGCAGAGACATTATTTTGTCAACTAAGGTCCATCTAGTCAAGGCTATGGTTTTTCCTGTGGTCATGTATGGATGTGAGAGTTGGACTGTGAAGAAGGCTGAGCGCCAAAGAATTGATGCTTTTGAACTGTGGTGTTGGAGAAGACTCTTGAGAGTCCCTTGGACTTCAAGGAGATCCAACCCGTCCATTCTGAAGGAGATCAGCCCTGGGATTTCTTTGGAAGGAATGATGCTAAAGCTGAAACTCCAGTACTTTGGCCACCTCATGCGAAGAGTTGACTCATTGGAAAAGACTCTGATGCTGGGAGGGATTGGAGGCAGGAGAAGAAGGAGACGACGGAGGATGAGATGGCTGGATGGCATCATGGACTCGATGGACGTGAGTCTGAGTGAACTCCGGGAGTTGGTGATGGACAGGGAGGCCTGGCATGCTGTGATTCATGGGGTCGCTGAGAGTCGGACACGACTGAGCGACTGAACTGAACTGAACTGATACAGATTATAATATAAAATATTAAGATACTACAACATTAATATACAGGAACTTCAGAAGAAAAGAATGTAGTGAATGACTAAGAAATAATAGTTGATGAGAAAAAATTAAGAATTTTCCAGAAATGAAGGCCTGACCTCTCAGATCAAGAGTGCACACCTAGACATAATAGAGTGAAAGTGAAGTCTATTGAGGATAAAGAGACAATCTTAATAGCTACCAGAGGAAAAGAATAAAGAGACAATCTTAATAGCTACCAAAGGAAAGAGATTACCTATGAAGGAAACACAGCAAAGTGCTCACTAACAGATTCTAGAAGGCAATCGGAATGGAGAAATGACTTATATTTACCCTGAGCTAAATATAAGTAACTAGAGCAAAATGAAGTCATTTACAACCCAAAAACACTTCCTGCGAGAGTAAGTAAAGGATATAGAGTTCAGCAAAGAAAGGTGAACTCAGAAAGAAGGTATGAAATAGAGGAAACAACATAAGCTCAAGAACTGACAAAATATGGTGATAAATGTAAATGATTATGGGAGGAAATCTCTTGTAATTTATTTACTCACACGTAAAATGATGTACATAAAAGGTTATTTACTGCAGCACTGTTTGTGAGACAAAGGTTGGAAACAATCCAAATGGCCACCAAGATGGGACTAGGTAAATGAATTATAGTAATCCATATAATAATCCATAACTACTGCTATGCAGTTTTTTAAAATGAGGAAGCTCTTTATGTACAGATATGAAAGGATGGGCAAGATCCATTTAGTGAAAAAAGCAGAGTAGAGAGCCACCATGAAAATTATTAACAAAAGGGAAAGGGGAAGAAAAAATATATACATATATATATTTGGATGCCTGAGCAACATTACTTGTCCCTGGGAATGGGAAATCAGTGGTTGGGAGCAGGTATGATGTGGAATTTTTCAATGGATAGCCCTTATTACATTTTTTACATGAGAATGTTTTTCTACACAACGGGGAGGAATATAAAACTAAAATTCTTCATAATAACAAGATGTGGTAGATGGTCAGTTCAGTAAAAGGAGTGTATTAATGCCTTGGTGTCAGGAGAATAGAAATACTGAACAATAGACTTCATTTTAAGAATTCTAAAAGTAAATACACATCTTATAATTTAAGGGTAAATCAACAAGGAATTGGAGCAAATGGAACTCTCATACATTGATATGATAGTTTAATGGGTACAACCACTTTGCAAAATTCTTTAGAACTATCTCTTAAAGCTTGAGAATAAAAATGTTCTGCAACTGTGGTATCAAGTAGCCCAGAGCTGATCTATTCAATCAACAATTCATTTCAGAGAACACATTTTTGTAAGTCCATCAATTAGTGACAACCCATAGCTTTTGAAAATCAGTTAGTCGGGAATGACTTGTTAAAATAAACAGCTCTGAGTGCCAACTAATGAACAACAGTTTGTCCCATGAAACCATGCCTCCACAGATGTCAGCCCACTGAACCCCATGTTTCTCAAAACCCTTATGTAAGAGCAGCAACCTCTTCTGTACCTAGTGAGAACTGTACCTAGGTCCTAGTGAGAGGATCTCTTCAGCTGTCTTTTCATTTCAGATACTGAGTGATGGTCTCAACATTTTTTGACAAGATGAATGTCTGTGTACCCCCTGATACAGTAATTCCACTGTTGGATTTATGCCCCAAAGAAACAAGTGCTTATGCCCACTAAAAGCTAAAAATACAGGAATGTTCAGAGCAATTTTATTCAAAATAGTTCCAAACCAGAAATAACCCAACTGTCCCTCAACCCTCAACTTGCAGAATAAATAAAGAGTGGAACTGTGGGAGGCAGAATTCTAAGATTGCCCTATGATCTCCATCATGTTATCCTGTCCCTGAAGATTGTTAGTTTACATGATGAAAGGTATTATTAAGAGCTAATTAGGTTTAGCAATCAGTTGACCTTAGGAGGTCTCTAGGCGGGCCTAACCCACTACATAACTCCTTTAATAGCATTTTTTTTTTTTTAAGCAGAAGAGGAAGTCAGAGAGTTGAGCATGAGAAGGATTAGATAGACACCACTGACTTGCTGATGGAGGGAGCCACCTGTAAAGGAATGCAGGCAGCCTCCAGAAGCTGAGACCTGTCCCCCAGGGGCAGCCAGCAAGGAAAGGGAGACCTTAGTCCTACCATGGACTTCAGTCCTACAACTAAAAGAAACTGAATTCTGTAACTGGTTTAAGACTCTTGTATTTTAAAACACAGTCAATAAATTTGGTGCCATTTACGCTAACTACTCAAAGTTTTCCTATTTGATTCCTTCTGCTGTACTGCTTCATGGCTCTGTTCCAGGGAGAAGGAGTCCCTGTGTTGCTGGAACTTTCACTCTAATGGGGAATATTTAAAAAAATAATAACAGCAAAAACAACAAAAGTAAGGAGGCAGATAAAATAATAAGCAGTTGTCATAAGTACTGTGAAGAAAACCAACCAGCATCAAGTTATCAAATAAATGTAGGACCTATTAAGATAGGATGATGAGAGGTGAGGTAGCTAATGAGCCCTAAGAACAGTAAGGACTGAGCTCTGCAGAGTAGAGGTGGGTTGTAGGGAGAGAACGGTTCAAAACCCCCAACAGGACATAGAAGTTTATTTTTTATTCTAAATGCACAGGAAAGCCACTGAAGGTGTATAGGAGGGTAAATGACAAGGCCGGGTTTATGTTTTAAGAAGCTCTGCTACTGGATAGTAAGCGAGCTGAGGGAATGAAGATGGAGGCAAGAGTGGAAGAAGAAAAGGCAAGCACTGAAAGAGTGGAAGTGGAGGCTAGTGCACTGGATCCAAAAGACAGCCACTTAGGTATAATGTCAATATATTCATCAAATTAACTTTGAAAAAACACAACTGAAAGGCAAAAGAGCTTAACTTTTGTTTGAAAAAAGAGCTTCAATCTTTGGGCAGATATTTATGAGCTGTGCTAAGAGCTGGGTATACACAGGAGTTTATAACTCATGGGGATAAAATTATAATACAGTGAAAGCCATAATCTTGAAGATGTGTACAAAGAAGTAGGGCAATTCATCCTAAATTCAAAATTCAGTTTCTATGTATTACACGTTATTCACAAAGGGAACTCACTTCAAAAATATTCACTAAGTGCCTATGTTTCAGGCAGCAAGTATATGATAAAAGAGTGATACAATTACAGAATCTGAAGTGTCCTCATCTTCTTAATTGAACTAAAAAAACCACGAGGTGGCAGAAACAGTGTAAAAGAGCGTTTCTTTTTCTTTTTTTCTGACACCACACGTGTGCCACCCAGGGATCTTAGTTCCTTCACCTGGTTTCTAACCTGTCCTGTGCACTGCAAGCGCCAGGTCCTAACCACTGGACTGCCAGGGAATTCCTGAGCTTCTTTATTAGCTTCAGCATATTAGCAATTACTAGGAGATAATGAAAATAATAAACCACCTGCGTTGTAAAATAAATTCCAAAGGAAAACTGATCACAAAGGCAAAGAAAAAAGGAATAACTTAAATACCATGAGGAAACTGGCACATTCGGACATGGAGATATTCTAGGAAAGGACTGAAATATCCTTCAACCAGGCAATAGGGTGGGGAGAAAGGAGGGGAAGGATTATTGTTATTGTTTAATTGCTAAGTCGTTACCGAGACTTTTGAGACCCCCATGGGCCACAGTCCGCCAGGCTCCTCTGTCTATGGGATTTATTTCCCAGGCAAGAATACTGAAGTGGGTCGCCATTTCCTTTTCGACCCAGAAGTGGAACCCGCATCTCCTATATTAGCAGGCAGTTTCTTCACCATTGAGCCATCAGGGAAGCCCAAGGGAAGGATAGAACTGTTTTAAATTAAGAGACTTAACTACTTGCAACAAACGGTCTTTAATTGGACCCTAGTTGGTGTAAACCAATTGCAAAAAACACTTGTAGGACAACGAGGGTAAATTCGAATATGCAGTAGGTGTCAGGTAATATTAGGGGATGCGCTTACGTTTAGTTGAGTGTGTTGATTTTGGGGTTATGATTTGTGTATGTAAAATGTCCTTTAGTTTCAGAGATGCACATACGAAAGGGTGACAAGTCACGATGCTTGTAATTTATTTTGAAATATTTAAAGAAAAAACAGATGCGATAAATACTGTTTAATGTTAACACTTGTTAAATAAAAACGATGGGTATATATAAGTTGGGCTTTTGACAGGCAGCGAAAGCAAGTTCCGGAAGCCCCTCTTTCACCTCCTCACCTCGGGTCTGGTTACAAAGCTCCGCCTCCACAAGGGGGTCTTCTCCCACGACCCGGGCGGGGGCAGGGGCGGGACCTCCTTCCGAGGCGTGTGTCCAGGTGATCACGAGAGGCCGGCGGGGGCCACGCCCGCGCAGACGTCCTCTCCTCACCTACTCCCAGGCACCGATCTTAATCTTCCTGGGGCGGGCGAGTCGGAACGCAGTGCCTGAGACTCACCTTCGGGATCGCGGGAGCTCCAGGTCCGCCGCGCAGGCAGCGTCACTCAGAAAACCTACAGAGGCCGGAAGTACGTCATCGTCTCGAGCTCCTCCGCCAAGCAGCCCTTTCCCTGCTAGGAGCATTCTTGTACTCTCTAGGAGCTCGGAGGTTAATGCACTTGGTGACTACTTCATCACAAAGCTCGGAGCCAGAAATCCAGCCCTAAGAGGGGAAACCTCCGCCCCTCGAGGTTTCTGTGCTGAGTGGTTCCGGGCATCTAGAAGTCAATGTTCGTAGCAACGCAAAATGTTAGGGCTGGAAGGGACTTCACTGTTATTCCAATTCTGGTTGTTACCATCCATTCCTTCCTGAGGCTCTCCCCTAACTGTGGTCCCTTTAACACCACAAAGGAGAGATGGTAGCCGTGGTTGGGTTTTCCGTTTGTTTTTAACTCTCAAACTCTGTTTTCTGGAATCGCAGTCTAGAAGGAGAGACACAGGCACATAAACCACTGTACAGCTGGTTTGTATGTAAAATGAAAGAAAAATGAAGTAAATGTACGTCGATTAGGATAGTCCCTGGACCTAGTTTGGCCACCTCATGCGAAGAGTTGACTCATTGGAAAAGACCCTGATGCTGGGAGGGATTGAGGACAGGAGGAGAAGGGGACGACAGAGGATGAGATGACTGGATGGCATCACCGACTCGATGGACATGAGTTTGGGTGAACTCCGGGAGTTGGTGATGGACAGGGAGGCCCGGCGTGCTGCTATTCATGGGGTCACAAAGAGTCCGACACGACTAAGCGACTGAACTGAACTGGACCATAGTAAATGCTGAAGGGATAGTATATGTTAACTTGATTTTTTTTTTTAATCCATTCATTTAACAGATTCTCTTTGAAAGCATTCTTGTGTCAAAGGTTCCTCCTAAGGACTGGACATAATAATAATGAACACAGGTCTTGACCCTTATGAAACTTAAAAGAGAAATATAGACACTGGCAGATCTAATATATATAATTTGAGTGAAACATAGGCATGAAAGTGGAAAATTACATATTACAAATTTTGAAGTCTTAAAAACATCGCAAACATGAAAGTCAGAAAAAAAATTTATTAATTGCCTGACACACATAATAATTTTTAACTAAAATTTTGACTTTATATTATTGGACTGTCTTTTAATGTTAATTTTACAGTTTAATTTTTCTAGAAAGAATGAAAAGATATGTAGTCTATCCTCTAGCATAGCTGATTGATTATTGTAAATGGTTGGTATCTGGGTAACCCTCTATCGAGTTCTTTCAGTTATGAGCTACAAGATGTTAGGATGTTTTAAGTTTTTTGTATGAGGACTAATCTGAAAATCTCTTAGATCAATGACACTATCTAGATTGTTTTGATGTCCTCATTGTGTCAGTATTATTTATTTATTTATTTTTGGCGGCACCAAGGGCAGCATGCAGGATCTTAGTTCCTCCACCAGGGGTCAAATCTGTGTCCCCTGTGGAGTCTTAACCACTGGACCTCCAAGGAAGTACCAGTGTCAGTATTTTAAGTCAAAAGTTCAAGAAATACTAATCTCTTTCCACGGTGCTCAGTGATTCACATCACTTCATTAATTACATTACTAAATAATCCAAGACCCAATGGATTTATTCAAAATTTAGCTTTCCTCTTACTGTTTTTGTGTAATCTGAAATTTGTTTTGTTATAATTTGCTCCTTTATATCAGAATAAAAATCTTTATTGAATATGTTTTTCTCATTACATTCTTTTAAATTTAATTTTTCTCTGTTCTGTAATAAATTATCTTTATTTCAGAACTTATGACTTGTTCCTTAAGTCATATCAAAATTTATTTCTGTCATTATCTTATTTCCTCAATACAGGTTTGGATTACACAGAGGCATGCATTTATGAAAACACAAACTCGATAATGAAGATAATACATTCTAGGATTCTTCTGGTGGTCCACTGGTTAAGAATCTACCTGCCAGTGCAGAGGACACAGGTTCCCGTGAGATCTCACATGCCGCAGGGCGACTAAGCCTGTGCACCGCAACTACTGAGCCCACACTCCAGAGTCTGGATGCCAAAACTACTGAGCCTCTGTGCTGCAACTATTGAAGCCAGTGTGCTTAGAGCCTGTACTCCACAACAAGAGAAGCCACCTCAATGAGAAGCCCATGCACCACAACGAAGAGTACCCCTCGCTCACCATAATTAGAGAAAGCCAGAGTGCAGCAATAAAGATCCAGTACAGCCAAAAATAGATAAATAAAAAATTTTAAACTTCTACAAGCTTGCTAAACTCTTTTATTAATCATCATAATTTGTTCAATTATCTTGGACTTTCTATTTAAACAATTGAGCATATTCCTTAAAACAGTTATGCATTGTAAAAAAGAGCAGAGAATGTTGTACATCACCTAGTTATACAAAGGGTTAAGTCTCAACCTGCTGCAGTTGCCCAACAACACTTGGGAAAAACAGAATGAAGCGTTCTGGGCTTTGGATAAAGGAGCCCCTAGATGATTAAGATGGAAATCTAAGGAAGAATTTCAATGACCCTAGATTCTTGCATCTTCCCATTCATAGAAAGCACAAAAATCATTAACTTGAGATATTTGTTTTTTGTGATTAGCAGTGATCTTCTACACGATTGTGTTATCACTCACCTAGAGCCAGACATCCTGGAATGCAAAGTCAAGTGGGCCTTAGGAAGCATTACTACAAACCTAGTGGAGGTGATATATTCTAGCTGAGCTATTTCAAATCCTAAAAGATGACTTTGTTAAAATGCTTCACTCAATATGCTAGTGAAAACAGCAGTGGCCACAGGACTGAAAAAGGTCAGTTTTCATTCCAATCCCAAAGAAGGGCAGTGCCAAAGAATGTTCAAACTACCATACAATTGCATTCATTTCACATGCTAGCAAGGTAATGCTCAAAATCCTTCAAGCTAGGCATCAACAGTATGTGAACTCAGAACTTCCAGATATTTAAGCTGGATTTAGAAAAGGCAGAGGAACCAGAGATCAAATTGCCAACATCCGTTGGAGCATAGAAAAGGCAAGAGAATTCCAGAAAACAAGTACTTCTACTTCATTGACTACACTAATGCTGTTGACTGTGTGGATCACAACCAACTGCAGAAAATTCTTCAAGAGATGAGAATACCAGACCACATTAACTATTTCCTGAGAAACCTGTTGCAGGGCAAGAAGCAACAGTTAGAACCAGACATGGACCAATGGACTGGTTCAAAATTGGGAAAGGAGTACGTCAAGGCTGTACATTGTCACCCTGCTTATTTAACTTTTGTGTGTGGTGTGTGTGGGAAAGCCTTTAGCCACAGCAGCCACCTCCTTGGACATCACAAATCCACACCAGGGAGAAGCCATACCTGTGCAAAATGTGCAGCAAAGCCTTTATGTGGAATGTGACATCAGTGTATCCATAGGGATTAAAAACCTTTAGAATCCTGACCCTGGACAGACCTAGGAGAGTCAGGGAAGGAAGGAAAGCCAGTGGGAAATGTTGAGGCTCCTGTGTCTTATGAATGTAATGAGTGTGAGAGAAGTTTCACTAGGAATAGAAGCCTTATTAAGCATCAAAACATCCACATGAGTGGGAAACCCTATCAGTGTGATACATGTGGAAAAGGCTTCACGTGAATTTCATTCCTTATTCACCATCAAAGAAGCCATATTAGGAAAAATATTCTATCTCCATGACCCATGTCTTATATGCCAGAGTTAGTGTTCATTCCTCATTTAACTGAGGCCACCCTAGAGTCCTTGCTGACTAGAAAATTGTGAACTTGGCTTTATTTATCACCACACATTATCAGATGTTTGTTAGAAAAGAGAGTCTGGTTGAGATGAATTATCTTCTATATCCTAGGTGATTGAAAAACAACAACAACACAAACTTGTTTGATGGAGGCCATGGGAGAGTTTTCTTGACGAGGTCTGACCTGAAATGGTTCGTTCTCACCTATTGAACTTAAAAGGACTCCCAGATTGACTAATTAATCATCCTCAGCTACACTTTATGACAAGTAGAAGGCTGTAATCTGGACATTGTTGCTCTATTTATCTTGCTTATAATGAAACCTCCATTGTTTGTCAGATTCATGAAATCTTATACACACACACACATACACCCTTCCACACACACACATATACCATACCAGTGAGATACCTTCACAGCTCTGAAAATCTGATGTCCTCTAGAGTTCTGAGGAATTTGTCACCAAAACTGTGCTTGTGCCTAATTGTGAGGTGCTAGATTCTGAGTCGATCTAGTGCATGTTTTGCCAAGCACAGAGGATTGACAGAGTAGGGATAAGGGTGGGGTTACTTGTGACAGAATCAAAGGGAATACAAATTTCCTTACCAGACTAGGAATTCTAGTATGAATGCCTTAAATAGCTTCTTTTTCATTAAATCAGTGTGAATTATGATTCATATTGTAATCATACATTGTGATTATTAATCATACATAATTGCATATGGAATTACATTTTTATTAATGTTTCCCTGACATTAATTCTGCTACTCTTGAAGGAAAAAAAAATGTCCCTATGCAGGCAATGTGAAAATCAGTTATTAAGTCAGGATAAAATAATAGATTCTCTAAAGCTAAGCATCTTGGTTCTAATCTTTCAGTTCTCTTGGGCCTGACCAAGGGCTCTCTAAAGCCTCTTCTATCCTGCTTACAAACCTTCTCCCTCTCTCCAGCTGTAACACAGACTATATCAAAACTTACAAGTTACTAAGTTCAAACTTCTCTGGGTCAGTGGGTTGGGTATTTAAAACAAGTATGACTTATGGTTTCAAAACTCCACATTTAGTGTTGATTGTCTTGGTCTTCTTATATATTGAATCCCAAACCAGCTGTGTGGTACCACCTCCTCCAGTATTCATGATAATAACTTTAACCATTAAGTTAACTTCTCAGGTTACCTACTTTCCTTTGAACATACTTTGTAAACCATGTTATTTTTTATTCATGACAGTCAAAATTGCAGTCTTATGAATTCAAGTGACAAGTTTTTTTTTTAGTCAGCATTATGAAAGAAATATTTATTATGTATATTTCAAATGGAACTGCTTTTACAAAAGTGTTTCAAGATGACTACTTTCCTGCAAACTTTGTTAGTGCAGCCCTTCTCCTTATTACAGAAATATGCTTTTGCTTTTGAATCTGCTCACACTTCTCAGTTGGTTTCAGGCATCAGCAACAATTTCTTATTTACAATATTACTCAAGGACTCAGGAATTCAGGTATTTCAAGGTTTTCTGCCATCTTTCACAATGGATGGCTTTACCATTGTGATACATTCTTACTTGCTTATCCAAAAGTTTTTGCAGATCTGTCCAAGTCCCTGTTTTTATGCCAGGTTTCAAGCCTTGGTATTTCAAAGTTTTCAAGGGACAAAATTTTAAGAAATACTAATGTAAATGATTTTTACAATAATAAACAATATAGTTATTTTGAATTCTTAAACTGATAAAAATCTATTTTATGATTTTCAAACTTCCTGAACATGCTTTTATTAGTCTGTATTCTCCAGACAAACATAACCAATAGGATGTATATATAATGAGATTTGTTATTAAAAAAATGACTCACATGATTATGGAGGCTGAGAAGATGTGCAACTGGCAAGCTGGAGACCCAAGAAAGCTGATGGTGAGATTCCAGTCCAAAAGCCAGCAGGTTTGAGAATCAAGAAGAACCAATGCTTCAAGTTTGAAGGCAGGAAAAGACAAATCTGAAGGCAGTTTAATGCCATCAGGCAGGAGGAGTTCCCTCTTACTCCATACAGGATCAGACTTTCTTGTTCTATTCAGGTCTTCACCTGATTGGAGGACGACCATCCACATTAGGAAGAAAAATCTGCTTTATGCAGTTAACCAATTCAAACACTAATCTCATCCCCAAACACTTTCACAGACACACCAAGAAAAATGTTTGACCAAATATCTGGGTATCCTGTGGCTCAGTCAAGTGCACACAAAATTATCCATCACAATACTGTAGTTACGGGCATTAGCTAAGTATTAAAGCTGTTAACCATGCTTCCCCCTTTTGATCTCTAGTTCTTACAAGTAACAGTAAGAACCTAGGAAATAATGTTTGGAGCCTCCTTACCCTGCTTACAGGTCAGGACAAAGAAGGGCTGGTATGAGGCTGAGACACAGGAGATAATGACTGGTTCACTACTATATTCAGAGCACCTAGCAGGCTTCCTGAGGAATGAATGATTCCAAAGATTGGTTGATTCTACTTGCTCTTTCATATCAACATAAAATCCCACTGGCACCTACTGCTAGAGACCGAAGTGTTCACGTACCTATTTTCACAACTAATGGTTTTTCTGTTGTACCTATATCACATTGGCTGAGATACAGGATATAAAAAGACTTCCCTGAGATTCAACAGTGTATGCTACCTGCTGATGAATATTTAGGAGTTAAGTACCTAAAGGTAGGATTGCATCCAGCTCCATAATGCCTTCGTTATTAAGGGGCTTCCCTGGTGGTGCAGAGGTTAAACTGTCTGCCTGCAATGTGGGAGACCTGGGTTCGATCCCTCTGTTGGGAATATCCCCTGGAGAAGGAAATGGCAACCCACTCCAGTATTCTTGCCTGGAGAATCTCATGGACGGAGGAGCCTGGTGGGCTACAGTCCACGGGTCGCAAAGAGTCGGACACGACTGAGCGACTTCACTTCACTCACTTAGTTATTAAATGTTTATTTCTTGGGGCTGAGTAGATTACTTAAAGTCAGTGCAAATCTATGCTTGCTGATGTGGGGCTGATCTTTCTGTGCCTCCTGGTCGCTTCCCAACTCAGTTTCTTTAGGGAAAAAAGGATCCCCAATGCTTCAGCCACCTTTGCAGGATAGAGTCCTTCATATTACTCCTTAAGCTTCCAGTCAAGCAGACAATATTCTTCTGGTGGTTGGTGTTTGTAACCATTGAAGTGCTTATATTAAATTTCTTTCTTCACATTTTTGTTTTTAAAAAGGCATGCCTAAATTCAGCTGATAGAATTTAAACTTACAATGAAGAAAAAGAAGTTAAAGTAACTTTAGGAGTGAGGATAATTGGGAGGTGATGTGGGGGGCATGAAATAGTGAATGACACAGTGCCTCCATTATTTGAGGAGGCAATTTACTCTTCGGTAAAATGTCTGTTCATGATTTTGCCCATAGCCAACTGAACTGCTTAATTGCTGCCATTAGGTAAGTTCTTTTTATATGCTCAGTACAAGTCCTCTGTCAGATGAAGTGAAGTGAAAGTTGCTCAGTCATGTCTGACTCTTTGCAACCCCATGGACTATACAGTCCATGGGATTCTCCAGGCCATAATAGTGGAGTGGGTACCCTTTCCCTTCTCCAGGGGATCTTCCCAACCCAGGGATCAAACCCAGGTCTCCTGCATTGCCGGCAGATTCTTTACCAGCTGAGCCACAAGGGAAGATATATGATATAAATTATATCAGATATATGGTATAAAAATATTTTCCCATTTCTTTAGTTTGTCTTTTAATCCTCTTGAGTCTGTCACAGAGCAAAAGTTTTAAATCTCGATGAAGACCAAATTATTAATTTTTCCTTTAATAAATCATGCTTTTGACGTCAATTCTCACCATCTTTGCCTAACCCTAGGTCCTGATGATTTCCTCTTACGTGTTCCTTGAAGCTTTATGGTTTTATGTTTTAGCTCCATGGTCTATTTTCAGCTTTTTGTAAATATAAGGTGTATGGTTCAAGCTGAGTTGTTTTTATGTTTTTGGCTATGGATGTCCAATTGCATCAGCACCTTTTTCTGAAAAGGCTATCCCTCCTCCACGGAACTGTCTCTGTACATTTGTGAAAAATCAGTTGGGCATTTTTCTGTGGACCTACTTATGGGTTCTCCAACCTGATGCACTGAACTATATGTCTGTAATATCACACTCTTGATCACTATTGTAGGCCTTAATATCAGGCAGAGTGATTGCTCCCATTTTACACTTCTACAAAATGTAGTTTTTCTAGGTCCTTTGCCTTTCTGTATAAATTTTAGAACAAGCTTATCTTCCAAAAAAATTTTGCTTGAATTTTGAAATAATTTATATTGGACCTGTAAATCAATGAGGGAGAATTGGTATGTTTACTATGCATGTCTTCTAATCCATGAACACCGCATTTGTCTCCATTTATTTAGATCTTTGATTTGCAACAGCTTTTTGTCATTTTCCCAGTCCAGATGCAGATCCTGTACATTTCTGTTAGATTTATACCCAAGCATTTAATTTTCCTAGGAGCAACTACAAATGGCATTGCATTTTACACTTAAATTTCCAATTGTCTATTATTAGCATATAGAGATAGGATTGATTTTTGCACATTGATTTTGTATCTTTCAACCCTATTGAATTTGCTTACTAGTCCTAAAGTTTTTTGTAGGTTCCTTGGGATCTTCTATGTGCACAATTACATTACCTATAAATATGCAATTTTTTCAATTCATGTCATTTTTGGTCTTAGTGCACTTCCACTAAGTACTTCCAATATATGTTAAGTAAGAATGATGGGAGTGAACATACTTACCTTGATCCCAGTCTTACAGGGAAAGCATTGTATTTGAAATTAGTTGTAGGTGTTTGCAGATCTTTTTTATGAAGTTGGAGAAGTTACCTTCTATTTCTAGGGTGCTGAAAGTTTCTATTATGAATGAGAATTGGATTTTGTCAAATGCTTAAGACTGAAACAGCTTTACATGTTGGAATCAATATTGATTATGGTATATAACTCTTTATAAATACCTTGATTTCATTTGCTAATATTTCATTGCATCTAAGTTCATGAGAGATACTGGTTTCCAGGGGAGGTGGTTTCCATTCATTGTTTCATTATGGTATCAGAGTAATATCAGCAACATGACAAGAGTTGGGAAATACAACATTTTCTATTTTTTGAAAGAAACTGTAAAATTGCTGATCATCCTTCCTCCAGTGTTTGGTAGAATTCTCTAGTGAAGCCCTCTAGGCCTGAAGATTGGGGAACTTTAAATTATGAATTCAATTTTTTTAATGGCCAAAGGATTATTCAGATTATCTATGTCTTGGTTGGGTTTTGGTTACTTATATTTTTGAAGAATTGGGCCATTTTTTGAAGAATTGTTCTAGTTATCAGAGTTATAAATGCAAAGTTGTTCAGTCTGCCCTCATGAAGCTTTTAATAAATAATGCAAGATCTGTAGTGATATCCCATGTTCATTCCTGTTACTAGTGATTTGTATCTTCTCTTTTAATCTTGTTGGCTTTTAAAAGTTTATATTTTATTGGAAAAATTTTTTGAAGAGACAGCTTATATTTTGCTGATTTTTCTCTTGTTTTCCTATTCTCAATTTCATTAATTTCTGCTATTATTGTTATTATTTTCTTCTTTCTACTGCCTTGGTTTTATTTTGCTCTTGATCTTTAGTTTATTGAAGCAGGAACTTCAATTATTGATTTCAGACTATTCCATTTTTCTAATATAAACATTTAGTGCTATAATTTTCCTTCTCATTTAGTGCTATAATTTTCCTTCTCAACATTTCTTTAGCTGTGTCTCACATCTTGTCATAGGTTGTACTTATTTCCCTTCAATCTATGTATTTTAAAATTTCCTTTGAGAGTTCCTTCCTGACCAGGGCATTATTTAGAAATATTTTCCTTAGTTTCCAAATGTTTGGAGATTTTTCTGTTGTCTTACTGTTATTTCTTAGTTTGATACCATTGTGGTCAGAAAATATACTCTGTATGATTTCAATTACATAAACAGCATTTTTCCCACAAAAAAGCACCAAGCCCACATAGTTTTACATCAGAATTCAGCTTTCAAAAACAAGATAATTTCAATGCTTTACAAACGGTACTAGAACATTAAAAACAAACAAAAAAGAACAAAAACTTAAAGTCTTTTTTATGATGTAGTAAAATTAAAATTCGTGACATTGTACAGGAGACAGGGATCAAGACCATCCCCTTGGAAAAGAAATGCAAAAAAGCAAAATGGCTGTCTGGGGAGGCCTTACAAATAGCTGTGAAAAGAGAAGCGAAAAGCAAAGGAGAAAAGGAAAGATATAAGCATCTGAATGCAGAGTTCCAAAGAATAGCAAGAAGAGATAAGAAAGCCTTCTTCAGCGATTAATGCAAAGAAATAGAGGAAAACAACAGAATGGGAAAGACTAGAGATCTCTTCAGGAAAATCAGAGATACCGAGGGAACATTTCATGCAAAGATGGCTCAATAAAGGACAGAAATGGTATGGATCTAACAGAAGCAGAAGATATTAAGAGGAGGTGGCAAGAATACACAGAAGAACTGTACAAAAAAGATCTTCATGACCTGGATAATCACGACCGTGTGATCACTCATCTACAGCCAGACATCCTGGAATTTGAAGTCAAGTGGGCCTTAGAAAGCATCACTACAAACAAAGCTAGTAGAAGTGATGGAATTCTAGTGGAGCTATTTCAAATCCTGAAAGATGATGCTGTGAAAGTGCTGCACTCAATATGCCAGCAAATTTGGAAAACTCAGCAGTGGCCACAGGACTGGAAAAGGTCAGTTTTTATTCCAATCCCAAGGAAAGGCAATGCCAAAGAATGCTCAAACTACCACACAATCGCACTCATCTCACATGCTAGTAAAGTAACGCTCAAAATTCTCCAAGCCAGGCTTCAGCAATACGTGAACCGTGAACTTCCTGATGTTCAAGCTGGTTTTAGAAAAGGCAGAGGAACCAGAGATCAAATTACCAACATCCACTGGATCATGGAAAAAGCAAGAGAATTCCAGAAAAACATCTATTTCTGCTTTATTGACTATGCCAAAGCCTTTGACTGTGTGGATCACAATAAACTGTGGAAAATTCTGAGAGATGAGAATACCAGACCACCTGACCTGCCTCTTGAGAAATCTGTATGCAGGTCAGGAAGCAACAGTTAGAACTGGACATGGAACAACAGACTGGTTCCAAATAGGAAAAGGAGAACGTCAAGGCTATATATTGTCACCCTGCTTATTTAACTTATATGCAGAGTACACATCATGAGAAACGCTGGACTGGAAGAAACACAAGCTGGAATCAAGATTGTCAGGAGAAATATCAATCACCTCAGATATGCAGATGACACCACCCTTATGGCAGAAAGTGAAGAGGAACTAAAAGGCCTCTTGATTAAAGTGAAAGAGGAGAGTGAAAAAGTTGGCTTAAAGCTCAACATTCAAAAAACGAAGATCATGGCATCTGGTCCCATCACTTCATGTGAAATAGATGGACAAAGAGTGGAAACAGTGTCAGACTTTATTTTTTTGGGCGACTCTGATGCTGAGAGGGGTTGGGGGCGGGAGGAGAAGGGGACCACAGAGGATGAGATGGCTGGATGGCATCACTGACTCGATGGATGTGAGTCTGAGTGAACTCTGGGAGACGGTGATGGACAGGGAGGCCTGGTGTGCTGCGATTCATCGGGTCGCAAAGAGTCGGACACAACTGAGCGACTGAACTGAACTGAAAATTAAAACCTAGCCATGAATATAGAAAAAAATGACAGATCTAAAAAATGACAGCTTTTTATATGAATATTGAGTAAAAATACACTAAATAAAGTATTAGCAAGTAGAATCCATTAACACATTAAGAAAACACCATGACTAAGTGAAATTCATTCCAGGAATGCAAGGTTGGCTCAATATTAGGAAATCCTTTCATGTAATACGAGGAGATAATAAAATTAAGGGGAAAATGTAGTTTCTATAGTGCTGAAAAAGTCTTTAATATCTACTCAGAAAATTCAGGCATTGGCAGCAAATATAAACTAACTGTGAAATGATTTTTGCCATCTTTTGAAATCTGTGGTTCCTATATTTAATGACCTACTATAAAACCCATAAGCTTCATTCTCATGGATTGGGCTATACTGCCAAATTGCTGAAGAATAGCTTTGATAGATTCTTTCCTCTTTTAGCCTGTAGGTTTTAGAACTGAAAGTAATGTTACTTCAAAATATTAGCCTCCAGGATACTATATTGTGTTATCTATAAGAGAAAATAACCTGTTATCTGTCAAAGCTATATGTGAAATATCATTTTCTATCTTAAAAAAAAAAAAGCTGGGAAATATATACTCTGTGATCAACACCTCTATGGCCTTGTGTTAGAACACAGAGGCAGTGCCAAATTTTAAAAAGTACTAACAATTCAATGATGTGGTTCCTTTCATTATGTTTACTGAAACTTTAGTCATTTTGTCCTGGGGTACTCATACAAGCCTATTTAGCCCATAAAAATTAATTTACAACAAACAAACAATATTATCTACACTTGAATGAATTTAAGATGTGAGATTAGAGTGGGCATGGGAAAATAACATGTCCCCAACAGTCATCTTGGAGATAGTAGCACAAGTCCAGGGATGCAGGTAAACATCTTCATTTCAAAACTCCTGATCGTTCATGTTTATAGACTCCTTTTGGAAGCAAAAAGAACTTCTGACTTTTCCTTTTCTTGACTTGAGAAATTCACTGAATGTTGTTTGTGGCTACAATGGGCAATTAAGATATCCATTCCCCATACATCTTGCCCATTTACATTAATTATATGAATTTTCCAATATCATGGAGACTCTATTGTTGAGGTTTGATATCTTTCCATACAACTTCCTACAATCTTCTCATTTATAAGAGCCTCTCTAATATGGACTCCCTCATATTTTCTAAGATCCAACCTCTGAAGACTTTTCCAAACCCAAGACACTCAGTTTTTCTTTAGTGTGATCTTCTCCCCAATGCTGAACAATGCTATGATTCCATGGAAAACATTTCCACATTCATCACATTTAGTAAATCTGTCTCCCATGTAGAATCTATAGTGCAGTCAGCTCTGACTTCTGGCTGAAGTCCTTCCTTCTTGCTTCCTTCACATAATGTTCTAGGTTTCCATGATGAATGAAGGCCTCCTTACAGTCATCATATGTATGCAGTTTCTTGCTTTTGTGGATTTTCTAATGTCAGATATGGCTTTCCCACATTCTTTATACCGACAGCATTTCCCTAGTGATAGATTTCCTAGTGAGAAAGGAGGGACCCACTGTAAACAAAAGCCTTTACAAACATGTTGTTCTCAAGCATTTTCTTTGGTATATGCTCCCTAATGCTGAGTAATGACTCACCAGTGACTAAAGCTTTTACTAACTTACTGCACTGGTGGTGTAATTCTGCAGACTCCCCCCACATGACAGCATCTTCAGATTTTTTTGTGTGTTGGAGACAAGTCCTTATTTTCATTCTCAGTAACTCCATCTAAAAAAATGCACAGACAATTCAAATGTCAGTTGTCTCTTCTGCTGAGACCATGAGATTAATGATGAGAAACAGTGATAAAGATAAAACCTAGTTTTACCTAAAGTCCATGCTTTTTCAGTTTCCCTAAACTGTCAACTCAATTTTGAAAAATACCCAAGAAGGCATATGAGGTTCCAGTTTGAGAAGCGAGAGGTAGGCAGAAAGAAACTGGAAGAGCATGGAGAATTTTCTCACAAAATGTGACAAAGAATCAGGAAGGTATAATCAAAAAAGTTAAGAACAGATCAGTTTGAATCCACACATGAAAAAAAGAGAATATCATGAAACCAAGAGAAATTTAATTTGCTAAGGGGTAATTATAAGTACCATTTATACCAAATGAAACGTATCGAGGCCACTACTACAAACAAACAAAATGTTCCATAAATGTTTGTTAAGTGGATCCACAAACAATGGCATATAATAAAAATTAACTTGAAGCAACAGGTAAATTAGTTTCAAAAATCCATACTATTTTGATGTGAGGAAATAAGTAAACTGGAAAAATTACAGTGGGGAAAATAACTTTTTCAGGTAATATTCAAGATTAAAAGATAAGAAGAAAAACATTTTGAAGCTAAAGAAGTTGAAAAAGTCAAAACAACAAAACACAAACACCTCCACAAATATGAATAACAGCTTCTACCTAAAGAACTGAGCAATGAGGAAATGGGTAGGTGCACGGTTCCCAGGGAAAAGATACAATAGTTCTAAAAAGCTGCCTTTCAAGGATGTCTTCTTTCTCAGCAGATTTGCTTTCTCATCTGCTTTTCATAAGGCAATACTGTGAGAGTAAAACTAAGCATTTTAAGAGGCTGGACCTTACACTTCTGATTCCAAGGTACTATCTTGCCAAAAGCGTATCTTGTTCTAGCCTTCTTCTACCTGGACCCTAAAACCAATGGGATGAAGAGATGGTCTTGGAAAATTGAATATGAAGATAGTCCCTCAGTAAAAGTACTCATACAACACCACCAACAATAAAAACCCAATATATAGAGAGAAGGTTCCAGAGGTGCACATGAATATCCAGGGGAATTAAAGCTCATGAAGGTGATATGGGGTTATGGCTCCAAATACATCTGATGGATTCTGAAATTTGGTTTTGCTGCTTTCTATGTTATTCCTTTCACTACTCAAGCCATAAATCATCCTCCCAACCCTTCCCGCCTTAAGGTTTGTCCATCGAGCTGTCTCTTTAACTTCTCCAGCATATCTGATGCCTCGTCTCCACATTCTGGATTATATTATCCTCCTAGTTCTGCAGTTCTCCAGGCAGAGGTCAGGACCTACTTTAGCACCTGCTCCTCAGTCTGTATCTCTGCTCTCTGCATCTGTGGGCAGAGCTCCCCATCTTCTGACAGACCTGTGAGGTTCAAGTATCTATTTCCTGGTAGCAACAACTTAAAATTTGAAGAAAGATTTTTCTGTGCCAGTCTGATTCTTGGACAGGCACAACCCTGGCCCTCTACCATCAGTCACCAGTAGAGATCTTTTCTGCAAGAGGACTGCCATTCTGGAATAAGCGAGCTCAGAAGAAGATTCACTCCAGCTTGTGGTTCACATTGATTTTTCAGAAGTATTTCCTTGTAGCTAGTCTTCTTCCTGAGGCATGAAACAACACAATTAACAGAAACTCTGAATTTTACTTAGCTCTTACCTCAAAATTTACTTACCTGGTAATGCACTGAAAGAAAAAAAGAACTCTGTCAGAAAGCTAAAAAATGTATGAGTGGGAATGACTGCAAATTATTATCCAGCACTATCTGCTAAAACTCTTACTTCCTAAATGTTTAAGTTAATCAGGCTTGGGAGAAAGACCATGACCCTCTTCCCTTTGGTTCCCCTCTTCTGAGGATCTCAAACAGTAAACCATCAGAGATCAGAAAATAATGGTTATTGAAAATTGACTGTAAATTTAACTCATCTAAGATTTTATAATTCCATCTGACACATGAATGATACTGAGGCACAGAGGGATTAAGCTCTTTGCTAAAAGTTGCACAACCAGTAAGTGGACTCCTAATTTGTTCCTATTTATTCTAGGGAGAGTCATGAGTGGGATCATCCCAAAAGAATGCAACTTTCCTTTTACCAAACTGAGGTTCAAGACTTTCCTCTTTCTCAACATCCCCAATATTCTATTACAATGCAAGACTCGGAAACCATCTTTAACCTTCCCCTGCGTATCAATCATCACACTGAACTTCAGCAGAGTCCCCAAAGGGCCAGATATACACGGGGTCAAAGCCGGAGTCTAGGAACCAGTGACCATTGACCCCTACAACACAAAGGCAGAAAGAGCTTGCAGTTCTAAGCCTTCAGCAATCAACGGCTGCCTCACCCTTTGGTCTTCTCTAGGAACCTGGAGGTTCTCTCCTATGGTTGCCTGGCAGCATCCCCACCCCTGCTGAGCAGTGCAGGTTTGGGCAGCTGGGTTGGGTAACTCCAATGGGCTGTGCTCTGAGGCTGGGGCTCGACAGTCTCCCGGCAAAGGTTCACCTTCCCGCTACAGAACCTCGAAAGAGCAGCTACCAAGACAAAAAGTGAACCCCCCTGGCTGCTAGTTATAGCTGATAACTAACAAGGGAAGATAGAAACAAAAGATAGGAAAATCTTTCCCAGGCAGTTTAGGCAATGTTTATCTCCTGCCGTCCACTGTTCATCAGAGTCCAAGATAAGAAAAAGTAGAGCAGAGAGGGAGCTTTCATCTCAGCAGCAACAATGCAGCAGTCCTGGGAAATCTGCAGCGTGGTTACAGGTAATCTCTGGCCTGGGGCTGGAGCTTCTAGTCAGTCAGTTCAGTCGCTCAGTCGTGTCCAACTCTTTGCGACCCTATGGACTGCAGCACACCAGGCCTCCCTGTCCATCACCAACTCCCAGAGATTACTCACACTCATGTCCATTGAGTTGGTGATGTCATCCAACCATCTCATCCTCTGTCCTCCCCTTCTCCTCTCTCCTTCAAGAGAGGAGAGGAAAGAGGAGCTTCTAGAGGCCATGCATTTGAGAGAACCCAGGGCAATAAACAAAGCAAATGTCTATAAAGCTCTTGAATCTCAAGCGGGAATCAAGATTGCCAAGAGAACTATCAACAACCTCAGATATGCAGATGATACCATTCTAATGGCAAAAAGGAAACAGAAACTAAAGAGCCTCTTGATGAAGGCAATAGAGGAGAGTGAAAAGGCAGGCTTAAAACTTAACATTCAAAAAACTAAGATTGTGACATCTGGTCTCATCATTTCATAGAAAACAGATAGGGGAAAAGTGGAAACGGTGACAGGTTTTTATTTTCTAGGGTTCCAAAATCACTTCAGATGGTGACTGCAGTCACAAAATTAAAAGACGCTTGCTCCTTGGAAGGAAAGTTATGACAAACCTAGACAGAGTATTAAAAAAGCAGAGACATCATCACTTCACCGACAAAGGGCCATTGAGTCAAAGCTACAGTTTTTCCATTAGTCATGTACAGAGTTGAAAGTTGGACTATAAAGAAGGCTGAACGCCAAAGAATTGATGCTTTCAAATTATGGTGCTGGAGAAGACTCTTGAAAGTCCCTTGGGCAGCAAGGAGATCTAACTAGTCAATCCTAAAGGAAATCAACCCTGAGTATTCATTAGAAGGTCTAATGCTGAAGCTCTAATACTTGGGCCACCTGATGCAAAGAACCAACTCATTGGGAAATAACCTAATGCTGGGAAAGATTGAGGGCAAGAGGAGAAGGGGATGGCAGAAGATGATGAGATGGTTGGATGGAAAAGCCAACTCAATGGATGAGTTTAAGCAAACTATGGGAGATAATGAAGGACAAGGAAGCCTGGAATGCTGTATTTCATGCAGTCACAGAGTCAGACACGATTTAGCAACTGAACAACAAATAAAGTACTTAGGTGCTAAGCACTGTTCTAAGCACTTTATATAAAACTCATTTATCCATATGACTATTATCCTCTAATTCCCCAGGCAGAAGAAGGTACTTTAGAAATATTTTACATTATGAGGAAACTGAGGCCCAACGTCACTTAGCTAATTTGGCTAAAGCAAGCTGTAGAGTTCCTAAACTGCCCCCTTCTTTATCGGGAATAAAATGGTAAGACACATACTTTTAAATATTTCACTTAAGTAGGCTGAGCTGAGGCACTAGGTCAAAATGTATGAAATGCATATAAAGTGCAGACAGGAATAATGAAGATCTGCATAAATCAGAGGTAACAAATGGCCTCCTCTTAGGAATCCTTGGGATACCCAGGACCAGGCCATTTGGGCTTAGGAAAATGACTGGTGGAGCAAACATATATCCCCAAAGATCACCTTGAACTGTGATGGGGGAAAGCTCTGGGAGCCTTGACTGCTGGGTTTTCAGACCTGGAAAAGGTCTTTTACATGAGTGTGAAGGGAATCAACTGTTTCCAAGAAAGCAATGGAAAACTGCTGGCTCTCAATAATGACCTCACAATGTAAGCTAGAGAGCTAATCAACTGAGAAGTTTAAAATACTTATCAAAGTTGGTTTTGTCAAAATCAAATTATATATATATAATCAGATTCTATATATAAATTAAATACAATACATATTATATATATAATATACCCATACCTACTTTATAAATATAATAAAGTACTATGTACAAGAATAATGTGCAGGAACTCCTTACCAGTTATACCCAGAAACATTTGGAAGGAGAAAAGATCCAAAGAAATTCTTATAAAATGATGAACTGCCAGAGGAGCTTTATAATATAAAATCTGCAGTGTAAAAGGTTGAAAGTTGAAAAATTCAGTTAAAAGTTTATCAAAATAATCGTTTAGTCACTTAGTCATGTCTGACTCTTGTGACTCCATGGACTGAAACCCGCCAAGCTCTTCTGTCCATGGGATTTCTCAGGTAAGAATACTGTAGTAGGTTGCCATTTCCTTTTTCAGGGGATCTCCCCAACCCAGGGATCAAACCCACTTCTGCATTGGCAGGCAGATTCTTTGCAACTGAGCTACCTGAGAAGCCCCAATCAAAATGATTATCCTCTGTTAAATAAGCACACTCATGGCTCAAATAAATTCTGGGCTTGTGGAGTCAGGAAGGGTAACTGAAAGAAATATATAATATATACTTATCTATGTTTTTTTTAAGTCCAAGAAATGGTACTAGCTACAAATATAAAATCACTTTTAAAAACCCTCATCAAAGGTGTTGATATACCCATAGTGAGTTACTGGACAGATCCATAATGGGGATATTATCTAATCTCTTTGATTTGTATTAGACAGTCAAATATCCTTTATTCTGTCAGAATAATGCAGAAAACAATGATTCTAAGCTAGGAGTGTGATGCTTTCCTATAAAGAGCCCATTTTTAACTTGAAACGTCTCCTGCACACATCCTCATTCTGTAGGGGCAACAAGAATTAGATATTTACACTGGCCAAACTTCATACAAGATTTAGTATACAAGAGGATGGGGATATTATCACTCTAGGACTCTGGAGTTTAAGTATTTTCCATAATATTGATAGTTGAAATTTTTTCTATAGGTAATAACTCACAGAGGGCTTCCCTCCTAGCTCAGTCGGTAAAGAATCTGCCTGCAATGCAGGAGACATGGGTTCGATTCCAGGGTCAGGGAGATCCCCTAGAGAAGGAAATGGCAATGCACTCCATTATTCTTGCATGGAGAATCCCATGGACAGAGGAAACTGGCAGGCTACAGTCCATGGGGTCGCAAGAGTCGGACATGATTAAGTGACTTTCACTACTACTACTCACTAATAACTCAAAGCCCTGAATACCACTGCAATACGCAGTTTGTTCTGAAACAGAGTGGGTTCTGTTCTCAGCAGTGGATCTGCTGAGTTCATATCCTGGCCCCCCACATACTAATTCTGTGACCTCAAGTAGCTTTACTGACTTCTGTTTCCCCAGGTAAAAATGAAATAGTGTGAGCAAAGCATTTAGTAATGTCTAGCCCTTAGTAAGCAGTTAGTAAATATCACATAATACTGTTAATGAATCCCTTCATCTTTTCCTAAAGATTGCCAATAATAATGCTTTGTTTTAACTGTAACAACTCTATGGTCAATCACTGGATATTAATGGAAGAGGCTACTTCTGTTGTGACAACACGCGTGCACAGCTTTTCTAAGTGCTTCCATCTGATCACTCTCCACCTACATCCTCACCCACCATGCCCCAGGAAATTTCTCAATCCTACAGCCCTGGTTAACCCCTCCCCACATTTTTTCTTTTTTATCAGAGGGGGTCCATCTTCCTTCCTTTCAGTCCCTGTCTATCACACTCTGGAACCCTTTTGGGATTGTCAGGATACCTTTTCATCTGAAACCCATGTTTAAAGCTCACTTTACTTTTGATTGCTTTAGAAATTTGATTCTTCCCCAACCTCTCCAAGTGCTTTTGCCTTAGTAAACACTGTCTTGGTTCTGTTCAGTTCAGTTGCTCAGTCATGTCTGACTCTTTGCGACGCCATGGACTGCACTACACCAGGCCTCCCCTTCCTGTCCATTACCAACTCCCAGAGTTTACTCAACTCATGTCCATTGAGTCAGTGATGCCATCCAACCATCTCATCCTCTGTCATCCTCTTCTCTTCCTGCCTTCAGTATTTCCCAGCATCAGGGTCTTTTCAAATGAGTCAGTTCTTCACATCAGGTGGCCAAAGTATTGGAGTTTCAGCTTCAGCATCAGTCTTTCCAATGAACATTCAGGACTGATTTCCTTTAGGATGGACTGGTTGGATCTCCTTGCTGTCCAAGGGACTCTCAGGAGTCTTCTCCAACACCACAGTTCAAAAGCATCAATTCTTCAGTGCTCAGCTTTCTTTATATTCCAACTCTCACATCCATACATGACTACTGCAAAAACCATAGGTTTGACTAGACAGACTTTTGTTGGCAAAGTAATGTCTCTGCTTTTTAATATGCCATCTAGGTTGGTCATAACTTTCCTTCCAAGGTGTAAGTGTTTTTTAATTTCATGGCTGCAATTACCATCTGCAGTGATTTTAGAGCCCCCCAAAATAAAGTCAGCCAGTTTCCCCATCTATTTGCCATGAAGTGATGAGACCGGATGCCATAATTTTAGCTTTCTGAATGTTGAGCTTTAAGCCAACTTTTTCACTCTCCTCTTTCACTTTCATCAAGAGGCTTTTTAGTTCCTCTTCGCTTTCTGCCATAAGGGTGGTGTCATCTGCCTATCTGAGGTTGATATTTCTCCCAGCAACCTTGATTCCAGCTTGTGCTTCCTCCAGCCCAGCGTTTCTCATGATGTACTCCATATATAAGTTAAATAAGCAGGGTGACAATATACAGCCAGGCTTCAGCAATACGTGAACCATTAACTTCCAGACGTTCAAGCTGGTTTTAGAAAAGGCAGAGGAACCAGAGATCAAATTGCCAACATCTGCTGGACCATGGAAAAAGCAAGAGAGTTCCAGAAAAACATCTATTTCTGCTTTATTGACTATGCCAAAGCCTTTGACTGTGTGGATCACAATAAACTGGAAAATTCTGAAAGAGATGGGAATACCAGACCAGCTGACCTGTCTCCTGAGAAATCTGTATGCAGGTCAGGAAGCAACAGTTAGAACTGGACATGGAACAGACTGGTTCCAAATAGGAAAAGGAGTACGTCAAGGCTGTCTTGGTTATCTTCATTCAAATAGAAAGGAGAAGCTAATCAATCTTATTCTCATCTTTAATGTTATTTCTAAGCTGCTGCTTCATAATTCATTTGAGCTTTATACCACCAGCTGCTCTATTTGGCTGTTGTATTACTGTCAATACTTCTCTTGTGGACTGGCTTTACTTTCATATCACTTCCTGTTTTGTTGATTTAAAAATCCACATAAATGAACTGATTTCCTAGATTTCCCAGATCCTGTCATTATCATGCCATCTATTATACATAAAAATGTATTCGACTTCGTCACAAGGTATTCTCTGTTACTGCACTCTCCAATTCCTTATCTAACATGTCCTCCACTTGCCCTCTCATAGCCTTCAGTTTTCTCTGTTGCCGATTTAGTTCCATTTGGTAACCTTTTACCTTTTCCTTATTGTGGACTAGTTTGACCCCTTTGATGCCTACCTGGAAATCCCATGCCAATGCACCCCCCCTTTTTTGGGGGCACAATTGTATTTAAGCATAAGAAACAACCAGAACAAACCTCCCACATTTTAAATTAAGTTGTGAACTGCATCCTTCTATATAAAAGGCATAGTCCATTGTTCTGGGTCTTTGTTTATGGTTCCTTTGCAGTTCTCTTTACTTGAGAGGGAAATGGAGGAACTTGAGTGCATTGAGAGAACATGTTAAGCAGATGAACTGGAGAGACTGCTAATAACAGCACTGAAGAATAGAGAGCAAATTTAAAATAATAATTGCATTCTACTGAGCAGTCAGATTAGAGAGAGTGGCTCTGACATTACTATGAAGAGTAACTTCAGTTTGGAGAACATGTTTGTGAAATCTGATTAGATGACAAGTATGGACAAGCATCGGTTTGGTAGGGATGGTCTCAGGAAGGTTCTTGTTACTAAGTCAAGTCCCCTCTAAATGGTTGAGTTTACATGAGAGAAACTTGAGACTGAGTAATCTTAGGGAATAGGCCTCATACATTAATACTTATGGTGGTTGGTGCTAGTGGTAAAGAACCCACCAGCCAATGCAGGAGACATACGAGATGTGGGTTTAATTCCTGGGTCAGGAAGATCCCCTGGAGGAAGGCATGGCAGCCCACTCCAGTATTCTTGCCTGGAGAATCCCAGAGGAGCAGGCTAGTCTATAGTGTTGCAAAGAGCTGGACACAACTGAAGCGATTTAGCATGCATCAATACTTACAGCTAGGGCCTTCAGGCTTAGTTCTAGAATCCTTGTTTCCCAGACATAAAAAATTAGGTTTTCAATCCTAGCTGCCTCAGTGCCTATGTGCAAAATTCCAATGTTGGTCTTATTATTAAATAAACAGTCCACTTGTGAATGAACTGTCTTCTAAATGTTAATTTGCTTTCCTATGTTGTGAACCCAGAAAGTTTTCCCACAATCATTGTAAATTCTAATCCCAAAAACCAGTATGACAGTTTATATGCCTAAAGTACTATTATCATTTTTAAGAGAAAATGTGTTCACAATCACAATTCAGAAAGCTAGGAACATACATATTTCTATAGGACTAGCGACTCTTCTGGTTCAAAGCCAATGATGATATTCTTATGTCTTATACAGGGATTATGGACAGATGGACAGGAGATAGTGGCACTAGGGAAATGGGCGTAGAGTCTTTTACAGAATGGGGAGGTGGGATAAAGACAGGGCTGGGCAGAAAGGTTGTTAGGACTAGTTAAAGAGTGGTGAATTACCCTTCTTTTTTCTCCTCTACCTCTTCCGTCACTATCTCACCACTTCAAACCCACTGACCAGCTAGCAGTGAGGGGAGATGAGGGGACTGAAGTTGGGTGGGGTGGGAGCGTAGTCCTAGGAACTGTGGAGTTTGCTGTGGCAAGGCAGAAAGGAAAAGAAATAAATGAACATCTCAGCAGAGATCAAATATGATTTCTGTAAACAGATAAACAGAACAGGAGCTATATGTACTTCTGTGACTTGCCTGCTACCTACTACAGTAATCATCATAGGTTCTCATCAAAAACAGAATTTACTCAGTAAATGTCAACCAGTTTTCAGTTGATTTTTTTTCCTGAAGCCTGAAGGAAAGAATCACTAATCTTTGGCTCTTTTATATGCTCAAGAAAGTATACAAGCCAAAAAATTGTAAAAGAATTCAGAACACAGAAAGTGAGAAAAAAGAGAAGTATAAAACAGAGAACACCAGCATCCCTCCCCTAACACAAACACACACACACAAAGCATGCACTCAGATCCCTGGGAGCCTTGGAGTGTAGGTGGGTCTGTTTTGAAACATTTAAATTTGAAGGGCCAGAAAGGCCATCGTGAAGCCCTAGTTTTTAGGCATGATGGTGGTCTAATTCCCTGTTCATTGTGAAGAGCTGCTGGCACATGTCCCCTGAAGGGCTTTCCTCATGCTAAAAATCTGCAGTGGCCTGTATTCATGCTTCCTCACTTCACTGGCAACCGTGATTCAATGCAATGTTTCTCAAATCGTATAGCACATCAAGTGACTGGAGCTACAGCAATGAAGATTCTCAATCCCCATCTCAGACCTAATGAAGCACAGTATCTGCAAGTGGGACTCTGATATGTTCAACAAGCAGCACAGGTGATTCTGATGTTCACTGATGTTGAGGAATCACTCCTGTAATGAACAGTACTTAATGAACTGTAAAGACCTGCACTTAAGCCTCTGGTCTCTTCCTTTGTGTAATACTGTAGCTGTGTCATCTCTATAAGCAAGAATATCCTCATTTTTACACTGGAGAATCATTTTAATTTATAGAAACATTTTAGAAATTAAATGAGAAAAAGTCTTTGAGTGTCAAAGTATTCGGTGAAATTACTGGCATTCTGACCTCCCAGTGTCTGTCCTCAAGTTGTATTTCCAACACAGTACCATCAGCTGCCCAACTGAATGAACTCTCTTTAGGTTGGCTTGTTTTGTCACTGATGCTTGCAAACCACATGCACTCCAATTAATTTGTTCTATTCTCAATGTTTTCTCCCTTTTGCCTTCCAAATATTCCCATCAAACCTTTATCTTCAAAATATTTCCTGACCACTTCAGGCAACAGTGATCTCTCCTTCAGAACTTATAGCACTTACTGATTGTCAAGTGCCACTTTAATTCTATAATATTTGAACATCAATTCTACTGTCCTATGGCCTTAACTAAATAGGTGGACCTATTATCTTCAAAACTAGGTTGTAAACTCTTTTGAGAAAAAGAGCACACAGTGAATTTTTTATGAAATATCCAAGGTTTCCTTATAGGTATAGTGACTAACATTTTGTCCTGATCATCTCATAGCTAGTATTTCTCCCTGGCCTGAATTCTGTGAGACAGTTTCCCTGCAGTTATCATACAGAACCAGATTTTTCTGCTTTGTGGGTAGTCTGATGTTGAATAAGAGCTGAGTTCTGTGTAAATGACTCCCCATGCACTTTACATGTATAGGGATCACCTCTATTGTGGATTCTCTGGTGTTTACTAAGGTCTGACCTCTGCCTGAAGGCTTTGCCACATTCATCACATTGGTAGGGTTTCTCCCCAGTGTGGATTCTCTGATGCTGAATGAGGCTGATGATTCCTCGGAAGGCATTCCCACACCCATCGCATTTATAGGGCCTCTCTGCGGTGTGCATTTTCTGATGTTCCTTGAGGACTGATCTTTGAGTGAAAGCCTTCCCACACTTATCACATGTATAGGGTCTCTCTCCAGTGTGAACTCGTTGATGTTCTATAAGACTTGTCCTCTGAATAAAGGCTTTTCCACATATATCACATTTGTAGGGTTTCTCTCCATTGTGGGTTCTCTGATGCTGAATAAGGCCGCTTGACTGAAGGACTTCCCACATTCCTTACACTGATAGCATTTTCCTTTGTGGTGGATCTCCTGATGGGAAACAAGGGAGGAGTTATAAACAAAGGCTTTTCCACACTCACTGCACTCATAGGGCTTTGCCCCAGTATGAACTCCTTGATGTTGGGTAAGAATTGAACGCCGACTAAAACTTTTATTACACTGAGTACAATGATAAGGTTTATCTCTTGTGTGGATTTTGAGATGGTGAAAGAGGCCTGCTTTCTGACTAAAGGCTTTCCCACATTCATTACAGCGGTAGTGTTTCTCTCCTGTGTGAAGTCTCTGATATTGATTAAGAGCTGACCACTGGCCAAAGGCTCTGCCACACTCATTACATTTATAGGGTTTCTCTCCTGTGTGTATTATTTTGTGTCGAATAAGCACAGTTCTCCCACGGAAAGTTTTTCCACATTCTTTGCATTTGTAGGGCCTGTCTCCAGCGTGGATCCTCTGATGTTCTATGAAACTGAGTGTTGTCTAAAAGCTCTTCCACAGACATCACATACATAAGGCTTTTCTCCTGGACAAATTCTCTGGTGTTCAGAAAGATCTAAGTTCTCAGTCAAACTTACTCCATTTTCATCACATGTAGGTTCTTCATCTTCCCTTGAATATTCAGAAGACTCTCCTGTTTTTTCTTCAGGTTCATATGTTTTTTCATACCTAGCTGGTTGAGACATTTCATTTTCAAATTTGCCAGCTATATTCCCATATGGTTTCATTTCTTGAGAAACTTCTTGCTTTAAATTCCTATACTCATTTCCAGTCTCAATATCTGAAATTAAAAATGGATGATACTCGTTAGTTTCTTATGGATGCAAAAGCAACTTTCACTAGGCAACATAAAATTATTCAAAAGAAAAATGACAGAACTTAGAGATCCCGCATGACTATAAATGGCACTAGAATATAGAACTAATAAACTCAAGCACTCCAAAAACTGTTAAGAAAAAGACCAGTAGCCAAATAGAAAACTGGGCAAAGAAAAAAAACTGATGGCTTCCAAGAAAGGAAATAGAACAGCTCTTAAACAAAAGAAAAGATGCTCCCCCTCACAATAAGGGAAAAGCAGATTTAAACAATATTGAGTATAATTTTCACCTACTGGATTTGCCAAAAGCTTGATATAACACTGTGCTCATGACAAGAATATCAAACATTGCCAGTAAGAGTGTAAATTGATCCAAGCTTTATTAGAGGGCAATTTGACAATATATATCAAAATTACAAATATATATATAACCTTTGACCTAGTAATTCCACCTAGAAGGAATTTATGCTACAGATATATTCACACATATGGTTATTTATCACAGCACTATTTGTTATAGTAAAAGAGTGGGGCCAACTTAAATGTTATTAGCAGGAGAAGGCTAAGTTAACTGCATGATATAGCCATATTGTTGTTGCTGTTGTTTAGTTACTAAGTCGTGTCCAACTCTTTTGTGACCCCATGGACTGTAGCTCACCAGGCTTCTCTGCCCGTGGCATCTCCCAGGCAAGAATACTAGAGTGGGTTGCCATTTCCTTCTCCAAGGGATCTTCCTGTCCCAGGGATTGAACCCTTGTCTCCTGCACTGGCAGGCGGATTCCTTATCACTGAGCCCCCTGGGGAGCCTGATATAGTCATATATTTTAAAATTAAGCAGCTGTTAAGAAATAAAAAATGCAAGGTTCTATGATCTTAGTGATAGAGGAAAATATATTTGAATATGAGAAATATACATATATGGTTAAAAATCTCTAGAAGGACACACAAGAAACTAGTAACAGTGACAACCTATTTCAAAACAGAGGTAAGGAGACCAAATGGCTAGGGTAATTGAGTGGCAGCATATCTTTTCACTGGGTAACTTTAGGTTATTACTTTTCTCAACCATGTGAATTTTCACCTGTTTTTAAAAAGTAAGTGAAAAAACAGAGAAAGTAGAAATAAGGAAGGTACATTCTTTCACCCCTTCACCCACTTTGAACATTTTGCCACATCTGCTTTATTACTCCTTCTCTTTATAAGAGTAATATATATGTGTGTATGTATATGCATATGCGGGCTCTTCCCTGGTGGCTCAGATGGTAAAGTATCTGCCTACAATGTGGGAGACCTGGGTTTGATACCTGGGTTGGGAAGATCTCCCGGAAAAGGAAATGGCAACCCACTCCAGTACTCTTGCCTGGAAAATCCTATGGACAGAGGAGCCTTGTAGGCTACTGTCCACGGGGTCACAAAGAGTCGGACACGACTGAGTGACTTCACTCACTCACTCACTCATACGCACATATATGTATTCTTCCCTGAACTGTCCAAAAGTTAGCTGAAGAGATCATGGGGCAAAGGTTTATTTACTGAAGGACACAGAATAAATTGCAAGACAGTGGTGTTGTCTGGTAGGATAAAGGCTATACATAGGAAGGAGTCAGTATAGAGGAAAGTAACTATCAGAAGGACTAAACTAAGTGATTTCAAATAAAATACAGCCAGCATTTAGAGAGTGTTAACATAAAGAGAAAGGAAGAGTTGCAGAGTGATAAACCAGGCTGCCTCAGGTCTACGCATGAGCCATCAGAGCTCTTGAGAGACCTTCCTGACTTCAGTGCTCACAAACAGCACGAAGTACAAAAGAGTCCCAGGGTCCTCTGTTGGCCCCCGTCTTCCCCTTCCTCCCAAGATGGGTCTTCCTTCCTTACCTTGCTTCTGTTGGGCTGCAAGTTTTGCATATTCACATCTTGGCTGGGCTTGCACAGACGGAAGGCACATTCTGGATTCTTGTTCTGTTCTTAGAGGTACAATCTCCTGTAAGAACATTTCCTGTTCCTCAGTGCGGACTGAGACCTGAGGTAAATGAGATATAGCTTAGGACCTCACTCTGGTAACATTAAACAAGAATATACTATCTAGGGCAGTGGCACCCAGCTCTCTGAAACTTCAAATAAACTTCTTTCCATGTAACAGCCTGCCATAATCCTACTCAAGGCCAATACAAATGTCACCTCTTCTGGGAAACCTTCGCTTCCCCAGCTGGAAGTAATTTCCCCTATCTTAACAGTTAAAGCATATTAAATGTACCACTTTTGCATTTCTGTCTATGCTCAAAGAAATAGAGAAGTGACAAAGAGAAGGAAAAGAAGGTAAAAAGAGGCAGAGGCAGAAAGGAGTGGAAAAGAATTTATGGGGAAATAACAGAAGTGAGAAAGAAGGAAAGGAAGGGGGAAAAGTAAAGGGAAATAATGAGAGAAATTATAAAGAAAGACAGAAGGGAACAAAGGAGAAAGAGAAAGAAAAGAAAGAGGGTATGAGAAGGAAAGAGGAAAGGAAAAAGAGAAATCTCTCATATTCCTAATAGACAATGCTCTTCTGAGGTCCCCATCCCCATTCTTTCTGGGAAGATGATCTTGTTTTCTATTTCTCCAAGATTACGACCATCTCAAAAAAATCCTTTCTCCTTCACTTTACCTATCTCCACTCTCTTACTCTTTTCCTTTCCTTCTATCTTAGAGGAAGAAGTCTTTTCTTTTTCAAGGCTTGTATCTCTACTTTTGCCTTCAATCTCATCCCTTTCTGCTTCCCTTTGATCCTTGCTCCTTCAATTAACTCATTTACTCAGCAATTTCAACCACTCGTAGCTTCCATTCCTCCATGGGCCCATTGCCTCTTGCACTTAAAAAAAAAAAAAAAAAAAGAAGAAGAAGAAAAGGTTTCCCCAGCATGGTAGTATAACAACAGGAATCGGAATCTAATTACTTACTCTGTTTCTTAGTTTAGTATCGATAGCTGTCACCTTGGGCTAGGAATTATTCTGAGATTATATGACATCATGCATGTAAAGCACCTCACACAGGCATTGGCATGTGATAGGCCCTCAAATTACTTCCCCATGCCTCTTTAATAGCTTGTCTAGTGGCTCAGACTGTAAAGAATCTACCTGCAATGCAGGAGAACTGGGTTCAATCCCCGAATCAGGAGGATTCCATGGAGAAGGGAATGGTAACCCACTGTAATATTCTTGCCTGGAAAATCTCATAGAGAGAGGAGACTGGCTATAGTCCATGGGGTCACAATGAGTCAGACATGACCGAGCAACTAACACACACACACACACACCCTTCAATGACTAAAGTTTGTAAATAAAAAATTACCATATACTGACACTATTTCTCTGACAGTTTCATTTGGTAATCTTTCTCTCAGAATAAGAGCCAAAATCAGCAGAATACTATCTCAAATGTACAGAAAAAGATGTTTTGATACTTCAAATTTTGGGGTGTGTGCACTCAGTCACTCAGTCCTGTTCAACTCTTTGCAGCACCATGGAAATAGTCCAGCAGGCTCCCCTGTCCATGGTATCTTCCAGACAAGAATGCTGGAGCTGGTTGCCATATCCTCCCCTAGGAGACCTTCCCAACCCAGGGATTGAAGACACATCTCCCGAATCTCTTGTATTGCAGGCAGATTCTTTACCACCAGCACGACCTGAGAAGCCCTCAAATTTGGGGGAGAAGGGAGCAAAAAAAGCCCAGTACAGTGAACTGTGCCTTCTGTCCCTGGATCTTTGACTAGGCCGTATAAACCACTAGCTACCCACAGCAAGCCTCAAAGGAAAGGACTGGTTGGCAATACAAATTCATCATGACTAAAACCAAGTTACTTCTGCCTGCACCTAAGAATCCCTTTCTTCCTTTTGGTTCTCTTCCTACCTTCCTGGCCACTCCCCAGTTTCCAGACTAGTTATTCCCCTGATGCTCTTTTTGTCTCATGGCTTTAAATACCATTCATATTCTGGCAAGTCCCAATTTTGTATTTCTAGAACAGATTTCCACCCCCTTCCCTCACTGAATCCTAACTCTTTATATCTAGTTGCTTGCTCAAACTTTCTACTTGGATTCTAATGAGAATCTCAAAATTAACACATCCAAAACCTAGCTTTTGATTCCTGTCCCTCTACTCCAAACCTATATCTCTCTCAATCTTTACCATCTGTGAATGACGAATTCATTTTACCTGATGTACAAACCAAAAACCTTAGCATAATCTTTAACTCACTTTCTCTCATACCCTGCAACCTACATAAAGACAAATCCTCTTAAGGTCTACCCTCAAAATGTATCAGAATCCAATTACATTTTGCCACTTCCAATGCTATTATCCTAGTCAGGCACCAGCATCTCTTGCCTGGATTACTGCTTATACCCATAGCCTCCTCAACTGGTTTCCCTGCTTCTAACTTTGTTCCCTATGTTCTCCTTCCCCACCCCCAGGCTCAATGCAGAACTTTCCCAACATAGAAGCTAGAGTGATTATGTTAAAATTAAAAACTTTAAATTGGAATTAAAAGTCACATTGGGGCTTCCCTGGTGGTCCAATGGCTAAGACTCTGTGCTCTCAATGCAGGGGGCACAGGTTTAACCCCTAGTTAGGGAACTAAGACCTCCATACCACATGGTGTGGCCAAGAAAAAAGAGCAGCAACCCTCTATAGTTTTTTCACTGGCGCATTCCCAGTGCCTAGTAAACAACAGATGGCCAATAAATATCTGCTGAATGATGCTGCTACTGCTGCTAAGTTGCTCCAGTCGTGTCCAACTCTGTGAGAACCCACAGACGGCAGCCCACCAGGCTCCCCTGTCCCTGGGATTCTCCAGGCAAGAACACTGGAGTGGGTTGCCATTTCCTTCTCCAACGCGTGAAAGTGAAGTTGCTCAGTCGAGTCGGACTCTTTTTACTAAATTATCTTTTAGTTTTCCCATTGAACTCTATGGGTTTTCAGATGTATACCCATTATCATTAGCACATAAAAGGGAACTGTAGAAGGTATCTTCGCGACCCCATGGACTGCAGCCTACCAGGCTCCTCCGTCTATGGGATTTTCCAGGCAAGACTACCAATTCACTTTCCCCTACGCTCTTGAACTCGGTTAGGAGTGTTTCCATTATACTAGTCTTTCAAGTATGAAAATCCCTAGTGCTTAGCCTAGGATAGACTGCTGAGTAGAGCTCTCCATTCTTTCTTCCTTCTTTATACCTCCATCTTTATCATTTTCAATTAATTCTTACCTAAGATATGACTCGTCCTTTGCAGTCACACTTTCATGATCCTATTTTCAACTTAGACCTTTTTGTCAAATGGTCCTTCCCTCTTCAGGCTTTGTACTTCGATGCCAGATTATAATTCCTTTTCATTAGCACTGCAATTATCTAGCAGTATCCTTCAGCCACTAGACGCCAGTAGTACCTCCCAACGTTAGGACAACCAAAAATGCCCCAAGACACTGCCAAATGCCCTTTGAAGTACTGAAAAGTGTCCCATGACATTGCCAAATGCCCTTTGAGGTACTGGTTGAAAACCACTGTCTTTATCAATGTTAAAACAAAACAAAATGGTCCAACATAATTTGCCTCTTTTTTTTTTTTTTTTTTGGTATCTTGGTTTTAGTAAAACTCACTGAGACTCAGAGAGAACAGATTAGGAGCTTCTGCCCTACAGAATGAAATCTAAACTCCAGAGGTTGATATTCAAGGTCCTCCAGTCTCTGTTTTCAACTCTTCTACTGACATCTTACCTTTTCAACTCAACCGGGCTTTCAACCACTCAAAGAAACATGGGTCCCCTCCATGCCCGTCCTTCCTAACTTTCCATTCTGCTCCTACATCTCATTCCTCTGAGATGGTGACTTTGATTTCACAATCTTTTAATCCTTTAATGGAGACAAGGCAGAGGATATATCTGCAAAACCTTATTTCTTAATTATTTCTGTTGTGCAGAAGTGATGTCCCTTTCAAGAGGCTGCTCCCCACCCTTTAATCATCTAACATTTTCTCTGTGCTAGAAGTCTGTTTCTGGGCAGCATTTCATCAAACAGAATTTTGCAGCTTAATAAAGAAATACACAATCCTTCCACAAAAAAGATATTTAAATAAGTTAGGATTACATTAACCAACATTCTGTGACACTTAGGCCCCTTTCTGATACACCAATTTTGTCAAGGATACATTTTGTGAAATAGTATTAGACTTCACTCTGGCCTAGAAATCCATAATTCACTTCTCAGACACCACATCTATGTTCTCACCTGATAGCCTGGCTCATCCAACTCTCTAAATCCTCCAGCACAGTCACCACCTCTTCCCCACTCTCTGGATGCTGTTCCTGGACCCAGGCTTGGAGCTCCTCAGGCAAGATGGTCAGGAACTGCTCCAGCACCAGCAGTTCCAGAATCTGCTCTTTGGTGTGGGTCTCTGGCTTCAGCCACTGATGGCAAAGTTCCCGGAGTCGGCTCAAAGCCTCACAGGGTCCAGATGTTTCCTGGTAGCAGAACTGCCTGAAGTACTGTCGGAAGACCTCCCTGCTGTGGGTGTTGTTCTTTTGCAGGTTCTGATCCTGCGTATCGGCATATTTATGCTCCTCCCCCAGCTCCTCTTCCTCTATCTTTACTTCCAAAAGTTCTTCCTGGTCCTTCTTGGCCTGGCTAGACCAAGTATATGCCATCATTGCTATACAAAAGCTTATCAATGCTTCAAGCAAGATCTCCTGTGTCCTTTCTTTCCGGCTGGAACTGAGGGAGAAGCTATCATCATTAACCCAAACTACGCCATAAACAAAAATTGCAAATTCTAAGAATTTAAATATGCACTTTGAAAGCTGCCTCCAGGGTAATCTACTGTACTCAGAGAAATGTTCTGATAAAAAAGACTTAATAGGCTAATTCAAAGAAAAAGAATAAGTAAAAGGTGGTAAGTTGTTTCAGGATTTTCAGGACAAGAAAAGTAAGACTAAGAAGGAAATATTTCCACTTAGTAATAGGAAAAAAAAAGGAGAATTAAATGGAATAAACATTTAGAGCAAACAAATTATAACAAAAAGCTGAGACATCCTTGAGTAGTTGCTTTTTAAATTCTTTAAAAACTCAGATGATGCATAACGGGAAATCATTAAGCCATAAAAGCTGCAGTTACATGAATTTATTTCCGAAGGGACTTAATCTCTCTGCTCCTGATTCTTTGTCAAGCGAAAAAGCTGGAGACATTGGTTTTTCAGGCCCTCTTCCACCCTAGTATCTGTAATTCTAAATATAAGGTGATGCTTGTAAAAGAGGCCCTAGGACGTGGGTCAGCGCCTCTGACCGACGAGTGTTCGGAAATATCAGATGGCGCAGAATCAAGAAGGGCACACAGCGCGAGGCAAGCCCGGAAGGTATGAGGCGCACAGCTGGGTCTCCCCCTCATCCCGGGTTGTCATCCCCCTCTCAGAGGGCTGGGGGCTAGCTTCTGCCTCAAGTAGCTTCTCGCGGACCCACCTGGGCAAGTGAGCACCAGAGGACGCCCCGCTCCAGTCTGGCCCGATGATGGCCAGCAGCCCACCTGCCGCGTCCGCAGCAAAAACTCGCTTAACCCCAGCCCCAGGAAGCCAGCAGAAGTTTCCCTCCCGGACTCAAGGGGGTGAAGTCTCAAACGGTTTCCGAACCGGAACCCACCAAGAGCGACCCACAAAGGCCGGAAGCGGCCGAGGAGTACGGAGCATCTGGTTACTTCCGCCGCCACTCTAGGAAGAGTGAGCTCGCTACTCGGTAGTTCTCCCGTGCACTCTTGAGAGATGACTACGGAGGATTCACAGGCCCGCAGTTTCACGATAGTTTTCCTTCTGCTAGTCTTCCGCTTGCTAGTATCCCCATTCCTCCCAACTGATGGGTGGTCGAGGCATGGCGAGCCTATCTGACCTAGGTAGTTCAGTTCAGTTTAGTCGCTCAGTCGTGTCCAACTCTTTGCGACCCTATGAATCGCACGCAGCACGCCAGGCCTCCCTGTCCATCACCAACTCCCGGAGTTCACTCAGACTCACGTCCATCGAGTCCGTGATACCATCCAGCCATCTCATCCTCTGTCGTCCCCTTCTCCTCCTGCCCCCAATCCCTCCCAGCAGCAGAGTCTTTTCCAATGAGTCAACTCTCCGCATGAGGTGGCCAAAGTACTGGAGTTTCAGCTTTAGCATCAGTTCCTTCCAAAGAACACCCAGGGCTGATCTCCTTCAGGATGGACTGGTTGGATCTCCTTGCAGTCCAAGGGACTCTCAAGAGTCTTCTCCAACACCACAGTTCAAAAACATCAGTTCTTCGGACATCAGCTTTCTTCACAGTCCAACTCTCACATCCATACGTGACCACAGGAAAAACCATAGCCTTGACTAGACGGACCTTAGTCAGCAAAGTAATGTGTCTGCTTTTTAATATGCTATCTAGGTTGGTCATAACTTTTCTTCCAAGGAGTAACTGTGGAAAATTCTGAAAGAGATGGGAATACCAGACCACCTAACCTGCCTCTTGAGAAATCTGTATGTCAGGTCAGGAAAGCAACAGTTAGAACTGGACATGGAACAACAGACTGGTTCCAAATAGGAAAAGGAGCACGTCAAGGCTGTATATTGTCACCCTGCTTATTTAACTTCTATGCAGAGTACATCATGAGAAATCGCTGGACTGGAAGAAACACAAAGCTGGAATCAAGATGCCAGGAGAACTATCAATCACCTCAGACATGCAGATGACACCACCCTTATGGCAGAAAGTGAAGAGGAAATATAAAGCTTCTTGATGAAAGTGCAAGAGGAGAGTGAAAAAGTTGGCTTAAAGCTCAACATTCAGAAAACGAAGATCATGGCATCTGGTCCCATCACTTCATGGGAAATAGATGGGGAAACAGTGGAAACTGTGTCAGACTTTAATTTTTTTGGGGCTCCAAAATCCACTGCAGATGGTGACTGCAGCCATGAAATTAAAAGACGCTTACTCCTTGGGAGAAAAGTTATGACCAACCTAGATAGTATATTCAAAAGCAGAGACATTACTTTGCCGACTAAGGTCCGTCTAGTCAAGGCTAAGGTTTTTCCTGTGGTCATGAATCCTATGCTTTTTCACTCACGTTTATTTGAGTTTCAGCACCTTTGATGTTAAAGATGTCTCAAAGGGATTTCTCCCGAGGTCTTCCACACTCAGGAGGGGACCTCTTCTACACACTTCTCAAGGGTCAACCTGGCAGTTTCTGCTTACTTTTTCACCTTCTACAGTTCCCTTTTATGCGCTAATAATAATGGGTGTACATCTGAAAACCCATAGAGTTCAATGGGAAAACTAAAAGATAATTTAGTAAAAAGAGTCCGACTGGACTGAGCGACTTCACTTTCACTTTTCACTTTCATGTATCAAAGAAGGAAATGGCAACCCACTCCAGTGTTCTTGCCTGGAGAATCCCAGGGATCGGCTGGAGCCTCGGTGAGCTGCCATGTCTATGGGGTCGCACAGAGTCGGACACAACTGAAGTGACTTAGCAGCAGCAGCGAAAATGTAAAATTAACACACTGAAAGCAGTACTTCCCTATGTGAAAATAACCAGTGATAAAGTTACAAGATATAATGGAAGAGAATACCTAATTTATAATAGTAACAACAGCAGCAGCAACAACAAGAGAAAGAAAGAAAATAAGTGGGACCAAGTGTAGGAAAAAATTGCAAAACCTGTATGGGGAAAACCTCCTGAAAGGCCAAATGTATAGTTAGACAAATAGAAAGCCACATGCTAAAAAGACCGCTGAGAGTCTTGGTTCAAAAGACTCAACGAAGAAGTCAATCTTCTAAAATAAAAGTATCAACAAATACTGTTCTAGAGTTAGACAAATTGATTATAAGGTTCAAATGGGAAAATAAGAATAGCCATGATACCCTCTGAAGAACAATAGTGAGGGACATACTAATCAGATATCACCATAAGTTATAAAGTCCCTACAACTGAAGTGTGATACTGTGTAAGAACAGACAGAAATAGACCACACCCCAGGATTCTTGCCTGGAGAATCTCATGGACAGAGGAGTCTGGCTGGTTACAGTCCATTGGGTCACAGAGTTGGACACAACTATGTATGCACACACCACACACTAGATCAAGGTACATATGGATATTAAGTGAATGATGGTGGCATCTCGAATCAATGGGGGAAATGAAGGGCTTGTAGATAAGTTGTATTAGGACAAATGATAGCCATTTGGTCAAAAGTAAAATTGCATTAATATCGTCCATCACATATCACAATCAGGATACATTCCAAATGGATCAAAAAAAAAAAAACAAATGTAAAAAATATACCTATTCATGTATTAGAAGAACATTAGTAATAATTCAAACATCTGGCAACAGGAAACCTTGCCTCAATTTCCAAAAGCAATTAAAAAAAAAAAAGTAAATCTGCCTAAAAATAAAATGGATTGGTTATCAAAAAATACCACAAAGAAAAGTCAGAAGAAAAATGATACACAGGAAAAATGTTTGCAACATATTACAAAGGAGTAATATCCCAAATATATAAAGGGTTCCTAAAATATTTCCTAAAAAGAACATAACTAAGGACTTCCCTGGTGGTCCTGTGGCTAAGACACCGAGCTCCCAGTGCCAGGGGCCTGGGTTTGATCCCTGGTTATCGAACTAGATCCCCACATGCCACAACTAAGAGTTCACATGCTGTAGTAAAAATCAAAGACCTCACTCCCTCAACTAAGACCTGGCCCAGTCAAATAAATAAAATATTTTTAAAAAATATAAGAGAGAAAAAAGGAAAAGAACCAATAATCCAATGGAGAAAATGGACAAAGGAAAGGAAGAGCTGACAAAATAAGAAATTGTAGCAGTGCTCAAATGTCTGGAAAGATGCTCAATTTCACTCCAAATATAAACATACAAACTAAAAACTGCACTGAAGTACCATTAGTCATTTTATCAGACTGGAAAAAATTCAGAAGTTTGACAGTATACTCTATTCATGAGGAAAGAGGAGCAGTTATGCACTCTTAACTGGAACACAAAATAGTACAGCCCCTATTTAGAAAAGGAGAAGGCAATGGCACCCCACTCCTGTACTCTTGCCTGGAAAATCCCATGGACCGAGGAGCCTGGTGGGCTGCAGTCCATGGGGTCGCTAAGAGTCAGACACAACTGAGCGACTTCACTTTCACTTTTCACTTTCATGCATTGGAGAAGGAAATGGCAACCCACTCCAGTGTTCTTGCCTGGAGAATCCCAGGGACAGGGGAGCCTGGTGGGCTACTGTCTATGGGGTCGCACAGAATCGGACACAACTGAAGCAACTTAGCAGTAGCAGCAGCAGCAGCAGCTATTTAGAAAAATAATAAAATATAGCAAAATTGCTTACATAAGTTTATTCTTTGTCCCTGCAATAGAAATCCATCTGAAAGATATATTGACAAATCTAAAAAATACATATGCACACGGTTATTTATTTAGATAGTCAAGCTAAAAGACTGGAAACAAACTCAATGTCCATGAATAAACTGTGGCATAACTACCAAGGCAGCTTTAAGAATAAGTATTCTGATGTACTGCTATAGAGTGACTGTTGGGCACTGACAGCAGACTGCTGGTGGTAGGCAGACTAATGACACCACCTGCCCCACCCTCACCAAGAAGTCTACTCCTCACCTCATCTCCAGAACCTGTGAATTTATTATGTTACCTGGCAAGAGGGATTCAGGTTGCAGATAGAATTCATCTAATTCTATCCAACTGACCTCAAGGTAGGTTTTCTTAGTTGAGAATTAACTTTTTTGTTCCAATAAAGCTTGATTTCTGCACACTGAAACTTGAATTCAATATTACTTTCTCTACTCACAAAACATTATGCTTATATTTTGTTTTTAAAGTTACATTTTATTTTAATATAATTGTAGATTCATATGTTTTAAGAAAGAATGCAGAGATCTCATTTACTCTTTACCAAGTTTCTACTAATAGCAATATCTTGCAGAACTATAGTACAGTCACAACCAGAGCATTTACATTGTTACAGTCAAGATACAGAACATTTGCATCACTACATTAATTCCTTTTATGAACACACCTTATTCCCATCTTCTCATTAATGACTGGCGACCAGGACTCTGCTTCTATAGTTTTGCCATTTCATATTTATTTTTTTCATTTGTTTTCTTTTTTTGACAGAATTGTGCAGCTTGTACTATCTTAGTCTCCCAAATCAAACCTGATTTGATCACTGCAGTCTCTCTGAAGTGAAAGCACGGAGTCCTAACCACTGAACTGTCAGGGAATTCCCACATTTCTCTATTTTCTTTTTCTTGGCTTCTTGTAGGTTACTTCAAGAAGAAGTCATTTTTCCCTTTTTAATTGCCTTTTGATTTATCTATTTTTGGTATTTTGTTGCTGTTCAGTTGCTAACAAGTGTCCAACTCTGTGACATCATGAATAGGCTCCTCCGTCCTCCACTATCTTCTGGAGTTTGCTCAAACTCATGGCCATTGAGTCTGTGATGCTATCTAACCATCTCATTCTCTTGTCGCTCCCTTCTCCTCTGCCCTCAATCCTTCCCAACATCAGGGGCTTTTCCAGTGAGCCATCTCTTCACATCAGGTAGCAAAAGTATTGGAGCTTCAGAACCAGTCCTTCCAAAGAAAACTGAGGGTGAATTTCCGTTAGGATTGACTGATTTGATCTCCTTGCAGTCCGAGGGACTCTCAAGAGTCTTCTCCAACACCATAGTTCAAAAGCATCAGTTCTTCAGCACTCAGCCTACTTTATGGTCTAACTCTCACATCCATGCATGACTACTGGAAAAACCATAGCTTTAACCATACAGAACTTTGTCGGCAAAGTGAGGTCTCTACTTCTTAATATGCTGCATAGATTTGTCAGCTTTTCTTCCAAGGGACAAGCATCTTTTAATTTTGTGGCTGCAGTAATCATCTGTAGTGATTTTGGAACCCAGGAAAATAAAATCTGTCATTGCTTCCACTTTTACCATCTTTGGTAAATCTTCTTGTACACTTTTTTAAGTAGTTGCTCTAGGTTTCCAGTTATATATACACACTTATCACATTCTACTTGTATCATCTTTTTACAATTTAAGTATAGAAACCTTACTTTCCTTTACATCTCTTGCCTTCCCACTTATAATTCTCTTAATTAGATATTCCTCTAAATACATTTAGCACCACAGCAGACAAAATTACAATTTGTCCTTCAACAGTTAAACATAATTTAGAAAAATCGGAGAAGTAGGAAAGCTTGCTGTATTTACCCATATTCTTTCCTGATTATTCTCTATTTAGAGATTGTCCTTTTGCCATTTTTTTTAATGTAGGTTTCCTGGTGACAAATTCTACATCTTACTCATCTGAGGATGTCTTGATTTTTCTGTTCACTCCTGAAGGATGTTTTCACCAAGTACAGGATTCTGGCTTGATAGTTCCTTTCTTTCAGCTCTTTAAAAATACCATGTCAGTCTCTTCTGGCCTCATTACTCATAAGAAATCCACTGTCATTTGAATTTTCTCCTATTGATGTCATTTTTCTCTGGCTGCTTTCAAAATCTTTTTGCTGTCTTAGGGTTTGCGGAGTTTAATTGTGATGCTGTTTTGAAAGGATTTCCTTAGGTTTGTCCTGTTTCCATTTTGATCAGCTTCTTGAATATGCAGATTTACTTCTCTTGCCAAAACTGGTGACTTTTCAGCCACTATTTTAAGTAATTCTTAAGCCCCATCCTCTTTGGGACTTCAGTGATATGATCATTACATCTTTCTACAGTTGCACAAGTCCCTGAGGTTCTTTGCATCACTGCAGTTTCTTTTGGTTTCTATAACAAATTACCACAAACTTGTGGCTTAAAATAACAGAAATTTATTCTGACAATTCTAGGGGGCCAGAAGTCTAAACTCAAGGCTTTGTCCAGAGACTCTGAGGTAGAGACCTCATTTCTTGTCTCTTCCACTCCTGGTCATTCCTTGGTGTCCCTGGGGCTCAAGGTCACACCACTCCAATCTGTACCTCCATCTTTACATCACCTTTTTCTGTGTGTCTAATTTCCCACTGCCTTTCTCTCATAGAAATATTTATTATGGCATTCTGGACCCCTTCTGGATAATTCAGGATAATCTCCTTTTCTCAAGATCCTTAATCACTTATTTTGCCATATAAAATAATATTCACTGTTCTGCCACATAATATGTATAGGTTCTGGTGATTAGGAAGTGAATGTATCTTTGGGTGATTATTTTTTCAGCCTACTACCCTCTGTTCCTCCTTTTCCCCCTCTCCAGCTTACTTTCTCTTTTGTTAGAATTGAGTTATTCCTATTGTTTAGTCTTCTAGTTCAGATTTTCTCTAGCCTCCATCCTGTTGTTAAGACCACCCAGAGAGCTTTTAATATCATAACTGTATTTTTCAGCTCTCAAATTTCCACTTGAATTTTTTTTTACATTTTTCTATTTACTTGCTAGGACTTTCTATTTCCTTGCTGAGGGTTTCTATATTTTCACTTCTTTTATATGTGTTCACAATTTCCCACTGAAGCTTCTTTAAAAAAACGTTTATTTGGCTGCACCAGGTCTTAGTTGCAGTAAACCAGGTCTTTGATCTTGCAGCATACAGGATCTTTAGTTGCAATAGAAGTGAAGTGAAGTCGCTCAGTCGTGTCCAACTCTTTGCGACCCCGTGAACTGTAGCCTACCAGGCTCCTCCATCCATGGGGTTCTCCAGGCAAGAATACTGGAGTGGGTTGCCATTTCCTTCTCCATGGAATCTTCCTGACCCACGGATCGAACCCAGGTCTCCCGCATTGCAGGCGGACGCTTTAACCTCTGAGCCACCAGGGAAGCCCCTAAGTTGCAATATGTGAGATCTAATTCCCCTACCAGATATTGAACTGGAGCCCCCTGCATCAGGAGAGCAGTCGTAGCCACTGCACCACCAGGAAAGTCCCTCATCGAAGCTTTTTTTTTTTTTCTTTTAAATCATGGTTGCTATAAATTTCTGTTAATTCTAAAACCTCTATTAGCTTGGTGTTGGCATCTCTTTTCATTCCGTTTGCGATCTTCCTGGTTCTTGGTATTTCGGATTTTTTATTGCTATTTTGTACTGTGTTATGAGACTGGATCTTAATTAAACCTTAGGTTTTAATTGGTTTTCCCTGAAACTATTGTGGCAGGGTAAGTAGGGAACGGTGACACTAAGGCAACATCAGAAAAGGGCCAGTGGAGTCTGGACTTTTACCATCACTCAGCAATAACTAATCAGCGCTCACACAGTGTCTGTGGTGACCACGTGGAAGTCAGAATTTCTACCCTTAGCCAACAGTAAGGAGAAGCTAAATGGCAATAAGTAGAAACTTGGACTTCTACATCTACCTGACAGTAATGAGCTGCCACCCTCCTCTACTTCCCCTGCCACACTTTTGAATCTGTTTTCTTAGCCACAGAAATGAACGAGCACTTCCCTTTGCTTTGCAAAACTGGGAGGATCGCGTGGCTCAGACGGTAAAGCGTCTGTCTACAATGTGGGAGACCCAGGTTTCGATCCCTGGGTTGGGAAGATCCCCTGGGGAAGGAAATGGCAGTCCACTCCAGTACTATTGCCTGGAAAAGCCCATGGACAGAGGAGCCTGGTAGGCTACAGTCCATGGGGTCACAGAGAGTCGGACACAACTGAGTGACTTCACTTCAAACCTCTACAAATATGTAATCATGACCATTACTCTAAGAGATTTCATGAAAACTGAGAAACTGCTCAGTTAAGTTCATGAAAGGTATAAAAAACCATCTTTTAGCCTTAAGGGTCCATCAGCCAATGGACACTGGAGGAGTTTCCCCGCTAGTAAATCTGTATCTCCTTCGAAAACCAGATGGTCCGCACAGAGCCAGCCCTGTACCGTGTTTGTGTTTAGTTCTCTGCGTCTCTGAAACGTACAGAAGCACTGACATGGAAGAGTGGCGTCCTGAGGGATCTATGTAAGGCAAGGGAGAGGAACCTAAGCCAGGCCTAGGAAAAGAGGACAACACCCCCAATCCAGCCCCAAGATCTCTGCAGAAGTAAATGGCAACCCACTCCAGTATTCTTGCCTGGGAAATCCCACAGACAGGGGAGTCCGGTTGGCTGCAGTCTGTGGGGTCTCAAAGAGTCAGACAAGACCTGGCGACTAAACCATAAATGGAGCATCCAGCCTCGGGATGAACCAGCTTTCCACCTACTCCCAGTTACAGTCCAGAGTCAATCAACGAAAGGGGTGTTTAAGCCACAGCTCACACCAGGAACTGGAAATCTGTCACAATGCTCAAATGCATCTCTGTTGGTTCCTCAGCCACCTCTCTAGGAAACTTGGAGGACCTGTCATTTTGGTGGCTGGTCTTAAATTCACCCATTCCAATCCATTTTAGTTCGCTGATTCCTAAAATGTCGACATTCACTCTTGCCATCTCTTGTTTGACCACTTCCAATTTGCCTTGATTCATGGACCTGACATTCCAAGTTCCTACGCAATATTGCTTTTTACAGCATCAGACCTTGCTTCTATTACCAGTCGCATCCACAACTGGGTATTGTTTTTGCTTTGGCTCCATCTCTTCGTTCTTTCTGGAGTTTTTTCTCCACTGATCTCCAGTAGCATATTGGGCACCTACCGACCCAGGGAGTTCCCCTTTCAGTATCCTATCATTTTGCCTTTTCACACTGTTCATGGGGTTCTCAAGGCAAGAATACTTCAGTGGTTTGCCATTCCCTTCTCCAGTAGACCACATTCTGTCAGACCTCTCCACCATGACCCATCCATCTTGGGTGGCCCCACATGGCATGCTAAGCCATTGAGTTAGACAAGGCTGTGGTGTGTGTGTGATCAGATTGGCTAGTTTTCTGTGATTATGGTTTCAGTTTTCTGTGAATATGGATTATGTGTCTGCCTTCTGATGCCCTCTCACAATACCTACCATCTCACTTGGGTTTCTCTTACCTTGGACGTGGGGTATCTCTCACGGCTGCTCCAGCAAAGCACAGCCGCTGCTCCTTACCCTGGAAGAGGTGTATCTCTTCATGGCCACCTCTCTTGACCTTCACCATTATATCTACTACTGTGGGCAGGAATCCCTTAGAAGAAGTGGAGTAGCCATCACGGTCAACAAAAGAGTCTGAAATGCAGTACTTGGATGCAATCTCAAAAACGACAGAATGATCTCTGTTCATTACCAAGACAAACCATTCAATATCACGGTAATCCAAGCCTATGCCCCAACCAGTAACACTGAAGAAGCTGAAGTTGAACGGTTCTATGAAGACCTATCAGACCTTTTAGAACTAACACCTAAAAAAGATGTCGTTTTCATTATAGGGGACTGGAATGCAAAAGTAGGAAGTCAAGAAACACCTGGAGTAACAGGCAAATTTGGCCTTGGAGTACAGAATGAAGCAGGGCAAAGGCTAATAGAGTTTTGCCAAGAGAACACACTGGTCATAGCAAACACCCTCTTCCAACAACACAAGAGAAGACCCTACACATGGGCATCACCAGATGGTCAACACTGAAATCAGATTGATTATATTCCTTGCAGCCAAAGATGGAGAAGCTCTATACAGTCAGCAAAAACAAGACCGGGCACTGACTGTGGCTCAGATCATGAACTCCTTATTGCCAAATTCAGACTTAAATTGAAGAAAGTGGGGAAAACCACTAGACCATTCAGGTAAGACCTAAATCAAACCCCTTATGATTATACAGTGGAAGAGAGAAATAGATTTAAGGGACTAGATCTGATAGACAGAGTGCCTGATGAACTATGGACGGAGGTTCATGACATTGTACAGGAGACAGGGATCAAGACCATCCCCATGGAAAAGAAATGCAAAAAAGCAAAATGGCTGTCTAAGGAGGCCTTACAAATAGCTGTGAAAAGAAGAAAAGCGAAAAGCAAAGGAGAAAAGGAAAGATATAAGCATCTGAATGCAGAGTTCCAAAGAATAGCAAGAAGAGATAAGAAAGCCTTTGTCAGCGATCAATGCAAAGAAATAGAGAAAAAGAACAGAACAGGAAAGACTAGAGATCTCTTCAAGAAAATTAAATATACCAAGGGAACATTTCATGCAAAGATGGGCTCGATAAAGGACAGAAATGGTATGGACCTAACAGAAGCAGAAGATGTTAAGAAGAGGTGGCAAGAATACACAGAAGAACTGCACAAAAAAGAGCTTCATGACCAAGATAATCACGATGGTGTGATCACTCACCTAGAGCCAGACATCCTGGACTTTGAAGTCAAGTGGGCCTTAGAAAGCATCACTACGAACAAAGCTAGTGGTAGTGATGGAATTCTCGTGGAGCTATTTCAAATCCTGAAAGATGATGCTGTGAAAGTGCTGCACTCAATACGTCAGCAAATTTGGAAAACTCAGCAGTGGCCACAGGACTGGAAAAGGTCTGTTTTCATTCCAATCCCAAAGAAAGGCAATGCCAAAGAATGCTCAAACTACCGCCCAATTGTACTCATCTCACATGCTAGTAAAGTAATGCTCAAAATTCTCCAAGCCAGGCTTCAGCAATATGTGAACCGTGAACTTCCAGATGTTCAAGCTGGTTTTAGAAAAGGCAGAAGAACCAGAGATTAAATTGCCAACATCTGCTGGATCATGGAAAAAGCAAGAGAGTTCGAGAAAAACATCTATTTCTGCTTTATTGATGACACCAAAGCCTTTGACTGTGTGGATCATAATATGGACAATTCTGAGAGAGATGGGAATACCAGACCACCTGACCTGCCTCTTGAGAAACCTATATGCAGATCAGGAAGCAACAGTTAGAACTGGACATGGAATAACAGACTGGTTCCAAATAGGAAAAGGAGTACATCAAGGCTGTATATTGTCACCCCTGCTTATTTAACTTATATGCAAAGTACATCATGAGAAATGCTGGGCTGAAAGAAGCACAAGCTGGAATCAGGATTGCCAGGAGAAATATCAATATCCTCGGATATGCAGATGACACCACCCTTATGGCAGAAAGTGAAGAGGAACTAAAAAAGCCTCTTAATGAAAGTGAAACAGGAAAGTGGAAAAGTTGGCTTAAAGCTTAACATTCAGAAAACTAAGATCATGGCATCTGGTCCCATCACTTCATGGGAAATAGATAGGGAAACAGTGGAAACAGTGGCTGACTTTATTTTGGGGGCTCCAAAATCACTGCAGATGGTGACTGCAGCCATGAAATTAAAAGACACTTACTCCTTGGAAGGAAAGTTATGACCAACCTAGAGAGAATACTGAAAAGCAGAGACATTACTTTGCCAACAAAGGTCCGTCTAGTCAGGGCTATGGTTTTTCCGGTGGTCATGTATGGATGTGAGAGTTGGACTGTGAAGAAAGCTGAGCACCGAAGAATTGATGCTTTTGAACTGTGGTGTTGGAGAAGACTCTTGAGAGTCCCTTGGACTGCAAGGAGATCCAACCAGTCCATCCTAAAGGAGATCAGTCCTGGGTGTTCATTGGAAGGATTGATGCTAAAGCTGAAACTTCAATATTTTGGCCACCTCATGCGAAGAGTTGACTCATTGGAGACGATTCTGATGGTGGGAGTGATTGGGGGCAGGAGGAGAAGGGGACGACAGAGGATAAGATGGCTGGATGGCATCACCGACTCAATGGACGTGAATTTGACTGAACTCCGGGAGTCGGTGATGGACAGGGAGGCCTGGCATGCCGTGATTCATGGGGTCGCAAAGAGTCGGACATGACTGAGCGACTGAACTGAACTGAACTGGCAACTGACCCGACTTTGCGTGCTCAGAAAGTGAAAGTGAAAGCTGCTCAGTCGTGTCCAACTCTTTGCAACCCCATGGACTGTCCATGGAATTCTCCAGGCCAGAGTACTGGAGTGGGTAGCCTTTCCCTTCTACAAGGATCTTCCCAACCCAGGGATCGAATCCACGTCTCCCGCATTGCGGGCGGATTCTTTACCAACTGAGCTATCAAAGTGCGTTCTCAGAGGCGTCCTCCTAATCGCTCAGGCAGGCAAGTCGACGAGGGTTCGTTTGATCTCTGGTGTCCAGGAGCCACTCAATCTGGGCTTGTATCTTTCTACCCCAATGAGGCTACCTGGCCACTCCCACCGGATGCTGTGTAGCCCTAGGTTCCCTTCGCACCGGGTCCTCTGAGCTTCCGGCCCTTAGGATCGCTCTACTGAAGTCTCTTAAGATACCAACTGTCAGTTACCTTCACTCGGTTCCCAGGGTCAGAAGCAATAATCAACACCCACCTACGGAAAGAGCGACAACAAAAAGGGCAGAGGACGGCTTGCCCTCCACTGTTTTAATTCTTGGAATACTTGAGTCCCTCTGAGTAACCTAATCACTGATTTTGTCCGTCTGGGGTGGGGCCGGGCAACTGCACTTCAAACAGCCCAGGTGATTGTAACACAGGTAGACACCTAGAAACAGTGACTTCATCACAGAGCTAAGGTAGCTAGCATGGAAATCTGAATGTGGGTCCAGAGACCTAAAAACATCACAGGGTAATTTACAGACTGTGTTCTTCTCCCAGTTCTCCTTTTTATGGACATTATTAAAATAAATGAGAACCAAAGGCAGAGATTACCACTGCTTGAGACACTAGTACCTAAGACAACTTGAAACAACTGAGATGGAGGGATTTCTAATACATACTGTGAGGATGAAGAACATCACTTTGTAAAGATGTCTCTGCATCTATCTTTTTATTTTTTTCTCTTTGGACACCATTGTTGGCCAGAGATTTAGGGTCTGATTTTGCCTTCTGATTCCTTTTTATATTCTCAAATTTTGGCCATCCTTTTCCTCTTTTCATCTTTTTTTTTTTTTTTTTGCTGATGCCTAAAATGTGTCTCAGGGCTCCAAGTCTAAGTGTTCATGAAAAGTGAAAGTGAAGTTGCTTAGTCCTGTCCAACTCTTTGCGACCCCATGGACACTAGGCTCCTCCGTCCATGAGATTTTCTAGGCAAGAGTACTGGAGTGGGTTGCCATTTCCTGCTCCAGGGAACTTCCTGACTCAGGGATCAAACCCAGGTCTCCCACATTGTAGATAGACGCTTTCCGTCTGAGCCACCACTTGATCTTAGCCAAAAAGCCAAGAAGTGTTCATGAAACTACATATAATTCATATTGATCTTTGTTCACATTTTTTTAATGTGGCTAAAAAACAGATCACCATAACTATTTAACCACTTGGGTTTCACTTTTCTCAAGTAGGTATAAAATGAGATAAACTCCAAAATTTCTTTTCAAATCTCAGTATTTTTTGATTCTTAGAATAGGAGAATCAGAGAATGGCAACCCACTCCAGTATTCTTGCCCGGAGAATCCCACAGAGAGAGGGCGCTGATGGACTATGGTTCATGGGGGTCACAAAGAGTCGGACACAACTCAAGCAACTTGTATGCATGTATGCGTTCTCTGACTATATACTGAAAAGCTCCTACTATGCCTTTGATGATTCTACACTGCCTATCAAACAAAGACTCAATGCATTAGAAAAGTGTTCAAGGCCCTCAGTCTGGCCCCCACCTACAATCTCCCACTCCTGCACTTCCCTGCAGGAACTCTGTGACCCAGACAAACTGGAAACCCCCTGCCTCTTGAACATGTCTTAAATTGGAGTCTTACCTCACCCTAGTCCTTCGGCCAAAAACACTTTCTTCTATCCTCCATCTCCCTCTGCAAAGAATCTACATTTCTCTCAATTATTAACTCAATATTTAACCAATGACCCACATATGTTGGCATATATTTTATAATTCAAAATTCTAAAACAGAAAATCTTCATATTTTACAAAATTCTGACCTTAGGTATACTTTTATTTAGAATCTCTTCAGAAATAACTTGTCTTACTAGGAAAATATAAGAACAACTTTTACTAGAAGTTACTTTTTTTTTTAAAGGAAAGCATTTTCAGATACAGAAAATAGGAATCATTTCCAAATATAAAAATATGGACAGAGTCTTGATTCTCCTAGGGTCCTGAACTTCAACTCAAAATTATAGTGAAAGAATCTTCAGGGCTCTATCCACAACTCTAGGTAGGTTTTCATTGCAAGATACTTAGCCATTTCTTCCTCTTCTTTTTTGGTTGCACCTAAGGCATGCAGGATCCTAGTTCCCTGACCAGGGACAGAACCATGCTCCCTGCAGTGGAAGCAGAGTCAACCACTGGACCACCAAAGACATCCCACTGAGCCATTTCTTGATGTATTGTCCACTGTCCTAACTGCTCAAAGGGGTGCTGGACTATCCTTCAAGAACCAATAAGCCTATTTAATTGGATTTGAATCAATATTTCTTATACCTTGCTCAATCATAAAACTGAATTTCTTACACCTTGCTCAAACATAAAACCAAAAATCTCTTTCAGATTAGACTTTTCAAGGGCACAGGGAGGGATGGATACTGGTCCAGGGAACATTTGAAACGAGTTCAACACTAGAGACTTCACAGGTTGAGTAAAGGGAGCCAGGATGGGAAAAGAGAGAAGTGAGGGAAGTTTAGAAATGTAAAGAGACAACTAAGAACTTCCGGTCTGGAAGACTGGAATAATCACAGAAACAGCCAAGGTCTTCATGTCACTGTGTCCATGCTCAGTCGCTAAGTCATGTCCAACTCTTTGCGACTCCATTGCCTACAGATTAAGTCAAATATTATTTCTCAAATAATGAGGAATGTGGATCCTAGATAAAAGAATTAGCATAAAAGCATTAGTACAATCAGTATCAGAAAACAAGGAAAGTTAGTTTGGTGAACTGTAAGTCATTTTAATTGCGTGAACCATCATTGCATTCTAAGAGTACATCTGTCTCTACAGCATATATAACATATTTTGTTTCTTGGTGTTTTACCAGCTGTTGAGAAAATTAAGAATTTTTGAAAAGCTATAAACAAAACAAAAAACAAGCACAGAACAAATCAAACATTCAACCTTCAATTGCAAATGTAAAAACTCAGTTCATTAGAAATAATTCCTCTAAAATCCTAATCTGTTCATATTTTAAATATTTTAAAAGCTGATATAATTGAATTATCCAAACATGCTGCTTCTGCTTATTGGAGAAGCATTTAAAATACTTATGAACTCAGATTATAATAGTATATATACTATATCACTATGTGCTCAATTGCTTAGTCGTGTCCATCTCTTTGCAATCCCATGGACTGTAGCTCCTGCGTCCATGGGATTATCAAAGCAAGAATACTGGAGTGGGTTGCCACTTCCTCATCCAGGAATCGAGCCCACATTTCCTGTGGCTCCTGCAATAGCTCTGTGGATTCTTTACCACTGAGCCACCTGAGAAGCCTATTATATCACTATATGGAGTATATATTTAACTTGAGAAGTTGATTTTATTGCAAACTTATCCTACTATATTTTCTTTAACTTCATCCTAAAATCCCTATGTATTTCTATTGGATATAATTTAAACCTCAAGATACAATAAACTATATACTCTTGAGGAAATTTAAGTTTTTTTTCTTTTAAGATTGTTGATAATACCTACAATTAGTCACAGGTAGTGACACTAACAGTTTGAAATGTTAGGTTTAAGAATATATAACAGAACAAAATACATGAAATCAAAAACATCACCTATCACTTCATTTCTCCACATAAGCATTATGTGTAATTCTTGTCATCCAAATCCTGTTTTCAAGCTCATGTGGAGGTTGTTAGCTTTTAAACAGAAAGAGTTTGACTTGGACCAAACTAGGGAAAAGAATAAAATAATATATAACATTTTGAAATGGCAATTTTTCGTCTATAGGAGTACGTTGAACTACGGAGCACCAACAAATGATATATCACCAACTTGTAAACAGAATAAGGAAGCTTTCTGTTATAAGGTAGAAATATCTGAAGATTACACTATTTCATGAAAACAAAAAGATGTAGAAGGGTGTGAATAGTATGCTATCATTCTGCGTAATCAAGGGAATAAAATTATATATTCATATTTTCTTGTATTTACATAAAGAAACCCTGAAAAGTAGTAAGAAACTAGTTAAATGACTACCTACAAGGAGAAAGATAGGGACCTTTTTTAATGTTGTTTTGCTACTAGAACCAGGTGCGGAATGAATTATCTTTTGTAAAAACTCCTTCTAAGTAAATTAAAATTTAAAGTTAAAAATAATCACTCATTACAAAAATAAATAAAATGCCTCAAATGAGATATAAATGGGAGGAATCTTTCTTGGAACTCCATTGTAAATTAAATAGGCTGTGCGTCTATTGAAACAAACAAACGGGCAGATTTGTTGAGCTAAAAAGCAAAATTGTAATGCCTCGTAAGTGCTCTAAGTTGCATATGGCAATACAATGCTTCCGATGGCTTAGCAGAAAGAGCACTGCACTAAGAATAAGGAGAGAGGGTTCTAGTTCCAGCTGCATTAACTAGCTGTGTGATGTTACACAGTCACTTCTAGAGCTTCTGTATCCGAATCTGTTAAATAAGGGCATGCAGAAATGACATTGAGGTCCCTTATTGTGTTCTATTACTCTTAAGTTACCTGCTTGTGTAGATGATATTCCAATCCAGATTGTTATCACCATAGATATTCCACTTCTTTGTCTCCTGGCCTTAGTATAAGCTTCGTAACACTCAGTGTTAAGGGAAAGGAGTTTTTTAATGTATGACTTTGGTAATAATCAATAAATAGCAGTGAGAAGCACAGAGGCTATAAAAAGCAATCAGCGTGGAAGACTGATCATACTTTTCTCTCTATTTTTGTATATGTCTGAAATTTTCCTTAACAAAAGGCTAAATAAAGAAAAACCCCAAAATGCTCAAAAGTCACAGGAAAAATACAGTTAGGCCTATATTTTCACAAAAAGATCTTAAGTGAGATATTAGATTTTTAAGCTAAGTATCTTAGTCTTTGTAAAATTTAAAATCATGAGCAATATTTGTTATGAGTAGATACTGAGCTAGTAATAATATATGGTTTTGTCAATTTCTTGGTTTTTAACTGAAGGCTGAATTTCTAAACCTCTATAGGGAGAAGCCTTTTGTGTATGGAAAGATCCAAGTGCCCCCTTTTGTAGGTTAAAAGGCAAATTTTCCTATCTTATGCAAATAGAAACTAATCTAATAGTTTACATTATAGATTTTACTGAAATTATTTTTAAATTAATTTTTAAATACTACCTTTGACTTTTTGTATTCAGGTTGCATATAATCTTTTTTCAGGTTGCATATAATTTTTAAGACTTAAAATAAGTTTTAAAAAACTAGGATAAAGTTTTCCTGAAGCATATCTAGAAAATTTTTTGGACAGATATATGTGAAATTATGAAATCAATACGATAATAGTCAGTGTTGCAAAGTTATGGATGTCACTGACCAAAGAGACTTTGACAGCTGCATTTAAGATATTATGCTTCTCTCAGCATAAAAATCAGGACATTTTCACTGGCTTTCTCTGGAGCTTCCTATTACTAGAGGATTAAATTATTAATACTATTGTTCTCTCAGGGATAAAGTAAGAACCAGGACTCTGGCTTCCTTGCCTAGTGGTCTGGCATCAGGAAACGCTGCCCTACCTGTTCCAAGGAGCTAGCTGGATTCAGCCATGGGGTGGACTTTCCGATGTTGGATGAGGTTGCAGTGGTAGATGAAGTTCTTGCCACATTCGTCACATTTATAAGGTCTTTCTCCAGTGTGAATTCTCTGATGCTTAATGAGGACAGAACGTCGACTAAAGCTCTTACTGCACTGATTGCACTGGTAAGGCTTTTCTCCTGTGTGGATCCTGAGATGATGAAAAAGCCCAGCATTCTGGCTAAAGGCTTTGCCACAAACGCTGCACTGGTAGCGCTTTTCCCCAGTGTGGAGTCTCTGGTGCTGGAACAGGCCTGATCGCTGGCTGAAGGCCCGCCCACACTCATCACACTCATAGGGCTTCTCGCCCGTGTGTGTTCTCTGGTGCTCGATAAGGATGGAATTCTGGGTGAAGCTTTTCCCACATTCACTACAGATATAGGGTCTTTCCCCTGAAGAGCTTCCCCGTTGCCTCTCAAATCTACCTTCATGGTCACAGGTCTCTCCATATTCAGGCCCTGGAATAGTATCACCATTCAGTTTGTCAGGTGCCTCCACAAGAGACTTTTCTTCTTCAGACAGCTCCCTCTTTGGGGCTAACTCCACATTCCAAGTTCCAGTCTCATTGTCTGAAATAATACATGGATTACATGAATGTTGTGTTCCCAAAGAAAGAAAAATACTGGTCAGGAGAGTGGGTGGAAGGGGACAAGCAACCATGTTTTCTATTTACTTCCCCACTCTTAACAATTATACCTGGGCTTCAGTGAGAAGTGCCCTGTATCACAACTGCCTGTTTATTGTCTACCTCTCCCCAGAATGTAAACTCCCTAAGGGCAAGGACCATGTCTACGTTGCTCATCACTATTTTCTCCAGTACCCAGCACAGTGCCTGGCCCACAGTAGACACCAAGTAAACGCGCTGAGTTGATGACCTTTCGGGGAATGACTTAGGCTTCCTAAGCAAATTCTAATCCTCACCAATCTCCTGAATCGGGCACACCCCTCGCAAGTTCCACTGAGGCCGCTCTTCCAAGGTTTGGAGCTGGCTGCCTGATGACTCCTGGGCTGTTCCTAGAGCTGCTTTCTCCTTCATAAGCTCCTTTTGTTCATGATCACGGGCTGGGACCTGGCAAAAATTAAGGACAATTGGGAACCAAATATCAGAGAAGACACTGCAAGGCCTTCTCAGGATCAATGGATAGGAAAAGATGGATCAAGAAACTGGCAAAGAGAAAAGGTAGAGAGATTAAAGAGTCTAGTATACCTGATCAAGTCAGGTATAAAGAAATCCATCTTTTCCTCCTCTTTCTCTCACTGCACTGAAACCCCATGCTTCACCATACAAGCACAAATCCTTGTTCTCCCTTCTTCCCACCTGCTCTCTTGGTTCATCCAGCTCTCTCTCCAAATCCTCCAGCACAATTACCGCCTCTTCTCCACTCACTGGGCGGTGCTCTCTCACCCAGGCCTGGAGCTCCTCGGGCAGGATGGTTAGAAACTGCTCCAGCACCAGCAGCTCTAGGATCTGCTCTTTGGTGTGCATCTCCGGTCTCAGCCACTGATGGCAGAGCTCCTGGAGTCTTTGAAGAGCCTCTCGGGGCCCCGGTGTCTCCTGGTAGCAGAACTGTCTGAAGCGTCTACGAAAGATCTCTCTGGTATGAGGGTTATCTCTTGACAGGCCAGATTCTTGGACCATTCTTGTGTGGTCCCCTTTTTCCTCTTTTACTTTCACTGCTAGAAGTCCCTTGAGCATCTCTGGAGTCTGAAGGGCCAAGGCTGTGGCTATTCAGAAAAAGAATCTAATATTCCCTCTTGCACTTTTCTTCTGGAAATTCCAAAATCTAAAAAATAATTTGCAGGGAAAAAAATGAAGAAAATCCTTTTTGCTGGTAGGCACTGGAAGTATTTATACCCAAATCAGTAACTCTAATGAAGAACATGAATGCATGATTAATAATAATGATGATTATGCAAATACTGGTGAAAGTAAGATAGGAAGGGACACAAAAACAAAACAATGCCCCCTCCCTGAATTTTACTGAAGGAACTGTTTGATCATCCTGAATGAATCAGCTCAAATAAATCATTTGAGTATACTGGGTTTCCATTTGAATGGCAAGATACTAGACTCAGGCAGTTTTTAGTTGAACAGAGGTATACAAACACTTTAGTTCGAAGATGTCACAGAAGACACTAAGAATCAAGGAGAAAAAGGAAAGAAAAAGGAGGAGGGAGGGAAAGTAAAGAAGATAAATAAATAGAATGAGGAACAAAAAAAATTTGCCTGGGGAAAAGCAGCTGAATCCCTTGAAGCAAGTTAGTTGTGGAGGAAAGAGATGTCTGCTTGGAGCGGGGAAACCTGGAATTGAGACTGATCCCCAGGTACCCCCTCCACAGTCTTGGGCTTCACCTTTTGTGCTTTAGTCTACTTAATCAGTAACATAGGAATCCTAAAGCCAACCTTGTCTAACTTTCTAGGTTGATATAGAAATTAAATAAGAGCACAGATAAAGAACACAAAAAAGCAGGCAGTTTGGTAAACTCCGTCTATGGGGTCGCACAGAGTTGGACAGGACTGAAGCGACTTAGCAGCAGCAGCAAAGCATTCTAAATTACCATGACTGTGGGGCTTCTCTGGTGGTTCAGCGGCAAAGAATTTGCCTGCCAGTGCAGGGGACATAGGTTCAATCCCAGGTCCAGAAAGACCCCACATTCTGTGCAGCAACTAAGCCCAGGGGCCACAACTACTGAGCCTGTGATCTAGAGCCCACGAGCAACAACTATGGAGCCCAAGCGCCACAAATACTGAAGCCCATTTCTCTGCAAAAAAGAGAAACTATAGAACTGAGAAGCTTGAGCACCACAGCTACGGACCAGCCCCCTCACTCACTGTTAGAGAAAGCTTGCATGCAGCAGTGAAGACCAGAGCAGCCATAAATAAATAATCTTTTTAAAAAAATTACCACTATTACTATTTTTCTTATAAAATTTTCAAATATTTTTTCTTATAAATTTTATTGAAAGATTAAATGAATATCCTAGTGATCTAAACACAATGGCAAAAGAATCAAAAAGTAGTCAACTGGAGTGGTCTTAGATAGTAAAATGAAGAAAATATTAGTTTTAATATTTTTAAAATACAGAATTTTAGCTCTTTTTTGCCTTTTAATTTCTTGGAAACTGTTTCTCTTTGAAGCTCCTCAAGGATGGAGAGTGGGCACCTGTATGTAAAATAAGTGCTAATAAAGAGACAAATGTCAGAATTTCCAGTGGCGGAATTTCCAGTGGTGCTCCAGTGACTAAGACTCCACTCTCCCAATGCACGGGGCCTGGGTTTGATTCCTGGTTGGAAAACTAGATTCCACATGACACATCTAAAGATCCTGCATGCTGAAACAAAGGTCAAAGATCATGTGTGCTGAAACTAAGACCTGGAACAGGGAAGTAAATGTAAATATTTTTTTACAAAAGAGACAAATGTCCATGACCACTTATGAACAATCTTAATCAGGACAGTAATTAAGGCAATTTTCTGAAAGAAAACTAATTATGTGACCTATTGATTTCCAAGCACCTTTTTTGGGCATAGGCTTTCAAACTTTTTTGACCAGGGCCTTTAGTAAGAAATATTGTATATGGTGACCCAGAACACACATACATGTACATATGAGTACATGTTTGTGCATGTGTGATATACACAACACAAAAATGGAAATAATTGTTTTCTTTTACAAAATACCATGTATACTTACCTTACGTGATATATACTCTTATTTTCAAAAACCTATTTTGTAAAATGAAAAAACAAAAAACCCTGGTCATAACCCACTATATAGATTACATGACCCACAGATGGATTATACCTATAGTGTTTTAAACATTTCTGTTCTAATTTTAAGTAAAATTACTGTAATTCACTGTAGAAATAACCCTACATCATTCATAAGTATTGGCAGGCATCACAAAATTTAAAAAACTAAGGAGAGATTATTTAAGTTGTTAGTAAACATTGATCATACTACAACTAAAAGAAAAAGTTAAATTCATATTGCCATTACTGGTTATAGTCATCAAAGGGAAAAAAAAAAAGCACATTGGTATGAGACAGCATCCTTCTGGGTAACCTGTGAACATTATCCCTTCACAAATTTCTAACACCTTTGGCTTGCTTGACTTCTATAGACCACCTCAGGAAGAGTGGAGACAGTTTCTACTCAAAAGATAAGGTCCCTGAGTTCATGTTTCCCCAACTCACCACCACTCTGACTACCACATTATCTTTTTCTGTTGAACTTTTCATACACCAATTCATTCATTTAGCAAATATTTACTCAGAGCCTACCATATTCCAGGTACTCTTCTGGGCTACAAACAAAAATAGTTTTCACTTCAAGGAATTTACAGTCTTATAATAATAATTGATATTTATAGTGCTTTTAATGTACCAGGCACCATTTTAGATGCTTTACATAAATTAACTCAATTACTCCACAAAGCAGCCATGAGTTAAGGTACTATTATTAACCCCATATTGCAGATAAGAAAACTGAGGCATAAAGAGTCTATGTCATTCACCCAAAGCGTCACAGGTAGGTAGTGGTGAGGCTGCAATTCAAACCCAGAAAACCTTTAGAATTCATATTCTCAATCACTATACCACTATCTCTTCTCTATGTAGGGGGAAGAAGGGGACAGGAGGACAAAAGGGGGTCAGAGGAGCCAGATGATAATTAAATGTATGTTAAGTAGTGATAAATCCTATGCAGAACAATAAATGTAAAGGATATAGTAAGAGGGAAGAAAGGTTTCTATTTTATGTGGGTTAGTCAAGGAAGGCCTTGTTGATAAACTATTATTTGAGCAAAGACCTGAAGGAAGTGAGGAGCAAATCATGGAACTATCTGGAAAAAGACTGTTGCATGCATGGGAACACTGAGTTCTTGGAGGCAGGAGCATGTATGCATTTTTCAAGGAACAGTGAGTTAACTAATGTGGCTAGTAGAGAGAAGGCAAACAAGACAGGAACAGGAGATGAAGTCAGGTTACCAACAGATCATGAAAAGCCATTATAAGGGTTCTGCCTTGTACTCTAAGAGACAAGTAAAGCTACTGAAAGTTTCAAGCAAGAGGGGTGATAAAATTTTACTCAGTTTTAATATTAAAACATAACTGGCTGCTGCTACAAGAGACTATGGGGAAAAGCAGAAGCAGGAAGAGAAGCTAAAGTAATAATCCAGGGGCAAGATGATGGTAGCATGAACCAGGTCTGCTGAGCTTGTTCTAGGGTGAGAAAGTTTTAGGGTACAAATTACTCAATTAACCAAGATTGGGTTCAAAGGAATAAACAACCACTTGTTTAGTCAACTTTTCAGGCCCCTGAAAAATATATTTTCCCTATTTGCTACCTACTCATCTTGGTTTCAAGTCAAAGTTTTTCTGTTCAATGCAACTGAAGCTTTGAGCTCTGCCAATAGAAAACCATTTCTGATATGCGCGGATGCTAACTTCAGTGTGTCTGACTCTTTGCGACCCTACGGATTGCAGCCTGCCAGGTTCCTTGTCCATGGGGTTCTCCAGGAAAGACTGCTGGAGTGGGTTGCCACGCCCTCCCCAGGTCATCTTTTCAACCCAAGGATCCAACCCGCGTCTCTAATGTCTCCTGCATTGGCAGGCAGGGTCTTTACCACTAGCGCCACCTGGTGCTATTCTGGTATATGGTGTTTCAAATCTTGACTCAGTTTCACTAAGATCAATTTCCCTCTTCTCTGTCATCTTTTCTACTGATCAAAGCGCAACACCAGCGAGTGGGTGGGAAAACAGGTGTACACACACAAATGAAATGGCTGTTTCATCAGGTTTTCAGACGGCACACGTCCTCAAATATATTCCTCTCTCTAAACTTAAATCCTAACTAGAAGTTCAGGATTACTAAAGTGTAAAAGCGGCAGGACCATATTCAAATAAGGGAACTCACTTCCCTTACAATAAAGCTAATACAGAAAAAAAGAGCTGAGTCAGCACGGCAAAGGGTTTAAGAAAATGGACTCTGAAGTCAGACTCCCTGGATCTGAATCGTGACTACATCCCATTACCAGCTGTGGAACCCGGGGCAAGTTACTCAACTTCATTTTCTTCCTGGACCTTAAAAAAAAGGGGGGGGGAGGGGAAGTAACATACTACTAGTGTCTACCTCATAAAGTTATTAGAAGTAACTAACTTAATATTGGGAAAGTGCTTTGAACAGTGCTGGCGGACACGTAAGTGCCATTTAAATATTCGTGATTTTGTTTTTTTAAAATCAACAGTTGGCAAAAGCCTATACATTCTTGAGTGAATCAGACTAAAAGAGGCTGTGGCAATGTTATAAAACCATCGTGCTCATTGTTTAAAATAAGCCCCCAGTAGAGAATGGCACCCGTGGGAAAATACAAACCATTCTGGCTATCGGAACCTAATCTTATCCTTGGATGCGGGGAAAGAGAGTTCCGAAGGACACTGGTGCTAGTACCGACTGTTTGAAGGGCTCAGGAACAGACGAAGGGAATGGGGGTGGGGGCGCGGACGCTGACTTTCAACTAACAAGGCCCTTCCAGGTTTCGGGGCAACCTCCTCTGCCTTCATCTTTCCAGCCAAGCCCTGGCGAAGAAGACCCGCTGCTTCCTCCCCACACCCAGTCCAGAGTCACAGCGCACAGTCCGGACTTTTCAAAGGCCCTGCGGTAGCCCGACTCCGAAGCTCACCGGGCAGCCTTGGCACCACCTCTGAATCCTTGACAACCGCAGCCTGGATAATGATAAACTACAAAGGCCGGAAGTGCGTCACACCGCGGCTCTCAGGGTGTGTTCCTTCTAGTAAGCCCGGAGGTTTTCACACCTCTGTGGTCGCCGCTCTGAATCCCCCGCTAGGTGTAGGGAGGCGCTGGCTTTCATAGTCTCTTTCAAGGGGCTGGGCGTGGGGTATACAATAACTGTCCAACACAGTGTTATCTGTACACTATTTCATTTACACATACTAACTCACTTATTCTACATAACAGTCCTGTGGGTTCGGTATAATTATATCCCTTTCAGTTCAGTTCAGTTCAGTCGCTCAGTCGTGTCCGACTCTTTGCAAACCCATGAATCGCAGCACGCCAGGCCTCCCTGTGCATCACCAACTCCCGGAGTTCACTCAGACTCACGTCGATTTCCTTCTCCAAGAATAAGCTGGAAATCATCCTAAATCTGTTGATGGAAATAGTCTTTTTCTTTTACCATGACATGGTACTTCATTGCATTGGAAAAGGAAATGGGAACCCACTCCAGTATTCTTGACTGGGAAAATCTCATGGACAGAGGAACCTGGTGGGCTACAGTCTGTAGGGTCGCAAAGAGTCAGACACGACTGAGCAACTAAGTGCACACACTACTGGTTTTTTAACCAATCTTTTAGGGATGGGTTTTTGAATTCTTTCCAGTATTTTTCTTTAACAAATAATGCTGCAATGAACAATGAAGAGAGAAGGAAGGTGTCTTTGTAAGCATTGTATCATTTTGTACTTTCAACAACAATGTGAGATAGTGCCTGCTTTCACACAACCTCCCTAATTGTATGTTTTCAGGGTTTTGAATATTGCTGATCTGATAGGTCATTAGGTACTGTATGCAGGTCAGGAAGCAACAGTTAGAACTGGACATGGAACAACAGACTGGTTCCAAATAGGAAAAGGAGTATGTCAAGGCTGTATATTGTCACCCTGCTTATTTAACTTCTATGCAGAGTACATCATGAGAAATGCTGGGCTGGAGGAAGCACAAGCTGGAATCAAGATTGCCGGGAGAAATATCAATAACCTCAGATATGCAGATGACACCACCCTTATGGCAGAAAGTGAAGAAGAACTAAAAAGCCTCTTGATGAAAGTTAAAGAGGAGAGTGAAAAAGTTGGCTTAAAGTTCAACATTCAGAAAACTAAGATCATGGCATCTGGTCCCATCACTTCATGGGAAATAGATGGGGAAACAGTGGAAACTGGTTGACTTTATTTTGGGGGGCTCTACAGTGGAAACAGTGGCTGTCTTTATTTTGGGGGGCTCTAAAATCATTGCAGATGGTGACTACAGCCATGAAATTAAAAGATGCTTAGTCCTTGGAAGGAAAGTTATGACCAACCTAGACAGCATATTAAAAAGCAGAGACATTACTTTGTCCACAAAGGTCTATCTAGTCAAGGCTATGGTTTTTCCAGTGGTCATGTATGGGTGTGAGAGTCAGAATATAAAGAAAGCTGAGCGCTGAAGAATTGATGCTTTTGAACTGTGGTGTTGGAGAAGACTCTTGAGAGTCCCTTGGACTGCAAGGAGATCCAACCAGTCCATCCTAAAGGAGATCAGTCCTGGTGTTCATTGGAAGGACTGATGTTGAAGCTGAAACTCCAATACTTTGGCCACCTGATACAAAGAGCTGACTCATTTGAAAAGACCCTGATGCTGACAAAGATTGAGGGCAGGAGGAGAAGGGGATGACAGAGGATGAGATGGTTGGATGGCATGACTGACTCAATGGACATGGGTTTAGGTAGATTCTGGTAGTTGGTGATGGACAGGGAGGCCTGGCGTGCTGCGGTTCATGGGGTCACAAAGAGTCGGGTACAACTGAGCAACTGAACTGACCTGAAAGAATTACAAACTAAATGCTAAAATCTCTGTTAAAAATGAACTCACAGTGCCAAATGTTGCCGAGGATTATGGAGCAATGGAAATTTGCATACACTGTTGATAAGAGTGTAAAATTGGCAACACCATTTTTGGGAAATTCTTTGGTACATCTGCTGAAGTTGAACGTGTGCATATTCTATGACACAGGAGTTTCACTTTTAGTTATATTGCTGCCATCAGTGTATATATATTTACATATGAAGACACTTTAGCCGCATTTTTTATAATTCTAAACCAGAAGTGAAGTTGCTCAGTCGTGTCCGACTCTTTGCAACCCCATAGACTGTAGCCCGCCAGGCTTCTCTGTCCATAGAATTCTCCAGGCAAGAATGCTGGAGTGGGTTACCATTTCCTTCTCCAGGGGAATCTTCCCGACCCAGGGATCGGACCCAGGGATCGAACCCCAGTCTCCCGCATTGCGGGCAGATGCTTTAACCTCTGAGCCATCAGGGAAGCCCTTACAGCAATCCAAAAGTCCATTAACAGCAAGATGAATAAAAAAATGGAAGTTTATTCATAAAATGGTATGAATGACGAAAGTGAATGAACTACAGCTACAAGCCACAGTGATAACTTTCACAAACGTAATGATGAATGAAAGAAACCAGACACAAAAGATGCATATTTCATGATTCCATTTATATCAAGTTTAAAACAGGGAAAATGAATCTCTGTGTTAGAAGCCACAACAGGGAGAAAGAAAGGAATAGTTAGGGAGGGAGCACAACTGGGGTCTTCTGGGGAACTGGTAATGTTCTATTTTTCGATGTTGGTGGTAGTTGTGTGGGTGATTTCACTTCAGGAATTTCATTTAGCTGTATACCTAAGATTTGTGTACTTTTAAAATAGATATACTATATTTCAATAGTTTGTATTTTTTAAAATCAAACCATTTCTACAGATGAAGAAACTGAGAAATGGATTTAAGTTATTTTTCCTCAAGGCTTTTAAATATTATTATTATTACTGAAAAATATTGTCATTACTGAAGTTTAGTGAGTTTAAGGACACTCCAACTCAGGAGTTTCATCAGTTCTCATTCTCCAGTTTCCTCTTTTCCTTCTCCTTATTCTATTCCTCCCCTCTTAATTACCACTAGACCACTGTATCTCCGGGTTCTCATTTTGTTCCTTGCACCTGTTATCATTCAGTCATCCATCGATTTAGTGATCTTTTAGCACACATTCATTAAGAGTAGGTACATGCACTTTAGGACTCAAAATGCCATGACTTTATTTAGGACTGAGGCAGGCTGTTGATTGCCCACTAAGTAAGTAGCTCCTTTTTATTAGATATCAGAACTCGAATTTTTTATCTGTGTCCATTGGCACCTGGAATAAAAAATTAACTGAGCAATGAAGTTTGGAGAGCTTCCTAACTGGTGACCGCACTGAGATGCAGGAAAGGCATGCCCTGAAAGTGAATGGATGCTCTGCCCACTGCTCCTCCCTGCCATATCTTGCCCTATGCATATCTTGAATTTGGCTATTCCTGAGTTATATTTTTTATAATAAATTGGTACGTGTGTGCTGAGTCATGTCTGACTCTTTGAGATCTATGGACCATAGCCCTCCAGGCTCCTCTGTCCATGGGATTCTCCAAGCAAGAATTTGTTAGTTGGGTTGTTGGAGTGGGTTGCTGTGCCCTCCTCCAAGGAATCAAACCGATGTCTCTTAGGTCTCCTGCATTGGTAGGCGGGTTCTTTATCACTAGCGGCCTGGGAAACCCCCAAAAAAGAGCTTTTCTGCCAAAACCTGGGATTGAACCAGGCACCTTTAGATTTTCAGTCTAACACTCTCTCAACTGAGCTATTTCAGCCCCAAGATAAGTTGGTAAAAGTATGTAAAATGTTTCTTTGAATTTTGTGAGCTGTTCTAGCAAATTATCAAATCTGAGGAGGGAGTTGTAGAAGCGCTTGACTTTATAGTTGGCTGGTCAGAAGTACAGGTGGCCTGAATTTGTTATTGGCTTCTGAAGTGGAGGTATGAGAGCAGGTAGTTAACTAGATGTGAGCTGAGAAAGGGGGTGGGAGCAAGAGCCAGGTGACTGGAAATGGTCCATCTTGTGGTGACAGGAGTCCTAGAGGCAAAGAAAGGATGCAATAGATGGGAATTTCTGGTCTCTGAATGTCACCTTTTGCTCATTATGCCCTCATTACAATAAAGTTAGCCTTACAGAAAAGAAGTGCCCATTATGTACTGACACCATGACACTTCTGCTCAAGACTAAAGAGGGGTGAAAAATCCCTCTTCCCCTGGGGAAGGGAGAGCTGGGATGAAAATCAAGAGATTTGACCTGAAACCCCTGCCTCTTCAATGAATATTGTCTGTGCAATCATTTTCACATTGCATATAATCAGCTTGCCGAAGGACTTGCTGCTCACCTGATCCTGCCCATTCTCCCTCCTGAGACTGTACTACTGCTTAACAAATTCTCACTTTGCTGTCTTAGCTTCTCTGTGTCAACTCTGAATTCTTACTGCAACAAGAAGAGAACCTATTCTCCAAGAGTAAAATTTTGTGGAATTGAGCCCTTAATCTGTGAGATCTATGCTAACTCTGGGTAGTGTCAGAATTAAATTGAGGGGACTTTCCTGGTGGTTCAGTGGTTTAAGAGTCCACCTTGCAATGAAAGGGACACTGGTTCCATCCCTAGCCTGGGAGGACCCCACGTGTCCAGGGAAACTGAGCCCATGCACCACAACTAATGAGCCTGTGCTCTGGAGCCCATACTGAAGCCTATGCACCCTGGATCCCGTGCTCCACAACAAGAGAAGCTGCTGCAACGAGGAGACCTCTCACTGCAGCCAGAGAGAGTTGCCCCCCCTTGCTGCAGCTAGAGAAAGCCTGCACTGAGCAAGAAAGACCCAGCACAACCAAAAAATAGAAGTGAACTGTAGGACATCCAGTTGGTTTTAGAGAACCGGTTATTGTGGGGAAAAAACCCAATGTGTTTGGTATCAGAAGTGGTAAACACAACACACAAAGGTTTTCTTAACTTGACTTTTGAGCATGATTTTGATGGAACATCTATTTAAAGGAGGATATATTTCACATTATTGTTGAGCTTTCCTATTCAGAATAAAGCGTCATATTCTCTTGGACAAAATGGCCCTCCTCAGAAGTCTCCTCAAAGCTCCTTTAACATCCTTGTTCCTCAAGGTGTAGATGAATGGGTTGGCCATGGGAGTAATAACACAGTAAAACAGCGTCAGAACTTTGATAAGGTCTTGCGGGCTGTCCCCTGAAGGCTGCATATAGATGTAGATGCCAGGGCCATAAAATAAAGACACCACTAATAAGTGCGAAGAACAAGTGTTGAAGGCCTTAAGTCTCCCATCAGCAGAAGGGATTTGAAATACAGCTTGTGCAATATAACTGTAAGAGACAAGAATCATAGAGAGCGGACCCATTATCAGGAAGGCGGCCACCACCGCTAAAGTAAGTTCGTTGACTGTGGTGTCCACACAAGCCATCTTAATTAGACCAGGCAGTTCACAAAAGAAGTGGTCCAGTTCTTGGTTCCCACACAGGGGCAGCTGGACTGTGAGTGTGGACTGCAGTAGTGAATTGGCCAGACCAATGAGCCAAGCAGTGCTGGAGAGCTGTTGGCAGAGCTTGTGGTTCATGATTACAGGGTATCTCAGAGGCTTACACACAGCCACATAGCGGTCTAAGGCCATGGTGCCAAGCAGGACACATTCAGTACAGCCTAGCCAGTGAAATACATAGGCCTGGGTCATGCAGCCTATATAAGTGATGTTCTTGTTGGGTCCACCTAAGTTGAACAACATTTGGGGTACAGTCGTGGTGGTGAAACAGAGGTCCAGAAAGGAGAGGCTTGTGAGGAAGAAATACATAGGACTTTGGAGTTGGGAATCTAGTTGGGAAACCAGAATAATAGCAATGTTTCCCAATAGCGTGAACATGTAGGAGGTCAGGAGGGCAAAGAAGAGAGGAACATCCAACCATGGATATTTGGTAAAGCCCATGAGAATGAAATCCTCTGCAAAACTTTCATTCATGTGCTTCATTGAATTTTGATGGGAGACACCTGCTAAAATGAAGAAAAAGAAGGATGACTTTAAAAACCCTGATTTGGGACTTCACTGGTGGTCCAGTGGCTAAGACTCAGATATTCCAATGCAAGGGGCCTGAGTTCAACCCCTGATCAGGGGTTGCCACAACTAAGACCTGGCATAGCATGCATAAATGAATGAATGAATAAAAACATATCTTGAAAAAAAAACCCGAGTTGGCGGAAGTTTTGACAATACCAGGGGAAAAATTATACCTTTATGGGGGAGCAATGGAGTATATCCGCAATAGAAACATTAAGGAATATAATAATTAAAATTAATATTAAAAGTCACATTTGAAAAAATCCTCTCAGTAGAGAAAGTGGCTTCATTTTCCCCCCCATATCAATACCCTATGGGATAGGTTAGTGGACATTCATCACTTGTTTTGGCTCTTCTGTATGATTAAAGAAGCCACTGGGAGGCGGTCTTCTCCTAGCTACCCTGCAGCTAAACGCCTGTACGACCTAAGAGGTGGGGGCTTGGGTAGGTGCTTAGATCATGAAGGTAGAGCCTTCATGTAAGGGGTGCTCTTATAAAAGAGAACCCACAGTGATTCCTGTTCTTTCCACCAGATGAAGTTACAGCTATAAGGTGCTATCTATTAACCCAAACGTGGGCTCTAATCAGACACTGAAACTGCCAATGCCATGATCTTGGATTTCCCAGTTTCCAGAACTGTGAGATAAATGTTGTAAATAGGTCCCCTGGTCTCTGACATTTTGTTACAGCAACCCAAATGGACTAAGACATACGTCATCAGGGAAATGCAAATTAGAACAACAATCAGATTCCACCACACACCTATTAGAGTGCATGGAATCCAGAACAGTGATACCAAATGCTGGTGTGGATGTGGTGGGAATACAAAATGGTATGGCCACTTTGGAAGACAGTCTGGCAGTTTCTTACATAACTAAACATACTCTTAATAATGTGATCCAGCAATCACACTCCTGGGTATTTACCCAAATGAGCTGAAAACTTATATCCACACAAAAACCTGCACAAAGATGTTTGTAACAGCTCTGCTCATAATTGCCAAAATTTGGAAGCAACCAAGATGTCCTTCAGAAGGTGAATGGGTAAATTAACTGTGGTACATCCAGACAATTCAGTGCTAAAAAGACACAAGCTGTCAAGCCACAATAAGACATAGAACTTCGAATGCTAATTACTAACTGAAAGAAGCCATCTGAAAAGGCAACATAATATACTGTATGATTCCAACTATCATACAGTATGTTTGGAAAATGCAAACCTATGAAGATAGTAAAAAGATCAGTGGCCAGTGTTTAGGAGGAAGGGAGGGATGATTAGGTAGAACACAGAGGATTTTTAGGCAATGAAACTACTCAGTATGATATAGTGGTGTATGCATGTCATTATACATTTTTTCAAACCCACAGAATGTACAGTACCAGAGGGAACCATAACATAATTATGGATTTGGGGTGATTATGATTTCCTGGGTAAGTTCATCAGTTGTAACAATTGTACCACCCTGGTGAGAGATGTTGATAAAGGAGGAGGTTGTGCACTTGTGGGGAGTAAGGGTTATATGGGAAATCTCTGTACTCTTGTTCAGTTCTGCTGTGATATAAAACTGTTCTAAAGATAAAATCTTAAAAATCCTAATACTTCCTTACTGAGTGGGATGCAGAGTAAAAGGAACAATTCTCCTCATGGCCCTCTCCACCAAGTAAACGGGGTTAAGATTGCTGCAGGCTCTGCCAGGGCAAGAAACACTACAGGTCCTTGCTAATTTGGGGCAGAAATTTGGAGACAGTATATGAAAATGAATTCTGAGATTGTTAGACCAAAAAAATTAGTTATGAATTTGTTATCATTGTTACCTTTACCAGAGAGGCTTGTTTCAATTTACTGCCTGGAGCCATGGGTATGATTTTAATTTTCTTTTTCCTGTTGTTTTAGTTAACACTAAAACCTGGGTTTAAAGGGTCCCACCTAAATAATGTTGACTTGTCAGAATTCCCTTAGCATATAGTAGAAGGACCCCAAAGACATGTGTGGGTTATGTAATATTTGCATTAACTTGATTGATGAAAACAGACTGGTGATGAAGACGAGATTCCTTGTAATGTCTCCAAAAACAAACAAAAACAACAGGAGTTGTACAATTTGATCATCTATGAGAACTGAGAGATTTATTTTTTAGGTTACAGTTCATTACATGATTCCACTGTGGCTAATGTTTATAAGGCCGTGAAAGTGTATACACTCCACGGTGATCAAACCAAAAAGATATAAGAGGATCTGGAGAGTGAAGCATAGATCTCTCTCTCTCACTCTCACTTTTGCTCTCTCTTTGTTATGTAAGGGTTAAAAGTTCTCATTTTTTGTAGTAAGTAATAAATCATATTTAAAACTAAAAATGCAGATAGAATAAAAGCATGTTATTAAGAAATATGGGTAAATAGAAGAAAACACTAAGTTATTAAAAATGTGTTACCTCAGGAGAATGGGAATTGAGAGTGAGAAATGATGAGGAAGGGAACTGCTCTTTTTCATTGTAAAATACTATTTTATTTTTTGAACTTTAAACATACATGTCTTTAATATAAAAGAAAATTAAGTATGAAGGAATGGAAGGGATCTGAATATTTACCCATGATGGTGAAGGCACTGGAGGGATATACATTACTGGAAAGCATGGAAAGCACACATCACCAATTACTGCAGCACAGGGTACACAATGTGAGGTGGTGGAAAATCAAGTTGTAAAAACAGCTTGGGTCCAGGATATGGAAAATCTTGAATACTAGGCAAGGAATCTAATCAAATTCCTTTAAAAAATGAATTTTTAACATTCATTTTTTTTAAAAAAAAAAAAAAAAGAAGAGGTGTGAAATGATTAGAGCAGCACTTTAAAACATTTATTATGACTGAATAACTAGGGACTCAAAAAGAGACTGGAAGCTGGGAGGTTACTACAAGAGTCTATGGGAGAGAGTCTGAGAATGTTAGCTCTCATAGTGGTAGTGGGAATGAAGAGCAAATTAAGAATGTCGGAGAGAGGAAAGAGCAGAAAGAACGTTTGAAGTTTCAATCTGAGGTGCTGAAAGAATGAAAATTCAGTTAACAGAAAGAAGCATGTATCTGAGAATTGATAGGAATACATGATTAAACCAAGAAAAGAGCTCAGAAAAAAAAAAATTTAAAACTTGACCTATAACAATTGGCCCTGAGGATCTATTCACCAGAGGATGGATTCCTGCTTCACCCAGACACCTCTAGTTCAACTTGACCAACTGCCCATTTATAAAATATCATACAGCTACCTGAATTCATGACTAGGATGGTTTGTTGTAGCCATTTAACTACCAAGGACAGGGACACAGATAGAAAGAGGCAGAAGCAGAGACAATGGAGTATGTCTCCAGAAAAGATAATAGACTATATTTGCCAGGAAGTTCATACATTTGAGTATAAAATGGCTGAAAACCAAGATCCCATTGCCCCCACTCCACTTTGCAAATCCTCATTTTTTTAAACCATTGGTTGTTTATATTTTTGATCCTCAAATTTATCTTCAGAGTACTGGCCTTCATTCATGCATTTTAAAGCAAAAAGATAAAAATTTTATTACTGAGAAATTCTTTCTGATCTTCACATTGGGGTGTAACAAAAATGACAGTATTGGTCTTTAGAGAATTGCTTTTTGGTGGCTCGACCTGCCTTCTGACTCCTCCCCATCTCCTAGACAATTGGATTTTGTTGGACATAATTCTGGGATTAACATAATTTTGAACAAATGACACCCATTGGTCTGGCATAATGAGAAATCATTTAGCTCATAGAGGTATCTTATGCCTTATCTTGTCCAAAACTCAGAACCTTCATTTTCTATCTCAAAACAAAACTGAACAAAACCCAATATCATCTAGGATGGTATGAATAGAAAGAGACATCACTAGAACTTACCTCTTCTTATTTGAATTTGTATTTAGGAGATGTCTTTAGCTATAGAAGTTTAGTCAGGAGAAAGGTTGCAAAAGAGTTGTATCCCAACAATCCTGAGAGAGAGAAGCAAATATGATAAGGTCAGGGCTTCAGTAAAACTCACTAAGGGTCTCGCAACGCAAGTAGGGTGAATGTGATTCTGGAGGCATCGAATAATCTGTATTGGTTCCAAATTTGATTTAAAAGCAGATAAAACCAGTTTGCATCCAATGTGCCAGTGATCCCATAGGGGCTGTCATTGGTGAATTAATCTCCTTGGAGATACTGTCTATCTTTTGTTTACACTTTTGGTCGCAATTGAAGGTTGCATCAGTTCTTCCACTCATTAATTCCATCTTAATAGGGCTTCCCTGGTGACTCAGACGGTAAAGAATCTGCCTGCGATGCAGGAGACCTGCGTTTGATCCCTGAGTCAGGAAGATCCCCTGGAGAAGGGAATGGCTACTCACTCCAACCCATTCCAGTATTCTTGTCTGGAGAATTCCATGGACATAGGAGTTTGGCTGACTACAGTCCACAGGGTCACAAAGAGCTGGTCATGACTGAGACACCATCATTTTCCACTAGCTGAATAATACACTATGTTTAAATCTAAAGAATCAGGGCATGAAGAGAGCATGTCCAAGGCAAAAAAAACAAAAACAAACAAACAAAACCAAAACCAACCAAATAACAGAGTCTAGGAGATGGAGAAGATTAATTCAATTTGTCTATATGGCCTGCTCATTTTTTCATGGAGAACCTCCTACATAGACTTCTGAGGTTTTATATTTTCCTCCTCCCTAAGTTAAATGCATTAAGCAACTGTTCACTGGGCTGATTATCTTCCAGCAGAAAACAGAAAGTTATCTCAGGATCCCTAACCAATAGGACTAAGGATTGAGATCAGTCTAAATTGCTTAATTTTATTTAGCTCTGTGGCCAAAAACTTCATTCTTGACTCTAATGAAATTAGAAGATAGATATCATGAGAAAAGCATGGATTCCAGAATTAGATCTGAATTTGACATTTAATTTTGTCACTTTGTTACCATGAATATTATTGAATTTGTTTCCTTATCTTCAAAGAACTGATTATAACACATATTTGACAGGATTGTTGGGCTAATTAGATGACAGCATGTCTGGAAACTCTTGGAATGTAGCAGACTTCCAATAATGGTAACTTGATGATAATGAGAGTAAGCAGATGTTCATGAATCAGTACAAAAGTGCTAATAGTGTACAAAAGTGACCTCACTTTCAGTTCTGTTGTGTGTGCAATATTTCAAGCTGGATACTTGCAAATGTGATTCACTTACTTCAAAATCACTTGGAGTGCTTGTGAAAAACACACATCTCTGGGACGTCCACCAAAACAGAATTAAAACCTCTGGGGATGAGTTTTAACTAGTTCCCAAGGCAATTTAAATGTATATTGGGCTTGGGAATCATTGCATTATAGAATCATTTTGTTGTTTTCTTTTTAATTATAAAATTAAAGTTCAGGTTCTAGAAGGGCCAATTTATGTATTCCCTTTGGGACTAAAGCCCTTCAGTGAAGACTGAAGGAATATAAGCAAATGTAAATTACCATTATTATAATGTAGTAATATTTGGAAAATCATATATAAAAGATAACATAATGCTGAGTTCCCTAAAATCACTAACAAGTTGCATGGGAGCTCAGAAATAGGCTTTAAGAGTTGGTACAGTTTTGTCACCGCCCTCTACTCCCCACCTCCCAGTAAGAAATGAGAGGACAGGGAAAGATGAAAAACAAAAGGCCATTTTCTTTGTTTCCATAAAGTGACCCACCATCTTCTCTTCCAAGCTTTGTTTGTTTGTTTGCTTGTTTCTGGCTCCAACCCTGCAAGGATGAACCCTCATCTGCATTGGAAGGGCAGTGTCTTGAGGCTGGAACGCCAGGAAGTCCTGCCTTTTCTTTAGAACTGAGAATTTTTGCAGTTACAGCTGCTTCTGCGTGATTGAATCAAAATTTACAGTAATACCTAGTACACTGAAGAATTAGAAGCAGTGGGGAGTTAATGAAGAATTTGGGCCCCAATGAAGGAAAAAAAGCAGAGGCCCCACTGGGATTCGAACCCAGGATCTCCTGTTTACAAGACAGGCGCTTTAACCAACTAAGCCATGGAGCCCGCACGTAAACCCGCGTTATACTCGGTCTGTCCTCACTGTGAGATTAAATATTCTTGAGGCAGTTTGTGGGATTTAGAGCAGTTTGCTGTGAGAAAAAAGACAAACTTCAAGAAGACGTTTTGCTTACTTAGACGCGCTGCAGAACAAGCTGGAAAAGTTTCGGGCAGCTTGAATGTTGGAACCAACAGGACTTCAACTAATTCAATGGGAATCGTCAATAAAAGTGGGAGCTACTCACTTTTTCCAAAAGGGATAAATTCTTCTAAAAGCAAACTTTGCTGTTACTGCACCTCGACTTTTGTAACTGAGTTTCTTCATTCCAGTAACCTAAGTGACGGGCTCTAAAAATGGAACTCCACTAACGGGTCTAAGCCCGTTAGACCGCCGAGTCGGGGCACCTAGCGTTCCTACACGTTTGCACTCAGCAAGCGGTGACTTGAACGGCAAGGACCGCGAGCGGAGAAGGCAGCTGAAGTGTAGAGTTCAGCTAGAGTCAGGCACATCGCTCTCTAAAAATCCAAAAACGCTAGCGTCAAGGTGGTTGTAAAGACTCAGATCACACAACCACAGTTGTAAAGCCCCTCGGAATGCTGAACGGGGAGAGGGCCTAACGGTCCCCTGCGGACCACAGAGTGTTCACTGGATCCAGGTACCATCCTCCTTAGGTGGAGAGCCCTACAGTTCCAGAGAACCACCCACTGAACCCTACCCACCAAGGGCCCGCTTTCCAGGGCAATAGGTCCTCAAGTCGCAAAGAAACCAACGCCTTCTTCCCTCTAACCAGGTTCTTGCACTCCGCTATGACCCGCCCTTCCTTCTCCCAAGTCGCAACCCCGGCGGGGACAGGCCGAGATCTAGGTCTGAGGTTAGTACCCTGATCGTAACTGCGGTCCACCTGAACGTCTGGAAGGCGATAGAGGTAGCTGACTGGGGGGATCGTGGTAGGATAAAGCAGGTGAGGCTAGCACATGGGCCTCTGATATTCCCAAGGGTAGGAATCAAAGCTCCTATTTTGTACAAAGGAAGCAGAAAAAGCAGTCTATTTAAACAGACTACAGAAGTTTCTTAATATGTTTTGGAAATGAGAAAAATGGTTAATTTAAAGCCCTTTTTGGAGGTAGTGTGGGAGCCCTTCTAGGATGCAGAATTAAGTCTCTCATTTCTTTAGAAACATGGGTTCAGACCCCACTGCCATATCCCAGGCCCCACAGGTCTGCAAATGGAACCTAAGTAAATAGGCTCTTCCTTAAAAGCTAAAGGAAAACTCCTGCTTCCGGAATTAGTTTAGATAAGAGTTCTTTCACCCAGGGCAAGTAGCTAAAGGTGTGGGGGTGTGTTTGTGCAGCTCAGTCATGTCAGACTCTTTCTGACCCTATGGATTGTAGCCCAACAAGTTCCTCTGTCTATAGGATTCTCCAGGCAACAATACTGGAGTGAGTTGCCATTTCCTTCTCTAGGGTGGGAAACCTTCCTAATCCAGTCCTTTCCTCTGTCCTAGTTCATGGAGTTTCTCAGAGACATTCAAACTAAAGAATTACAATGAAATAATATTTTCTATCAAGCAGACTAAACAAAAATAATTGTAGTAGTGTTGCCTATTAGCACTTGAAGTCATTGTATGAGTTTCCTATGGCTTCTGTAACTAATTACCACATCTCAGTAGCTTTAAAGAACAGAAATTAATTTCCCCACATTTCTGGAGGTCGGAAGTCCAAAGTCAGTATCACTGGGCAGAAATCAAGGTTCTGACAGGGTCATACTCCCTGTGGAGGCTGTAGGGGAGAATCTGTCTTTGTCTCTTCCAGCTTCTGGTGGCTACCAGCCTTCCTTGATGTGTAGTTGCATTTCCTCTGCTTTTGTATTCACATCGTCTTCTGTTCCATAATCTCCCTATGCCTCTGTCCTTTAAGAACACTTGGCATGTCATTCAAGCTCCGTCTGGATAATCCAGGATAAATTCCCCATCTCAACATCCCAAACTCAATCCCCTCTGCAAAGACGCTCTCATTTTTAATTTTTTTTTTTTTTTTTTTTTTTTTTGCCGTATAAGGTAATATTGACAGCTTCCAGAAATTAGGATGGAAATATTTTTTGAAGGATCATTTTTTCAGTCTGCCCTACAGTAGTAACATTCTGATTCCTCCACCTACAGACAAGAGGTTAACTGGTTATAACCTCAGTTTCTTTCTCTTAATAAAATAGGAATAGTAATATGAACATTCTTATATATTACTGAGAATATAAAAGAACTATGACAATATCTGGGGCTTTGTAAGAATTTAATGGCTGTTAATTCTCAATGTCACAGCAATGTTCTATGTGGGTCATGGTGTCAAGGAAACAAGCCCTTCTTTGGCTCTCTGGGGATAAATTAGTAACATTTAGGAAAGACTAAGACAAGAACCACCAAAATGACCATCACACACATTTAATTTAGCAACTGTATTTTCAGAAATTTCTATAATACACACACTTATGAAATGCGGATATTATTTATTTGTGTTGTTTATATTGTTAAATGTGGCTTGTTAAATAAAAATATATCCATAACATGGAATATTTTTGAGACAAAAGAAAAATAAGCTATTTCTATGCTGATATGGAAATGGAGGCTTAAAACTCAACATTCAAAAAACAAAGATCACAGCATCTGGTCCTATCACTTCATGGCAAAAAGATGGTAAAACATTGGAAATGGTGACAGATTTTATTTTCTTGGGCTCCAAAATCTTTGCAGATGGTGACTGCAACTGTGAAATTTAAAGACTTTTGCTCCTTGGAAGAAAAGCTATGACCAACCTACACAGCATATTAAAAAGCAGAGACCTTACTTTGCTAACAAAGGTCCCTATAGTCAAAGGGTTTTTCCAGTAGTCAGGTATAGATGTGAAAGTTGGACTATAAAGAAAGCTGAGCACCAAAGAATTGATGCTTTTGAACTGTGGTGTTGGAGAAGACTCTTGAGAGTCCCTTGCACTGCAAGGAGATCCAACCAGTCCATTCTAAAGGAGATCAGTCCTGGGTGTTCTTTGGAAGGAATGATCAGAAGCTGAAGCTCCAATACTTTGGCCACATGATGAGGACTGACTCATTGGAAAAGACCCTGATGCTGGGAAAGATTGAATGTGGGAGGAGAAGGGGATGACAGAGGATGAGATGGTTGGATGGCATCACCGACTCAATGGACATGAGCTTGAGTAAGCTCTGGGAGTTGATGATGGACAGGGAGGCCTGACGTGCTGCAGTCCATGGGGTCGCAAAGAGTCTGACACGACTGAGTGACTGAACTGAACTGAACTGAAAGGCAAGGTGCAATAGAATAGATTTGAAAAGTGCAAAATATGAGAAAAATAATAGGCTTCTTCTGGTTTGTAAGCAAAAAGCACACCTTTAACTTATCATTCCTTATACGTTTGCATGAGGAATCAGAATCCAGTGCTGGAGTGGAATGAAGTAGGATGAAGACTGATTTTCAATTTCTTATTTCTTATTTTTGTTTATTTCTTAAATCTGTAAGAACATTTCAAAACCAGTTGACATACTCTCTTCCGTAGAAACTTTTAAAGGGGTCAAACGACTGCTTTAAAGAAGTGGGTCTACAATAGAGGTGGCAGCGGTGGGATTCGAACCCACGCCCCCGAAGAGACTGGAGCCTTAATCCAGCGCCTTAGACCGCTCGGCCACGCTACCACGTACGAACACTACTCAAACTTCTTCTTAGCAGTTGAAAAGACTTGCACAAGCCTGTGTTATTTTCCTAGCGTATTTTCTCCCTCCACATACAACTCTGTCATCTCATCCACGAATAAAATCCGCAAACAGGTTCCTACTTAGGGAGATTCACATTTGCCTTCTGTGCTACTTTTCTGATACTCGAAAGTAAAGGGAGACGCAGCCAATGCATAACGTCCCTCAAACTCGAAGTCATAAACTCGAATCAGTCACTAAAAAAAAAAAAAAAAAAGATTAGAAATCGCCGGCACAGCACCCACCGAAACTAGAGATGCAGAGATCAGGAGTCTCCAATTTGTCAACTGCGTTTGGGAGTCAGCAGTGGGAAGTGATTTTTTATTTCTTCACCTAGAAAACAGAGACGCTCTTCTCCCCGCTCACACGGAACTTGGGTCAGAGTTTGTGTGTCTGTGTGTGATTTCTTACTAAAGAAAACAACCGCGCAAACCGACCTGCTTTTCGCTGAATGTGATCATGGTCTTAATTTACAAAGTTCAGGGAGGGGATCAGTTTGCTTTCAGTACGTGGTGTAGCATACTCTCCAAGCCCAGAGACGACTTGTTCTACCCGCTCCAACCTCATCTATGCGAACTTGGCGAGTCCCCGGGTCTCCTCCCCCACCTAATCACTGTCTCCAGACCGCTCATCCTCTAGCTGAACAGCCTGATCCATTATATGCTGCACCGTTTAAGTGAGCCCTACTATGATCAGGGGGAGTGGTGTGTAATTCTTCAAAAGGTCTGATTATATTCTATACAGGGAAGAAGTGGTCTTTTTTTTTTTTTTTTTTTTTTAGAAAAATGAGATTCAGTTCAGTTCAGTTCAGTCGCTCAGCCGTGTCCCACTCTTTGAGACCCCATGAATCGCACCATGCCAGGCCTCCCTGTCCATCACCAACTTCCGGAGTTTACCCAAACTCATATGCATCCAGTCGGTGATACCATCCAGCCATCTCATCCTCTGTCATCCCCTTCTCCTCCTGCCCCCAGTCCCTCCTAACATCAGGGCCTTTTCCAATTAGTCAACTCTTCCCATGAGGTGGCCAGAGTATTGGAGTTTCAGTCTCAGCATCAGTCCTTCCAATGAACATCCAGGACTGATCTCCTTTAGGATGGACTGGTTGGATCTCCTTGCAGTCCAAGGGACTCTCAAGAGTCTTCTCCAACACCACAGTTCAAAAGCATCAATTCTTTGGTGCTCAGCTTTCTTTATAGTCCAACTCTCACATCCATACATGACCACTGGAAAAACCATAGCCTTGACTAGACGGACCTTTGTTGGCAAAGTAATGTCTCTGCTTTTTAATATGCTATCTAGGTTGGTCATAACTTTCCTTCCAAGGAGCAAGCATCTTTTAATTTCATGACTGCAATCACCATCTGCAGTGACTTTGGAGCCCCCAAAAATAAAGTCAGCCACTGTTTCCACTATTTCCCCATCTATTTCCCAGGAAGTCATGCGACCAGATGCCGTGATCTTCATTTTCTGAATGTGGAGCTTTAAGCCAACTTTTTCGCTCTTTCACTTTCATCAAGAGGCTTTTTAGTTCCTCTTCACTTCTACCATAAGGGTAGTGTCATCTCCATATCTGAGGATATTGATATTTCTCCTGGCAATTTTCATTCCAGCTTGTGCTTCTTCCAGCCCAGCGTTTCTAATGATGTACTTTGCATAGAAGTTAAATAAGCAGGGTGACAATTTACAGCCTTGACGTACTCCTTTTCCTATTTGGAACCAGTCTGTTGTTCCATGTCCAGTTCTAACTGTTGCTTCCTGATATGCATATAGGTTTCTCAAGAGGCAGGTTAGATGGTCTTGTATTCCCATCTCTTTCAGAATTTTCCACAGTTTATTGTGATCCACAGTCAAAGGCTTTCTATATTTTTTAGTTAAAGAGAAAATGTATGGAAAAGTATCACAGAAAAGTGCCTGAGAGCAATTTGAAAGTAGAGACTAGTTAGGATATATTCAGTCTACTACTATTGCTGACATCACTAAATCCGTGATGGAAGAACAGGGATGTTTTTTAAAAGTAACTGAAATAGTTTGTGAAATATTTGGGATCTTAGGGTAAAAAGTACAGCATTTTGAAGATAAACTTTTGTTATAAAGTGTTGCTAAATGAACTAAATTATGTAGAATTTTAATGAAGTAATCACATAACATTTTATCAATAATAAAATATTCCTGTTCAGTAGAAAATTGAAATTTTATCTGTGATTGTTAGTTCTGTAAAATCACAGATTATAACCACTCTGTCATTACACCTTACTAGCACAGGGCTTGACACATCATAGGTACTCAGTAAAATTTTAGTCAGTTGTATAGTACCCATACATTAAGGCAGGGGTTTTCATCCAATAAAAACTTAACTGAAACCGTACAATGTACCAGTCACTATTTTAAGTTCTGGGACGCGAACGGTGAACAAGGAAAATACAAAGTCGATGCCTTGTCGAGCTTATATTCTAGAAGAAAAGACAGACAATAAATAATGCAGGCCGCTGGGGTTTGAACCCTGGATCAGGAAAATCCCCTGAAAAGGGAATGGCAATCCAATCCAGTATTCTTGCCTAGAAAATTCCATGGACAGAGGAGCCTGGTGGGCTGTGTAGTCCATGGGGTCACAAAGAGTCGAACACGAGTGACTTCATAGTAGTCATAGTTAAGTGAGTCCAAGTTCTACTGCTTCTCATCTACTGAGTAGCCACAAGCCTATCGGCAAGTCACTTAAACTTATTTGGTCTTACTTTTATCATATGTAAATGATATGACAATAATAAAAGTTGCCTACAGTGATAGATGGCCACTACATGTAACATACATATGAGTACCTTGCCCGTAATATGCACTCAGTACAGTTTGCTATCATCACTTGTATCATTTATTAGTATTCATTGAACAACTTTTTTGTGTGTCGCATTCAGTCTTTTAAATAATACTGTGAAATATCCTATTTTACAGATAATGAAGTTTTAAAAAATTGACATATTCTCAGAAAAACCAAGTGAATTATTTTTCCTAACTTAATAGATGGCACACACAAGATTTACACTTCAGTCCTACAATATCTATTTCAGGACATTTTTCACTTTGCCAGATTGAAATCCAGTGTATTGTTTCTCCATTTTCAATCATCTCACCTCATTTCTTCCACCTTATCTCGCCTCTGTTTACATTATTCTGGACTTCTAGCCAGAATAGAAAGGCCTTCAGATCATGGACTTGGTCAGACATGGATTTTAAGGGGAATACTGGCAGATGAGGAAGATGCAGAGCTAGATAACGAGACTCCAACTTCGCCCTCAGCAGAGCTAAGCATATTTCTGTGTCCCTCACTGTTTCAGTCTGGAAATCTTCCTGCCTGTGGACCCAACTCAGGCCCCTCGTATCTGTATGCCACTTTCTATACACGTAGTTGTGAAGCAGGGCACTGTGAAATCTAATGAAGTCTGATGTCTGCCAGCAGTAAGTGGTATTTAAAGCATGTGTGTGTGTGTGTGTGTGTGTGTTAGTCGCTCAATAGTGTCTGACTTTTTGCGACCCTGTGGACTGCAGCCCAGCAGGCTCCTCTGCACAAGAGATTTTCCAGGCAAGAATACTGGAGTGGGTTGCCATTTAAAGCCTTGTGGGAGAAAAAATTTCACCGTGTTGCATATTTATTCAAGGATGAAATCCTGAAATAATTTTGACCATTGTGACATACTCAGAACAACAGTAAATATGCCACAGCACATACTCTTATATTGCACTGTTGGAAAAATATAACTTCTCAGAAAATTTGTATAAACATGAAAGAGAATCAATAGTTCTACTGAAACCTCCTTGTTTCAGAGCCTTCTTAGCGCAGTAGGCAGCGCGTCAGTCTCATAATCTGAAGGTCCTGAGTTCGAGCCTCAGAGAAGGCACAGTAGTTTTGTCACTCCTACAAACTTGCATTTGAGAAAGAAGCAGGGTAACGAACAAAATTCCCTATCCCACCAATCAAGTTCTGTGGGAAATCTAGGCCCCAGGACTAACTCCCAGCCAACATGATGGGATTATAGATGGAGCTGTAGTCCTTCAAGAAGTTTAGCTGATTTCTGAGAAGGAAATGGCAACCCCCTCCAGTGTTCTTGCCTGGAGAATCCCAGGGACGGGGGAGCCTGGTGGGCCGCCATCTATGGGGTCACAGAGTCGGACACAACTGAAGCAACTTAGCAGTGGCAGCAAAGCAGTTTTTCAATATGTTGCCTATAACCATATATCTGGATTAACTGTCTCTTTGCTGCACTAGAAAATTAGCAAAAATTTATCACCTTAAAATAGCATAAATTTATTATTTTACAACTCTGGAGTTCAGAAGTCTGAAATGGGTCTTTTGGGGTTAAAATCAGGGTGTAGCAGAGCTGCCCTCTCTCTAGAGGTCTTGGGGAGAAATCATTCCTTGCTTTTTCTAGCTTCTAGAGGATGCTCCTATTCCTTGACTCATGTTCACATCATTCTGACCTCTGCTTCTGTTGTCTCATCTCCTTCTCTGACTCTGACCCAGCTACCACCCTCTTATAAGGACACTTTGATTACATAGAGCCATCCAAATATCCAAGATAATCTCCCTATCTCCAGATTCTTAATCACATTCCTTTTGCCTGGCAAGATAACATATTCACCAGGTTTTAGAGATTAGGAAATGGGCATCTCCGGGTGGGGGGTGCGAGACATAATTACACCTACCATAGTCTACCTGCTGGTCCCCAAAGACTCACACTTGTGCCACATGAAAAAAATATTCACTTCATTCCAATCTTTCCCATCTTAACTCATTTCACCATCAACATATCTAAATCTTGTCCTTTCAAAACTTCCAAATATCATTACCTAAATCACCCAGATTTGGAATGAGTGAGGCTCTGTGTATAATCAATTCTTATTTCATTTTATTGATTGCTTCTTTATGTGCTAGATATCCTTCTAAAATATTTTATGTGTATTTACTCCACAAGTCCTCCCATTAACTCTATTAGGTAGGCTTATTACTATTTCTCTTTTATACATGAGGAGAGTGATGCCCATTGAGAGAAAGCGATTTACCAAAGCTCCCGTAACTAATAACTGGAACAGCTGAGATTTGAGTACAGGCAGTGGGAACTAGTTAAATAAGCGAAGTGAAAGTGAAGTTGCTCAGTCATGTCCGACTCTTTGCGACCCGTGGACTGTAGCCCACCAAGCTCCTCTGTCCATGGGATTCTCCAGGCAAGAATACTGGAGTGGGTTGCCATTTCCTTCTCAAAATGAACAGAAGTGAGATCCAGGCATTGTTGGGGGGAGGGGCATCAATTTTCTATTTAATATTGCTACTCAAGTTCTTAGAGTAATAATAGTAGCCACTTCGTAACTATTTCTCATTAAAAAGTTAAAAAATTATATTTTAACATGTCAGTGGTTTTATTTAAGAACAGATGACACTCTGTAGTCCAGCTCTAGCCTATGTTGTCCTCATACTCTTATATTGCTTTATTCTTCTCCACAGATTTCATCAGTATCTTACATGCTTACTTATTTTATATATTAATTTCTTTATTTTTCATGTCACCCCCAGCAGAATGTGAGATCCGTGACAGCAGTGCTTTATGTTAGCTTTGTTTGCTACTGTATTTCCTGCCCTTAGAAATATTCCTGGGGTAGTTACTGGAGGCAGGGATGAGGGGTGGCAGACAAAATGAGTGAACGTGGTCAAAAAGTACAAACTTCCATTTATCAGATAAATAAGTCCTGGGGATGTAATGCACAGGTTGGTGACTATAGTTAACAATATTGAATTGCATATTTAAAAGTTGCTAAGACAGTAGATCTTAAAAGTTCCCATAATATGGGAAAAAATGTAACTGAAAATAAAAGGAAAGAAAGACAGAAATATGCCTGGTATATAAAAAACCAGCAGCTTACATTGTTGAATTAATTGGTGAATCAATAGGAGACAAAAAGACAAGGAAGCTCCATAAGTCTCTAGGGCTGAATCTAAGTTTCTTTAGATATCTGGCAGAATTCTCCAGCTTGCTCTTTTCACAGCGACTTTGTCCTAGCTCTAGGGTGTTTGTATCTAGGACATTTTTCCTTCCAGTTGATCATCATTCCTGAAATACTCTAATGTTTTCCTTAAGAGAGCATGGGAATATACTATTCTTCCTCATGTTTCCTTCAAAATGTCAAGCACGACCCTGCAAACATCCTAATTTTCCTTTGTAGCTAGTAATAGATTCATTGTTCATTATCTTATTTAATGAAATCAATTGTAGAGCTAGAGATTGTTAAAGTCTAGAGAGATTTATACATATTTTCTGTCTGGATACTTCAAACAGTAACACACTGTAGGTGATCAAAAACATTTTACCACAGTTTAACGCAAAACCTATTTCAAAAGTGATTGAGATATAAAGTCACATGCAGTATTAGGTGGTTTGCATTTGAATTGTCATCTCCTAAGAATTTACTTCTTTTTAAAAGTAAGGAATCTGAAGCAGTTGCAATCAAACAACCTGTAACTGTATCTGATAGAGTTCTAGGGCTGTTAACTTTGGTTGAGAATTTGTGGAAGATTAGTAAGAAGACACAGTTAACTAGCCAAAATAAAATTTTCAGGAATTTGCCCTACCTTCAAGCAAAAAGGCAAGGCCCTACTGGGAGTCGAACCCAGGATCTCCTGTTTACGAGACAGGCGCTTTAACCAACTAAGCCATAGAGCCACCTGAGCATCTATAGGAGAGTTAAATCTACCTCATTTTACTTTGCTCCAATAGGGAGCAGGGGTGGGGAGAGCCTAAGGAAAAAAAAAAAAATACACTACCCTGTAGTTGGCTCTGAGATGAATTGAGAAAGTAGCATTGACATATATAAACACTATCATGGGTAAAGTGGGAAGTTGCTATATAACACAGGGAGTCCAGCCTGGAGCTCTGTGATAACCTAGAAGGGTGGGGGATGGGAGGTGGAAGGCTAGGGGGAAGGGAGGGAAGTTCCAGAAGGAGGGGATATGTATATAATTACGACTGATTCAAATGGTTGTACAGCAGAAACCAACAGAATATTGTAAAGCAACATTCTCCAATTACAAAAGTAAAAGGTTGACAAATAAGTTTGAGCAAATCAGCACGAGTTATGAGTGACAAGTTTCAACAGGTAGGAAAAACAAAAAGCCATTTTGAGTAGTACTGACGAATTGCTACACAAGAAGCCAAGTCCTAACTGGAGGTGCCGGGGATTGAACCCGGGGCCTCGTGCATGCTAAGCACACGCTCTACCACTGAGCTACACCCCCTACAATGTCACCTACTTTGTGGAAAATATTTAATGGCAATAGCTATCTGCATTATTCTTCAAGAGCCCTAGTCTAGTACAACTCAGCTCTGTTCTGGAGAATCTTGTCCATGCATATGCCCTCCTCACATGAAGCTCTTGGCTCTACAAGAGTATGAAGAGCTAGAAACTAGAGTAACATCTATCAACTTGCAGTGGTTTATTCTGTTCTACTCTAGGGATATAGTTGATTTAAGGAAGATTCCTTACAACCTTAAAGAAGAAACTATTGCTTTGAAGATTACAAATTTAGAGCAATGTAGTAACAAAGTAACTAGGGAGGAAATTTGTAAACTAGGAAAGGTCAGTTAAGATTTCTGTTTTACAAGTCACTGATAAATTAGAAATCTGAACAACTTGTTTCTAGACAAGATGATTGAATTACTGGGTGTGAGTGAGGAGGTGGCCAGTATAAAAAGATCCCCAGCTTTTTCTCTGAGGATGGTAAAGAGTGGTTATGATGTCTTTCAAAGACCCTGGGGACTTCCTGAGCTTAAGTTTGACTTGAGAGACCAGTGCCCAAACAAACTACTCAGACACTTGTTGAATAAAAGTTCTAAAATCTCATGTATTTTGGCTAGAGTAAGACTCCATACAGTCACTGTGATTTCATTCATAGAAAAATCTAGGGCCATTTTGTGATCATCAATGTTGCCTGAAAGACTGGTGAGCTAGAAGATACAAGTAACCACAACATCTTAAAACAGGGCGATTATCTCTTGATTGCTGTCATGGCTCCATTGTTTGAATGGGCAGGAAACTTTGGGAGCAGTGACTGAACACCAGGAACTGACCACAGATTCTCTACCTTGTAGAATACGGTGGGAGAAAGCTGCTGCTGCTGCTGCTGCTAAGTCACTTCAGTCGTGTTCGACTCTGTGCGACCCCACAGACGGCAGCCCACCAGGCTCCCCCGTCCCTGGGATTCTCCAGGCAAGAACACTGGAGTGGGTTGCCATTTCCTTCTCCAATGCATGAAAGTGAAAAGTGAAAGTGAAGTCGCTCAGTCGTGTCTGATTCCTAGCGACCCCATGGATGCAGCCTGCCAGGATCCTCCATCCATGGGATGTTCCAGGCAAGACTACTGGAGTGGAGAAAGCTAAGGGAACAAAAATGTAGCCAATGGTTTCACTGGGATGATTTTTTCTTTCATTGAAATTACCTCAAAATCCCATGTTCTTCTCTAGAGAGAACATACATTGCTTTACCCATCAAACTAGAGGAACTGGGGTGAGTGTTTCAACTTTTTTCTTGTTTTATGCCATTTAATTGGTTCCAAACTTTTCTCAAATCTAGGAATAAGTACACTTGAACTGAATCAAGATGTCTTCTCCCAGTGAGTAATAGATGATGCTAACAAAGTAATGCTCAAAATCCTTCAAGCTAGGCTTCAGCAATATGTGAACTTCCAAAACTGAGGAAGTTCTGGAACTTCTGAACCAAGAACTTCCAGATGTACAAACTGGATTTAGAAAAGGCAGAGGAACCAGAGATTATATTGCCAACGTCCGTTGGACCATAGAAAAAGTAAGGGAATTTCAAACAAAACATCTACTTCTGTTTCATTGACTACACTAAAACCTTTGTGTGGATCATGACCAACTGGAAAATTCTTCAAGAGATAGGGATACCACACCACCTTACTTGCCTCCTGAGACACTTGTATGCAGGATAAGAAGCAACAGTTAGAACTGGACATGGAACAATGGACTGGTTCAAAATTGGGAAAGGAGTACACTAAGACTGTATATCATCACGATGTTTAAACATATGCAGAGTATTTATCATGCAAAATGCTAGGCTGGATGACTCACAAGCTGGAATCAAGAAATATCAACAAAAGCTATGGAAAAAATATAGCTTTGTCTATAGGGACCTTTGTTGGCAAGGTGATGTTTCTGCTTTTTAGCAGGTTTGGTAGAGGTTTGTCATAGCTTTTCTTCCAAGGAGCAAGTGTCTTTTAATCTCATGGCTGCAGTCACCATCCACAGTGATTGTGGAGCCCAAGAAAATAAAATCCTCAGATATACAGATGATACCATTCATGCAGAAAGCAAAGAAGAACTAAAAGCCTCTTGATGAGAGTGAAAGGAGAGTGAAATAGCTGTCTTAAAACTCAACATTCAAAAAACTAAGATTATGGCATCCAGTCCGATCACTTCATGGCAAATAAATGGGGGAAAAGTGGAAAAAGTAACAGATTTTATTTTCTTGAGCTCCAATATCACTGTGGATGGTGACTGCAGCCACAAAATTAAAAGATGCTGGCTCCGTGGAAGAAAAGCTATGACAAACCTACAGTGTATATTAAAAAGCAGAGAAATCACTTTGTTAACAAAGGTCCCTATGGTCAAAGCTATGGTTTTTCCAGTAATCATGTACAGCTGTGAGAGTTGGACCATAAAGAAGGCTGAGCCATGGAGAATTGATACTTAGGAATTCTGGTGCTGGAGAAGACTCTCAAGAGTCTCTTGGACTGCAAGGAGATCAAACTAGTCAATCCTAAAGGAAATCAACCTTGAATAATCATTGGAAGGACTGATGATGAAGCTGAAGCTCCAATACTTTGGCCACCTGATGAAAACAGCCTACTCATCGGAAAAGACCCTGATGCTGGAGAAGGGCAAGAGGAGAAGCAGGTGACAGAGGATGAGATGGTTGGATGGTCGCATGGACTCAACGGACATGAGTTCAAGCAAACTCCGGGAGATAGTGAAGGACAGGGAAGCCTGGAGAGCTGCAGTCCATGGGGTCACAAAAAGTTGGGCACCACTTAGTCACTGAACAACTATCCGGTTGTTGGTTCAGTGGTAAAGAATCCTCCTGGCAATGCACCAGATGGGGAATCCATCCCTGGGTCGGGAAGATTGCCTGGAGAAAGAAATGGCAACCCAGCCCACTATTTTCGCCTGGGAAATGGCAATCCACCGCAGTATTCTTGCCTGGGAAAGCGCATGGACAGAGGAGTCTGGTGGGCTACAGTCCATGTGTTTGAAAAAGAGTCAGACAGGATAAACAACAATCCAGTTGTTTATCTTTTGCCTTCTGAAACTATGCTGTACTATGCCAACTCTAGAGAGATGCTTCACTTTCTAGAACGTGTTGAAGGCAGAAAAATAGGACAGCAACAGTAGTAGGCAGGTGGAGCATTAGACAAGGATATTTCTGTTATTCCAAGGAAAAGAGTCACAGAAAGTCGCGGCTAGGAAATAAGTGATAACGACTATTAAAATATGTATTTTTAAAAATAAATGTAATCTAAAAAAAAAAAAAAAAGCTTCCAGGATCTGCAGGAAATAACGGACCATATGTGACAAAGTAACTCATTTGAGGTACCTGAAGGTGCCAGACTGGTGGGAGGAGGAACCTGCATCTTTCGGGTGGAGCCGAGGGGCTGGACCCAAGGGCCATCTTCCTTCAGCTACAGGTGTCAGCCCGTGCAGTTTCTCTTCAAATCCCGCGCTGTCATTCTCAAGAGCACAGTCAAAATCCGTCGTGACACCTTTCCACCCGGAGCCTTTTGAGACGGGTGTGGAGGTGGGAGTGGGGATAGGGGTCGGCAGGAACCTCGGCAGCTTCCGCCTCAGGAAATTCGGTGAGCGCTTGAAAAAGTCCAACCCGGAAAAAGACTGTTCACTTCAGTTCCCCCCGACTTCTTGTCCTCCTCTGTTTCTCTCGGACTCAGGTAGTCTTGAAAATCAGCTCGTAGAAAAGGTAACGCCTTCTCCCCTCTAACCATCCCTGCACCCCGCGGTGAGCCCCTCCCCGGCCCCGGTGCCGTCCACCCTCGGTCGCATCCCCTCCCACTCCTGGGGGGCACGAGCAGAAAGCCGGCCCAGGGGGCGCTGCGCACAGGTTCGTAGCTGCGCGTCCCCAGCGGGCCCCGGGTGGGAGCTGCGGCGGGTCTGGGGGCCCCAAGGACAGGCGGGGGCTGAGACGACTGAGGTGACGTGGGCAGGGAGGCCCGGGACAGGGGAGGAGAGACCCGAGGAGCGGTCCAGACTCCGTCCTTAGGGTGGGAACCCGCAGAGCCCGGGTGGGTACGAAGATGCGCATCACGGATCCCAGCCCTGAACTTTGGGAATTAAGGCCATGAGCGTATTCCGCGAAAAAGGGCGTCTGTCGCACAGATGTTTCTTTCCATATCTTTTACAACAGGTTCTTTAAAAGGTCGGGCCTCGAATTCCAGGTGGTTAGAGATGAGGCAATGGCACCCCACTCCAGTACGCTTGCCTGGAAAATCCCATGGACAGAGGAGCCTGGAAGGCTGCAGTCCATGGGGTTGCTGAGGGTCGGATACGACTGAGCGACTTCACTTCACTTTCATGCATTGGAGAAGGAAATGGCAACCCACTCCAGTGTTCTTGCCTGGAGAATCCCAGGGACGGGGGAGCCTAGTGGGCACGACTGAAGCGACTTCGCAGCAGCAGCAGCAGCAGCAGGGGAGCCGTCTCACATTCGTTATTCCTCTGGGGTCGGAGGGAGAGCCCATAGCCAATGATTGATGGACATGAGTTGCAAAAGTCCATCCCTCTTCCTTCACGGTGGAAATAATTATAGTGCAATTTATCTGAAGCTAAACTCCATCAGAAATTGCATCCTTATATCTCTCTTACCCCTACCCTATCTTTCTTCACTGATTCCCTTTAGACTACTCTCTCAATAAATTATGTGTACCTGAATCCTAGTCTCAGCTTCTGTCTACTGGGACCTGAAGCCAAGTCAAGGAGTATTCATGAGATCACAGAATTCAATGTACTGTGGAAGAGACTTTGGCTACTCTTTATCACGTTTGGGGAATCCAGCTTCCAGAACTACCGTGGGGACTTTCAAAGCCTAAGAATCACACAGTCCACAGGGAAAATACCACGTCTCTGCAGCATCTCTCATGGGAGAGACTGTATTGGGGTCTTACTTCCGGGGATGGGCTGCTTAACAAACTGGGAAAGGACAGTTTGAGAAGGTCTGAGTCCTGGTTCTCTGGGACTTTAGAACACTGTCCCCAGGGACTCTCCTCAAAGGTTTTGTGATTAGCAGAGCCTTACTGATCTAGATGCCTGCTGGATGGTGTGTTCCAGTAATAGATTCATGTGACCACACTGGTTTTAGAACCAATTAGATCAGGTCTTTCCATTATAGATAGTACGAACCTCTGGTTCAAAAAAATAAAAAATTCACAGCAGTAGTAGTGCCAGTGATGAAAATGATGATCACCATGATAGTCACAGTCAAGTTTTAACTGCTGGCTGTAACAGACTAGAGTTCCTGAGACCCTCCTGGGCAGTCTGCCCCTCCCAGGGGCTTTCTCTGGGGCTAAGATCTGTTACATGGATTGGTGAGGGAGAAGTGGAAAGTTGTATCTCTTGATCTTTTCTTTTTATAAAGACTACCATCATTGTCATCAGAAGCAATATTCTGATCAGGACTGCTGCTTTCACACCTGTCTCTCACCTGCCCTCATCTCCCAGTGCAAGGGAATTTTTTTTTTTTTTTTCATTTCTCTGGTCTTGGCTATCCCCCAAACAACCTCTCTTTTTTTCTCTTCAGGGCCAGCCACTGGAGGGCATAAGGGGTATGACATCTGGACTTTCCAGAGCAGTGGCAGGATTGAAACCTCCTAGACACTCAAGTGTAACAGACTCAGGTCAAGCCACAGTTCTCTGCCTTCATCATTTTAGGTCTTCACTGTGGAACAGGGGATGTTGCTCCCCTGGGGCATCCACTTTTGTCCAACTAGTTTCCTGGTTTGGGCTGGACCAGTATCTTGAGAGGATTTTATACACTGTATCATCCCATCATCCTCCACCCACTTCCTGCACCTTGAATATTCTGATCTGAAAATAGTGACAGATTTGGAACCCTTCTGAGGACTGTTCAGGTCCTTGGGGTTTCTCAAGAACTGCAGAGATTTCAAGATAACTAAGAAATGAAGCACACATTTTTCAACGCCACTGGTAGCTGGTTCTGCAATCCTGTCACTGCCCTAATAACACAGTGCCCAGTAAAAGATGGATGGTGTCTCAAATCCTGTGGGTTATGACCAAGGACAGGCTTCTCAGGTGGCTCTGTGGTAAAGAATCCCCCTGACAATGCAGGAGATGCAAGAGATGTGGGTTTGATCTCTGGATCAGGAAGTTCCCATGGAGTAAGAAATGGCAACCCACTCTGGTATTCTTGCCTGGAAAATTCCGTGGACAGAGGAGCCTGGTGGGCTACAGTCCTTGGGGTCACACATTCAGACATGTTCAAGGACATTCAGTTTTTTAAATATATATATAATTTTATTTTTGGCTCTGCTGGGTCTTTGTTGCTTCGAGGGCTTTTCTCTAGTTGTGGTAAGCAGGGACTACTCTCTAGTTGCAGGACCTGGGCTTCTCATTGCTGTGGCTTCTCTGGTTGGGGAACATGGGCTCTAGGGTGCCCAGGGTTTGGTAGGTGTGGGCTCCTGGGCTCTAGAGCACAGGCTTAATAGTTGTGGCGCATTGGCTTAGTCACTCTGTGGCATGTGGGGGCATGTGAGATCCTCCTGGATCAGGGATCGAAGCTGTGTCTCCTGCATTGGCAGGTGGATTCTTTATACCACTGAACCACTAGGGAAGCCTCAGCTTTTTTTTTTTTTTTTTGGCTGTACTGGGTCTTAGCTGCGGCATACAAGATCTTCGATCTTTGTGGCAGCGTGTGGGCCCTTCAGTTGCAGCATGTGGGATCTAGTTCCCTGACCAAGAATTGAACTCAGGCCCCCTATCTTGGTAGCATGGAGTCTTAGCCACTGGACCACAGGGAAGTACCCCCCAGCTTTGTTTTTTTAAATCCATTTTTTTTTCTTACTAGATTTTGAGTTCAAGAAGACAAAACATCCAAGTATTTTGAAAATATTTTCCATTTCTCATGTGTGTCTATCATCTATGAATATTCTGGCTTAGTCTGTCAACTTTCATGTTGCTGTATAAAGATTAAGTCAGGGATCACATCTATTTAGGTACAAACCAGGATTATATTTGATATTACTCACTGATATTTATATTTTGTGTACTTTTTTAAAAAAGACCCTTTAAAGTGCAAGTAGCTGTGTTAATAGTAATCTGTGAAAAGGGAAAGAAAAAAAACACCTATTTTATTCTTCATACAATCTTTTCTTTCCTGTTTCTGATATTCTGAAATTTGTCTTCATATAAAGATTGAAGTTTAATTATAAAACTGCATGGGCTAGATAGGGCTTCCAGTATATTCCTGACTCCTCTGATTAGAAGTGGGGTTTGATATGCTTTTCTTCTACTTTTATGTGTTTTTAGATTTTTAATAGCGAGCAGAAATTAATTTCATAAACAAAAATGTATGCATATTTGTTGAGAGAGAGAGAAGATTCAAGAAAGGACTCCCCAGGGGATCTGAATGAGGAAGTACAGGGGGCTGACTCCAAGAGTTCCGTGTTCGTGTCACAGCGGCTCTGTGCAGCCAGGCCCACCCAGTGATTTTGGATGAGCCAACAAAAGGTCTAGAGCACTTATGAGAAAAACAAAATACTTAAGAGCTAGGTGAGCTAGATACTTAAGGAAGCAGAAATAAAGTGAGAGGAAGAAGTGGTATGACTCCACACATAATATAGGACTGGAAAAACACCACGGGAAACCAGCTGCTGCAGAATTCTTTTTAATTTGAGACAGTGATAAGGATGAGTTTAAAGGGTGAGGAGAGAAACCCATCATTTCGAATGAAGGAACATCCCTGCCCAGGTGCCATGACCTGAATGCACTAAGGGACAGGCACCAGGGAAGGTTCTGGTTGGGTCCCGCCCACAGGGGCTTTGGGACCCACCATCATGGAGATGCCCCTCCGCTCATGTGAGATGAAGTTTCTGCTCTCACTCTGCCTTCAGAGATCCTACAAGAGAACTCAGAGTGTCAGGGGACTAAATGGAAACTAACTAGGGAGAGGAAGAATTTAACAATGCATGCCTGTCTTGGAGGAGAGAAGAGGCTATTAAGGAGATGCTGAGAGTCTTGCTGCCAGTTTCTGCTTTTCTTAAACCTTCAGCCTTGGGAAAGGATAGACTTCTGAATATTGCGTTTTTAGGGATATGGGTAGTCCCAATCTATAATATGATTTTCCTTTGGAATGGAGTGGAAAAAATTTGATATTTTGAGATCAGAGAGTTGGGAGACAGGTTTACTTTTCCTTATTTGTCTCTCTCTGTCTCTCTCTTACACACACACACATATTTGGGCTGAACAGGATGGTTTGGTCAAAGATGGGATCCTTAAACATGTTCTTCAGATGGGAGGCAACTTCTGACGGTGTCTGGCCCTTCCTATTCGCTTTTGAACTGCTTCAGGTACTCCAGCATGTCTGATTTAACTGTGCTGACTGAAGCCCGGTGGTACCAACGCATGACAGGGACACCATCAGGCCCCACTAGAAACTTCTCAAAGTTCCAGCGAATGTCATGGACCTTCATGGGCTCCCAGAAGAGCTGACTTGATGAGCCCAAAAGATCAGAGGTTGGAGGGCAGGAGTTCTGGAGCAGAGACAGAGAAATTGACAATGTTTTTTCTGTTTCTGTGTGGTCTCGTCTTATCCCCACCCCTAGAATGTCTACTCAACAGTATGTATTTCAGTATATTAACTAATTGACATGCTCCTAATGAACCATAGACATTTCAATACATCATTACCAGTACAATCAAAAACCAAGAGTTAGTATGATAGCAAATAGAAAAGTTTATTCCTTTCTCTGTTTCTCCCTCAATCCCATGATTATATCATAGTGCTTCAAAGAAAGACTATCTATTGTTTTTTGTTTTTGGTAAGTCATAACACTTCTAAAGCCTCAGTTTCTTTAGCTAAAAAAAGGGGGTCCTTCTGTTGTGGGTTTCTGTGGTTCTAATACTCTGTGACCCTCTTTATTACCTATTTCTGTGTTTGTCTCCCTCATTAGATATGATTTCTTTCAAGGAAGAAATTATGCCCTATTAACATTTGTTAACTCATTGTATAGCACAGTTCTTGCATATAACTAAAGATTTGATAAATGTTGAATAAATGAATCATTACCATTCTGTAAGGAAAGTTAGTCTATATTAGAGCAATCATATTTATATGTTTCCATTACTTGAAGCTAAAGCTTCACAACAAATATTGCCACCATCCATGAACTTATCTGAGAATTTCTTTCCAAGGAGCCCAAACTCAATCCTAGACTTGAGCCCCATGCTTTCAGGGTATTGTTACCTACCTGACCAATTCTTGCCAGGTTCATCCTTACTTACCTTCAGGAAGGTAAAGACCTTCTGTTCTTTTTCTCCATTCACATCCCCTTTCTCAAAGAGCTGAAAATTGGGAACAAAGCCACCACCTGGACGTACATACCTGCAATGAAGCAGAACAATCCTGAGACCATTCAAATTAAGAAAAGGGTGGATAATAATGGCCACCACAATTTGGCCACAAAGTAAAATCAGAGATAAAGAAAGAGAGGTTGTAGACAGGGAAGATGAGGAAAGAGTGGTCCTTGGGAATCAGGACTTCATGCATGTGCTTTAAGGAGCCAATAGAGAATTCCAAGAAAATTGGAAGCAGGATATTCCTCAGCCATAAAAAAGAATGAAATAATGCCATTTACAGCAACATGGATGGATCTAGAGATTATCACAGTGAATTAAATGAATTAAGTCAAACAGAGAAAGACAAATATATGTTATCACTTATATATCGAATCTTTTAAAAATGGTACAAATAAACTTATTTACAAAACAGAAATAGAGTCACAGATGTGGAAAAGGATCCTATGGTCATGTGCTCAGTCCTATCAGACTAAGTGCCGCTCCATGGACTCTCGCCCACTAGGCTCCTTTGTCCATGTAATTTTCTAGGCAAGTATACTGAATCAGGTTGCCATTCCCTTCTGCAGGGGATCTTCCTGACCCAGGGATCAAACCCAGGTCTCCTGCATTGCAGACAGATTCTTTACCATCTGAGCCACCAGGGAAGCCCAATGTTACCAAGGATAAACTGGGAGATTGGGATTGACATATACACACTACTATATATAAAATAGAAAAGTAATAAGGACCTGCTGTATAGCACAGGGAACTCTATTCAATACTCTGTAATGACCTATGTGGGGAAAGGATCTAAAAGAGTGGATATATGTACATGTATCACTGATTCACTTTGCTATACATCTGCAATTAACACAATATTGTAAATCAACTATACTCCAATAAAAAGTATTTTAAAAGAAAATTGGAAAGCAATATTTTAAGGTTAAAATTCTTGATTCATCTCTATTTCCTAGGTTTTCTCCTTTTTCATGTGCTTCTTTTTCATTAGATTTCCTGTAGTCTTATCATTAAACAACTCAAAGGTAGAGAGAATTGTTGAGCACTACCAGCAGGGCATAACTGAATTCAAGGCATCAAAATGATGTTCTTGAACCAGTTAATCTGTCAATCACCCCAGAAGTCTCCAGAATGAGAAGCTCTAGGTGGAATGTGGAAGGAAAATTCTGACACAGTCTCGCAGGGTCCCAAGCAGGCACTTACTTGAGCCCCATAAGGATCTCCGAGTTCTTTGCTGGCTCTTGTTTTCCAAATTGGTTGCAGGGAAAGCCCAACACAACTACACCGAAAGGCTTCAGCTCCTCCTGTAGTGCATTCAGTTCTGTAAGCAGAGGGAGAACAGCATGGGTAGCTCTGTCTTGAGCAGTAAAAGCAGTATCTGTCTATCTCATGAATAAGCTGAGGACTATGAAGGGAAGGGTTCAAGATCACAAAGTTGGAGGAAACAGAGCAAAAGGCTAGAACACAGATTTCTAGAACACATCCAAACAGCTGCCTTTTTTCTTGTGCAGAAGTTCCCATAAGTGGCTCCACTTCATCATCCAATAGAAGCCCTTCTTTAAAAGCACAGATTGCTTGGACTGTTGTATTTGTGTGTGTTGGGGGCGGTCCCGTTTGATTATGAAGAGAAGTCAGATTTGAATGCCATTGCCTGCCTTAGTTGATTGATCAAAAAATGTTTTAAGGAATGGCAAACAAAATGGACATTCTATCCCCATCCTCCCACCATCTGCCCCATGGTGACACAATGTTACACTCCAGTCACCCTCCCAGGAGCACTCTTTGGTGCCCTAACCTGGGAGTTATAGAGGGAATCAGAGAAATGCTAAGTCTAGCTCCAGAGCATTCTTTTTGTCAGTTCCAGTGACCTAAATGCTGCCATTTCCCTGAAAGACTCATTGGGATTCTAAGGCTACAAACTCCATACTGCTCTTTCCCACTGTCAGGAAGCTTCCCAGTGTCTGTCTGGACTCGTGCCATTATTTCCAACTTCAGCGATTTTCAGTTCAGATTTACTGACTTCATGACCAGCACCAGCCAGTCATAATCAGACCCAGCTCTATCTGCTGGCATCTCCTCTTAGCCTTCACTCCAATTAAACAGTGCATAGATGGTAACTACGTTTCCTCTTCTCTGCCATTTGGAAGTGCCTGCAGAACCCAAGGGTATTTTTCCAGAGGCCCAAAGGTCAATCTTCTCTCGTGTTACCAGAAGTTACCAGTGAGAAAGATAAAACTAGCCCCTGAAAGCTAGATTCTGGCCTGGGAGTTATAGCTGGAGCTTGTTGTTCTCCTCTTGAACATAAACAGTTTCACAGATCAGTATCATACAAGTGATCCTTTACCAGACAAAACATGAATATTATTCAAATTACAAAAATGACCAAGTATCACCCTATTCTTACCAATCTAAGTGACTGCTGTTTGTTTATCCTTGCTTTATTCCTCCTACTCTGTAGATGTGATTTATTAATATACCAATCACTTCACTGTGCCCGTTTCCTCATTTCCTGACAGCATCCAATCCAGAACCAAGCTTCAATCCCTTGACCCCCTCCGCAAATCACGCAACACAAGCTCAGATCCTCAAATAAGTCCTTTCTATTAATAACATCTTCTTACTGAGAAGCCCCATGGTTCCCTACAGTATATGTTTTCCCTCAGAACATTGAGCAACAAACTCAAATACAGATACATTCCTGGTGGTCTTTGCTAAATCTTTGGGAGAATCTTAGTTCTCAAATCCCAAGATAATTCTCCTAGCATTTCTAAGGAGCAGAGCAGTGACAGGATATAGAGGATAGAGTCACATGATCACCTACCTTCCCCCAGCCTCTTGTTTCCTCCCAATAACAAATTAGCAAAACCTTCTGGAGTTAGGACTTCCCTGGTGGCTCAGATGGTAGAGGGTCTGCCTACAATGCAGGAGACCTGGGTTTAATCCCTGGGTCAGGAAGATCTCCTAGAGAAGGAAACGGCAACGCACTCCAGTATTCTTGCCTGGAAAATCCCATGGACAGAGGAGCCTGGTAGGCTACAGTCCATGGGATCACAAAGAGTTGGACACAACTGAGCGACTTCACTCTCACTTTCTGGAATTAGACTATGGCCATCTGTCAAAGCTAGTTCCAAGAGAGTTGAAACATGAGTTCTTACCTGGATACTGAGCTGTCAAGCCTCAATAGGTGGCCACATTGACAAACAGGACATGCTTGCCCGCGTACTGCTTGAACTGGATATACTCCTCACCATTGAGGGTGAGGGCTCCATACTCATAGATGGTGCCTGTCACCCCCTTATAGCAATCCACCTGAAATATAACAAAAATAACCATAGTGATGTGATTATAAAGCAAATGATAATCTCTAACATCTGTGGACTTTTTGAAACTCTAAGAACTGAAGAGAATATTCCAAGCAATATTTTTAGTTATGGCTAATGCCACAACTGGGACTTTCCAGGTGGTTCAGTGGTAAAGAATCCGCCTGCCAAGCAGGAGACTCGGGTTTGATCCCAAGAATGGTAAGATCCCCTGGAGAAGAAAATGGCAACCCACTCCAATATTCTTGCCTCAGAAGTCCCATGGACAGAGGAGCCTGGTGGGCTATAGTCCGTGAGATCACAGAATTGGACACGACTTAGCAACTAAACAACAATGCCACAACTAGAATTTATATCTTTTAATTTAAAATCTTTTTTTGCAATGGGACAAGCACTTTATAATCATCTTCCTATTCCTGGAATCTTTATACAATTTACTGCCATCCTCTGATTGACAATTTACAGTTTACCTGCACTCTCTTCCATATCCTAACACCCCATTCCAGTCATCATATCTCTTCACAAATATTTTTAACAGATTTTGGCAGAGTTTCTCACAACAGAAATATGTTTTACATAAATTTCTCGTCCATATGTTCTCACATTGTAGTTTCCTTCCTCCAGAGCCCAGCAAATAACTTGTTTCTCCTCTAGATCCCAGAGGCATTTTCCAAAGCTTTGCCAGTAGGGGCTTATTGGTACCTACAAAATTCATCCTCAGTGCCCTTTCTTATCTCTGTGTAAAATAGGAAGCAAAGGGAACAGACTTCCTACCTACAAGCATGGCAAGGGAAAAAAGCCGACAGGATCTGGAACAAAAAGCTAAAATGCCTCAACAACTTCTGGCTCTCTTTATCATGTATGGATGCCACCTTGTGAACTGGCATGTAGAATCCCAAGAATATTGCAGCTTGGAAGAGCCTGATCTTTCCTTCTTGGCTTTCAGTTCCGCTCCAATTTGCTTAGGTCTGTTTGAAGAGATCAGGGTACCCTAAAACACAGCCTTTTACTCACAAGATAATATTCTACAGCAGAAATTCCACACCCAATCAGGCAGCAGCTGCTGACACAGACGTGGATGGCCCTCAATGGATGCTTGTTTTTGTTTTGTTTTTTAATTTCAGAGAAGGGAGATGATCTTACTACAGCTACCAGTCTTGATATTACATTTATAATAGATTCATGTTATATACACCATTTTGCACTTCACATGAACCCAATAATAGAGCACTTGGAGTGTGGTTTGAGGACCTGCACAAGTATTATCTGAGAACAAATTATAAAAGCAAATTTGGACTCTACTAAAACCTACTGTATCAGAAGCTTTGGAAGTGTGACCCAGTAACCTGTGCTTTAACAAACTTTGTAGGTGATACCTATGTGAGTTGAAATCTGGGGATCACTGCACTAGTTTCTCCAACTTTTAGAGAGGAAAGAAAGGGGTCAATAAAAGATATCTAACTGGCTTAACGTCACAGTGAAGCTGTGTTTTTGAATGAATATGCCCGATTTTAAACTTAAAACTTGTTGCCTCAAGTCATTTACTTCAGTGGCCACTTTGCATCCTAAGACACACATACACACCTTTAACAGGGTGCTACTGACAGCAAATGTGGACATTTTTCCTGGGGTTGCGGGCAGCATTGGGTGATTTGGAGCAGTACCAAGACTTAAAAGCAAAGATCTTACTCTGATCTCAGCTCTTGCCACATCACTTCCCCTGAAATTAAAATCAGCAAGCAACTCTTCTTGCCTTTTGCCTTTTTTTATTCCCTGAAAGGAAAAAAAAAAGCCCCTCTTTCCTGACTCTGGAACTCCTTAGGGCACATTTCAGCACCAGCTTCTTTTTCCACATGCCCTGGGGGTTTCAGCTTCTCCAAGAGCTGCCAGTTCAGCCTCCTTCTCAATACAGTTACTGCTTCACATCCCTGTTTCCTGGACCTGCAAGATTGACCAGTGTTCCAGACCAGGGTGGAGGGGATGGGTTGTGGGCTATCCAGCGGCCACCGGGGGCAAGTGGCAAAACAGAACGCAGGGAGAGCAGCCTTTATCCTTCATCCACTTTTCCACTTTCTGCCCAGTGACCCGCCAGGCTAAGGGGAGATGATCCACGCAAAGACAGGCAGGTTAGGAGAGCCTCTGCCTCAGAGAACAGCAGTGGCAATGGCAGATGTCAGTTAGGAAAGGCTGGGGAGACGGATCTCGTCCTTCCTAGGAGAGAAGAAGGGAGAATTCCTGGCTTCCTTGGCAGCCTAGTTTGCCATCAGTGCTGGAATCCACCTGGGTTCCCTGCGGGACACTTACCTTCATCTGTTGCTGCTTCGGAGTCAGCTGAGCTAAGCTGACCAGGAACAGTGGGAAAAGACAGGAGGCCCAGAGCTGCAGGATCATGGCTTGAATTAGGAGTTCCAGGCAAGTCTCAGATCCCCAGGGATGTCAACACCTTTTGAGCTCCCGGCAGGGACCAGTTTGAAGATTCGTCCTCCAATCACAGAGAAGTATTAACACACAGGTAAACCTCCCTCTACCCTGCGATCGCTCCCTCTTCCTCTTCTTCCCTCTCCCCAACATCCACCTCCCCTCTCACTGTCCCGCCCCAGACCACAAGCCCTGAAGGCTCAGTGCACCCAGTACCTCCCCCTGACAGCCCACCCACTGGTGGTTCTGGCACCTGTATCCTAGCAGGTGAAGGTGGAGGCTTCCCCCTTCGGAACTTGAAATACCGTCTCTACGTTCTCCAAGTGCCTGGCAGTTCCCAGGTGCCAGCTCTGCACCCAAGAAGTAAAGTCACCACCACTGAATCAGAATCCACTTTTTAAAATCAAGATTCTCATGTAATTTATATGCAAACTAAAGTTTGAAAAGCATTGTCCCACATGACTATTAATCCTTTTTCCTGCCCCCTCAAGCTGTCATCACTTAGTCCACAGCACACCGTATTTTCTAACTATGAAGTCCAGCTGTGGGGGCCTGAGTGTCTCAGATACTCTTGAACCTGTCCCCTGGAGAAGGGCTTGTTAATGCAGGAGTAACACAAATGATGGGTACACACTCACAGGGCAAATTATCTAGGAGAAAGCTCTAAAATATGAGTTAAAGAACTTCCCTGGAGAAGGAAATGGCAACCCACTCCAGTATTCTTGGTGGGAAAATTCCATTGACAGTGAAGCCTGGCAGGCTACAGTCCATGGGGTCGCAAAGAGTCAGACAAGACTAGGTATGTAAGCAGGAGAATCCTCCTTGGTTGCCTTGGGCTTGACTAAGCTTCATTCGCTATAAATAATCATCTCTACCCCCACTTACTCCATAAAAGTATTTCCAGTAAGGCCCTAAAAAGGTAACAATCTGAAATTTGTTGGGAAGCATTAATATTTGAATTGGTGAAGAGTCAGAGTTATTTCTCCCACCCATCCTCACTCCCATTTGCTCCCCTCCAGCTTTTCTCTGACAGCCCAGCTTTACTGAACTCCCGTGTTTATTGAAGTGATACCTTCTTCCTCTTCAGTTCTAAGCCCTTTTACATCCAGTCCCTTCCATCTGCCCTGCCTCTTCCAGGTTCACACAAAAGGCTTTCTCTGCTCCTGAAACTGAAGTCTGGATGGGGTTGAATTCTCATGAACTCTGTTGGAAGATAAGCTTTCTGTTATCTCAAATTTCTTCTCTAAGGCCTTTTATAATCTGTGGCCTGCTCGCTGATATCCGATCCAGCCAAGCAGGTCCTCAGGCATTTGGAGCAGCCATGCGAAAGTGTCCTCCTCTTGACACAGGCCTACACACATTCATGAGCTCCTTGGCCTCTCACCATTCTCATTTTTTAAAATGGCTAAACTTAGACTATGATATATACTAATGATAAGGGTATTGACTAGCTCCTTATCTAAGAAAAAGTTAATGTCTCTGTACCTTAGTTTTCTCATTTGTAAAATCAGGGTAGTAACAATGTTTACCTCCTAGCGCTGCTTTGAGAATGGAATGTGATTCTAACTGTAAAGAACTCAGCCCAAGGCCTGAAACATTTAAGCGACTATTTTTCATCCATATGTTTATCTTTTTGCATGAGAAAACAGAAGCTCACAGAGAGAGTGACATCTCAAAGGTCACAGGTTAGTAACGGTGAAATGAAAGCAAACTCTTGACTCTTACCACAGAGTCCTCACTCTGGTTCCACATGGATCATCAATTGTTGCAACTAAATCTTCACTGTCTGAGGTGATTTATATTTGCTTTTTTTGCAATAACTAGCCCCTGAGTGGTGAGGAGACACTTCAGAAGAGACCTTATCAGTAAGTCAAATGGTCTAAAATCCCAAATGCCCAGGTTTCTATTCCAATATTCCTCATAAGCTTTTGAGCACTTTGGGTCCTGGCCTTTAACAACAAGAATTGAAGGTACAGAACACACTGAGCAAGAGGAAAGGAGGCAGACGTGGTCCAGTGGCTAAGAATCTGCTTTCTAATGCAGAGGACTTGGGTTGTATCCTGGCTGGGGAACTAAGACCCCACATGCTGTGAGGCCAAAACTAGAGAGCCCACTCAGAACAACAGAACTAGAGAGCCCACTCAGAAAGATCCTGCATGCCACAACTAAGACCCAATGCAGCCAAGTAGATGAATATTTATTTTTAAAAAAGAAATGACTGATGCAAGAGCAGAGAATCTGTATAAACCAGATTTGTTACTTCCTTAATTTACTACCCCAAGCCCAAAGTCTATTTAGATTTTTCACTAATTAAGCACCCAAGCCCAAGTTTCTTTGTCCTGTCAATTTCTCACAAGTTTATTGTCTTGGCCTGAAAAGTATAAAAGCTGCCTGCTTTGACCACTTCTGAGGACACATTTCTATAAGACCTCCTTGCATACAAAGTAAACTGCTGCTTCTCCTATCAATCTGTCTTGGGTCGCTTTATTTTATTAGTCCAGCCACAATCATTCAAGAGAGGTGGGAGGAAGGTTCCTCCTCCTCACACTTCCCAGAACTTTTCCAGTCTCTTCTTCTACACCCAGCTTTTATTCTATGACTTTTCTAAAGGTCTGTTTTGTTAACATCACTCTTATATTAAAAATAATTTGATTCCTCCCTAATTCTTATACTTACAATTTTAAATTCTCCCATGGAGCACTCACCCTTCCTGATTTGACATTAGTTAAAATTTTCAGGTGTATCCTTCCCTCCATAAATGTTATGTTTCTGGCAGATTGAACTGTCTTCAACACTCAGAATCCATCTATTTAGGTATTGATTCTTGACCTTTTAGGTAAAATCAGGAATAGTACTTCGGGTAATTTTTGAAAGATTTTTTTGATATATGAATTACATGTTTTTATTTAAAATGAGGCAGTGCAATTATTAAGCAAGACCTCAGAGGCCTGAGTCACAAATCAGGGTTCTGGGAAGCTTGACCAGGCTTTGAATTGGACTCAAAGTCAGTCTTGCTACCTTTCTCAAATAGCCTAGGTAGGGCTAGGGTAGAAAAGACTGGGAGATTCAGATCAATTTGTCTCAACCACTATTTCTTTGACCCAGTCAGGATGAAGCAGTTTAGGTGGCATAGGATTCTTAAGAAATGATTTGTACAAGGTTACAGGATGTTACAGGCTGAGTTATATTCTCCCCAAAAGATATACTGAAATCCTTCCTTACAGGACCTCAGAATGTGACTTTATTTGAAAATAGGATCTCTGCCAATGTAATTAGTTAAGATGAGGTCATAACTAGAGCAGGATGGGCCCCTAATCCAATATGACTGATGTCCTCATAAAAACTTGGCTTTGTAAAGGATGTCCTGTAAATGGAGACAGAGCTTGGAGTTGTGCTGCCACAAGCCAGGGGATGTTTGGGCTTAGCAAAAGCTGGACGAGGCAAGGAGGATCCTTCCCTGCAGGTTTCATGGGAGCATGGCCATGGTGACTCTGTGAGTTCAGACTTCTGGCCTCCAAAACTGTAAAACTATCCATTTCCATAGCTCTAAGCCACTTAGTTTATGGCACTTCCTTACGGCGGCCCTAGAAAACTAATTCTTGCAAGTAAGTTTCAGTTCAGAGCTAAGAACTGAGTTTTCTCTGGTTTCTGACAAGCTTCATCCATTGCCTTATGTCTACCCCACATTCACTATAAAGTTCTTTCATTCTCAGTTTCTTTGGTCATAAAGGAAACAAGATTCTTTATTACTTCCACACAAGCCTTCATTTTACTTCCAGAATGAAATTACTACTTTATTAACCTGAATCTCGACTTAGACATTCAAGCCTATGCTTGATTCTGCCTGAAATATTCTTCTGATTTACTTTATCTCCCTATGTACATGGGCCTTCCTCTCAGGACTCTAGGGATTTTCTTCCCTGCTTTGCAAAGGAAAGACAAAGACTCTCATTGCAGATTTGCCATAATTTTGTAATACCATCCCTTTCGTATTGCAAATAATATTTTCATATCTACCATCTCATCTTGCCCTCACTATCAGAGTAGAAATTACATAGGGGAAGCAAACTTTCCTCAATTGATAAATGTAAGATTTAAAAATAGAGAGTCACTTAACTTCAAATCTAACTATTTTTGTCTGTTTTAAAAATCTCCTTTGACTTCTTTAAATTCATTAACTACACATATTGGGGATTTGAGTGTGTAACAGGGAAGAACAAACGTAACTCCATAGCGAATCTATTTCTTTTAAGTTCTAGACTTTGCACTCTATAGCTAGTTGCCTCCCGCCCAGCCTTGCTAACTCTGTACATATGCATGTTAATCGTAAAATGAATATAGCTTGAAGTATAGAGGATAGTCCCCTTCCAGAAACTCTGCCTCCCATGCCTAAACTTTAAAACCTTTGCTTAGCTTGTAGGTATACTAATCATTAGAAAGATAATTTTCCCTTGCTTGGTGACCACTCATCCGCATAGAGATAAGGAGTTGCAGAACAGGAAATCACATCCATTTTGTTGAATATTTATAGTTGCAACATGGCCAGCCCTATGTGGAACAGCTCAAAAACAAAGGATTACCATGTCGCCTTCAAGATCTGGCAGGCACCAAGGAGTCTGCGACAACTCATCACCTCTTGACCTCTCTTCCTCCCATTTATTGCTCTTTGTGGCATAAAAGAAGCTTTATTCAAACTGAGCAAGAGGAGTTCTTTAGCACATTAGTCTGCCATCTTCTTGGTTTGCAGACTTTCTAAATGAAGTCTCTGTTCCTTGCTCCAACACCTTATTTCTTTACGGTTTGGCCTGCTGTGTGATAAGCAGTATGAGCTTGGACTTGGTAACAAGATGAATGATGGTATGCTATACTTCCCTTTTTGTTACATTTTTATCCATATTTGTGCCTACTATTGCTCCATCCTTGAGGACACCTTGGATTCAGGCTGGCTATGGGCCTAATCCTGAGTCTTCGTTAAGGCAGCTGGCCCTGAAGCAAAGTACTCCTGTAGGCTCTGCCCTTATTGTCAAAATTTCTACCTCATCTGCACCAAGAAATAATTCTAGGGTCTGGTGAAACAAAAGGGATAATGTGTAAAGAAGAATGTGTACTCTCCCAGGTAAGGCCCACATCCATTATTTCTACCGTAATGTACCAGGGAGGTGCCACTGCATCCATGAACAGGCCATGGGCATCTGAGACCCCACAGCACCCACAGGAGCCAAGCAGCTCCTTTGGCCTCAGAATCAGACATCCCCACAGGTGTAGTCCCAAAGCTTCTGTGACTCAGGCCTTGTTACTCCCACAGAAGGAAAGACTATGGCCATCTTATCAATACTGCAAACCACAATCCAACAGTTAACCTGGGGGTAGGGGATTGGACTAAAAAATGACTGCCTTCATACTCTTTCACATTTAATAGTCTCATCTTTTAGGAGATTCAGTTCTCTTGCTCATCTAATTGGACCAATTTTCACCTTGAGAAGACTGAGGAGTGGGAATATTGATCCAGAAAACTCTTAAAATTTTAGTGCTCAAGTACTGCAGTTTCCTTATTCATGTATGGAAAGGCAGAGGCCCAGAAACTGGAGTGATTGAAACTTCTGATCTGGGAAAGCTTCATTCAGTGGACCATGCTTGGTCAAGTGAGGGGTAACTGAAAGAAGTGGGCCAAGCTTGACTTCTCCCATTTGATTTTTTTTTTTTTTCCTCACTGAACCCATGGCAGGGAATCTGAGAATCTGTGCCCCCTGCAGTGGAAATGAGGAGTCCTAACTCCTGTACCACCAGGGAAGTTCCTCCCATTTGTTTCTTACTTACAACTGGTCACCACTAGCTGGTAGATTCCTGCACTTCTCAACTGATCTTAGGACCAACTCTGTCTACTCCCTGAACAGCCTCAGGAAGAAAAGTCAGTAGAAATGAGAGATGCTAGGAGGAATTTGGTCCCAAAGATAGAATGGGGAGGGGAGGGATAAAGAGAGATGGGAGATAAAGGAAAAAAAGAGAGGGGGAAAGAACAAAGTATGAAGGAGAACTAACATGCACTGACTCCCTTCTTACTCTGTATCAGGCATATTTATACAGATTTTCTTAATCATCACCAGTATAACCATAAGGTTAATATTTTCTCCATTTTATAAATATGGATATGAATACAGAGTAGAAATAGTTAATTTCCCTAACATTGATGCCAGATCAATGTCAAACTGGCACTCACATTCAAGTGTGTTCTGATCCCAAATCCAAACTCTGTAGTAGCCTAAATAATCAAAGCATCCAAAGATATCATATTTTAATCCCTGGTACTCGTAAATGTTATTTTATATATTTTATCAGCATAGATTTTGCTGATGTGATTAAGTCAAGGATTTTGAGATGAAGGGATTATCCTGGATTATCTGGGTAGGCCCTAAATATGATCACATGTATTCTTAAGAGGAAAGCAGATGGAGATTTTACTGTAGAAGACAGAGGAGATGGAAGCTAGAGGTTGGAGTGATGCCAAATAGGAGTCACAAACCTCCTTTTCTGCTTTCTATAACATATTCCTTATTTCCTTCTGATTTTTTACCAGAAGCATACCTGAATATCATATTCCTACCAATAGTTAATTCAAAGCATTCTAGACTTTTCCCATCATGTATTTCGAAATTATTCCAGCCTCAACCCATTTGCTAATTCTAAAGCCACATCGATGTTTTTAGGTATTTGTTATAGTAGCACCCTACTTTTAGGTACTGAAATCTGTATTAGTTCCCTTTGGCTGCTGTAAAAAGTTACCACACAGTTGATGCCTTAAAAGAGCAAACCTTTGGTCTCTCATAGATTCTAGAGACCAGAAGTCCAAAGTCAGTTTCATTGGACGAAATCAAGTGGGGCCTCTGGGGGAGAATCTGTTTCTGGCTTCATCCAGTGTCTGGGGCTTCTGGCTTTCCTTGGTTTGTGGCTTGCATCACTGTAATCTTTGCCTTCATGGCCACATTGCCTTCTCTTTTTCTGTCTGTAGTCTAATATTTCCCATAAAGCACTTGAGAACTGGCAAGACGATAATGGACTACCAAGCCAATTGTGAAAAAAAAAAAAAAAAGAAACTAACACTATTAACATTTATTTTCTCAAGAAGGGCCAGTATCTCTGCAGGTAGACTTGAGTTTCTGATATGAAGCCCTCTTGTGTCTAGGGGGTCTGTGATTCTCCAGAAATCAATTTGGTGTTCACCAGTTCAATTCGATTCTGACACCAACTCCCAACTCTTCACAGTTTAAAGGTCCAGTTTCACAAGACTGCCCCTACTTCAGGGACCCATTGTAAATTCCAGCCTGGGGGCATACTTCTACTAATTCAGTTCCGTTCAGTTCAGTTCAGTCGCTCAGTCGTGTCTGACTCTTTGAGACCCCATGAATCGCAGCACGCCAGGCCTCCCTGTCCATCACCAACTCCCAGAGTTCACTCAAACTCATGTCCATCGAGTCGGTAATGCCATCCAGCCATCTCATCCTCGGTCGTCCCCTTCTCCTCCTGCCTCCAATCCTTCCCAGCATCAGGGTCTTTCCCAATGAGTCAACTCTTTGCATGAGGTAGCCAAAATATTGGAGTTTCAGCTTCAGCATCAGTCCTTCCAATTAACACCCAGGACTAATCTCCTTTAGGACTGACTGGTTGGATCTCCTTGCAGTCTGAGGGACCCGCAAGAGTCTTCTCCAGCACCGCAGTTCAAAAGCATCAATTCTTCGACGCTCAGATTTCTTCACAGTCCAACTCTCACATCCATACATGACTACTGGAAAAACCATAGCCTTGACTAGACAGACCTTTGTTGGCAAAGTAATGTCTCTGCTTTTGAATATGCTATCTAGTTTGGTCATAAGTTTCCTTCCAAGGAGTAAGCGTCTTTTAATTTCATGGCTGCAATCACCATCTGCAGTGATTTTGGAGCCCCCAAAATAAAGTCTGCCACTGTTTCCACTGTTTCCCCATCTATTTCCCATGAAGTGATGGGACCAGATGCCATGATCTTCGTTTTCTGAATATTGAGCTTTAAGCCAACTTTTTCACTCACATCAAGAAGCAACAGTTAGAACTGGACATGGAATAACAGACTGGTTCCAAATCGGGAAAGGAGTACACCAAGGCTGTATTTTGTCACCCTGCTTATTTAACTTCTATGCAGAGTACATCATGCAAAATGCTGGGCTGGATGAAGCACAAACTGGAATCAAGATTGCCAGGAGAAATATCAATAACCTCAGATATGCAGATGACACCACCCTTATGGCAGAAAGTGAAGAGGAACTAAAGAGTCTCTTGATGAAAGTGAAAGAAGAGAGTGAAAAAGTTGGCTTAAAACTCAACATTCAGAAAACTAAGATCATGGCATATGGTCCCATCACTTCATGGCAAATAGATGGGGAAACAATGGAAACAGTGACAGACTTTATTTTTCTGGGCTCCAAAATCACTACAGATGGTGACTGCAGGCATGAAACAAAAAGACGCTTACTCCTTGGAAGAAAAGCTATGACCAACTTAGACAGCCTATTAAAAAGCAGAGACATTACTTTGCCAACAAAGGTTTGTCTAGTCAAAGCTTTGGTTTTTCCAGTAGTAACATCTGGATGTGAGAGTTGGACCATAAAGAAAGCTTTTGACTTGATGCTTTTGAACTGTGGTGTTGGAAAAGACTCTTGAGAGTCCCTTGGACTGCAAGGAGATCCAACCAGTCCATCCTAAAGGAAATCAGTCCCGAATATTCATCAGAAGGACTAAAGCTGAAGCTGATAACTCCAATACTTTGGCCACCTGATGCAAAGAGCTGACTCATTGGAAAAGATCCTGATGATGGGAAAGATTGAAGGCAGGAGAAGGGGATGACAGAGGATGAAATGGTTGGATGGCATCACTGACTCAATGGACATGAGTTTGAGTAAGCTCCGGGAGTTGGTGATGGACAAGAAGGCCTGACGTGCTGCAGTCCATGGGGTCACAAGGATTCGGATGTGACTGAGCAACTGAACTGATATCAGGGTTTCCCCAGACCCTTTCCTCACTTTCGATAATTTACTAGAATGACTCCCAAATATTGGGAAATTACTTTACTCAGGTTTACTAGCATATTGTAAAGGATATAACTCAGGGACAATCAAATGGAAGAAAATGCAGAGCAAGGTATGGGGGGTATGTGGATATCCCTCTCCAGCTATGTCATCCTCCCAATACTTCCAGGGTTTATCAACCAGGAAGCTCTCAAACTCTGTCATTTAGAGTTTTTTACAGAGCTTTCCTACAAAGGCATGATTGATGAAATCAGCGACTATGAGTAATTGAATCTGTTCTCCTGGCCTCCATTGCCTGGAGGGAGGGTGTGGCTGGACGTTCTAATTCTCTAATAACGACTTGGTCTTCCTCTCTATGACAAATATAAGCTATAACTCATTTATGACAAACCTAGACAGCATATTAAAAAGCAAAGACATCACTTTGCCAACAAAGATCCATCTAGATAAAACTATGGTTTTTCCAGTAGGCATGTACAAATGTAAAAAGGGCTGAGTACCGAAGAACTGATGCTTGTGAACTGTGGTGCTGGAAAAGACGCTTGAGAGTCCCTTGGACTGCAAGGAGATCCAACCAGTCAATCTTAAAGGAAATCAACTCTTAATATTCATTGGAAGAACTGATGCTGAAGCTGAAGGTCCAATACTTTGGCCATCGATGCAACGAGTCAACTCATTGGAAAAAACTCTGATGCTAGGAAAGATTGAAAGCAAAAGGAAAAGGAGGTAGAAGAGGATGAGATGTTTAGATAGCATCACCAACCCAGTGGATGTGAATTTGAGCTACCTCTGGGAGCTAGTGGAGGACATAGGAGCCTGGTGTACTGCAGTCCATTTGGTCGCAAAAAGTTGGACACAACTTAGCACCCGAACAATAACAACAAAGTAAATATATTATGAAGACTGTGTAAACATATTTCTCTTTATATATTTAGATAGCAATATCTATCTATGTTAAATATACCAGTGATATAACATATAATTATATAATTTGTAAAAAAATTAATAAACAGAAGCCTCAGTTAAATAGAGCTGGGAAACCAGAAGGGGGAGCTCTCACATTCTGTGGCCACAGCAGAGCCCAGCAGGAAGAAGAAAAACTTTTCTGGCAATTGAACTCAGCCAGTGAAAAGCCATGGACTCTTCATTTACTGTAGCCCTTCCAACTTCCTTTTCGTCGCTATAAAAATTGATCTCTTTTCCATGCCTGTGGGGACTTGCACGTGGCTTGCCATAGTTGCAGATCCTGAAATGCAATTCTTTGCTCATCTTGAATAGACTCATCTTTGCTGGAGAAGTATCTGGCAGCCTATTTGTTTCAGAACAACTCATATTTTAAACTCACAGCAAATTAAAAAAATAAGAGACCTTTTCAACCTGATAAAGAGTATCTAACAAGTAATCATTACCCCTTGAAATAATGTTCAAGGAAAGAATCTCTGTTACTACTTTAATCCAATGTTGTATTGGCAAAGCTGGACAGTGAATTGAAGGCAAAAAAAAAAAAAAAAAGGAAATTAAATGTACAAAGATCAGAGACAAATGAAACTACTGTTAGCATACCTTGTAAAACTGAGAGTCAGTCAGCTGTCTCCTGCTCTAGACTCTGTCCATGCGATTCTCCAGGCAAGAATCCTGGAGTGGGTAGCCATTTCCTTCTCCAGGAGAGCTTCCTGACCCAGGGATTGAATCTCAGTCTACCTGCACTGCAGGCAGATTCTTTACTGTCTTAGCCACCAGAGAAGCCTACCACCTTGCAACCATATAGTTTAAAAAGAAACAAGCAATAAATTATTACGTGAAGTTAGCAAAGTTGTTAGATAAAACATCAATACAAATTTTATTTATATTTCTGTATATTTTCATAAACCATATAAAATAAACCTAATATTTATTTATTTTAATTTAATTAAAATAACATTAAAATAATAAAATGTCTACTAGTAAACTCAACAAATGGAGAAGGCCATGGCACCCCACTCCAGTACTCTTGCCTGGAAAATCCCATAGATGGAGAAGCCTGGTGGGCTGCAGTTTGTGGGGTCACTGAGGGTCGGATACGACTGAGCGACTTCACTTTCACTTTTCACTTTCCTGCATTGGAGAAGGAAATGGCAACCCACTCCAGTGTTCTTGCCTAGAGAATCCCAGGGATGGGGGAGCCTGGTGGGCTACCGTCTATGGGGTCACACAGAGTCAGACACGACTGAAGTGACTTAGCAGCAAACTCAACAAAAGATGTACTAGATCTTTATGATGAGAAATATGTCTCAACTGCCACAATTTTCAAGAGCTCTAGGTTAATTTTGAGGTATATCATTAGGAGAGTAAACAATGTAAAAATGTCAATTCTACCCAAACCATTTTATAGATTCAGTACAATCTCAACCAAAATCCTAACAGACATTCTTGAGGAATTTGAAAAAGATGCTTAAGAAACTTTAGTGTATTTAAAAAAAAAAAAAAAGAAACTGAAGTGTAAATGGTCAAAAATAGTCAAGGGACTTCCTGGGTAGTCCAGTGGTTAAGAATTCGCCTTGCAATGCCGGGATCATGGATTCCGTCCGTGGTCTGGAAACCAAGATCCCACATGCCGCAGAGAGAATAAACCTGCGCACCACAACTGCTGAGCCCTCATGCTCTAGAACCTGTGCTCTGTGACGAGAAGCCACCTCATGGAGGAGGCCACGAACCCCAGTGAAGAGTAGCCTCCTCTGTCTTTAACTAGAGAAAACCCACACACAATGATGAAGAGCCCCTGCACCATAACAAAGACCCAACATGCCAAAACATAAAACTAATAATAATAACATTTTTAAAAATAATCAGTGCAAAAAAATAGACACTTTGAAGAGGGTGGGAGAACTTACTTTATAAAATATCAAAATTCATTTTTAAAACTACATGTTTAAAAGCTACAGTAAGCATTAGTTTAAGGATAAACAAGTAGAACAATGGGAAGAAATAGAGAGCTCAGAAATAGATTTGTGTCTATGAGGACTCTTGATTTAGGACAAAGCATCTGCATGTGCGTGCTCAGTCGTGTCCAGCTCTTTGTAAATCCATGGACCGTGGCCCGCCAGGCTCCTCTGCCCATGGAACTTTCCAGGCAAGAACACTGGAGTGGGTTGCCATTTCCTACTTCAGGGGATCCTCCCAACCCAGGGAACAAACCTTCGTCTCCTGCACTGACAGGTGGATTTTTTACCACTGAGCCACCTGAGAAGCCCCCTATCATAAAGTACAATATAAAGTAATAGAAAAATAAAGGATGGTCTTTTAATAAACAGTGATGATTCAATTGGATATATATAGAAAAAAATTAGAACTTTATTTCTACCTTAAACAGGTATTCATCTGCAGTTGGTTAAATCCATAGATGTGAAACACGTGGATAAAAATGGCTGATTGTAGCAATTGTATTATGACATTTTCCATGAGGAACTTGAGCATCCGCAGATTTTGGTATTCATAGGGGCTCCTGGAACCAATCTCTGGCAGATATTCAGGGATGACTATACCATTCACAAAATTCTAGTCCATCTAAGTCTTCAACTTCACTGCCAAAACAAGAAATATAGACACACCTTGGAGATACTGTGGGCTTGATTCCTTCCAGACCACTGCAATAAAGTGAGTCACATAAACTTTTTTGTTTGTTTTCCAGTGGGTATAAAAGATATGTTCATATTATACTGTAGTCTATTAAGTGTGTAACATAAACACTGTGTCTAAAAAAACCCAAAACCCAATTTACGTGCTTTAAAAACTAGTGTTCTTTGAAAAATGGCACCAATAGACTTTTTCAACTCAGAGTTGCCACAAACCTTCAGTTTATAAAAAATACAGTATCTGTGAAGTGCAATAAAAACAAGGTCTGCCTGTGTAAAGGAAGAATGACACTTTGAGGAAACAATAAGACAAACAAAAATGTGAGATATTTATCAGGACAACAGAACTTCCATCTTCAAAAATGCCATAAAATAGAAACTTAATGGGATTGTTCTAGACTTAAAAGATATGAAGAAGACATAATCAATATCAACCCATGAACCTTGAGTGAATCTAGGTTTGAAAGAAAAGTTATTTAATCCATTTAAGAAGTATTGGATAAATTGCTTATTCTAAACCTGATCTGACTGCAACAAGGATAGAGACTGTTGTGGGGGCAGAGCTGTGGATGTGTCTAGTCTTGGCCTTGTGACTTGGAGGAGGCAATCTCTCCACTTTACTGAGCATCTTCTTTTCATGTATAGAGTTGTGGCCTGAGAAACATGACCCATAAGACACATTAGAGCTTAAAATTTGTAAAATTTATGTTTTCCTATTCTTGTTTCCTAATAATCTAGGGGTAATAACTGATCAAATCAATTTTAAGGGTGTTCAGAATCTCTGAAAATCTAAGAAAATAAACTAAGAATGTCAGCCTTAGAAGGGACTTTGGTGATGTATTTTCTCGATGTCCCAGAGTTTTGTTGAGTTGTTGGTGATGGATTGCAGTGTGTGTTGGTGATATGGGCATATTTATCTTTTCTCTGGGAGCAGCAATGGCCTGAGACACAGACTGGAGAATTTCCAGGTAGGAGGACATTTGAGTTTGAGTGGTGTGGGTTATTCCAATTCTTGCGGCTGTGCATGGACACAGAGCTCTCTCTCCCACGCCTTCCCCCGGCCCATTAAGGCAGGGGTAATAGACAAGAACATCACTCAAGGGTGTACACATCCTTCCTCTCACTGCCTCCCCATTCCAACCTCCAAGAAGCAGAGTTCTTCCTGTAGCAGGTTGGAGGAGGAAAGCTTGGCACGAGTGACAGACCCTTCAGAAGCCTGGGTGTCAGGGCCAGCTGTCTTATGAAGGCCCAGGGCCAGAATCAGCCTGGACCAGAGGTGAGCTTCCTCTTCATGTTTGAAGAAGGAGGCCAGAAGGTTAAAAATGAGGATGAAAATTAAATGCAAAAGAATATTTGTCTCTCTAGAACTTCCCTCCTTTTCCAAACATGTATTTTATGGAGAATTGAACCTAGAGTGGAGAGACAAGTGGATTTGAAATAACTCAAGTTTACAGTCTAGGTCTATGCTATTAATGAGACTTTACCCAAGTCACTTTCCTTCTTAACCTCATTTTTCCACTGAAAATCTGAGCAAATAATGCTTGTTCTACCTTTATAACTGGCTGATTGTGAAGGCCAGATGAAATCCTTGATGTAAAAGAGATTTGTCAACTACGAATTCCATGTAAACGTGAGCAATATAACTTTAAAATGGCAGGCTTAGGAGTAGACCCTATGCTTCACACTTGTAAGCCACACTTGCAACCCAAGAAAATCCTAGAGACCTGGAGGGGGATCTCAGATGACAATGAAGATTGTCTAATTCAGGGAAAATATCCAAGTAAAGCTAAATGATGGACAAAGATCTCTAAATCATATTTGGGTGGTTGTAGAGGCTGTGATTGAATCTGGGTTGAAAAGGTGGACTACATCTCAAAAAAAGTTTAACTTATTTCCTCTGTGATCAAAGAAGCTAACAAAGAATGCACCTGCCAGTGCAGGGGATATGGGTTCAGCCCCTGGTCTGGGAAGATTGCACATGCTGCGGAGCAAGCAAAGCCTGTGTACCACAACTACTGTGCCGGCATGCTGCAACGACTGAAGCCCACGTGACTAGAGCCTGTGCTCCGCCAAGGAGAGGCCACTGCATTGAGAAGCCTATGAACCCCGACTAAGAATAGCACCCCCCTCCCCACCGCAACTAGAGAAAGCCCAGTTGTTTTACTCATGTAGCAATAAAGAGCCAGCACAACCAAATCAATAAATAATGATAAATGTTGACTCAAAAAAAATGAAACTATCATAAGAAACTTAGTGTTGATTTTCAGGTAGGATTAAGTCATTAACACAGGCTAAGACAGAGAATCTGAAAGGCTTTATTTCAGTCTTTAAATGGCCACCCAGTAGTTGCGTGACCTTTGGCAAAAAGTTATCCTCATAAGAAATCTACCTCAAGGAAATATTGGAGTCTGATTAGGAAAAATAGGCAGTTGTTGAGACTTTTTTTTTTTAAATCAGATCTTATTGAGTAATTTAGAGAGATCTTATTGTGTAATTTAGATCTGGACTGGTTTTCAGACTTAATCTGTGGCTCAGGTCTAAACATTTCTACCTAAAAATCTTGTTTGGTAAAAACTAATGAATTTGCTTTCTTGATCTTTCAATGGAAATAAATATATAGATAATTTGGGACAAGGAAAATGGAATCCTTGAGTAATTGGTCTCCAAGATCAAGAACTTAAATCCCAAGAGATATGATTCAGGGAATGGAGAGTATTTAGATTGCCTGAAGACTGAGCTTATTGAGAGTGAAGACTGAGAAGGAGGCTGAGATCACAGGAGAATTTTGGATACCATGCTGGAGATTCTGGATTTGATTCCATAACAAATTGTTAGCCTTATTGGCTCACTATCAGTGGAGGGATATCATGAGACAAGAGTTCAGCAGCTCCAGTGGCAGCAGGGGGAAGAGGAAAAAAGCATTGAAGGGGAAGAACTTGGAAGAGGGAAGACAAATAGGAAATGGCTTCAGCATTTCAGAACGAAAATGATATCATCAGATAGACTACGACAGGAAGTACCCCTCATGTAGTCCCGCCTGCTGAGCTTGAGCTCCTAAACTTTTCCTTCTCCTGACTGGAGCTCTTATTTCCAGGGAAACTAAAACAATGAGACACAGAGATGGGAAGGCAGAGATTTTAGGCCCCTTGATCTGATCTGCACACTCAGGAAGAATTATGACGAATGGGTCTCTTCTGCTCTAGGAGTTAGTTATCGTGTGATGAGCAAAGAGAATGTAGCTAATAAAGTAAGGAATTTAAAACAGCAGGAAAGAAGCAGAGTGTAATTCTACTTTGGATAAGTCAGTTTTTCTATCTGAGCATCAGTTCCTTCATCTGTTAAATTAATGATGGGTATTTGCCTTGGGCTAAATCCAGTGCTAGCTGTGACTGGACAAAGGCAGGAGGATCTGTGGGCAGGAAGTAGGAAACCTGTATAGCTGCCCTCAAGGGCTTTAGGAGCTCAGTAGCTGGGCCAGCAGTCATTGTTTTGGGCTCCTCCCTCTAGATTAGAGGCCTCTGAGAAGAGATCAGAAATCTGGGATAACAAAAAGCCTCTGTTTTCATGAATGCCCAGACTCCACCAGCAGCAAGAATTAAACCCTACTCAGACTTCAGTTTTAAGGAGGCGGAGGCAGCTATTTATGGCTGGGCCTGGTTAAAAAACAGTAAGAACTGGAAAAGAAAGCTTTTGTTGTTTAGTCACTCAGTCGTGTCCAGCTGTTTGCGACCCCATGGACTGCAGCATGCCAGGCTTCCCTGTCCTTCACCATCTCCCAGAGTCTGCTTTAAAAAAGACTTTATCATTTCAATAAACATGAGAGTTAGTAAAGCTGAGCTTTCAGTGCAAATCCTATGGGAGAAGGAAGATTGGGGAGAGTGGTAAAGACAAATCTGATCTTCTGCACCCAATCCAAATATTTTTCAGCATCTCTTTGTTAGTTATCTCCTTAGAGCACAGTTAGTTGCTAAACTCACCCTTCTAATCCCACGGCACTAGGAAACACATTAATCTTTGTTTTAGTCATTTTGCCTTCTAAGTTATCAGACAACAGTTTTACCAAATGTTTTATTGCAACACGACAAAACTGCCAACTTTTCAGTCTGTAGTAACTGTTGCCTTGCCCCTCTTCCTCTCTGAGAGGTAGGAAAATGGGATTGGATTGGGGACAAAAAATGTTTTTAATTAATATAAGAAGAGAATCATTGCACAGCCTAATGATGATATAGTGCCATAAATTTAAAAGTGTGATTAGTTCAACCCTTTAAATCTGAGATCCAAATTAAAAAAATAATTTTTTAAATTTAAAAGAGGTAATATACAATATACAGATATTTCAAGAATAAGAACAATATGCATATTAAACATATTTTACCTATAGGGAGAAGGGAGAAGTTTGAGTATGAATATAAAACAAAAGGGGGGACCTTGCAAGAACAAATAATCATGAATTTAGGAGTATGATTAACTCCAACCTTAGCACTAGAGGCCCAGAAAGTAAATCCATACCGTAGATAAGAGGGAGAAAGTTATTGGTCAGCAACTCTGCCATGAGGTTTGTGGGAATTAGATATATGTTATTTATGTGAGAAACTCAGCAATTCCAAGTGCTCAAGGCCTGTTACATAAACTCATCTATTCAAAATTTTGGCTGATACTGTTGAGCAGTGATTAGAAACTTTTGCTGAATGGATGGGGGTTCTTAGGATGGTTGAGAGGCAAAGCATTTTTATCCTTAGAGGAATGTGAGTCTCACTTCCATTATCCTTCTTGGGCCCTGGGGCTTTCAGGAGAGTAACAGAAGTGTTTGCGACTTCCAGTACATTTATAATCATTTCAAATTAAAAGAATTTTTAAGTTATTTACTTAAAAAAAAAAAAAACATTGTATTTAAAATGGCAGATTATCCTCCAGAAATTTTGTGGCTATTACTTTCTGCCCTCACCAGGAGTATACCAGACTGACACCTAGACTGGGTACCTCCATTCCTTTGAACTTAGGCCAATCTGATAAATGCAGAATGCAACTTTTCTTGTTTCTATCTCTTTGATTATTGGCAAGGGAGAACACTGTATCCTACCACAGATTCCATTTGGTCTACTGTCTGGTGCCCAAGTTTCTCTTGGGCTGCTTGGTTTTTCTTACTGACTTATAAGCATGTGAAAACATTTACTGTATAGTGAACATATTAATGTGTAAAGATTTTTCCCTTCTTCAGGCCCAGTTTCCTTCTAACTCTCTTAGACAGATCACATGTGATCCATTCTTTGAATTTTTTTTAAGCCAAATAATAATATTAGGAATAGTATTTGGAACATCCATGTCATGCGTTTTCGCATTGACTTTACTGAGATGTCTGGGGGGCTGCATCTGCACCTAGACATGGCTATCCACTCAGAAAAAAATAGACAATAGTCTTGAAAGAGTGTGGAGTGCTTGCCCTCACCTTTTCATAATTCTGCCAGAATTTATGTGAGTCCTAGGTCCTCATTGCATTAGTGAGCGCTGAGTGCTCACGGGGGTGTGTGTAGGTGAGGATGTGGTTTGAATTCTATGTCCTCTTGCCCCACTCACACCCTAGAAATCCTTGCTGCCCTATGATTGGCCTACATAGGCTTGGCCTTGTCCCTGGCAGAGTATCAAAAGGTTACTGGGTGCCCAACAACCTCAGACTCTCAGACCAGTGATCTGAAGATACTATCATGACTGTACAGTTAAGGGCCTCTTGTCTTTTTCTCCTTTTCCTAGCTGGCTTTGTGCAAACAAATTACAGTCTAGAGAAGGTAAGTGACTTCCAGAGAGGGTGGGACAAGGTTCAAAGGTGCAGTCTTGGGTCCCGCTCCAAGATCCCACCCTCAGCCCTTTTTGTAAGGCTCTGACCTCTGCTTCCTCCCTCTAAATATTTCTTCACTTCTCCTCGAATCTTCTTCACTTCTGTGGTGTTCCTTGAGCTGAATATGGGTAGGGACAAGAGAACCCTTTTAGTGTGGTCCTTTATCCTCTTCTTCTCCAGGTAGAGGTTGCCTGGACATCCTTCTAGCCACCCATCAGTATGCATCAGAGCTGGGTCTGAGGCATGAGCTGTAGTGGGCATCACAGTGAGTGGGGATTAGGGTTTGGAGGAAAGTTTGAGTTGAGTCATCTCAGACACAGCTAAGCAGGAAACATATGAAGAGTGGAAAAATGAATGTGGAAGTTTTAGGGATGGATAAAATCAGAGTTATCAGAGAAACATAAAACATATGGAAAAAAATAACTGGAGGCCAAAATAATTGGATCTGAAGTTAAAAGTCTTGAATTCTGGCCTCTAATTCATGGCTTATTGATACAATAAAAAAGTTGCCTTATTGATACAAATGTGTATGGCAATGGCAGGGGCAGTTTAGGAAAGAACAACGATAAACTAGAAGAACCAGAAACAAAAAGCAATCAAAAGTTAGGGGCAAGCAAACTCTCATTCACATAATGGGTTATCATTTTTGGCCTTAGACAAGTCACTTCACCTCCATTAATCTCTGCTTTCTCACCATAAATGTGTGTATAAGAGGATTTACCCACTTGTTCACCCAGTTATGGGGTGGGAGGGTGAGCAATAATTATTGTGCATATGATGTGGTCTATAATTGCAACTGTAGTAAGATCTTCCTTCCTCTTGATTAGATAACCTCTTGAGTGATTTTCCTTATTTTTGAAAGTTGAGATAGTGTTTATGCTAACTGGTGCTGGCTACTTGGGTGTGGAGACCCTTGGCTGTAGAACTTGCTTAATAAAGGCCGAGTCTGGAGATATTTGAGACATATCACACAGACCTAAATAAACGTGAAATAACAATGAATATCAGTAGTAAGCTGAACTGGACCTAGAGGAGTCTTCAAGATCAGAGTCTTAAGGCCATGCATTCTGGTACCCAACATGATTTTCAGGAATTTTTAGCACAGTAGCAAAGGCAGGAAAAAGGCAAATTTTAAAAAATGTTTAGCTGGGAACCAGGCATAATGGAGATAGGAATGGATACTCTGATATAATGTTCTCTTTATATATGCCTCAGTTTTGCTGGTGTGTATTTGTGCATGCATTTAGGGAAAGGTGCAAAAGCCTGCATAGAGAACATGCCTCTCTCCCCAGGAGTAAAAGCTAGGTAGCTAAGTGTGCTAGGGATACAATCAGTGGTAGAGTTTGGTTTGGTTTTGTGTTGGATCACTGCTTTAGGTGGGGCAGATGGTGTCTGATTAAAATCTATTATAGTCCTTGCATTTCCAGGGAGTCTAGTTTAATCCTAGTTTAAGTCTGGACCTTTCTTACTAGATTATATTCTTCCCTCCTTTCTCTGGTCACAGTACCTCTCTGCCGTTTTCTGACTGGGTGGTTTGGATGTTAGCTTTCTTTTCATATTTTGGGATTTTACATTCCCTATATTCCAGAACCCATTTATAGCAGCTTCCCTGATATAGAGAAGGAAATCAGGATGTGCTGGTGAGCCCTGTGGAGTCAGCATATTTGGGGTACTGCATGGACCCTGCATGGATAAAGACAGAGGAGAGATAAGATGAGATCTGCCTGTAGAAGAATTTAACCTAAGGACAGGCAATGAAAATTTCATGCTGAACTCATTTCTATTACGTGGAACTTTGCTCAAATATGTTCCATAGATTGGATAAAGATTAAGGTAGATGGAGCTGGTGGTGAAGGTAGATATTAGATAGCTAGAGCATGATGCGTAAGGAGTTGGGCATGTGATAAGTTGGATGCTGCCAAACACAGTTTGGTGACCTACTTACAGATGGATTTTTGAGCTCTGCATCTCTTTTCCTGGCAGCTACAAAAAGTTAGAATTTCATAGTATTGGCTTACAAGACCATCATATGAGTAACCGTGCATTGAGAGAGAAAACTACTCAAGGTAGGAGTAATATTAGATTCTAGAATGTTAAACCTGGAAGCCTTTCAGGATCTAATAGGAATCTAGACAAATGTCTTCATTTTTACCAGTGGGGAAACTGAGGGCCAAGGATGAGAACTTCCCAGGATCACAAGGAAATCTAACAATAGAGCAAGCTTCTGATTCCCAGGTAGAGCTCTTTCCACTCCACCATGCTGATGAGTGGGGCAGGAAGTCAGAAGACCTAGGGAAAGTTAAAGAAGTAATAAGGCTATCCTGAAATACTTGGGAATTAAAAACCTTCTCTTCACTGTGGGAATCCAGGCAAGAATGCCTTCAACCAAGAGACAAGGGGTAGCTTCATTTTCAGAGAAGCAAGAAAGGCAGTATGCTTTTCAGTTTGACTCCACTTACTTCCAGGCCATCCCATTCCAGCTCATGAATCTCTGCTTTTTTCCATTCATCCAAGCAGTTCCTGGTATTTTACCTCTGCAAAGATAATAAAGAGACTTGACTGCCTGTTCCTCAAAAATACCATTGCCTTTCAAGTCACAAGACCTAGTTTCAATCTTGTCATTGACACATTAGATGACTCATATTTGTCAGTTAATATATGTATTGTTCTTTAAATGGTTTGAAAGATTATACTGACATTAGGAATTATCATTACTAAAATTATGATTTTTTAAAATCTTCCAGATGGATTGCTACAAAGATGTGAAAGGCACCATCTATGATTATGACGCTTTTACTCTTAATGGAAAGGAACACATTCAGTTCAAGCAGTATGCGGGCAAACATGTCCTTTTTGTCAATGTGGCCACCTATTGTGGTCTGACAGCTCAATATCCTGGTAAGAGTTCATAGCTAAATCTCCTTGGGACTAATTTTCCAGCTTGTTATATTTTAAGTCATATTGGTATTATATTCTAATTTTAATTCTATATATCAAAACAAATACTCACGATCAAGTGACTTTATTCCCTAATGTCAGGAGTCAGCAAACTATGGTCCACAGGGCAAATCCAGTCAGCCTAATTTTGTAAATAAAGTTTTATTGAACACAGCCATGACCATTCATTTGCAGATTATCTATGGTTGGTATTATGCTGCAAGAGAGAGTTGAGTAGTATGAGTGTTGGTGCCAGAGGTCATCTGAAATGACTAATCTAGACCTTCACAGAAAATGTTTGCTGAACCTTCCTACGTCCTGCCTCTGCTTTCCTCCTGAGATTTCCAGGAGAACCAATAATGTATTTGAGAGCAACAGCCTCTCTGAAGATTCAAGTCTTCTTGGCAAATACAGGAGGTAGGATTGATGATTTTGAGACTTTTCCAGGTAACTTACAAAGACAGGGAAAAGAAAAAAGGGCTTTATCCCTGGAGCACATTTGACGGGAACGAGGGCTGGAGAGGCGACTGTAAGAGAGGCAAACGCTTCCTCTCCAACCTCAACACCTCCTTTAGGTGTAGATTTTTCCCCTCTCTGTGCATTATTCAGGGTAGAGTGTTATCTTTCTCATATCTTAGGCCATTTTGATTAAAAGCCAATAAATAATGAACAGGACTAATTTTTATCAGAAATAGATGCCTTTCTTATATTTGAACTAATAAGAACTTCATTTTTAGGTTTTTCATTATTATATTTTGAATAGGTACTGAACTGAACTATATTCACAAGGCTCAAAATTAAAGTAATAAAAAAGTATAGAGTAAAAAGTCTTTTCATCTGTTTCCCTTCCCTTCTGATGACCAGTATTATCATGTTTACAAAATATATATGTATTCTTTTTTTTTCCTTTTCTACCAATTGATGACATATAATAAATGATGATGGTGATAGTCAGCAATGTCTGACTCTTTTTGACTCACGGACTGTACCTGCCAGGCTCCCCTGTCCATGGGATTCTCTAGGCAAGAATACTGGAGTGGGTTGCCGTTTCCTTCTCCAAACAAGTAATAAATACAACCTGCCAATTTGCTTTTTAAAATTAATAAGGTACCTTGGAGTTCGGATCATTTTCTCCTTCTGTTTTAAGATTGAATAATATTCTATTGGACCATACTTCATTTTGCTAGTTATAGGGATTTTAAAAATCAATTTATTCAGTTCCAACTCTGTATGTAATAGGTGCAAGAACTGGGGAATAGTTTCTCAAGAACTGGAAGACAGGTTTCCTAATTAATAGTCTGTTTCCTAGAGGAGTTATTATGTATAGTGACTAAAGACAAGAGGGGAGGATGTGAGGAAAAGTACTTAGGAACCTTGTGGAAATAGGAAAGCATTCTTATATTGCAGAGAATAAAAATGAAAGGACTTAGAGGAGATATCAGTTGACACTGTTGTCTGAGACTGTTCAGTTAGGGAGTGGTTAGTGTTTGTTATGGAACTGAAGATGCTTGGCTCACAAAGGGTGAAAAGATGACTATAAAAGTCCGGGGAAACAAACTGAAAAGCTTGAGGAAGAAGGCAATTGGAAGCTTGTGTTTTGGTATATCAGTGAGGGTTTTTAGGTAGAATGCGTCTTTAACATGCTGAAGATTGTTAAAGAACGCCAGAAAGCTCAACTTGAAATTTCTCTGCTTCTTTTTGCCCCTGTCAGATTTACCCCCACTCTACCCAGGGTGAACTAGCCTGTGAAGAGGAGAGAAGTCCATTCTCATTGTGCATGTCCCTTCCTTTAAAAAAAAAAAAAAAAGATTCAATCTACCAATTAACCAATCAGGGAAGGCAAACTGATAGTCAGTGATGTTTAAATGTGGTTTTGTTTAAAATTAAAATGAAATTAAAATTTTTGTTTTTAAATTGTGGTACAAAAAGACAAAATATAAAATTTACCATCTTAACCTCTTTTAAGAAGACTGTTCAGCAGTGTTAAAAATATTCATTGTTGTAAAACAAATCTCTAGAACTTTTCTGTCTTGCAAAACTGAAACTCTGTATCCATTAAATAACAGCTCCCCTTTCTCCTTTCCCCCAGCCCCTGGTAACCACTATTCTACCTTCTGTTTCTATAAATTTGACTACTTTAGATACCACATGTATTTATCTTACCTACAGTGTTTGTCTTTTCATGACTAGTTTATTTCACTTAGCATAAAGATTCATTCATGTTGTAACATGTGACAGAATTTCCTTCTATTTTAAAACTGAATAATATTCCATTGTATATGGATATACCACATTTTGTTTACGCATTCATCCATCAGTGGACATTTGGGTTGCTTCCACCTCTTGATTTTTATGTATCATGGATGTGCAAATATCTCTCTGAGACTGTTTTTCACTTCTTATGCATATATGCCCAGAATTGGGACTGCTGCTTTATGGTAGTTCTATTTTTAATTGTTTAAGAAACCTCCATATTATTTTCCATAACAGTTATACCATTTTACAATCCCACCAGCAGTGATCTGGTGAGCTTTAGAATAATAAAGATGACTGGGGAGCCACCTCAGAATAATGTAACCAGAAGAACTTCTGGAAAGGAATCTGGGCATCCTTATTTTTAAGGAAAGGTCCCATCTGATTCTGATGTGCTGCAGATTTGGGAAATACTGCATTATAACAAAGGGCTTTTGCATACATGTCTGGAGATCTAGTATCTCATTTCAGCCCTGGCATGAACAGTCTTTCTGACTTAGATATTTTTCCCCTTTTCCTGGACCTCTGTTTTTCCCTCTGTAAAATGGGTATTTCCAAGAATCACTGTCTATATACACAAGGCAGGCTCTCTGGCCAGGCCACCATATTGTCCATTCTCTACCCATAGAACTGAATGCACTACAGGAGGAGCTGAAGCCCTTTGGCTTAGTTGTGTTGGGATTTCCCTGTAACCAATTCGGAAAGCAAGAACCAGGAGAAAACTCAGAAATCCTTCCAGGACTGAAGTAAGTGCCTACTTAAAACCCTACAGAGATCTGTCTCTGTCTACCTTTTCTCCATTTCCAGAGGCACTTCCATGTTGGGGACTTCCAGGATGGGCAGTGGGTTAATGGGCTTGGGGTACCTACTAACTGATTTTAAATTTGGCCTTCACTGATGTGAGTCTGGCTGTGTCAGAGATGCTTTCCCCTTCCCTGGGAAGTGAGACCTAGATGGATGGTGGAGGAATGGGAGCACAGAAATAGCTCCTGGTGTTGCTGGTACAGAAACAATATAGATGGGAGACAGTGACAGCATGTGGAATAGAGAGAAATCAAGTGTCAGGGAGCCCAAAGTTTACCAACGGCCTTACTTCCCCTTCCCAGCCCTGTTTTCTATATCTCCATATCTGTTTCCCCTTTTTCGTAATCTCAAATCCTGGTACCCTATTACAATTTTCTCTCTTATATTCTGGAGCTTCCTGGTAACATTATGGTTCATTGCAGGTATGTCCGTCCAGGAGGAGGATACGTACCTAATTTCCAGCTGTTTGAGAAAGGGGATGTGAATGGTGAAACAGAGCAGAAAGTCTTCACCTTCTTAAAGGTGAGTTAATTACTGACCTAAGCTTCTTCTTCCTTAATATTCCTAATGTAGAGTTGGTGTGGTAGAAATGGACGCAAGGGCTCCTGCCTGGAGGAGGGGTTGGACTCTTTGGAAGAGATCTCCTTACAAGCATAGGGACTAGGGTTAAATTTGTTAGTATCTGTGATGCTCTGGCTTTGTGGTACAAAGCATTGTGTAGAGTGCCACCTTTCACTGGGACCATTCTCTTTTGTTCATTGACATTCATTCATTCAAGGAACATTTGTTGAGTGTCTGCTATCTATAAGGCAGTTTGCTAAACAATAAGGGTATAAAAATAAACAGACGCTGTCCCTGTTCCTTGATGAGTTCATACTGGAGAAGACCAAAAAATAAAAAAATTAAAATGGCAGATGTAATACAACGCAATAAGTGCCTTTTATGAAACACTGGCTCTTAGACACAGAGAACGTGAGAGCTGAGAAGGGCCCTTAAAGATGATCAGAGTTCAGTGTCCTTAAATGCGGAACTGTGGGCCAAGGTTGACCCATGTTGAGATTTTTATATATACTCAGTAAACTGAAAAAACAGGGCAATGTTAGGAGGGTTTCATAAACATCAACTGATTTATAGAGCTGCCCATTATTCTAAGATTAGGACACATATGTAATTTATTCTTATAATTATCTCTTTAAAACTACATGAAGTAATGGTGTTTTAAAATTTTTCTCTTATTTTTCAAAACAAAACACTGGAACTCCATATTGGCCCCCAAAAGGTATTTTCAAAAGATGACTGGCCCATGGAGCATCAAGATCTAGGAAACCACATTCTAATCTCTTCCCTTTGTAGAAAAGGGAATTGAAAGCTAGAGAGCTGACATATCTCATTCATAGGAACAGGATTTTGTGATGGGATCACAGGGAGAGATAGAAAGAGGAAGTAGACTTTTGCTATAATATCTACAACTTTCTTGGTAGTTAGCATGGTTGTGATTCAGAGAATATATTAAGAATCATAGGAAACGAACATATCTCAACATAAGAGGAAGTGGAGTATCTGTGGGTGAAAATAGCCTGGATCATCCATGATCAGAAATGATTCCGTCATTTCTTTTTTCCATCTCTCTGCTGCAGCAATCCTGTCCTCACCCTTCTGAGTTTATGGGCTCAATCAAACATATATCCTGGGAACCCATCATGGTCCGTGACATCCGCTGGAATTTTGAAAAGTTCCTAGTGGGACCTGATGGCGTCCCTGTCATGCGCTGGTTTCATCGGACTCCAGTCAGTACAGTCAAGTCAGATATTCTGGCATACATGAAACAGTTCCAAACCAACTAAGAAGATCAAGTTGGGGGCAGGAGCCATCCTGCTTCTTTACCTGAAGACCTGTTTAAAAACAAAATCTTTTCTCTACATTCTCTTTGCTCAGTCGTGTCCAACTCTTAGCGACCCCATGGACTACAGCCTACCAGGCTCCTCTATCCATGGGATTTTCCAGGCAAGAGTACTGGAGTGGAGTGCCATTGCCTTCTCCAATTCATCCATGAGGATAGGTCAATTTGCCATGATATCCTGAAAAAGCATGTTCCTACACATTCTGAGTCTTCCTTCTCTCTCTACCCTAAATGTGTAGAATGACAATGCGGTGAATAGCCATACAATTTAAGTTCTACTTCATAACATTTGTCTTCCCCTAGGAGAAACATGTAAAGTCAATTTCCAAATATTTTCAGATCAGTCTTTTTCCATGACACCCCACCCATCCCTGCCTCCACTGATCTGTCACTCTTTTGTAGGAGCCCTAGATAGAGTGGGAGCAAGAAATTGCCTCACATGAAGGGAAGAGTATCTCCATGATGGTGGCAGTCAGAGCCTCTTTTTAATTCAGACCCTACAAAAACTTTCCTCTGTCTGATCTTTAGTGTATTCAGAGTATGACACTTGGTCAGAGCATCCTTTGAAAGATAGGCTTTCCCTTCTCAACCCTAGAACCCTTAGCTTCAGAACCAGCCCTGCAACTATCTCCAATAAAATGTTTCCTACAGCATCTGGAATCACTGTGGTGGTTTTCAAATCCTATCCAGAGCTCAAACTCATTTTCTCTCTCTCTTCTTCCTCACTGTGACTGTCACAGATGGTGTATTGACTAAATACCTGGACCCTTTGGATAGAAGATTTACCTTCCTAGATCCTTGGAAGGTTGTTACCTGATGACTCTCAACTGTCATCCCTTTTTAGGAATTGTCTCAGGTCAAGGTCACATTTCATTTCCAAGGGCAGCCTATATCTAATTATTGGTCTATGAGAGCTATAACAGCCAAGATCTGACTTCTCAACTTGGGACACATCTAAAGGGCCATTCCAGTGGTGGAGACCCCCAGGAGCAGGCCAACGCCCTTCTGCGCTTGCACTGCAGCCCAGTTTGTTCCTCTGACAGATTTTGATTCTTCATTGCTTCTCAGGTGTTCACCCTGAGATGGTGCCCCAGTGAAGTTTCTGAATGCAAATCCCCATTTTGGAGTCTTTCCAGGGAACACAAAATACAGTAGTTGGTAAAGCATCTGAGAAAGAAAATGCCAAGATGAGTTTTTTGGTTGTTTGTTTGTTTGCAACACCCATGCAGCAAGTGGGGATATTAATTCCCTCACCAGGGATGGAAGCCATACCCTTGAAGTGAAAGTGCAGTGTCTTAACCACTGGACTCCAGGGAAGTCCCTAAAATGAGATTTTTGAAGCTGGATTATCCATCTGGTTGGCAGTAAAGGGATTAGTGGAACACAGCCACTAGCACAATGTAGCAATTTTTAAAACTTTCACCCAACCTGAACTGAGATGCTATACCAATGGATATGCAAAAGCAGATGTGATGTATCAGGTGCTTGATAAATATGGGAGAGATGGTAATAATAATGTAATAGAATTCTTCAGTAGAAGAAATTGATGCCTTGGAGAGAGATGATTAAATGCTGAGGATGATATCTCATCAAATAAAGTGAAAGTCACTCAGTTGTGTCCAACTCACTGGGAGTGGGTAGCCTTTTCCTTCTCCAGGGGAATCTTCCCAACCCAGGGATTGAACCCAGGTCTCCCACATTGCAGGCAGATTCTTTTACCAGCTGAGTCACAAAGGAAGCCAAGTAGAGGCTAATGTGAAAGCCAGAGTCTCCATAGGAGGGTATAAAAAAACTCTCATATCCTGCAACTCAAGGGCAAAAAAAGCTAAGGTTCAGCTCCAAGATTTAATCACAGGAATAGTAGGACTCCAAAGTATGTTAAATTCCCAAACCAGATTATCTTCTGTGCCTAGGTCATGGCCTCAATTGGAAAAGAACAGAATATTGAGACATTGGATGGAGACATCTGGTGGGATGCATTGTTGTTGCTGTTGAGTCGCTAAGTCGTGTCTGACTCTGCGACCCCATGGACTGTAGCCTGCCAGGCTCTTCAGTCTATGGGACTTCCCAGGCAAGAATACTGGAGTGGGCTGCCATTTTCTTCTCCAAGGGATACATTAGAACATCTAAATCTCCAGACTTCCCAAGATCCTTTCAGCTTTTTAGAAGTAGCCCAATCCTCCTTACCAAGGGTTAGTTAGTCCTTCTTCCTTGAAGACAATGCAGAGATCTCTCCTCTGCCAAACACATACCTCTGCCACACATTCGGCATCCTTCCATACACAACTAAATTCTGAGTGTTCTGGATCAAGGAGAGTAGAATGCAAAGTTAGTTGATGTAGAAAACACTGATACTAGAGCATTCTCCCAAAGTACAGAATTTTTATACGCTGGCAAGAACTCAATGTACTGTTAGGATTCTCCTGCTTAAAACAGCAAAAGCTGTCACTAAATGTGGTAAGAATGCCAGGACTCTTGACATTGATGGCAGAAGGAGGGATCAAAAATTCAAAGAAGTGGACATGCTAGAGTGGATTTACCATGTAATATTGGAAAACCCACTGGATGAATTGGTAACAGGAGAGCCAAAGGATATTCTGTTGGGGGTGGGGGGAGGCATGTGATGGGACAGGTACACTACCATTACTAAGAAGCTCCATGGTGACTGTCCTCTATTGGACTTGTGCTGGTGATACGAGATTCTGCTACAGAAGTGGCTTCACTGACAGCAATGGGAATTATAGGATCTTGAAGCAATTCAGGCCAGAAATAGCAGCACTGAGCTGGTCAGAACCTGGTCAGTGTATGCATGTACATGCGCCGGGTGTGGTGGGCAAAATTCATGTAATGAAAGACAATTTCAGAGAGGTAGCCACCTTTGTAGAGTGTTGAGACCGTTAATAAAATACAGCATCCCTAGAAACAAAATAGATGGGCAGCCAACAAGCATATCACTGTCTACACAGAAGAAATCAAGGATAATCAGAAGACTGAGGGTAGCTGCCCCAGTTAAAAATACAATCACAATACCTTGCCCAGTTTCTGATCATAAACCAGTTTTCAGATCTGACATCTTGGATTAAAGGGAGAAGCCAATTCCTGATGACCCTGCAGTGCCACTGAAAATATATAGAATATAATTCCCCCATTTCTTTCCTAAATGGACTTGCTAAAGAGAAAACCCCTCAAATCTCAAGGACTGTTGGAAACAAGGTCCAAGTGAATATTTATATGGAAAGACCCAAAGTGTCATCACGGGCCCTCTGTTAAAATGGAGGTAATGGGGGTCCGGTAACAAGTGAAGTTGTGGTTCACGTCTGGTTCAGTGTGTCAACCCAGGCCATGGATCCATACGGTGGGAGTTTCTTTTGTCCCAAAATGTATAACTAGAATGAAAAATCTTGAAATGAACCACAAATATAAACAATATATTTCTCTGAGTGTGAGACTTCAGAAAATTTTCAAGTTACCACCTTTTTGTTTTTCTGCATTTCCTTAGTCTGTATTGCATTTAATATAGTTTATTTAAACTTAGTACATTTAAAACAGTGCTTTTTCTAAAGGAAATATTAGCTCTCCGAATGTTTCAGGATAGCAAAGTATTTTAACATTCTTAAGTTAAAAAACAGTGACTGGGTCGGTGTGGGACGGGTGGCATCTGAAGCAGAGGGAAAGTCGGCCGAGCGGAGGGCAGAGCCGAGGCAGAGGTGATGCGAGAAAGTAGACCGCTGAGATGATAAGTCCCCGGGAATTCGGAGCAACGAAAATGCACTGTGGTTACACAGACGGAGTACACACTCCTGACTGGAAAGCTTCCTGCCTTTGTGGAACCAATGTAATTTTTTTCCCCCATTCAAATGCTTTCAAATAAGTCTGGATTTAGAGAAGCCGTGGGAATATGAGCGGAAAATCAAGATGGAGATGACGGCGACGCTCAACCGAGGCTGCTTCTCTGTACTGTGGGGGAAACGGCGGCAGATTGGCTGATACCAACTGATCAAAGACTGCTGCTGTGAATTGCATATCAGATTCAAAGAGAAAACCCCGTATCAGAAGGCGCCATTTTATTCATAATATTGACTACCTTAAACAAGTCTTCATCTGTGAAAGTATATTCACTTCCACCTCCCCAAACCCCTACCTAGCGGAGCTCCAGTGGCGCAATCGGTTAGCGCGCGGTACTTATAAGACAGTACACTTGTGAGCAATGCCGAGGTTGTGAGTTCGAGCCTCACCTGGAGCAAATTTTACTACTCTCTAGCCGTATGAGACAGGTTAAATTTGAGGTCCCCACAAAGAGATCAACGGTTGGGATTTACATACTAGAGCTTGGTTGTGGGTTGTCTTAAAATTCTGTTTACAGTCGTGCATGGTTTAAGTACCATCCCGCTGATTTCGGTGTCTTCCTTCTTCCGACACGTTGCCAATTTAACTTTTGTCTCTTGCCAAGACCGTTTCACAGTAATAAACTACGTCTGATTTGTCAGTTATGTGAAATGTGGACGATCTTGGTTTTTAAACATATCTCAGTAGAAATTTTCCTGTATTTGAACCTGGTTTCCTCAGTTTCTCCACTCATCGGGGCTTCCTCTAAGGTGCTTATTACTCTTTATAAGTCATCCTGCCTGTAGATATATCAGACACTCAGGAACTCAGCCTCAGAAAAGGAGTTGAACCAGGAGTCTGTGTGTGGGTCACTTAATCTCACCCTCTCCATCTTAAACATTATCAGATTCATCCTGAGACAAGGACATGGAGTTCTCTGGCTTTACAAAAATTTGTAATTGCACATGTTTAAATGCTCAGCACTATCAGTGCTTTTTCAGCTGCTGCTACATTTTGGAGCGCTTACATTATCCCTGGCCCCACCCTGAGCTGCCCATCAGGTAAAGAAAGTAAAGTCGCTCAGTCGTGTCCGACTCTTTGCGACCCCATGGACTGTAACCCACCAGACTCCTCTGTCCATGTGATTTTCCAGGCAAGATACTGGAGTGAGTTGCCATTTCCTTCTCCAAAGGTAGGTTCAAAACAAGGTTCACAGACCAATTCAGATTAACACTGGTAAAGAAGTGGTAATGGATAATTTACTTACCAAGATATATCAATAGTGGCTATTCACAGTGTTGTTTTTAGTGTTAAATGAGATAACAAAACATTGTTTGATTGATTGTTGTTGTTCAGTCACCAAGTCCTGTCACAAATTCCCACTATGCATGTCCCTTTGGAATATGATCGTGCAGCAGCTACCGTAAAGAGGTGGAGTCTATTTCCCTCCTTGTATGTGAGCTGACCTTGTGATTTGGCCAATAGAATGCTGTCCTAATGATGTTGTGGGAGTTTCAATATTAGGGTTCAAGAGCCTTATAACTTCTCCTCTTGCCATCTTGGGACCCTGAGACATCATGTGAAGAAATCCTACCTAACTTCCTGAAGAACTGAAGATCATGTGAAGAGAGAGTCCCAGTCATCCCAGCCATTCCACATGACACCCCAGACAGTGAGTGGGAACATTTTGGACCATCTAGTCCCAGTCAGGCTGCCAGAAAACTGCAATCAATGAGTGACCACAAGCAAAACCAGCAAAAGAATTTCCTAGTTGAGCACAGCCCAATAACTGACCTGCAGAATTGGAAACTAAATGTTGTTTTAAGTCACCCACAAAATTTGGGTGAGGTTTGTTACAAAGATGTAGATGACTGACATAAGCATTTAGCATGGAATTAGAATCCATAACAAGCAAACAGATTGATTTAGTGAGTAAAATTACCCATAAAGAAAAGTCCAAGTCTAGACATCTTAACTGCTAAATTCTGCCATTTTTAAAAAATTGATATTATTTCTTTACAAACTCTTATAAAAATTGGAAAAGGAAGCCATTATTACCTTGATGCTAAAGTCACACAAAGACATCATGAGATAAGAAAACTACAGACCAATATCTCTCATAAACATGGACATAAAAATTCTCAACAAAATACTAACAAACAAAATCCAGCAACAGATGAACATATTACAAAAAGGCCTGAGGAAACGTTTGAGGATGGTGTCTGTGTTCATTATCTCTTTTGTAGTGATGGTTTCATGAGTTATACATATGTCGAACTATAAGTTTAAATACATGCAGTTTAAGAAAATTTTGCCTCGATAAAGCTGTTAAAGAAGTATACTCACGGGAAAAAAATCATTACAGCATTAGGCATGAGCAGTTGTGGATTTTTTTTTCTTTCTCTCTTTCCTATACTGTGGAAGAGCTGTGTCTGGTTAGATTTATTTCTTCTTTTAATGTTTTAAAGAAGTTCGTAGCAAACGGAAGGACATGTAATTTTCTCAGTAGGAAGACTTGACAACTAATTCAAAATATTTCATAGTTTAAGACCATTCAAAATTTCAATTCCTACTTGAATCTAATTTGAGCCTTCATATTGTTATATGAATGTGTCCATTACGCCTAAATATTCAAATATATTTGACCACGTTCTTTCCACTTGTGCAGAAGCTCCCTCTTCATTATAATTTGCCTAACTGGTCTCTTCTCATGGTTCCAGGTTTCTGTTTTAACCCTGGCTCCTCAGATACTGCTTAACGTTCAACTAATTCATCCTGCAACGTGTGGGAGAACCCACAGCTGGTCTCTGAGAACCCACCGAAAGACGGCGCTCCTCTCAGGTGGCATCCACGAGAATCAGGAGCCAGCTGCTTAAAATGTGGCAAGTTTTCCTGTCGAAAGGGGGCGCCATTTAAACTGACTTCCAAAAAGCAAATCAACATTTTCAGCGTCAAAGTACAGAGCGGCACCTGAAAACCAACGGAAGAGTCGTACGCTAAAATAAGATACGTCCAGACACTATCGGACGGGGAGAGCAGAATTCCTTGACATTCGTGCCTTGTGGCACCCACCTCACTCACTGGGTCCACCCAAACTCCTGGAGGAGGCTCCAAAAGACCAAGGCTGGCGCTTTTCGCAATCCCAACACCTGCGTACCTGCCTGACCAAGGACTCCTATAGTACAAAGAGAAGGCTGGCGCCGACCCCACTTACTGAATCACGTATAACCAAAGGGAGATACTGGGACAGTGATACCTGGGTAAAGGTAGCCGGAGTGTGAAAAATGAAACAACCACGAAGGGATTCGAACCCTCAATCTTCTGATCCGAAGTCAGACGCCTTATCCATTAGGCCACGTGGTCCTTCGCGTAGAAGGTGAAAGAAAAATTTACAAGTATTGAGAATCTGGGCTATTCTTGTTAACTGCAACTCATGAAAAATACCTTTCCCATCAATTTTACTTAAAAGGTGGTGTCATTGGTACAAAACCCAAGTAACTTCTTTTAAGAAGTTATGGTTAGAGACTAGGGCAAAATGGAAATTCTGCATTTCTCCAAACTCCTACCCTTAGCCTGACACCAAATTTCTTTTCTGAACAAAATTTTACACTTGCATTGTAATGCCTCTTCAGTCGGTTGATTAACCTATTTTAAAAAAAGAAGACGAAGAAGCAAAAAAGGATTGAAATGTCTTTCTGTAATCACGGCTACAAAGGCTCGATTTACCTTCAGAATGAAGACAAAATCAAAATTAAGACCCTATGGGAATAAGTGAAAATTACAAAAAAAGACCGCTCCTGGCATCCTCTCAGCTGGGCGCCCAATCCTGACAAGACGTCTTCAATTAGGATTGAAATGAGAAGCGTCTTCCTAGGCCTGGCCCTTCTTGGAAACCGCGAAGAACAGGCCCACTGAGTACCCTCCAGGGACACCTTAGTAAAAACCCCAACGATTGTACTTACTGAGCAATTAGAAAATGTCCCTCCTTTTGTGCAGCCACTGGGTTGCGGGGTTGTGTGACTGAGAGGGAAGGAACCATTCTTCAGGTTAGAAAGGTTGGATTTTGAGCCATTTTGTTGTAGTTGTCTGTTTCCTTTCCAGCTCATTTCCCACAGGCACTCTCATCTCAGCGGATCTCGACCCCCCATTAGCGATGGTGCGGGCGAGGAAAGCACATGGGTGGTGGGAAGGCACGCGGGAGGCCTGGAGGAGTCACTCACACCGCCTGATTTGGACCCTGTTCCTGAGGGGTGGGTGGGCGCGGTGAAAGCAACTCAGCTGGAATCTGAGGCATCTGGGGGGCCTCATTCCCCATTATTAGGAACTGCGAGGGCCTGATTTTGGTCTTCATCCAACCTGCCTTCTCAGAGCATTCGGGCTCCCCGCCCCAAAAAGTTGAGGCTACACAGATTTTTCACAATTTAGAGATGCTAGAGAAACAGCGTTTTCTCAAAAGCTTCTGAGCACCCTGCAAAGGCTGCTCTCTTTTGCTTTCTTTCCAGGAAAGCACCACCCCGGTTCTCTGGGCTACAGCAGGTCAAAGTGACAGACTGTCTGGGGTCTGTCCTTAACCCAGCCTCCAGTAAGCATTTAGGAACTGAAATCTAAAAGATGAGAAAGGTCAGCAAAAAATAAAATAAAAAGCAAAAGAAGAGTATATCCAAAAGGTGGATCAGAATGTGCAAAGGTGTAAGAAATTTTGCCAAACTAATTTGAAGTTTTAAATGAAATCATAACAAAAAATCAATTAAATTTCACTAAAGAAAAAATGGCAAATATGAATAGTCCGAAACCATTAAATTAAACAATAAATACTCAAAAATTTTTCCCACAGAGAAAACTCCAAACCCAGATATTTTAATCTGAAAGTTCTATAAAACATTACAGGGAAAATAATTTCAGCTGGACACAAATACTTCCAAATAGAGTAACAGAAAGAAGCCTCTCCATCTCATTTTATAAGCCTACTTTCATCCTAATGAAATCAAAGCCAGGAAACATGAAGAAAGTAAAGGGAAAATGTTTACCTCAGTACAGGGAGAAAGAGCACTGAATAAATTTCAGTGTCCACTAATGAAACAACAATCTGGAAATAGAAGGAAAGTTTTTTAACCTGATTTTTAAAATACAAAAATAATCTGTGGAAAACATAATACTTAAAGGCAAAAAATTCAAAACATTCTGTTTGAAATTAGGAACACATGAAGTAAACCAGAAATTACCACTTGTATTCTCTACCAGAAAAGACCCTGATGCTGGGAAAGATTGAAAGCAGGAGGAGAAGGGGACAGAAGATGAGATGGTTGGCTGGCATCACCAACTGGATGGACATGAGTTTGAATAACTTCCAGGAGTTGGTGATAGACAGGGAAGCCTGGTGTGCTGCAGTCCATGGGGTCGCAAAGAGTCGGACACGACTGAGGAACTGAACTGAACTGATTCTCTACTAGACGAAAGGAAAGCAAAAAAATAAAAAGCTGTGATGACTAGAAAGGAATCAACAGAACTGACTTTCTTTTTAATAGATCATATTGGCAACCTACTCCAGTATTCTTGCCTGGAGAATCCCATGGACAGAGGAGCCTGGTGGGCTATAGTCCATGGGATCACAAAGAGTTAGACACAACTCAGTGACTGAACACACACACATACATATGCTTATGTACAAAGATCAAACAGAAAAATTATTATAAATAGTGTCAGAGTTTTACCACATTTTGATGACAGCTATAAAATTTTAGTTATATGCAATAAAGAAATATCTAGAAATCATACAAAATGAGATATTATGATAATATTTCAATAACAAGGAAACATTCCAAAACAAATACAACATGGTTTCATCTATAGAAACTACAAACTAAGCATATTAAGTAATCTATTGTGTTAAATACACATATATTAGAAGTAAAGCTTAAAAGCAAGAGACTGAATGGGAGGGAGGCTCTAGAGGGAAGGGATATATGTATATTTAAAGCTGATTCATGTTGTTGTACAGCAGAAGCTAATACAAAATTGTAAAGCAATTACCTCCAATTAAAAAAAAAAAAAAGAACTAAGGACTCAGCCATGTGCATGAGAAATCTTGGGAATAAATTATCCAGTCCCTTCAGAGGGCTGCATCCAGTTCCTGGCTGAAAAATTAACTGCAATCCCATGAGAGACCTCCAAGCCAGGGCCACCCAGCTAAGCTGCTTCTAGATTTCTGAGGCACAAAAATTGCTTGAGAATAAATGTTTATTGCTGTTTTAAGTTTTTTTTTTAAAAAAAGGCAAGGGAATGATAATCACAAGCATTAATATAGTTGTTATCTCAAGTGAGAAAGAGATGTGGAGTCGGGCAAATGGAACTCATAAAATAAAGGCAATATTCTCTTTCATAATTGGTGGCTTTTTCTTTTTAAATTATTTTTAATTGAAATGTAACAAACATGCAGGAAAGTGTACAAACAGAAGCATATACAGAATACTTACATTTATGTAGATGTACCTCTGAATATATATGTATGTGAGTGAAAGTCACTCACTAGAATACTGGAGTGGGTAGCTGTTCGCCTCCCCAAGGGATCTTCCAAACCCAGAAATCGAACCCAGGGTTCCTGCACTGCAGGTGGATTCTTTACCAGCTGAGCCACCAGGGAAGCCCTTATATATGTATATATAAATGTATACATCACTGAATATTTACAAAGAGAGCATGTCTATGAACTCTCACTCAGATCTTCTGTTCCAATTTATTGCCACTATTTCTATCAAATTGAATCAAGAATTAAGTTTTGTCACCTAGGTTATCTGTGTCAAGAAATACCAGAAGCCCCTCTCATGTGCCTTCTAACTACTTTCTTCTTAAGGGTAATCACATTTTGGACTCTGATATCATCTATTAGCTTTGCACATTTTAAATAACATATAAATAGAATTTTACAATATGTACTCTGATGTCTGGCTACTTTTGTGCAGCACTATGAGGTTCATCCATGTTGTTGTATTCAATGATGTTATTTGTATTTATATATATACAGTCATACACATATATAATCATATTGTATTAATATGCCACTATCCATTCTAGTGGTTGATATATGAGTTATTTTCAGTTTGTGAAAATTGTGAATAGGGCTGTTAGGAACACTTTTATATATGCTCTTCTGTGGACTTGTATACAGATTTCTATTACAACTGTAATTTAATTTCTATTAAAACTGTAATTAAGAAATTGACCCCATTTTTTATATTTGCTGACAACTTTCAAGACCCATCACTCTCACATTTAAGCCAGCCCATAAGAAAGTGCTTAAGCTCTCTCAGAGGGAAGATCAAACCACGCTAGTCCTGGTTCTCACTTAGGAATCTTCACTCCCCTCTCCACTCCACAGCCTGGCCCCTAACCCTGTAAAAACCAAAGCCCATCACCCCTCCTTGCTCTTATTTTTGGAGTTACCTGAGAGCCTCCCCTAGTCTCCCCAGAAAACTTCATTATGTTAAAGATAAATGTTTTCATATCTCCCTGGTACATATGTAGCATTATCGATCTTGCCATTTGAATCATTTGGGTATGGTGACCATTTCATTTCAGCTGATTGATTGCAAGATGGATGTGCACTCATGAATGGACTTACAGAGTCACAGCAAGTGACTTTACTACACTTTTTTTAGCAAGCAGCATATATGATTTCCACATATCTGTAATTACATGTAAGGGAAATGGACAAACTGAAAATGGGAAAAAATAAAATATGACAAACTAGATGAAAAGATAGATGAAAAACAATTATCCATAACCAAACAAACTCAGCTGGTGAATGCAAGACTCTATTTCAACTCTATTTCAATGCTATAGAAATGCTAGTGCCAGGTGGGCTAATGAAAAAAAATGTTATGTTGATTCAGGTTTTCTTTTGTTTACAAAAAGTTTCTTTTTTTAATTGAAGTATACAGATTCTATGTTAGTTCCAGTTGCACAATATGGTGATTTGATATTTCTATTACAAGATAATCACCATGATAACTCGAGTTACCATACAAAGATATTACAATATATATTTTTTTTACTGTATTCCTCATGCTGTACATTTTACCTTAATGACTGATTTATTTTGTAACTGGAATTTTGTGCCTCTTAATCTCCCTTACTTATTTCACTCATCCCTCCATGCCCCTCCCCTCTGACAACCACAGTCAATCCATGTTGCCCGAAGCTGTGACAATGTGCGTATTCAACACCTATCTGACCCCTCCCGGGATGGGGACAACCATCCCATTATGGAGGTGAAGCAAGTCTATTTATTTCCCCAGAAAATGACCTTCTCAAGTTCACTTGCCTTTTTATGACGGAAAGAAGAGGGTCGCAGAGATTTACAATCATTCTTAGCGGTCTGCCTTTTTCGGGATTGGGAGGAGGCAGGGGGTTGGTACTTTTGTGAGGGGAAGATAGGTTTGTGATCATTCTTAGGGTTCTGCCTTTTTCGGGATCGGGAGGAGGCAGGGGGGTGGTAGTGGAGTATTGAATCAGAACAGAACAGAACTGTAGTACTGAAATCTTCATCTTTTCTCAGGGATGAGGAGGCAGCGTGCAAAATAGGCCCTACTGGGATTCGAACCCAGGATCTCCTGTTTACAAGACAGGCGCTTTAACCAACTAAGCCATAGAGCCAGACGAAGTACAACATCCGAAAAAACGTTTAAATCAATCTTCTTTGTTACTTTGAAAACTATCCAGATCTTTTCCAATCTTATTTATATACAGGTTGTGCCCATTTCAGAGACTGAACAAAGGCTTGACAATGTGATGATTACTATGCCTCACAGCGACATGGAAGTTAAAATGAGGCCACAGACACCACATCCGAGTCCTGAATTTGAGTACAAATATTGTAATACATTATATTTCTATAGCACTTTGGAATTTACCAAAATTTGCCTCTCTGAACATCAAAGGCAACCCCAAATACTGAGCATATTATCATTCCTATTTTATATTCAACTGCAAAAACGTTTAAAGATTTGTTCAAGTTTGCAAAGATAGTGAAGAATTGGAGTTAAGATGAACTCATTTTCTGATGCTAATTCATTACCATCTGAGTCACCAGGGAAGCCCTCTGATGCTAATTAAACGATATTGTCAGTATAGCATTTTCGCAAGCTGCAGAAAGAAACAACCCCAAGAATCATGGCAGCTTATAGTAACACACCCTGCTCCTGCTATTTGTCTACCATGACTCCGCCCAGGATGAGGGAGCCAACTCTACCGGAAACATGGATGGTCTCTTGACAAACGAAGAAAAAAAATATGGCAAATCAAGAACTGTTTCTTGGTGCCCAAAAGTACCATGTCAATTCTGCTCACATTTCATTATCCAGAGTGAAATAAGTCAAATCTGGTATCTGTGGAGTGAGGCAGTACAATCATATCCCAGGAAGAGGCACTAAATACTTTTGAAAATAATAATTTTTCACAACTACCATCCCATAGAGACTTTTGTGAAACTCATAACTTTTTTCTTTAAAAAAAAATTATTTGTCCATCTCTTCCTTGTCTGTGTTGAAAATATTCAATTTTGTGGCTTTTAAGTTTTTAGTTTCCATGATCCAACATCCGCTGGATCATGGAAAAAGCAAGAGAGTTCCAGAAAAACATCTATTTCTGCTTTATTGACTATGCCAAAGCCTTTGACTGTGTGGATCACAATAAACTGTGGAAAATTTTTCAAGAGATGGGAATACCAGACCACCTGACCTGCCTCTTGAGAAATCTGTATTCAGGTCAGGAAGCAACAGTTAGAACTGGACATGGAACAACAGACTGGTTCCAAATAGGAAAAGGAGTATGTCAAGGCTGTATATTGCCACCCTGCTTATTTAACTTCTATGCAGAGTACATCATGAGAAACGCTGGACTGGAAGAAACACAAGCTGGAATCAAGATTGCCGGGAGAAATATCAGTCACCTCAGATATGCAGATGACACCACCCTTATGGCAGAAAGTGAAAAGGAGCTTAAAAGCCTCTTGATGAAAGTGAAAGAGGAGAGTGAAAAAGTTGGCTTAAAGCTCCACATTCAGAAAACGAAGATCATGGCATCTGGTCCCATCACTTCATGGGAAATAGATGGGGAAACAGTAGAAACAGTGTCAGACTTTGTGTTTTTTTTGGCACCAAAATCACTGCAGATGGTGATTGCAGCCATGAAATTAAAAGACGCTTCCTCCTTGGAAGGAAAGTTATGACCAACCTACATAGTATATTCAGAAGCAGAGACATTACTTTGCCAACTAAGGTCTGTCTAGTCAAGGCTATGGTTTTTCCTGTGGTCATGTATGGATGTGAGAGTTGGACTGTGAAGAAGGCTGAGCGCGGAAGAATTGATGCTTTTGAACTGTGGTGTTGGAGAAGACTCTTGAGAGTCCCTTGGACTGCAAGGAGATCCAATCAGTCCATTCTGAAGGAGATCAACCCTGGGATTTCTTTGGAAGGAATGATGCTAAAGCTGAAACTCCAATACTTTGGCCACCTCATGCGAAGAATTGACTCATTGGAAAAGACTCTGATGCTGGGAGGGATTGGAGGCAGGAGGAGAAGGGGACGACAGAGGATGAGATGGCTGGATGGCATCACAGACTCGATGGACGTGAGTCTGAGTGAACTCTAGGAGTTGGTGATGGACAGGGAGGCCTGGGGTGCTGCGATTCATGGAGTTTGCAAAGAGTCGGACACGACTGAGTGACTGAACTGAACTGAACTGAAGTTTTTAGTTTGGGAAACATGAGTATCAGTTTGTAAAGATAAGCTGGGCTAATGTGGGCATTGTAGAAATTCAGTCAATATAAGCTATCATTGCTATGTATTTGGGATGGGGAGTAGGAGAAAAGATGACAGATGAAACCGCAGTTAGTTAAGAAGAGTAAGAACAAGGTAGTTCTTGACAGCAGCTGTACACCCAGATATACTCTCATCTGAGACTGTGACTGACTACTTTGCATATGGCTAATAGTAAACACTATTAATAGTGAACACTACCACAACAGATGGCAATCCACTCCAGTACTATTGCCTGGAAAATTCCATGGACAGAGGAGCCTGGTAGGCTACAGTCCATGGGGTCTCAGAGTTGGACACAACTGAGCGACTTCAATTTCACCACAACAGAAGATAGAACATTTCATCATCCCCCAGAATTCTCTCCGCAATATCTCACTTTTACTACTGTATTAAACTACTGTTGAATAACCATGATACATTTTATTCTGTGAAAGGATACATAGGTTTTTTCCCACTGAATTTTTATAAGCATTTGATGGTTTTCCCCCAGTTTACCCACTTAAACACTGCATCTAAACATGCACCTACAAAACAAACATCATCAACTTCCAACCAAACCACCCAATATCGGTTTTACAAACTTAACATCTCACTGACACCCACCCTTGCATTCAAATTCTAATTCTCCCCCTTGAATTCACTTCACTGATCAAGTCTGCCATTTCAAAGAAATTATTCCCCATCTTGAAGTCATTCTTTAATTTTAATAAATTAATAAAATATAATGAAAATACATACAATATACAAGACCAAAAATTTTAATATTAGAATGAACAGATTTAAAATTACATCCTAATAAATATAACAAATTTGACAGGGAAAATAAGAGAAGTATAAAAACTGTACACTTTAGTGTACATATAGGCAATTTATATACAGAATTGCTAGTTTAATCAAATCTTTTCATAGTTCCATAATGCCTATATGTATACTTTGAATTAACACATTATAAATCAGTATTTAAAATTTTTAATGTGATAAGTGAGCTTGCTTCTTGCTCGTTAATTTGTCTAATCTAGGTTGGATTGATGACAATGCTACTCTCAAGGGATAATGTATATTTAAACTGTTTCTATGTTTTGTTTTAATAACACTTAAGGTAGAGAACCCAGTCTCACAGAGGTATGTTGAGGGGAACAGAAGAAGAGATTTTAAAGCAATCTCAGCAAGCTCGGGATATTCATTTTTAACTTTTATCCAAAATGAAGCAAGTGATGCTGTATTTTCAAAATTCATTTTCAATCCTTCATCAGTAGCCAGCTTCAACAACTTATCCTGTAGGATTATAGTTAAATTTAAATTATCTTTTGATGAAAGAAATGGATTTTGTATCCATGAATTTCCTATGCGTGGATCTTCTTTTGAAGGAAAGTACAATTCAAAACAATCTAACAAATTTGTAAGATGTTCACTGACAACTTTTCGTAGATGTGCAATATCAAGATCATTACCTACTTCATTGATAACTGTTGTTAAATTATGGAACATGTCATAACAATCTGTAGAAACTCTTTTTTTCCAAGCTTTTAACTTTTGTTTTTGTCCTTCAATCTTATCTGCCATTGAAAAACATGTTGCGTTCTTTCCTTGCATGCAAACATTAAGATCATTAAAAATACTGAAGATATCAGATAAATAAGCAAGTTTGGCAATCCAATTCACATCTTTGAAAAGCTGGGACCAAACTGGCTTTTTGCTTTGCAGAAATACTAAGAGTTCATTTCGTATTTCAAACAATCTTGATAGAACTTTTCCCCAGGATAACCACCGTATTTCAGCATGCAACAACAGTTGCTTATGATCAGCTTCCATATTATCACACAATAAAGAAAATAATCTTGAATTTAATGCATTAGATTTTATATAATTCACAATTTTTACTATGTCAGTAAGCACGCTGTTCAGTTCAGCTGATATTTTTTTCATAGCAAGACTTTCTCGATGAATGAAGCAATGTGTTATTTTACATTCTGGTGCAAGTTCTTTAATCTGGTTAATCACTTCAGAATGTTTTCCTGTCATTGAAGCTGCACCATCAGAACACACTCCTACACAAAACTTAAATTCCAAACCACATTTGTTGACAACATAATTCTTCAGAGCTTCATACAGTTCTGAGCTAGTTGTGTTTGTTGGTAAAGAGGCTGAAAAAAAGAATTCTTCCTTTATATCATCATCATGTTCAAACCTCACATATACTAAAAGAATCATCATGTTAGCAATATCTCTGCATTCATCAAGTTGCAATGAAAAATACTTGGCTAGTTTTATTTGTTCTATGAGTTGGTCTTCCATATCATTCGCCAATTCCTGAATACGTCGAGCTATGGTGTCATTGGAAAGTGGTACTTGAGCTACCTTCTTTGCTGCAGATTCACCCAACATTTCTAAGCAAACTTCTTTGATGCAGTCCTTCACTAGTGTCTCAGCAATTGTGTATGGTGTTTTAGACTTAGCAACCGGAAGCGCTACTTTATAAGAAGCCCTCAAAGCACTAATGTTTATGTGAGAAACATTGAAAACATGCTTTGGTTGGCTTTTCAATTCATTACTCTTTCTTTCAAAGAATTCTTTTGGCTGTGAACTTATTTCTTTATGTTTTGAATACAGATGCCGCTTAAGTTTTGATGGTTTCATCGCTTCATTAGCCAGTACATCTCCACAAATAATACACTGTGGTTTCAGCACTTCACCATCAATTATGGCTATGAAACCAAACTCAATATATGAGGGATCATACTTCCGAGTAAAGCTAGTATGAACTCTTTTGGTTTTCACTCCCTTAAGATGACTTCCATTGTTACCATTCCTTTTGCTACTATTGCCATATTCAGAATAGGTGTGTCTTTTCTTCACAAAAAAGTCCAGTGAAGCTTGCTTTGTCATCTGCAAATTAGAATTAAAAATAAGCAATACAAATTTTACTTTCCTCTTTATTAATAATGTTAAACTAAAAATTGAAAACTAGGCTTGCATCATCAAAAAATCTACAAGTAATAAAAGCTGGAAAGATGTGGAGAAAAAGGAACTCTTCTTCTACACTGTTGGTAGGAATGTATATTGGTACAGCCACTACGGAGAACAGTATGGAAGTGCCTCAAAAAAACAAAAAATAGAGTTAATGTATGATCCTGCAATCCCACTCATGGGCATATATTCAGAGAAAACTATAATTCAAAATGATACATACACCCCAATGTTCACTGCAGCACTGTTTACAATAGCCAAGACATGGAGGCAACCTAAAGGTCCATGAACAGATGAATGGATAAAGATGATGTAGTACATATATACAATGGAATATTACTCAGCCATAAAAAAGAATGAAGTAATGCCAACTACAGCAACATGGATGGACCTAGAAATTATCATATTCAGTGAAGTAAGCCAGAAAAAGAAAGATAAATAAATGACATTGCTTATAAGTGGAATCTAAAAACAAGATACAAATGAACTTATTTCCAAAACAGAAAGAGACTCACAGACATAGAAACAAATTTACGGTCAGTTACCAAAGGAGAAAGATGGGGGAGGGATAAATTAGGAGATTGGGATTAACATATATATACTACTATATATAAAATAGACAACCAACAAGGTCCTACTGTATAGCATAGGGAATATACTAAATATTTTGTAATGATCTATAAGGGAAAAGGAGCTGAAAAAAGAATGGGTGTGTGTGCACAATATGTATATGCATATATGTATATATACATATATAAACTGAATCACTGTGCTGTATACTTGAAACTAACATAATATTATAAATCAACTATACTTCAATTTAAAAAGTTTTACAAAACCAGGCTTGATTAAAAACATAAAATGATTTTAAAATTAAGTTATAAAGATAAGTAAATGTTTACATTTTCTCAGTTTTACACAATTCTGGGTTACAGCTGACAAGTTAAACAGCATATCACACATTTTAATGTGAACCTATTATACTTGACTAATTTACAACTGCTATCACATGTGATTCACCTTGAGAGTTTAACATCAAAACTGAATATTCTATTTGAAAAGATGAGTTCATTAATCATGTGCTTGGTATCAGCAATGTCATATTGTTGTAATTTCCAAGTACTCTCAATATGTGTACTTACCTCATTATGAACTAGTATGACAGTTTGCAGACCAGCACTGGTCTGAAGAACAAACTCTGAATACTACTGGCCCAAATCATGTGTAACCTTCATCTTTCAAAACACTAACTTGAACACATATTAGCTCTACTTTATAAAACCTAATGATTGAAAAATCTGTTTGGCCTTATTTCACACTCTGCATTTTAATCAAAAAACCAAACTTTCCCAACACAAACTTATGTCTCCCAACCAAATTTCTCATTCCCTGCCTTCTTAAATATTTCTTCACTTGACCTGAGATGCCCTTTCTTAGCTTACCTCTCCACCCAAACTTACATACATACAACTAAAACAATGTAACAGTAAGTTCATCTGTTCCCAAATTTATCCATCTGTAGAAACATACCACCAGGCATACAATTTGTCCCCTGGATCCTAGCTTTCTCATCCCCCCAAGAAATGCTTGACATCAGAAAAAAAGAGATATTACTGCTGCTCACTTCAGAACAATAAACAAAGCAGCATCCAAGGTTATAACTTCCAACTTGAAAAATGAGTGGAGGGAGGACGTTAAAAGTAATTGACCTTTTTTTGGAGAAAATATATCCAAGATGGCCATCATTGTACTTTAGTGTGCCATGCCAAAACTTTCTCACTCATCATGATCACAGTAAAGTAGAAAGAGGCTCTTGCCTTGCTTTGATCCACAACAAATTCTTTGATCTACACTCAAATTCTTACCCAGTCTCCTGCTTTGTCTGATGAAAACGGTGTCTCCGATGGCTTTAACATTTTGAAAGGTTGAACAGTCAAACTCCTTGGAACCTCATCAGGCTTCCTTTTCATTGTAGTGGTCTGGTAGCAAAGACTACAAGTTATTTTGTTACAATAACCATCAGTCTCACGTTGAGAGGGCACTCCGCAGATTGCATGGATGTTTCTCCAACATGATTCACAACTATTAGCACCTATGCATTCTTTTCCACAACTTACACATGATAAAAAATTTAGTCTGCCTTCAGGAACAGTGTTTTGGGCTACCTTAGGAGTAATAGAAAGAATCTCTTCAATATCACTACTATCTGTTCCAATCTCAATGTTTTCTTCATGCTGGGCTCTTACAGTATTTTCTGATTCTTTATCAGCCTGTTCCAATTCATTTTCTGTGTTCAGGCTGGCAACAAGTTCTTCAGTTGACTGAGAATGAGAGAGCCCCAGTTTAGCTTCAGAGCTACATGCACCCTCACATAGAGTCTGTTGCATGCGTCTGTGATGGGGTTGATTTTGGGTCATTTGAATAAACCACAAAAATTCAGCCCAGTGTGATGAATTATTAGTTTGCATCCAGGAGATAATCTGATTTTGGATATCCTCATTAACTTGATTTATAGAACTTAGGCTTTGACAGGCCTGAGGATTCCCATGAACAATTTTAAGTTCTGGCCAAATATTACTAAGTTCACTGACAATCTGGCTTGAAAATTCCCTCCCACTGTCAGACTGTAGAACACTGGGCGCTCCAACAATTGTAAAAACATCTAAAAGAGCACGTGCAACCTCTTCAGGCCTTTTAGATTTTAACGACCGCAAAAAACTCAAGTTTGTGCGAAAGTCTTGATAATGCATAATAAATTTATACTCTCCATCAGGATTCAACTGCATGTCTATAAGATCCACTTGGCATCTTGAGTTAACTTCCTTAATTGACTTTGATGTTAGAACTTTCTTGAGTTTTGAATTTTTCTGTTGGCATGGTTTGCAGAGTGTCAAGTATAGCATTATAACTTCTTTTGTGATGTTTTTATATTTTGCTTGTAACTCTTTTTCCATGCGGGTACGTCCACCATGTCCAATACTGAGATGTGTATCATGCAATATGTCAAATAAGTCCTCACTATGTAAATAAAACCGTATTTTATCTGTTTTCCCATTTATAGCTTCAATTAGCTTCTCATGACCTTGTACAATGATCACATCAAATCTAGCCAAGCGCCGGTAGTCAATTGATTCTTTTTTTTCTTTAGCCTTAGCTTCTTTCACTTCCCTGATTAATTGACAGTACTTTGCTTTAGAAAATATCTTGGTGTTATTACTCTTGTTTTCCAGTAACACTGCTAAGCTTCTGAAGAACTTTTCTCTCATGTTTTCTGGTTCGATTTCTGCTTCATTAGTATCTAAACTACTAAAGTTATCATCACCCATGCTTTGAGACATCATGGAAAGCCACAAGAATGACCCTAAAATATAAATGAAAAACCAATTAGAATATTTGGGAATATAATCTAAATACCACATTGCCCAAATAACCACGAGAGCTTGGAGTAGAAGTAGATATGAACACACAAGAGGGGCAGCACAACTTTGATTAAGAAGTCTACCTTTGGAGGAATAAAGAGAGGTAGCCAGGAACAAAAAGTTCTGATAAAGAGTAGAAAGCCAGGTTATGACTTTCCAGAGCAGTATTCAGGGTTAACCTTAAAGTAAAGCACTGTTTTATGTAAAACAGAAAACAAATTGATGTTATTATTTTTTCATTTATTTATTAATTATATAAAAACTGGTTTTTGGCTAGAGAAGTCTCAGAAATACAGTAATAGTTTTTTTATATAGAATGATAGTTTCTTAATTAATTAATTACTTATTTTGGCTGCATCCAGGTCTTAGTTACAGAGTGCAGGTGGGATCTTTTGTTGCAGCACCCCAAACCTCTAGCTATGTCACAAGGCTCTGGAGCCCACAGGTTCAGCAGTTCCTCCATGGCATAAGGGATCTTAGTTCCCACGTGGATCTTAGTTCCCTGACCTCCACTGCAAGGGGACTGGACCACCAGGGAATGCATGCTTAACTACTGAACCATCAAGGAAGTCCTAATAGGTGTTTTTGTCTTTTTTTTAAGTCTCAGGCTATACCACATTTTGTTTTATTCAGTCATGTTAGCTGGTATAGCAACATCTGGGGCTTAAGTTTAAAAATCATATATTTACATCAGCTCCCTTTTGGTGCTTGTAAAGCTATAAGCCCAATATAAATACCCTTACTACTGATTTTGATAAAGAAAGAGCAGCAGATGAACCTGAAGTAGTGAAAAATCTCTGGCTTAATATAACATATTAAAATAAATGTTTAGACTATTCATAATAATAAAAACATTTAAATAAATCAAATTTGGCTAGTCTTAAGGAAACTATTTTGAAAAAATAAAAAAGAATAATTTGGAATTAGCATATAACATTGAAAGTCCTATAGATGCTTGGAAAAAATGCTTTTTCTCAAGTTGTTTGATAATTAGCATACCAAATATTGAACTGGTAAATTGAAATAATTCTCAAATGTTCATAATTTCCAAAGCTTCAAAACTGTGTGTTTTGGCCTCATATAACTCTCAATTGTTCCAACAAGACCTTGATCATTTAAGCTTACAGTGAGTTCTCCTTTCTTGAAGATATAATTTATCAATAACATAAACTAGCACTCACTGTTTCATATGTACAACTGACAAGACTATAAGTTTCTAAAGAAGCAGGGATCACTTTTCCTTCTAGTATTTCTTCCACTATCTAACATTTTATTACAAAGAAAAGTGTTGGATAGGGAGTTCCTTGGTGGTCCAGTGATTCAGACTTGCTGCTTTCACTGCTGAGGCCTGGGTTCAATCTCTGGTCAGGCAACTAAGATTCTGCACTCAAGCCTTGGGGTGCAGCCAAAAAAAAAAAGTGTTGGATAAAAATTTGTTAATTAGCTTTATAATGAAGTGACAACACTCCTGAAAAGTGCTATTTCAAAATGTGACTGAAAAGACCATTATATAGATAGTATTTATTTCCACACTGATACATTTTGTATCATGCTATGGAGCCATGAACATAAAGGAAGGTAAACAAGGATAAACCCAGGAGAAGAAAGTAATATAAGGCAATGTAAATGAGAACCAAGAGAATATGAGCTTCAGAAATAAGTACAATCAATATTAGTAGGTCTATGATAAGCAGAAAATATGGAATTGCTAGGGATGTAAGAAAAGAAAAAGTGATATTAATTGTACTTAGGCCTTTTGGAAAAAACAGGTGCTCCAGAACCAAGCCAGCCTGCACCACTGCCTCTACCACACATTACACTGTTAATAGTCCTTAGATCTCTAGTGGACATGAACTTCAGAAATTCCATTTTCTTCAGTCGGATTTCTAAGTAATATTTCCAATCTTAAATAGCCATATGTAACAAGAATTGGGGAGCAGAGGCTATAGAAATGGGACTCATGGCTATACTGACAAGTGATCCACATTTATATACAGAGGCATCTCTGATTTATCTATCCACAGGTACTTAATTCCATTGCAAGTTATCCATGAAAAATACTGTGTTCAATTATTTTTTACATTATTGTTTGATTGCTTAAGTCAAGTTCATTAATAGCATTACTCTACACTGGTTGACCTTTCCTTCAGCTATATTCAGTAGAAGCGTCAATGGAATAAAGTTTGATAATCTTTCAATGAATGGGCCCTTCCCTCTCCCAAATCTCATACTCTTTCCAAAGACTAAATTATCCTCACCATTATCTTGAAGGAGGTGTGACTCTGGAGATTCACATTCCATTCTGTCTTCTATAGACTGGAGATGGGTACCTAAGGACTCCTTTGCAGTATCTAGGAGAGTCTTTTCTTCCACAGGAACTTCTTGCTCATATGTGCCCTGTGGGACCTGGGGATAAATAGGTACATTTGGAAATTAATATAATGTTAATACTATCACTGCATAAACCACAGCGAAACCTTAAAACATTTTTCTACTGAAATGGAAAGGATGTAAGAAGAAAAAGTCTTCACTGAATTCTTAAGAGGAGTGCTAGATAGAGTAAAAAGAGAAATAAAAAATACTAGAACAAATAAGGTCAGAGCCATACAACAGAAATTGGACAGGAGTTGATATGCAAACCTATGGTTTTTGTTTTGGGGACTAACAATGGAAGCACATTAAAGGAATATTCCCTAAACTGTGATAACTGGGAGAAAATTGTAAATGAGTTTCAGTAGGAGCAATTTAAAGTAAATATTTGGGGTGAAATTATCTAATAATGACTAATGAACTATTTAACCCAGGAAGAAATCGGACAGTTGTTTTAGACCAAATGTGGAAAACATTAGCCCACTGTGTTATGTATGGATACAGGGAAAAAAGCCAATCAAAGTGGGTAACTGTGTTGGGTGAAAAGAAAATATTATTTTAGCCTTACACCAATCATCTAGTACTCGTGTCATAATTAAACTCACCCTATTTTCTCCAAAATATACAGTTGATTCTTGGACAATATTGGCTTGACCCTTAGGGGGTCTATCTACAAAGGAATTTTTTTTTTTCCAACAGCAAACACTACAGTACTACACAATCCTTGGTTGGTTGAATCTGCACATGCAGGAGCAGATCTGGAAGAACTGTGTATAGGGATGCAGGTCAAGAAGCAACAGTTAGAACCAGACATGGAACAACAGACTGGTTCAAAACTGGGAAAGAAGTAAGTCAAGGCAGTATACTTTCACCTTGCTTATTTAACTTATGTGCAGAGTACATCATGGAAATCCTGGACTTGATGAATCACAAGCTGGAATCAAGATTGCCAGGAGAAATATTAACAACTTCAGATATCCAGATGATACTACTCTAATGGCAGAAAGCAAAGTGGAATTAAAAAGCCTCTTGATGAGAGTGAAAGAGGAGAGTGAAAGTTATTGTCAATGACTTTAAATAAACACTGTCTTTAATATAGAAGCATGTTTGGGAATCCCTTGGTGGTCCAGTGGTTAGGACTCAGCACTTTCACTGTAATGGCCTGAGTGTGACTCCTGGTTGAGGAATTAGGAACCAAGACACTAGGTAGATAAACACACACACACAAACACACACATATAAACATGTCTACCTCCAAGTTATCTATATGGCACTGTTTGTGACACATTTGCTTACCATATTCTTTGGAAACCAGAAGTAAGAACATATTTAAGGCTCTTCATGGGAAATAGATGGGGAAATAGTGGAAACAATGTCAGACTTTATTTTTTTGTGCTTCAAAATCACTGCAGATGGTGACTGCAGCCATGAAATTAAAAGACCCTTACTCCTTGGAAGGAAACTTATGACCGACCTAGACAGCATATTCAAAAGCAGAGACATTACTTTGCCAACAAAGGTCTATTCAGTCAAGGCTATGGTTTTTCCAGTGGTCATGTATGGATGTGAGAGTTGGACTGTGAAGAAAGCTGAGCGCTGAAGATTTGATGCTTTTGAACTGTGGTGTTGAAGAAGACTCTTGAGAGTCCTTTGGACTGCAAGGAGATCCAACCAGTCCATCCTAAAGATCAATCCTAGGTGTTCATTGGAAGGACTGATGCTGAAGCTGAAACTCCAATACTCTGGCCACCTCATGCGAAGAGTTGACTCATTGGAAAAGACCCTGATGCTAGGAGGGATTGGGGGCAGGAGGAGAAGGGGACAACAGAGGATGAGATGGCTGGATGGCATCACTGATTCGATGCACATGAATTTGAGTGAACTCCAGGAGTTGGTGATGGACAGGGAGGCCTGGCGTGCTGTGATTCATGGGGTCTCAAAGAGTCGGACACGACTGAGCAACTGAACTGAACTGAGTGTTATTCCTCCTTCAGCCTCTATATAAGTTGATATATTAAATCTTTGTAAAATATAATTCTGTGAATCAGTTGTCATAACATTCAATAGGTATGTCTATCTGGACTGTGTTACAGTCTAATATCTGATTCTGCTAAGTCTAGAAATGATAGTGGACAATAAGAAAATCTTGTAATAATCCAGGAAGGTGGTTAACAGCCAACTGTTTGGCACAGTTTGTTATCAGTAATCTAGATTGTTTCTGTCTGGCCTTTCAATAATTTTAACGTTGTTATTTTTGTTATCAGCTTACTATAGCTTTTTCTTTAAATAATGTCTTTGTGTATAAATTTACCAGATGAAGTCTAAAGCTTCAGTGCCATTCACCAAAAGAAAAAAAACAAAGTAATAAAACTTGTGTTACAATGTGTGGTACTATTTTAGTTTAGGAGAGTTTTCATTGACTTGTAGATCTTTTACTCACTTCTACACATGGATCTTTGTTAGTCATGTAAGCAACAAGTAAACTGGGAGGAGATGTGTTAGGTAGATTCTATTCTATTCTAATGAAAATAGGTACATTAATGAAAATAAGTATTCAACAGCCAATAACTTCCCAAGGCCGTCTTAAGAGAATAGCAGCCTCTGGGACTAATCACATCTCCATGGTTAACTCTAAAACTGAGTAAGAATGAAAGTTAAAAGGAGAGGAGGAGCTGTTACCTCCTAAGAACCAGAATTCTGATTTATAGTTATTTAATATACCTTAATGGAGAAGGCAATGGCAACCCACTCCAGTACTCTTGCCTGGAAAATCCCATGGATGGAGGAGCCTGGTAGGCTGCATAAGGGTTGGACACGACTGAGCAACTTCACTTTCACTTTTCCCTTTCATGCACTGGAGAAGGAAATGGCAACCCACTCCAGTGTTCTTGCCTGGAGAATCCCAAGGGTGAGCGAGCCTGGTAGGCTACCGTCTATGGGGTAGCACAGAGTCAGACACAACCGAAGCGACTTAGCAGCAGCAGCAATATACCTTAAAATGAAAAGAACACAAATGATTCTACAATTGGAGGCTTTGAGTATGGCTCCTGACTCCAATTCTTTAAGTGTGCCACTTACAATGGAAGTAGCTTGGCCATTTCACATCCCTGCCAAAACCACTCTCTTGCAAATAGCCCTGTAGAAGCCATATTGCACTCAAATAGAACATTTCAATAGTCTGCCTTGCCAAATATTCTTAACTTGGTTAATTTTTAAAAATTCCCTCACTGGGCCTTGGTTTTACAAAAATAATTTCTCATTCACATGACATGTAGAATCTTAAAATGTGCATATAATCAAGCACCCTAGCCTATTGTGCAGGAGACATCAAATGAGAAATAAATATTTTTCTGAATATGATTTTTACGGTAAGTAATATAAACTTAGAAAAAGGTGTATAACTCATAAATGTAGAACTCACTGACATCACAAAGTGAACTACTCATTTAAAAAAATAGAACTTTAACAGCGTCTCAGAAAGCTACTTGTGTCTGACCCTCTTCACTCAATGTATCTACTACTCTGACATCTATCATCAAAGATTCATTTTCCTTTTTGGACTTTACAGAAACAGAATCATATAATATACTTACTTTTGCCTGGGTTCTTTTGTTCAGCATTATATTTGTGAAATTCATCCACATTGTTGAATGTAGCACTTGCTCATTCATTTTCATTATTGTATAGTATTCAGTTATACAAATACACCATGATATATTCATCCATGACAACTTTTAATGGACATCTGTGTTGTTTAGAGTTCTTGGCAATTATAATAATGCTGCTATACATATTATTTTGCATGTCTTTGAATGTGTTTCTGTAAGATATATACCTTGTAGTAGGTTTGCTGGACCGTGGAGTATGGTTACACTCAGTTGACATTTCCAAAACGGTCATAACAACTTATTCCTATCAGTAGTACACAGGCATTCTACTAGCTCAACATCCTTACTCAAATTTGGTCACATCAACAGTGGTTACCAAGTTCATTTTAATTTGCATTTTTCTGGTCACTGTGTGCATTTGTGCTAAGTCACTTTAGTCATGTCTGACTCTTTGCGACCCAATGGACTATAGCCAGCCAGGCTCCTCTGTCTGTGGGATTCTCCAGGCAAGAATACTGGAGTGGGTTGCCATTTCTTCCTGCAGGGGATCTTCCCAATCCAGGGACTGAATCCACATCTCTCGCATCTCCCGCATTGGCAGATGGGTTCTTTATCACTGTGCCATCTGGGAAGCCCAAAACAGACTTGCCTCAGGTCCCACCAAAATTTGAACTTGGATTCCTGGATTCAGAGTTCCGAGGGCAAAATACTGTCAGAATTATGAACTCTAATAATTCATTTCACCAAGCAGAACAAGATGCTCAAATAAAGTCTAGTAAAAGGTGTCAGCGGATGTCAGTATTCTGTGGGATGGCTTGAAAATTTGGGTCCATGAATACTGAGCCCAAACTGCACATAAACCAGAAAATTCCCAAAGGAAACCGTCACTGATATCTGAATGAAAGCCAAGATGTATTATAACATTATGGTGGGATTTAAGGAATTTATGTGTCATGTTCCTTTTCCCCAAGCTGGACACCATGTTATAAACTTACTTCCTCTTCTTAGACAGAACAGAGTATATAAGAAATCAATTTTCTTTTAAGACAAAAATTCATAAATGGTTGAGCCATTTCCCTTTGGTAAGTTTTCCCCTTCTCTGGTCTTAAGAATAAAAGATCTTATATAGATTTCTTTATATAGTATAATAGCATGCATCTCAGTTTGCCTAAATCTTTCCATAACTGAGGTAAAGGAGGTCCTGGAGGGAAAGATATAAGTCATCTGGGAGACAGGGAAACCTATTTATAATTAAACAATTTTATCAATTCTGTAAAGTTGGTATAAGCACAACCAGAACAACTTAAGACATGAAACAAACTATAAATATGGCTTATTGTGATGCATTTATCACTGATTCCTCCTCCTCCACAACCATATACCCACACACATCTAGCCTCTTGAATCCTCTGCATTTCCATTTGAGAGACCAGTCCAAGGCAGGTGGGCCTGGTCTTAGAAGGAATGGGAGGAATTACATTCAGCATTTACCGCAGAAGTGTAAAGGGTGCCTTTGGATGGCAAAAATAAATTACAAAGGTGAAATTACCTCAAACTGGTTATGACAGTCATTTGTCTTTCACTATATAACCATTGGCCTAATTCTTAGGAGAGGTACTTTAAACTTGAAAGAATATGAATCTCATATGTAGCTGACCATCATAATACACAGTTATTTAAACTTGACACCCTGCAATTAAAGTTATTTTTATAAACCAAAAATTTCAATAAGGTTAATTTTTTAAATACTTTTTAGGAATTAACAGCTTGTATCTATTTAAAATGTACAATCTTTAAATGTGTGCATGTGTCATTTTAAAATTCCAGAATAATAGATTAATACTTATACCTTCCCACTTACATGTATTTCATTAAAAGAAATTATAGATAGGTGGTGATGACCATGGCTTTCCAGGTGGCGCAACGATAAAGAATCTGCCTGCCAATGCAGGAGGTGCAGGTTGATCCCTGGGTTGGAAAGATCCCCTGAAGTAGGAAATGACAACCCACTCCAGTATTCTTGCCTAAAAAATTCCTTGGACAGAGTAGCCTGATACGCTACAGCCCATGGAGATGCAAACAGCTGGACGCGACTGAGCACGCGCACATGGTAATAACCTTAGGGAGGCAACTAAGAAAGAGACGAAGGTTTTCTTGATTTCTGTAAGGTAATAAATGTGTTTTGGTGCTGAAAAATAGGACGTGCTCAATAAATAGTTGACTACACAGCAGATAGTATTTTAATTGTTTTTCTAAGTCGATGGTGATTATTTGGGGTCATATTTCACTTAGTTTTTCAGGCTAATAAAATTAATTAGTAGTATATGAATGTGTGTCAGCTAATTATAAAAAAGTTGATCAGAGGTGTCCTTATAATCATGGGGGAAAAATCCTTAACATTTTTGTATAAATTATGTACATATAATTAATAAAGTTGATATATTAAGTTCTGTTTTGATAATATTTAAAATACATACTCTAAATGTAAATAGCCCTTTTAAGTCATTACAAAGTGTTGTACACTGTAGTTATTTTCTATTTATAGTTTACTCAGGAATAATTTTGGAGAAGGCAATGGCACCCCCCTCCAGTACTCTTGCCTGGAAAATCCCATGGACGGAGGAGCCTGGTAGGCTGCAGGCCATGGGGTCGCTAAGAGTCGGACACGACTGAGCAACTTCACTTTCACTTTTCACTTTCATCCATTGGAGAAGGAAATGGCAACCCACTCCAGTGTTCTTGCCTGGAGAATCCCAGGGATGGCGGAGTCTTATGGGTGCCGTCTATGAGGTCGCACAGAATCGGACACGACTGAAGCGACTTAGCAGCAGCAGCAGCATATAATTCCTAGATTTTCTTTTTTAAATTTCTAATAAGAAATTTGGTCATAAAACAGTGGAGTAAATATGGCTGTATTCATTAGAAATTCATGCATTTCTCAATTAATTATAACACCCAACTTACAATGGCTTAAACAAATTGGGGTTTATTTTTGTCATATGCTAAGAAATCTAGAGGAGGGCAATTGCTGGCACTGATTCACATACCTAACAGTTGTCAGGGACCAGAGCTGTCTTCCTTCATAACATGTTGGTGGTCATCCTAACATTTGTCATTACGTCATGGTCACAAGATAGCTACCATAGCTCCAGACATCACATTCGTGTTCAAGACAGGAAGTGGGAAAAGGCAGAACTAAACACATCTGTGCCATTTTATAAGGAAAATATAAGCTTCCCCAGAAACTCCTAGAAAACATGCTTATTTCTCTTTGGCCAGAACCATATTGCATGGCCAACTCTAGTACAAGGAAAGCTGAGAAGCATTTAATTAGGTACATAGCCAACAGTTAAGTAGTTAGCTTCCCCAGTGGCTCAGTGGTGAAGAAACCCTCTGCCAATGCAGGCAGGAAACACGGGGAAGATCACCTGGAATGGGAAATGGCAACCCACTCCAGTATTTTTGCTTGGAGCCTGGAGAATCCCATGGACAGAGGAGCCTGGCTGGCTACAGTCCATGGGGTTATAAAGAATTAGACGCATGAACATGAAGACTATGTCTGAGCCTCTAGCTTTTCTAAGAGAGCCTGGATAGCTCAGTCGGTAGAGCATCAGACTTTTAATCTGAGGGTCCAGGGTTCAAGTCCCTGTTCAGGCGTTGCTCTAGAATGTTTTGGGAAGCTCAGTCAGTAGCTTAAGTGAAAGTCCTTCAATCCTGTCCAACTCTTTACAACCCCATGCACTGTATAGAGTCCTGAATTTTCCAGGTTACAATACTGGATGGGTAGTCTTTCCCTTTGGGCATAGATTTTTAGGCTCCTCAGTGGGTGGCTCAATGGTAAAGAATTTCCTGCAGGTTTGATCCCTGGATCCGGAAGATGCCCTGGAGAAGAGAATGGCAATCCACTTCAGTATTCTTGCCTGGAGAATCCAAAGGACAGAAGAGCCTGATGAGCTACACTCCCTAGAATCACAAAGAGTTGGACACGACTGGAGCAACTTAGTGTAGCCAACATGAAGTATTTTTTATGGAAGAAAGAAGGGGTGTACAATAGATACTGGGCTGGCAGTTAAAAGCATTTGCAATAACGGCATTTTCCCCTTCCTTCAGAAATCACACAGAAACAAAACAAAACAAAAATAGAAAAACTTTTATGCAATTATGCAAATTTGACATTTAACCCTGAGTCTTGTGAAAAACTTTCCAATATAATCAGAGCATAACCCTAAACATTACCCAGTATTGACCAAAGACAAAGTCCTACCAGAAGAGGAAAATTTTAAAGTAACAGGTACATGTTAAGGTTGGGGGGCGGGGGGGACAATAATACTGTTTATTTGAAACAGAAAAGGTGTGATGGCTAGAAGAAAGAGACTGCCTGAATAGGAATCTATGCAATAATATATGAACCCATGAAACATGCTTTCTGTAAAAGTATACAAAAACTAACAGGATTTATGGAGAAAATAAAGTTGTAGGGTAGATTATTTAAATTCTACATAGCTTTGTCAGGAGACATTAATAAAACTACAGAAATTCCAGCAAAATTACAAGTTTAGACAAAAAGACATATTAGATAAAAAATATTAAATATTTTAAAAATATTAAGTATTCTAAGGATTTTTACCTTAGAAAAGTAATGGTATCTTGTTAGAGGTATAAGGAAAGGGTGAGGCAAGGGTCAAGGGATATCATCAACAGAAGTTCAGATGGACAAGCATTTGCACACTTTCCAAGAAATGTAGTGAAACTACAAAATATATAATGACAGTTCTGGCTCATCATCTTTTTATTTTCTGACACTGGCTTATAAAAAGTTATTTAGTTTTTCCTGCTTAAATATTTTCCTTCTTTCATAAAGAAGCTATTTCATGGTTCCAAATAGGACTTTATGCCATGAAGTGAAATCCTGCTGCATTCTACACTGTAGTCAAGTTATCGTCTATCTACTGCAACTACTGCTCTATCATACTTAGAGCAGAAGATAACTGAGTAGAAAGCTCTTGTGGGGTAGATTGTCTAACTGTATCATCGTCTTACAGACTTCCATTTGAGCCTCAGCAGCTAACTGTTGGAGCTCTTGTATACAGAGAGCTTCTGAATGAGACTGCAGCAGTTCCTCAATATCTCCACTCAGCTTTTTAAAATCCAACCTCCTCTGCAGAAGTAACGTAAGTTGCTTTGATTTAGCGGAGCTCTTCTGAAGGTTCGAAGCCTTTAGAATCATAAATTAAATCAGGGAGAAAAATCTTTTTTTTTGGGCCGTGTCAAGTCTTAATCGTGGCACTCTCTCTCTGTTGCAGCATGATGGCTTCTCTCTAGTTGTGGCATGCCAGCTCCAGGGCACATGGGCTCTGCAGTTTGCTGAAAGCGCGTTCTCTAGTTGAGGCCCGCAGACTTTGCTGCCCCGTGCATGTGAGATCCTAGTTCCTTGACTAGGGATCAAACCAATGTCCCCTTCACTGGAAGGTGGTTTCTCAACCAATGGACCACCAGGGAAGTCCCAATCAGGGAGAATCATACCATACCCCAGGCAAGTAGGCTTTTGTGACATCATCTCAAGCCTCTATAATAATAGCAATTGCAAGTTTAATGCTTTATCAATTCCAGAATTCAAAAACTGTGTGTGCATCATCACCTGATGTAGATGCAAAAAACACCTTGAATGTTATCCTTAAATAATAATCTTTAATGATTGCGATCACAACCTGATTAGAGGGCTGAAGAAAAGTAGTTATATTAGGAGGTAAAAGAGAACTTTAATAGTTGAAGAAAGTTCATCAACTGTTGGAGGATGGCTTAGTGTATTACTGAGAATTACAAGAATTTTGAAAGAAAAGTTGTTTGTTCCTCTTGAAATATTTTTTAAAATCATCTACAAAACATTACCTAGAAGATAAGTAAATATCTGCCCTGCCATCCAACCTTTCTTGTAGACTTATAATACTCAGGCTAATCTTTTCATTTATTTTTAAAGCTTGTAGGTTGGCAGAATAATAAATTACACAGGCTTTAGATTTAAATTCCTACTGGTATTTGCACCCAGCATCACCATCTTAAATACTGGACCTTCTGTTTCCCCCTTCAAGATACAGGCCCTTGAGATCACTTGCTCCAACAGAGAGTAGTTCCATCAAAATCAAAAACCTGATCTAGGTTATATACTTCTTTGTCAATCAAATTTCTTAACACTGGGGGAAATGTCTTTTCAGCTTCTTTGCACTCACAGCTTCACCAGAGAGCTAAATATTGTGGCAATCATAGCAGTTCTTGAAGCCACTAAACCAGCCACTATTTGCACTAAATGAAGGCACTTCTGCACTTTCTTCTTAAGGTCATACATATTGCTAAAATTTTCTCTTTAATTTTAAGAAAGGCTACTTCTCATTGCTTCTTTCTTTGGCATAAAATTCAAACAAATGTTCCATTTCTTCCATTTCCTTATGCCTTGTTCTAACAAATTTTGTAGCAATTGCAGCTGTTCCAGCTAGATAACTTTCTTTTATTTTCCCAGCATTGTCTCTAATTGTTTGTAAAGTTGACTCTTCTATTTCAGTTGTATGTTTTTTCATTTCTTTCAAACCATTTTATAATTTTGAGCTTTTATTTGTTAAATCTTTTCTTTCATGCTTACTGGCAAAAATTTTATCACCAGCACACTTCTATGGCACTTGCAACTCCCCCTTGCTTGCTCATTTTCTGGAACACAAAAAAGTTGAGTAAAGATTGCACCAAAATGGGAGGAACTATGCACATAAGTATTTCTAAAACAGAGACTGGGGCCAAGAGGAAGGATGTGGAGGTGAATGGGCAGTATGTACATACTGTATGTCTTCACAACTTGCCATGCTAGGCTATACTTTGCATTCAGCTGCTCTTACTTAGGTGGCCCAAAACATCAACTTTCATGGAAAACTCATACATGAGCCGACACAATTTCAGCATTACATTGACTTATTTCCCTATTTATCAGACTCATATGAAAGATTTTGCATTCCAGAAAAACATGTTAACAGATCATAAAATGTTAAAATGTTCTATACATATATAAAACGTTCATATTAAAAAAGAGTTCAGATAAATGTGTGGATAGTATCTTACAGAAATGGGAATGTTTGGCAATACCCATAATATTCTAAAATTACTGTCATAAAAAGCAAATATATGCTCTTAAAAATAACCTCTAGTGTGTTGGACCTCACATACCAACAACTCTAAGTACTGAAAAGTATCTAGAAAATGATGCAATTAATCTCTTCATTGTACAGATGAAGTCATCAAAGTCCAGAGAAGGTGTGTACCTGAGGTTACACAGCTAATTAGTGACAGAGCCTATTATAGAACCCAGATGTTAGGATTCACCATTTCCTGATATTTCCATTAAATGAGGCTACTTCTCTATTTGTTTCTCCTAGAAGGTATTCCTTGTATTCTTACACCGATTTGCTTCCATATATGGTCAAAGTAGTGGGCATCATAAGAAGAGATAGCTACTTTTATCTCACAGTCACTAAATAAAATATACTTTCTATTCACAAGCACTGGACCAAGGTTTCCCATTTGGTATCCCGTTTCCTTATTAGAATCAGCTACCACCAACATAAAAATTGTTATCCCAGAAGCATGAATCTATTCATCTATACCAGTGATCAAATGATAATCCCCAGAATTCAAATTTGCAGCAGTCAGTGTGAAGTGAACTCCACTCACTCCACTTTGGACCCACAGCACTCAAATTCTCCACAAAAGATGGCACCTCCAATTTCTCACCTGCTGTCTAGGTTCATCAAGCTCCCTCTCCAAATCCTCCAGCACAGTCACCACCTCCTCGCCACTCTCAGGATGATGCTCCCGTACCCAAGCCTGGAGCTCCTCAGGCAGGATGGTCAGGAGCTGTTCCAGCACCAACAATTCCAGAATCTGCTCCTTTGTGTGTGTCTCTGGGCTCAACCACAGACGGCAAAGTTCCCTGAGTTGGCTCAGAGCCTCCCTGGGTCCGGGAGTCTCCTGATAGCAGAACTGCCGGAAACGTTGACGAGAGAGTTCCCTGCTATAAGACAAATTCTTCTGTAGGAAGGATGCCTGATCCCAAATAGGGTCCTCTTCTTTAACCTTTATTTTGATAATCTCCCCTTGTTCCTCTGAACCGTGCCCAGCCAAGGCTGGGATGGTCCCAGGGGCTGCTGCCATCCTTAGCTTGGCCTTGCTCCAACAAGGATCTAAGGAGATGTGTGATTTTATTTGAGGTCCCCACCCAGTCTTTGATCAGGAAAGCTTTTTTTTTTTTTAATAAGAAAATCCTGTTGACACAGACAAATTACAGACGCAGCTAAATTTTTTTTTGTTTAGGTGAAAACAGGGCAGTTACTTGATCAATTCCATTGAAAGTGAAGCCATTCTCTGACAAGACCGGAAATTGTGAGTTCAGAACTATTCACTAAAGCTTCAGGAGCACAAATTGAGCGTCAGCTTGCTTGCGAGACAGAACACTGAGGAAAGTCTGGCCCTAAAGCCTGGGTCTACTATCCCCAACAAGAAACCGGCGCTCTGAGGCCCAGGCCCGGGATAGAGGGAGAGGTAAAGGGGCTCTTTCCACACCGCTAGCAGTCGGCGGGGAAGGCCCGATTGTTGCCGCGCAGACGCCCTCTGCCCTCCGCCACTTCCCCTCAAAGGAGCTCGGACTGTCTCGAGCCAAGCCAGAGAAGTGGGCAACAGGCGACACTCCCGGGCGAGGCGGTGGCTCGTCTCACACACCCGCCTGAGGCCCCAGCTCGTTCCAGCCTGGCCCCGGGAGCTTCGCTCACTTCCGGTCCGCTCTAGGATGCCAGGTGGTGCAACCAGCTCGGTGGTCGTGGTAAATCCGAGAGGTGAACACGAGCTGTCAAGTGCTCTGTAAATTGTACAGAGACTTAACTCCCAAGTTACCCAGTTACCGGTGAAGAGTTTCACCGTGTGAGTAGAGCTTATGAGGGGACTGCTCTGGGTTTTCTTGTCACGGTGATAATCTGTCGCTGCACTAAGACCTGCAGCACTCATCGCCGCGTCCTAAAACAAAAGCAGAAGAGCATCTCTGCGCGATTGCCCAGTTAGCGAATTCGTAGACTCCACCTGGCCTTTTCACGTTAATGTGGGCCACTGTCTTCTTTCCCAGTAGCCAATAATTTAGCTAACTCGAAAAGGAAATGTAAAATCTAGCTCCTTTTTTCCCTTTTATAGATGCGGGGGGGGGGGGGGAATCAAGATCCATATAGGGAGCTTACCCCCTAATGACAGCAATAGCTATTCCTGCTACTTCTGGCTCTGTGAGCCATGCTGTTAACAATCCTGGAAAACAGGCCTCAGAAAACTAACAAGGAAAATCTGGACGTGTTTTCAGAGTCTAAGAAGTCGCTAGAGTTGGGCGACCAGAACATTCATACCTGGCTCAAGCTCCTTCAGACAGTGTGCTCTGCCAGGCAAGGTATTCAAAGAATGGATGTAGGTGAACAAAGAGAAAACTCTGTTTCAAGAGGAAGAGGCTGAGGCACCGGTGGATTCTGCTGGAGGTCTAAAAGCCCAGGAATCATCGCAAGTGCCAGCCTAATTCCTCTTCCACCTCCCCACTCAATCTGCCCCCCACGGCCTGGTTAAGAGCACTCAATAAATAATAGATGCCTGAGGAATATTTGTTGAATTGCTGAATGTCTTCCTTTCCCATTCTTTTTCGTTCTACTTTGATCTCTATTAGTTACTCACATTTTGGCATTTCTGATTCAAGCGACTTTTAAGAATCAGAACGTTTCTTTTAGAGATCTTGAAATCAAAACTTCTTACCCTTGAGATCTGTAAATGTCCTGAGTGAGTCGCTAAAGTCGATGAAATTGTATATGAAATTTTGTCCATGTGCCCAAGTCATCAGAACCTCAAAAGGACTGAGATCTCCTCATCTCAGTGTCTCATTTTCCTAGTCACTATTAACATGTTGCATTTATCTTTTGTGGTTTCTCCCTAACTGTTAATCCCTTGCAGTCAGGGGTTCTGTCTTCTACTCTTTAATTTTCTGCATGCTCTGTTCACCACCATGCTGAGCACAGTAGGCAGTCAGCACAGAGTAAACACAACTTCTAAGTTCTCTACTAGAGGGTATTAAATTCTTTTGGTACATTTTTCACTTTTAATTACTGAAGCAATTATATCTCACAAAAGGGAACAGGACAAAATCTTAATCTATTTAAAACTGAGTGTATAAATTCACAAACTGTGACAAAAATTGAGTCATGCTATATATTACATTTCAGCAAATTGCTGAGTTGTGCTTGGTAGTCTTAGACTAAATCTCTCCCGAAACTGCCAAGCCAACATGTGTACCTATATCAATCCCATTCTTTTTAGTATATTATTTCTATTGAATGGATAGGCATATTTTCAAGTTTCTGATACTAAAAAATATTACAATGAGCATCTTTAGATATATTTTTAAACTTTTTATATTTTTATTTCTGTAGAATGGCTTTTTAAAAGAAAAATTGCTGAGTAGATTATTCTTATAGATATTGCCAAATTGCTCCTTGGAGCGGTTTTTATCATGTTTCACTAAGGGCGTCAAGACCCCTCTCTAAGGCCCTGGAAGGTGTCGCCCTTTATGAACATATATTTTTGTAAAACTTGTAAAAGTATATTGTAATGGAAATTAGTTAAGACTGCAGCCTCTTTTTCCTCCAGTTTTCCCTCAGATACATCATATATGTCTTGGAGTAACTGTATCTAATTTTGTGTTGAGAATGTCTATTCTCTCTCTTAAAAAAAAGACCCTTGTGTTCTTCTTAAGAAACTCGTGTAAGTTTCAAACTTCACAAAACCTGGATCCGCCTCTGCTGGTCTTCTGAAAGTTAATTTATGCTCCCAACCGAAGCAGAAGAGAGAGTGGGTGAATTGTCTCGAATTATATTGTGCCCATTGCTTCTTCCCCAGCAGCAATAAAGCATCAGATTTCATTATCAGCGTGGACTCAAAGAAACTTGATCTAACTCGACTGGGTTGAAGCTACTGAAAACCTACTGTGGAGGGAATATTTAACTATAATTGCGGACGGGGTCTTAACCTCTCGGCTGGTCCCATGGTGTAATGGTCAGCACTCTGGACTTTGAATCCAGCAATCCGAGTTCGAATCTCGGTGGGACCTCTCAGGGGAACATTTTATAGTTCGCGTCGGAACTGGAGAAAAAGTGTTCGCCTGCTTTACACAAATGTGGTCGTACTGGATTCTCCTACTCTGTTCGAATCAAAGTACCGAATACTTCGCTTGGGAAGTAACAGATTCTTTAAAATCAAGCTTTCCAAGCTCACAAAGTTCAACAGCAGGGAGGCTGAGTAGAAATGGTTTCGATTCCCAGTAACCTCACGAACTTCTCAAGGGCCGCGCGGACCGGCTCCAGCAGTGCCAATTCTTTGATGCAGACAGCATCTCAAAATCTCCGAGGTACGAAGGCCTCCTCGCCGCCGCGCGGGCTCCTAAGCCGAAAACCCCGCGTACCAAGGAGCTGAGCCTCGGCCTGGAGCGCGCTTTCTTCGCTGTAACACACATGCCCGGGGTCACTTCTTATTCCCTCTTCCCTTTCCCATTTCACCCAGACAATTCACTCTCGTCTGTCTTCTCTCATTCCTTCTTCTCGTTCTCATCATCCACCCCAAATGCAAAGCCCGATGGGAAACTCCTCGAAAACTTGCAGCCGCGGAGAGCGCGGTCCCTGCAGTCCAAGCAGAAAAACTCACCTCCTGACCGGTCGCTGGCCTCACTGCGCCGGGAGCAGGCGTTCCCGATTCATTACAAAACGCCCGCATTTGAAGAGAGTAAAGTGCACAGAAAGTGTTGCACGCGGTGGAGGGGCCCGGAGAGGAGCGTAAATTCGGGTGAGAGAGACTGCAGGTGAGTGGAACGCCCTTTGCCTTCGCGTTATCCGCGTGTCTTCCCTCTTCCGCCTATTGGACCCGCAGGAAATGGAGCGAAGCTCTGATCCAGACCTCTTCGGAAAGTGCCAAACACCTGCAGCCGAAGCACCCAGGAAACAGTTTCCTCGAGCAGAGGCTCAGGGACAAGAAATGTCCCCCTGAAAAAGTACTCCGGGTGTAGACCGGAATCAAGTTGGAGATAAAGCTAATCAAACTTGGAAAGACCGGTTAGCTCTAGGAAGACACTTACTGTGCCGTTAGAGACAGAAAGGTGGGCATGTGGGAAGAAAGATTTCCTTCAGCTGGACCGGAACTAAATTAGGAGAAGACAGGTGTCTATGTTCTATAGAAATTAACCTCTTCTATGTCATAAGAGGCAACCTTTAAATCCAGTGATCTGTTTTCAGGTTCCTTCTTGCTTCGACATTTTAATGTTCTCATATGTTGCAAACTACCACACAATTGCACTCATTTCACACTCTAGCAAAATAATGCTCAAAATTCTCCAAACTAGGCTTCAAAGGTAGGTGAACCAAGAACTTCCAGATGTTCAAGCTAGATTTAGAAAAGGCAGAGGAACCAGAGATCAAATTGCCAACCTCTGTTGGATCACCGAAAAGCAAGAGAATTCCAGAAAAGCATCTAATTCTGCTTCATTGACTACACTAAAGCCTTTGACTGTGTGGATCACAACAAACTGTGGCAAATTCTTCAAGAGATGGGAATACCAGGCCACCTTACCTGCCTCCTGAAAAATCAGTATGCGGATCAAGAAGCAACAGTTAGAACTGGACATGGAACAATAGACTGGTTCCAAATAGGGAAAGGAATGGGTCAAGGCTGTATATTGTCATCCTGCTTATTTAACTTCTAGGCAGAGTACATCATGAGAAATGCTGGGCTGGATGAAGCCCAAGCTGGAATGAGGTTTGCCAGGAGAAGTATCCGTAACCTCAGATATGCAGATGATACCACCCTTATGGCAGAAAGTGAAGAGGAACTAAAGAGCCTGTTGATAAAGGTGAAAGAGGAGAGTGGAAACGTTGGCTTAAAACTCAACGTTCAAAAAACTAAGATCATGGCATCTGGTCCCATCACCTCATGGCAAATAGATGCGGAGACAGTGGAAACAATGACAGACTTTATTTTCTTGGGCTCCAAAATCACTGCAGATAGTGACTGCAGCCATGAAATTAAAAAATGCCCCTTGGAAGAAAAGCTATGACCAACATAGACAGCCTTTTAAAAAGCAGAGGCATCACTTTGCCAACAAAGGCCCATCTAGTCAAAGCTGTGGTTTTTCCAGTAGTCATGTATGGATGTGAAAGTTGGACCATAAAGAAGGATGAGTGCTGAAGAAGTGAGGCTTTTGAACTATGGTATTGGAAAAGACTCTTAAAGGCCCTTGGACTGCAAGGAGATCAAATCAGTCAATCCTAAAGGAAATCAGTCCTGAACATTCATTGGAAGGACTGATGCTGAAGCCGAAACTCCAATACCTTGGCCACCTGATGCAAAGATCTGACTCATTAGAAAAGGCCCTAATGCTGGGAAGATTGAAGGCAAGAGGAGAAGGGGACGACAGAGGACAAGATGGTTGGACAGTATCATCAACTCAATGCACATGAGTTTGAGCAAGCTCCAGGAGATGGTGAAGGACAGAGAATCCCGGCATGCTGCAGTCTACAGGGCTGCAAAGAGTCAGACATGACTGAGTACCTGAACAACAATATGTAACAAAAAATTCAAATCAAGTCCTACTCCACCAATTACAATAACTCACTGAACTATAAATATTTCATTGACTCTTTATGAATTACTGTTGGTTATGCAAGACTCTGTAACAAATTAAGGTTACTAAATTTATGAAAACAGATTCTTTTGTTTCCCACTATGGACACTTGACTGTACCTCCACTTATATGATCTGTGATGATGCTAATTACAGGGGGAAATAACATTTCTGCTTGGGGTGTGCCTTAGCAGGCATGCTTCTGTTTTCTTTCCACCTTGTTGATGCTAATATGATCAAAAGTACCCCCCTAAAATATTCTCTCTCTTCTGAATTGGCCTGATAGCCTTCCCCATGTAGGAAGTTTCTAACTGCAGCCCCTTCAGCCTCTCCCATTTCTAGCCTGTGGTTCTCAGACATCTACAGCAGTGACATAGTAACCCAAATAGACACCTCCCTGGAAATGACATAACAAAAGGGAGAACCACTTCATCTCAAACACTGACAGAATTTAATGATGTAATCATAATGGCCATATCTAGCATCTAGGACCCATTTGTTGTAGCTCAAATTCATTAACTCATATGTCATTCAAAGTCTGTAAATTACAAGTAATGAAAAATACCTGGCTGGAGGACCCAGACTCGAGAGAAAGCCAATTAACAGCTGCTATAGGGAGGCAGAATCAGTAACAGATACACAAGAGACTGGGAGAACACATGGATACTTCTGCGGGAATCTTACCTTCAGGAAGCTGAAGGAATCCCTGTGGATATTAACAAGAACTACCTACTTGACCAAAATTGTGTCAAGCTTCTCTGAGACCTCTTACAAACCATCCTTGGCCTTCCCAGCATTTGGGCAAGAATCTTGCTTAGGCAGTTTATCTAGAATCCCCCTCAGCATCCTTGATATCCAATCAAGCTCCCCTTCTCCACTCTTGATATTTAATCAAATTCTTTTTAGTAATTTTCCACCTAATGACTCCTTACTCTGCCCCTTCAGCTATAAATCCTCAGCTGCCTCTCTTGTATTCTAGATTGAGTTCAATCTTCCCCACTGCAACAGCCTTAAATAAAGTCTTCCTTGCCCATCTTCCTTCCTTCCTTAACTTCATCTAGTGCAATTTTTCTTTGACAGTTGCCTCAAAGAACTTATAGACATATCCTAGGAAAACTGCTCTTTCAGAAAAAAGATTTAATTCAGGATTTGAGAATACAATCAACATAGAGAATGTTCCAATGTAGAGGACTGAATGGATAAAAGAGCCAATTACCTGAGGATATGAAACAAAATTTTTACTTTTTCCAAGATATGAGAATGTGGCTGGGAACACTGATGGCAAGAGCAGCTTTCCTCGGTTGAATATTTAAAGAAATAAAGAGAATTCTGGCTGATTGAATGTAATACATATATACCTCAACCAGATATGAGGCTTTAAGATCAACATGAAAAACATCTGGGTGCTTTATTAAATTACAGATTGCAGAACACATTCTCTGACATCATAATTTAATAGGTCAAGAGTGAAGCCCAGAATTCTTCATTTGCTACACACACTTGAAGCAGCCTAGAAATCATACTTCAAATTGTTTTCACCTTAAAAAAAATCAAAATTCAAATTAATTAAAGCAAAGAATATTCTATTTTTAAAAGTATAACAAATATTTTGTTGTAATGAGAGAAATAAAAATTAAATTACACTGCAATATCACTTTCACCTACTAAAATGACAGAGAAGCCAAAGTTGGCAACATCGCATATTGGGGAGGGTGAGGGGAGCAAGGACCTCAGACATTACTGTCTGGAGTGTAGATTAATAAAATTCCTTTAAAGGGCAATTTGGAAGTATGTGTAAATATTTCAAAAGCATATATGCTAGGGCATAGCAGATGCCTTTTTAAAAATTTAATTTTACAGTGTTACAAATACACACATTCAATTTTACATATACATAAGAATAATATAAATATCTATAAATAATATTATATATTATTATATATAAATATACAAAGTTATTCATTTTAGCACAGCTTATAAAAACAAAAGATGGGGATGGGGAACCTAAACGTCCAATAGAGGTCTGGTTAAGTAATATATAGTAACCCATATGTTGAAATACCATACATCCTTGGAAAAGAATAAACTGTCACTTTTTGTGATGATATGGAAACCTCTCCAAGATGCATTGATTAAGGGAATGAGGAAAGGCTCAGACTAGTGTGCATAGTATGTTATCATTTGTGTTATCTGAGATAAAAAGCTATATTTATTTCATGTGGTATATATTCATATATGCTTAATATGATTCTGCTGCTGCTGCTGCTGCTAAGTTGCTTCAGTCGTGTCCAACTCTGTGTGACCCCAGAGATGGCAGCCCACCAGGCTCCTCCGTTCCTGGGATTCTCCAGGCAAGAATACTGGAGTAGGTTGCCATTTCCTTCTCCAATGATTGAGAGTGAAAAGTGAAAGCGAAGTTGCTCAGTTGTGTCGACTTCGCGATCCCATGGACTGCAGCCCATCAGGCTCCTCCATCCATGGGATTTTCCAAGCAAGAATACTGGAGTGGGGTGCCATTGCCTTCTCTGAATATGATTCTGGAAGAGATAAAATGGCTATTTGTGGGGAATGTAATTAGGTGGTTGGAAAATAAGAATGGATGCAAAAGTTTGCTGTATAGATTTACATATATGTATACCTTATATATTTATAAATATTTTAATAATTCTAAGTTAAACTGTATTTCATATATAAAATTAAATATAATGATTTTATAAAATAATATATTTTATATATGTATAAAAATACTTTCCCCCAAAGTTATGACAAGGTGGAGACGGAGATCACAAGAGAAACTGCACAATACTGACTTTCTTCTCTGTTTTGCTAATGGAGGAATCCTTGGATCTAACAGGAAATATTCTACTGGATGTATTTTCAGTTTTGTCTCTAAGCAGGTGCATGCTCTTTTCATTAAAGCAAGAGATCCTTAGTAATGGTTAAGTAGTCTGTTGGGGAGGGAGACAGTTTAAATTAGCAAACTTTGTGAAATATTGCAGTACAGCTAAAAATAGGCTGAAAATTTCCTACAAGAACAACATATAATAATTTATTGTGTATACTTCTGTGGATGATTTTAGGCAATGTTTTTCTATATCCCTCAGTTAGCTGCTGCTGCTGCTAAGTCGCTTCAGTTGTGTCCGACTTTGTGCGACCCCATAGACGGCAGCCCACCAGGTTCCACTGTCCCTGGGATTCACCAGGCAAGAACACTGGAGTGGGTTGCCATTTCCTTCTCCAATGCATGAAAGTGAAAAATGAGAGTGAAGTCTCTCAGTCATGTCCAACTCTTTGCGACCCCATGGACTTCAGCCTACCAGGCTCCTCCGTCCATGGGATTTTCCAGGCAAGAGTACTGGAGTGGGGTGCCATTGCCTTCTCCTCAGTTAGCTACTCTTCCTCAAAAAAGTCCCTTGAGGAAGTTGCCATTTCGGGTGATGCCAAACACCATTCACATGGCAACTAGAAAGCTACTTACACGTTACACTGTTCTCACACAGCAGGGACCAAAGAAGTCCAAAGAGAGCCTCACGACGAGGGTGGGATTCGAACCCACGCGTGCAGAGCACAATGGATTAGCAGTCCATCACCTTAACCACTCGGCCACCTCGTCTATTGATAACAGAGTAAAAAAATCATGCCTTCATCACTGCAGTTCTATTCTGGAGCACTGTATCAAATTGCCTTTTTTTTTTTCTTTCTCTTGGTTTAATCCTGACTCAATTCGTGTGATCAGATTTTTAAGAAACATTTCACAGCAACCATAAAATTGAAAATGACACTTAGAGTGGTCCAGTTACTTGGTATATACAAAATGACCAGGTAAAACCAGTACGCTTCGGTGCTTAAACACCTAGATCCTTGTTGAACACAGGAACAAATGAACATAGCCAGGATTTCAACCCTGATTTGTTGTTATGGCTCCAGTCATCTGCCATGTTTTCTCCCAGAGACTAGGGTCCCTCGGCCGCTGGACTCTGCAGTGGAAGGGCCGAATTACCTACATCCTGATTAGAACATGTCCCAGGATACCTGTTTTCTGGGAAAGAACTCGAAACAATAAAGTTTGTCTCTGTGATTCTTTTTTTTTCTTTTAGAAACAGTTTATTTCCATCAACCAGATTCCCATTTTGCAAGTTCTACAAGAACACCTTAGGACCACTCGGTGGTGGTTCCTACCCATTCCGTGGCCTGGGCAGTGGGGGCTGCAGACCAGTCTTCAGTGGAAGGCTGAGCACTCCAGTCTCCAGTGGGGAACTGCTGAATGGGCACGGGAGGCACCTGCACGCCTTCGGACCAGTCTGCCACCTCAGGCTGGGCAGCCGTGAACTCTGGAGCTGGAGCAGTCCATTCACCCTGAAACTCCTCCTTGGTCACAGCCTTCTCAGCTGCTGCCTGCTCTTCCTTATCAATTTCCTCAGGATCTCTGTAGAAGTAGAGGTCCGGCATGACCTCCCACGGGTGTTCTGGGGAGACGGTGCCACGCATGCGCAGGACTTCCCAGGCGAGCATCCACATCAGACCCACTGAGTGCGCTCCCTTGTTGTTGCACGGGATGGCGATGTCCACGTAGCGCAGAGGAGAGTCCGTGTTGCACAGAGCAATGGTTGGCAGGTTAATAGAGGGGCTGGTGGTCAGCCCTGGGATCGGTGACCACCAGAAGCCTCGGCTCCCTGAAGGCGGCCTGGATCTGGTTAGTGAAGGTTCCCGGAGTGAAGCGGCCAGCGATAGGACTGGCTCCAGTGGCAGCAGCAAACTTCAGCACAGCTCGCTGGTCAGTATTCCTAGAGGATATGACACTGACATCAGCCAGGTTTTCAATGGGGACAATGGCCCGAGCGGCCAACAGAAGCTTCTCCCAGGTCCTCTTCAGATTTATGATGTAGATGCCATCACTTTTCCTTTTGTAGATGTACTGTTCCATTTGGAAGTCAAGGTTGATGCTACCTAAGTGGGTTCCTGCTGCAAGGAATTTAAGGACATCCTCCTCCTTCATTTGCAGGACATCGAGGGCTCCGGACATTGTGAAAGCTTCCCTTTAAGTTACGATGGGAATTCAGGACAACGCCGTATGTACCCCTCTCTGGGTAGCGACGAAAGCTGTCTCTGTGATTCTTATGTTTGCTTCTGAAATACGCTGGACTGCTAAAAAGTCGCCTTCATTTCTGCCTCGTTACCTTCTCTGGGGCTTGGCTTTCATCAATCTGTGACATACAGCAACCAGTGAAAAGATGGTTGGACAAAAGTAGAAAAACACAAGCGTTCTGCTGGGCCGTCTTGGTTATAGAGTAGATTGGAGTCTTAGTGTGTGCAATTGATTGCGGCTGCCACAAACACCGAGAAGGGCCAGGAAGGGAAATCCTTGCTCCTATAGGAGCCAGGACGCCTGCCTACTGGTTGTGGTTCTGTCCCACTCACCATGCGGCCTTGTGCAGGCCACTTCACCAGTTCCATACCCACTCTCTCTGTCTCACCTCCACAATTCTCCTCTTTCTCCCACAGGAGGAAGTTGAACTTGACAGCTTCAAGTAAACCAAGTATCAAGAAATGCTTCCACTCATTAGGATTCATCTTCTTTCCTATATTTAGTGCAGAATTTTGGAGATAAATTTGAAAAGACTCTCACATGCCAAAATGCTGTAGCTCTTCCTTCTCATGAAATCTCTGCTTTGGATTTTAACTTGTGGCAAGGGTTACCCTCTTCTTTCCTTCTCATGTCCCTTTACTGAATTTCATAGAATCTTCAACATACAACATATTCTGAACAAAACTACAGGTATTGGCCCATAAAGAGAAGGTCAGTTTCAGTTCCTCCACTTCCCTGCTCTTCTGATACTAAATATTCACCCCCACAGTTGTATTTCTGTTGCTACCTGGTTTCAGGATAACCTCTCCTCTGCTGATCCAGGTCAGCTTTCTGCAGTTCTTGCTCTCAAAGTCTCCAGCCCTCAGCCACTCTAGGTAAGACTCCCACATCTAGAGCTCTATGACTAATCAGCCTAACCTGCTCCCCACGCAAAAGCCAATAAAGAGGCAAGGTTGGAGGAAAGGAAAGTTTTGGACGCCAGCAAACAGTGGGGTACGGTCTCCTGCTCAAAGGCCCACTCCTCACCACTCACAACTGGTGGGCAAGAGCTTTTATAGACAGAGGGAAGGGGCTACATGCAGAAACAGCACAGTCAGCTCTGACAGTCATCTTGGAATTGGTCATCAGTGGTTTGATCAGCATCATCTTGATTGTTTTAAGTACAATTGATGTTTAGTTCTAGGGCCAGTTTGTTCCCTTTCCTTGAAGCCAATTCTTGGAACTCTGGAAGCTTATGTCATGACTATAGTCTGGTCATCATGTAGTTAACCTCTCCACCTATTGGGGGTTTCAGTATCTACAAGACAGCTCACAGGACGTGGCTTAGAATATTATCTATAGCCCTTGAGAAGGAACTAGGAGTGCCGTTGCTCAGTCTTGTCTGACTCTATGCAACCCCATGGACTGTAACCTTCCAGGCTCCTCTGTCCATAGAATTCTCCAGGCAAAAATACTGGGGTAGGTTGCCATTCCCTTCTCCCCGGGATCTTCCTGACCCAGGGATTAAGGCCCTTTTAATGACTAGATAATTATTATTTAGTCTTGTTGGACTCTTTCCCTTTGTTTCTGCTTTTTTTTTTTTTTCACTTCTCTAAACTTACTCTTTGGCTAAAGATTTTCCAAAGACAAAAGGCAGGCAGAGGACATGGGGGACAAAGACTATAGGGTCTTGTTCTATTTCAAAGATGTATTGCAGCTTACTTTCAAATGGGAGAGACAGGAAGCAAATGATAAACCAAATGGGGTAAAATAGTAATAGTCACTAACTCTGGATAAAAGGTATATGGTTATTTGGGGGGGTATTGTTTCTTTTCTTTTCAAAAATTTAATTAGTTTGAAATTGTTTCAGAGTGAGAGAGAAGAGAGACTGCTCTGGACGTGCCGAGAAATCGAACTCTGTGAATTGGGGCCGGGCTCACTCTTTAAAATATAGGAGACTCTCCCCTTTCCTAAATCATCCGAGGTACTAATAATTCTTGATAGCTCCCTGATTCCTAAAGGACTGGTCGCCGATAAACAGAAGCCAGACCTGCCTTGCCTGCTTACCTTTTGTTCTAAGCAAAAGCCCAGCCCAGCCCAGCCCACCCTCGGCCAAGCTCGGCAAAGCAGGAGGACGCCAGAGATTTGCACGAGGTAAATGTTGCTCCTTTGGATGACCTGGGCGCCTACGTGATGCCAGGCACCCAAGCTCATGCTTCCAATTAGTCCTAAGCGATCCGTCCAGGACACCGTGAGCTCTCTGGGATGTTCCCTGCCATCACCACGAAACGCGGAGGATATATATATATATATTTGGCTTCCGGAAACGCGGATGATTTGAGGGTCATTGTTCCAAGGAAGGTCGTGCTGGCCGCGGGAGCTGGAGCTCAGCAGACGCGGACCCGCTTTGACTCCATCTCTGCTGCCTACTCCTCAGCGGGTACCCCGGCTGCCCAGGTACCTGCTTCGGTCTCCTGAAGCCTTGCAAGTGGAAAGGGCAGGAATGGAGGTTGGAGAGTAACAGATAACAGATGGTCTCTTTTCAGCCTCCTTCCTTTAGAATTTCATTCTGTTGTTTTCATCTGAGGCCGCTGCGCAGTCAATTTCGCAAATGGGCATTTCCTAGGCAATTTACTAAATCTTTGAGAAGCAAAGGAATAATGATTATAAATCACGAAAGGAATCCAAGGAAAACTGTTCGCAGCTGGGGGTGTAGCTCAGTGGTAGAGCGCGTGCTTAGCATGTACGAGGTCCCGGGTTCAATCCCCGGCACCTCCATCAGTTTTGAGGGAGATGTAGTTGTGATCACGCCGCTTTTCCTTTCGTCTCACCCTTTAACACCGGGTATCTTCTTTCATTCAGTTTTCTATCTGTATTGCCTTTGTGGCATCCAATTTCCGCCCCGAGACTACTACTACCACCAGAAATGTCCAAGCGATTTTGAAAGATAATTGGCCTAATTTCTTTGGAATCCAAGTTGAAAGCAGAACAGAAGAAAGCAGAAAGATCAACAAGAGACTCACTTTCATTCACTTTCTCCTGAATTCTGAAGCGTTCTTAGAGCAAAACACACACTGGAGGTGGAATAGTAGAAAAATATCGTTTATTTCTTTCTAATGAGCATCTGACCACCCCCTGCTTTCTTTCTTCTCTTGAATCACTTGATGTGGAAGCAGTGGTCCTCAGTTACAACTGCAGGGTTCTATGCATAGGGAAACAATAAAGAATCTGTCATCCTATGTGGTGCCTTCCAAGCCTAAACTGAATGACAGATTGAATGGAGACTGGCTGCTTCAATGAATTCAGACCATTGCCACTTTGCTAAGATTGAGAGTGTGAGAGGTTAAGCATCTAAATATCTCCTGTTGAAAAAATTTCAATCAAAATAAATGACACGGGCTCATTTCAGAAATAAATTTGAGTGAAACGTATTTCACTTCTACTTTCACAACACAAATATCCCACTGTGTGTCTTAACCAACCTAATAATTAGGGCTGATTTGCTTAGACCAGACCTAGTCTGAAATACTGGCTGAATATATGAGAGGCAAAAAAAAAAAAAAAAATCAGTTGTCCCTTTTAAACGTGTTAATTTCTAGGAATTAGTTTTTATTCTTGAAAATTATTCCATACAATATTTTTTAGTAAGTTTTTATGATCTGTATCACCTATTTAAGTCCTTTCAGGTATATTTGTGGTCACATAGATTTAAGTTTTTCACAAGGATATCTACTGCCTGTACTATTTTAATGTGGTAATGGAGGTACTAATCAAGGCATTTAGCATAAAACAGTAATTAGAGGAGTAACTAGTAGATAGGAGGGGATAAAGCTCTCTGTTAGGATTATATACCTAAAAACAACTCCTCAAAACAGAAAAGCTACTACACATGGACAATTTAGTAAAGAACCTAGTTGCAAAATTAATACACATACTAGTGTTCTTAGATCCAGGCTTTGGAGGATTTTGGTTATTGATTCATTGTTTTGAAAGCTGACAAATGAAGGAAAAGAATCAAGTATTTATACCACCTCTCTTATCTAGAGTGTACTTCAGGATAAGCATACAGTTGATGAGGGAAACTTTTTCTCTGTAGAATAATCACTGCTAATACATGCAGAAGGAATTATAAAATTAGATTCAACATTTTGCAACTGATATTGCTTTACTGTATCTAGGTCACAATCATCAATGGCTGCTACAACCATGAGATAAAATTGGATGAGGGAGCTCTGGAATGCATGGAACGGGCTGACATACCTGAAATCAATGATCAATTTCTCATCATTAAAAGTAAGACCAGTACACATCATATGCCTCTTTCTCTAAAAAAATTTGTATTATTTATTTGTGAAAAAAGTCCAAAATTGAAAATTAAAAATTTAGTTCTCAATATATATTTATGCTTTATATTTTATATGAAATACATTTTAATTTTTATTTTCATCAAAGAATGGCTTGTATTTCTTTTTTAAAAAATTTTTAATTGTGATAATTGCCATAAAACACGATATTAGTTTTGGTTGTATATGGCTTCTGTTTCTTGAAAATCACTGTCAAATATAGTTTTCTTTTAGCTTTATTGAGGTATAATTGACAAAATTGTAATTATACAATTACAAATTGTAAAGTTGTAAAATATATTTAAAGTGTAAAACCTGATGATATACATATAATTTTCTTAATAGGGAAGAGAGAAGTTTTGTATTGTTATTATTTCTTATAAAACTTGATCATGTCAGTAATCACTATGAAAGAGTGGAATAAAAATGCATCATAAAAACATAACAATGACTTTTGGTCTACTAATAGGACAACCAGAGTGGAGCAAATATGGAAGGCTAGTTTATGAATGTACCTTTTTTCCCTTCAAAACCAGCTTCCATAATTGAAAAAATGTTCTAACCTCCCTTGAGAATTCTCTCTGCCTGTGCTAATGTCTTTTCTATGGTATATGTTATTTAAAAGCAACTGTTCTTGATATATTGGAGCTACAATCCTTATTAAGCAGGGGTGGAGGGGCTTTGAGCAGTACTTTCCCGGTAACTCAATACACTTAGCTTTAAAAGAGTCCATTATTTATGCTTCAGCATTAATCCTTTCAAGGATTAAAGGGTGAGAAATCAGCTGAAACCGTAGTTCAGCTAAAGTGGAGATGCCGGGGATCGAACCCGGGACCTCATACATGCAAAGCATGCGCTCTACCACTGAGCTACATCCCCACAACTGAAGGAAACTTTTTCCTTTGTTGACCAATAGTGAATACGGTTTACGCTAGACGTTCTGTGTGCTCCTTCAACCTACACTTGTAAAAACATAATCAGGTAGATTTAAAAAATACTTATTAAATAATACCATCCATAGATTCTCTGTACTTTCCCTTAATATTCTTAGAATTTATCACGACTAATCACATAGATTTGTTATTTGACTAGGTGTTTCCTTCTCTAGCAAGATAGCTTCAATAGGGCAGAGCCTGTACTGTTTTCTCTCATAACTCTGTATCAAGCCCTTAGCATAGAGCCTTGCAGATAGCGGCCACTCAATAAAGAGCTGTGAGAAATAAATTACAGGCATATTCTGTTCAGGATGTATGTTACAGAACAGAATCTTCCAGTGAAGTGTGTGTGGGAGAGGAGGATTCACAAATACATATACAAATGATTTCAGTATGACAAGTCCTCTGGCAAGGAAATGCTTATGTAACTAATGGCAGACACAAAGTATATCACATTCTTGGCCAGAAATTGATGGCTTCAGGAGTCTTGAAAGACAAGACTTGGCCAAGAGTTGTACTTAAGGATCAATTTGGCCTTGCAGGATAAGTGGCTGTTCTCACATTTCCACCATAGTTCTAGGCACTAGTGGAGTATGAAGGCCAAAGTGCCCAGCAGCAATTTGCTCAGGCTTGTGGTGGCACTATGTCGGCCAACAGACCTAAGGCAAGAGTTGCGGGTCTGAGATGCATTAGATTATTTTATTGAATTTACCCTTGGCAAACAGCCACAGAAAAATGAGATCCAGTTTGTCAATGGATGGGACAGCCCTAGCCTCTCAGTGACACTGAGATATGGATAGTGGACAAGGTGCTGACGCAGTGTATTTGATAATTCTGCTGGAGACTGGATGGGTTAGATCTAGCATTGTGGACTTCCAAGCTTCAGAACTGCCTCTCTCTGGTGCAAATGATCACTGTGCTTGTTGGAGCAAATCGTTGAGCATTTTTCAGAACTGTTCACAGTCACACCTGCCAAAATCTGTCCTCCTGTTTTTCATCAACAAAAACATAGTCCTTGCTCTCTTTCAGAGGTTTACTTTCAGCATTCAGAGCGCATATTAGGCAGACAAACATTCCTTGCCAGGCCTGTCTATGAATTGGCTTAGGTTGCTCCATTGACTTTCTGGTGTTACTCCTAGCATTTGGAGCTAGGTCACATCTCCAACTGTGCCCCTCCTGCCTCTCAACCCTGCTCTTTCCTGCCTTGACTACTGTGCAGGGCATGGGCGCGACTCCTCAGCTTCCATCCCACTCTTTCCTCTTGTTGCAAGTTCCTCAGCTTCACCTGGTTTACCTCCCCATGGAGGCCGCTTCTCTACCATTGGAACAAGTCTTGTTCTGTCCCAGTCAAGGTGTTCCTGGGGCCTCTGGAGCACTGGAAATCTCCTGGGAAATACCCAGTGCAGTGATAGTGCCCTACCTCTTCCCCAAATTCCTCTGGGTCCAGCTGTGTTGGCAAGAAGGGAGGGTAGGATAACCTACACTTTCCAAGACCTTGGGAAGGTCCCAAGCAATGTGTTCACCTTGTACATTTGAAAAATTTGCATCCATGAGACTTTGCCATAATCAAGGGAGACTGGTACACCGGCTGCCACATCCAAAGAGGCAGCAGGCGTGCAAATGATCCACTTCCCACCCAGGTAAGCACTGAGGAAATTGTGTGTTGGATGTATCTCAGGAAGTGTGTCAGGGCCCCAGTATGGAAAGAATGGACACATTGGTGGCTCTTATTCCAATCCATGGAGAATGGTGGTGCCAGGCCATTTTTAGTGGTAGAGTGATTTTTCTGGTGAATTGCAATAAGGAACAAGCCTCAGATGTGATAACTATTACACTATTGCCTGACAGTCAATGTTCCCAAATTCTTAGAGGACCATCCTCCCAGACTTGAGCAGCGCCAGGTCTAAATGCCTAAAGGGTTCCACCTGCAGACTGCATTGACCAGCTTAGAAGGTGCTAACCTTTGCGCTTTTGAATCCAGTTTGTGATGAGTATCAGGGATTCCAATTACTCCCCACGAAAGAGGAATTCTTTGTAATTTTGGTCAAAAACTGAGTGATTTAGACTATTTCCCTTGTTTCTGATCTATTGGAGGCTGAATAGTTAAGTGAAGTGTTGTTGAGGTCCCTTCTTTCTTTCTTTCCTTCGTCCCTTCTTTCGATCGGTAGTAGAGCTTGTTCTCATGCATGAGATTTGGGTTCAATCTCTGGTGTGTCCAGGTGTGTCCCATTGCAAAATAGCCTTTACCTGTAGATGTGTTTTATTTAGGCTTTTTGCTTTTCTTAACCTATTCTTACTCATCTTATCTTTCTTTCTCCTTCTCTTCCTATAGCTGGTGGCTATATTCTCTAATATTCAGAGGCTTTCAAATATCAAGAGAAATTTTCTGCTGTTTGTAATTAGTATACAACTCATTCAGTTTTAAAAATTAATACTTCAGAATATTCACATACTATTTTCACAATATATGAGAAGCTAAGTTAAAAAATTTAGATACCCCATACACATTTAAACATTTAGCATCAAGCTATAAAAATTCATGCCTAATATGTTAAATTATTTTATCTGTAAATGTTTTTAAATTTTTTCTCTCATTTTATTACAATGAAGTTTAACAGTACAGAAAAGTTACATGATCTTTGTGGATTTATTTTATCTTTAAATGTTGGAAACATCTTACTACTGTGTTATTGTCATAGTATAGTAATGAAGCATTCATCAATACCTCACAACAGTGCTTCTCAAACTTTAGCATAGATCAAAATCACCTCTAGGGTTTTTAACATAGATTATTAACTCTGAACCCACATTCCCAGAGTTCCTGACTCATTGGTCTGTGGTGGGTCTTAGAATTTGTATTCTTAGCAAGATCCCAGAAGATACTGATGCTGCTGGTCCAAAGACCACACTTTGAGAAACACTGTCTCACATTGCAATCTGTTTCTAAAGTGTTGTAGCCTAGATTTACATTTGAATCTTCAGCATCTCTCTTACAATTTTTTATTTCACAGGATATAAGTAGGTTTCCTCACCCGATCTACTAAGTAGGATTTTCCTTCTTGGACCAGGCTGAGATTTATATGCATACTGACTGTGGATAATTCCAAGCCTAGAACCTGAGATTGAAAGCAGCCTGCAGAGTGGCTGTCTCACAGTTCTTCCCCAGATTACAGTTTGGCTTTGTAGTTTGTTGTGTTGTCGCTATTTAGTTGCTAAGTCATGTCTGACTCTTTTACAATCCCATGTAGCCCTCCAGGCTCCTCTGCCATGGGATTTTCCAGTAGTGGGCTTATATTTCCTTTTCCTTTGTACTACAACAAGAAATGTCCCAGTGCTTTGCTGTAGTCATCTATGGTTCTTTTTTTTTTTTTAATATCAGTCTTTCCAAAAGGCCCTTGAACTGAATGACTTTTATGCATGGTCCTGCTGGGGTAAAAGCCAATTTTACAGTTGCTTGTTTGAAACTGGGCCTTGTCAGGTTCAAGAGAATCTGAAGGCTTTAATGACACTGATTTACATAAAACATCTTTCCGACATTTAAGTCCTCTAAAATATTTGCACAACAACGTAAAATACACATATATTTTTTTAATGTGGAAAGTTGACCGCATATATTCATAAAGAAAAGTACCTGAGAGCCACACCACACTTACAGGTTTGGGGATGTAGCTCAGTGGTAGAGTGCCTGCTTTGCATGCATGAGGCCCCGGGTTCAATCCCCAGCATCTCCAGTCTGTTACTGAGTATTCACTCAGTGGTGTTTTTACACGCTGGATAAACAGACAAAGTCGTTCTTCGCACTTTGGATATTTCTGAGCAATTTAAAGTATTACTCTGCTGAAAAAAATATACCCTTGCTTCGATCGCCAAAGTCCCATCAGACTGATCCTATAACTTTCTTTTGGAGGAGGTGAGAAGTGGAAGGGGTCAGAGAGCAAATCAGCCTGAGACAAAGACTAGGTTGGTTTCCACTCCTGTCTTTTTTTCCCAAAAAACTCTTTGACCTTTGTCACAAGAGCTTCTGTCTTAGTAGGTCATAAACAAACATTTTATTTCTCATTTCATTTTAAAAGAGATCATAAAAGTACACTACTGGTATCAGTTCAGTTTAGCCGCTCAGTCGTGTCCAACTCTTTGCGACCCCATGGGACTGCAGCACCCAAGGCTTCCTTGTCCATCACCATCTCCTGGAGCTTGCTCGAACTCATGTCCATTGAGTCGGTGATGCCATCCAACCATCTCATCCTCTGTCCTCCCCTTCTCCTCCCGCCTTCAATCTTTCCCATCATCAGGGTCTTTTCAAAAAAGTCAGTTCTTCATATCAGGTGGCCAAAGTATTAACGTTTCAGCTTCAACATCAGTCCTTCCAATGAATATTCAGGGTTGATTTCCTTTAGGATTGACTGGTTGGATCTCCTTGCAGTCCAAGGGACTCTCAAGAATCTCCTCCAATACCACAGTTCAAAATCATCAGTTCTTCGGTGTTCAGCTTCCTTTATAGTCCAACTCTCACATCCATACATGACTACTGGAAAAACAACAACTTTGACTAGACAGACCTTTGTTGGCAAAATAATGTCTCTGGTTTTTAGTATGCTGTCTAGACTGGTCATAACTTTTCTTCCAAGGAACAAGAGTCTTTTAATTTCATGGCTGCAGTCACCATCTGCAGTGATTTTGAAGCCCCCGGCCCCCTCCGCCCCCCCAAAACAGTGTTTCCACTGTTTCCCCATCTATTTGCTATGAAGTGATGGGACCAGATGCCACGATCTTAGTTTTCTGAATGTTGAGTTTTAAGCCAACTTTTTCACTCTCTTCTTTCATTTTCATCAAGAGGCTCTTTAGTTCTTCTATGAATGAAGCAGGGCAAAGGCTAATAGAGTTTCGCTGAGAAAATGCACTGGTCATAGCAAACACGGTCTTCCAACAACACAAGAGAAGACTCTACACATGGACATCACCAGATGGTCAATACTGAAATCAGATTGATTATATTCTTTACAGCCAAAAATGGAGAAGCTCTATACAGTCAGCAAAAACAAACCGGGAGCTGACTGTGGCTCAGATCATGAACTCCTTATTGCCAAATTCAGACTTAAACTGGAGAAAGTAGGGAAAACCACTAGACTCATTCATGTATGACCTAAATCAAATCCCTTACGATTATACAGTTGAAGTGAGAAATAGATTCAAGAGATTAGATCTGATAGAGTTCCTGAAGAACTATGGACAGAGGTTCGTGACATTGTACAAGAGACAGGGATCAAAACCATCTCAAGAAAAAGAAATGCAAAAAGGCAAAATGGTTGTCTGAGGAGGCCTTACAAATAGCTGTGAAAAGAAGAGAAGCAAAAGGCAAAGGAGAAAAGGAAAGATATACCCATTTGAATGCAGAGTTCCAAAGAATAGCAACAAGAGGTAAGAAAGCCTTCCTTTGATCAATGCAAAGAAATAGAGGAAAACAACAGAATGGGAAAGACTAGAGATCTCTTCAAGAAAATGGGAGACACCAAGGGAACATTTCATGCAAAAATTAGCACAATAAAGTACAGAAATAGTATGGACCTAACAGAAGTAGAAGATATTAAGAAGAGGTGACAAGAATACACAGAAGAACCATACAAAAAAGATCTTCATGACCCAAATAATCATGATGGTGTGATCACTCACCTAGAGCCAGACATCCTGGAATGAGAAGTCAAGGGGGCCTTAGGAAGCATCACTATGAGCAAACTAGTGGAGGTCATGGAATTCCAGTTGAGCTATTTTATCTCCTAAAAGATGATGCTGTGAAAGTGCTGCACTCAATATGTCAGCAAATTTGGAAAACTCAGCAGCGGTCACAGGACTGGAAAAGGTCAGTTTTCATGCCAATCCCAAAGAAAGGCAATGCCAAAGAACGCTCAAATTACCGCACAATTGCACTCATCTCACACACTAGCAAAGCAATCCTCAAAATTCTCCAAGCTAGGCTTCAACAGTACGTGAACCATGAACTTCCAGATGTTCAAGCTCGATTTAGAAAAGGCAGAGGAGCCAGAGATCAAATTGCCAATATCTGTTGGATCATAGAAAAACCAAGAGAGTTCTAGAAAAACATCTACTTCTGCTTTATTGACTATGTCAAAGCCTTTGTGTGGATGACAACAAACTATGGAAAATTCTTCAAGACATGTGAATACCAGACCACCTGACCTGCCTCCTGAGAAATCTGTATGCAGGTCAGGAAGCAACAGTTAGAACTGCACCTGGGACAACAGACTGGTTCCAATTCAGGAAAGAAGTATGTCAAGGCTGTATATTGTCACCCTGCTTATGTAAATTCAATGCAAAGTACATCATGAGAAACACCGGGCTGGAAGAAGCACAAGCTGGAATCAAGATTGCCGGGAGGAATATCAATAACCTCAGATATGCAGATAACACCACCCTTATGGCAGAAAGTAAGAACTAAAGAACGCCTAAGTAGTAGATCCATACGATAGACCATTAGTAGAGAGCCTGAGAGTCATTGAGAATACAAGTGCAATGAGAATCGGTTGTGGAAATAAAAAGTTCCAATCAGTGAAGTTGATCTACCTTTAAAGATGGTATCAGACTAAAAATTCTTTTTGATTGTTAAAACTAAGGGTTCAACTTTTGAGATGAAAAACCAACAGGCCCCGCTGGGATTCGAACCCAGGATCTCCTGTTTACGAGACAGGCGCTTTAGCCAACTAAGCCACAGAGCCAGCTGTTTGATAGCTCCAGCTTCCTTTCTGATCAAATGCTACTCAATTAGGTGAAGAGCTGTGTTAATTAAAGTTACTAAACACGCCGTGGATAGAAGAGACCGGCGGCTCCATGAAGTCGCAGAGTCAGACACGACTGAGCGACTGAGCACACACCCACACTGCTCACTCTCTTCTCGAATAAATAGACCTTATAGAACAGACAGAGCCGCGATGAAGACTCCTGGAACTTAAGCAACAAAACACTTACTTGCTCTCGCACGGTAACGGAGAAAATGTACTAAGAACAACCATGGAATGGGAAAGAGTGGATACGAGCTGATTATTCTTTGTGCAGGAAGGGGCTTCTGTAAGTGAGGCCAGAGACGCTCTTATATTTCACCGGATTGTAGTAACTTAGAATCCTCAAGTGAGTGAAAGTAGAGTGAAAGGCTCTTCTAGCAAAACAGGTTAGTTAGAACTTCAGTCCAATTGATGCCATTCCTGGTTGTTAGGAGATGGCACACTTGTGCACTGAAAAGCAAAACAAACAACCCCAAACTTCAAACACATTTAGACTCTGCTAACAGCTGCCAGCTTGTGCTCGCTCTTGCTTCGGGAAGCAGGAGACTGTCAGCATGGAGGTGATTAGGTCAGAGCTCACTTAACGGTTTTCTGATTCAAATCCCAGGAGCCTTTGCCAGCCGGAGGCTGGGGAATGGCCTCCTTTCCTGCAGCTCCTAGAAGGCGCACAGACGGAAAATACTACTGGCTTGGCTTTGGGAGGCATCAGACTCTTTCTTCTCTATATTGCCTTCTTCAAATTGATGTTCTTTAGTATTAGTGTTTTCCACATGGACCCTCAACTTGTAGAAGCTAAACAAACATTAACTGATTGTACAGTCACGAACCTAAGAATCCATTCTTAAACTGTGAACTCTTGCATCATGATTTTCTGCCTTTAATTGGAGTAAGACCAGTGCTGAAAGGGAGTGAGTTCAACTTAGCAGATGCCACTGTGCATCTACCCAGCTTCCAATGCCTCATCAAAATACAAAATGGAAGGACTGCAAAATTCTTTATTTAACCACGTAAATGCTGAAAGGAGCTCTGAATGATAAGACCTTTGAATCCCAAAGTCTTATTGCTTTTTTGAGTCAAATGTTCTGATATTGCCATTTTGTATCCTATTCAGAATGTTTTTGATGGCTCAGATGGTAAAGCATCTACCTGCAATGCGGGAGACCGGGGTTCAATCCTTGATTCGGGAATATCTTCTGGAGAAGGAAATGGCAACCCACTCCAATACTCTTGCCTGGAAATTTCCATGGATGGAGGATCCTGGTAAGCTAGTCCATGAGGGTCTCAGAGTTGGACATGACCGAGCGACTTCACTCTCAGAATGTTTTTATAGTGAATATAAATGTTTCTTGCTAACCAGGATAGTGATTTTTAAATCTAATCTATACTAACAAACTTCCATGATTAGGACTACACTTCTACTCCATTTATAGTTACTTTTATATTTTCTGAGTTTGGGAAACAACACCTTTAGAATAATAATGGGCTAGGAATCATTGTGTTTCTGAATTCCAGGTAGCTGAATTGTTTACGATCTGGACTAGGTAAATTTCAGTCACAGAAGTACTGCTGGGAGGACAGCATTTAAGGTGAAGTATCTTCAACAAGAGTAATATTACTTTGAACCTACTATGTGTCAGGTATTGAAATCAGCTCAGTTCAGTCGCTCAGTTGTGTCTGACTCTTTGCGACCCTGTGAACTTCCTTGTCCATCACCAACTCCCGGAGCTTGCTCAAACCCATGTCCATCAAAATCAGTTCTATGGATACAACTAGGTACAAGATGGCCACAGATGATAGAAAACAAAACAAGAAATTTTAATGAATGTCAAATATCATAATAAAAGAAGTACAAGATGACAGACGAGCAGCTAACAAGGAGGTGTCAAACATACCAGACATAATAAAAGGGGGGGAAAATAAAGACAATGACTTGGAATAGTGACTTAAAATTTCCTCACCTTGTGGAACAATCATTTCAAATAACTTAGAATTTATCCTAAAAGAAAAATTGCGGGGAAAAAATAGGACCCTTTGAGAATTAAACACAGGGAATTCTATGTGAGCAGATTAGTTTTTCCCAGCACAATTTTTTTCTGTCTCTTCAAGGTTGTTATTTTTAACTTTTATTGGTGAAGAGCTTATTTAAAATACCAAAAAATACAAATATTGCATTTTTATGCATCTAGCACGTTTTTTACTTTGTTCATTAGAACAAAAAGTTGATCTTTTTGTTGCCACTTGTAGCAACTGTGAAATGGATATTCCAGTCCCCTTATCTAACCTTCCTCTCCTTTGATCACCTCATACTATAGGAATTCAAAACATGGTCGTCTGATCGCCTTCCCTGAATATTTAAACTCTCCCAGATCTCCCACATTTTCCTGAGGTCCTGTTGTCCAGATTATGTCTTTGTGAGGAGAAGTGCTCTAGTTGGTTTCATTCCCTTCATCTAGTGTGCTCTCTCTTTGGATCTGAAGGGTCAATATAGATAAGAAAAAAGAGAGACTAGCTTTCTTTTCTACTTACATGCCAGGACATATTTTATTTCAATTACTGAGAGGTCATTAGTCACAATTTAGGATTAAACTATGCAAGGATTGCCCTCCACTACAATGTAGGTCCACTGGATCTCATTTCTCCGAGAAATGAAATGAATAAGGTGTGTTCTTCACTAAATGACCCTGAGTTCACATCTACTTTTCTCTAGCCATAAGACTGTGCAGAAATTACTAAATGGAGTCAAACTCAGGGTAGGCTCAAAGAAATTTCATTACTGGTAAATAAACGGAGTGTTTTTAGTCTTTTACTTCAGTGCTAATGTATAAAGATCCACAAATAGATTTTCCCCAGCCTTCTGCTCTGTGTGTTCTTAGAAAATAGCTCCTTTTTTTTTTTCTCTATCTTTGTTTCTTTTAATATTATTTGGGAGAAAAGAAACCATACAGAATATGAGATCTAGTTTTACCTTTTTAAAATAGTCTTCGCTATTTTATATTGTTGAAACCATTATTACTTTCCTCTTAGGGACCCAGCGTCATATGATAAATTAAAACAAGACTTGCCTTATGAAGTATTAGCTCCAAGTTGTCAATATCAACTCCTCTTTCCTGAGGTAATTTTATTTCAGAAAATGTAGTGCCTTTCCTTGCTTTAGGTCTAGGTCAGAGCCATTTCAAATCACGGATAGATATCCCTCAATTTAAATTTTGGGGAGGAAAGCTTATAGTATACTTGTTCTGTCCTGGATGGCCCTGAATTATTAAATGATGCACTTTCTTCCCAGTAATGAACTTTGCAAACACAGGGATCTCAGGAAATAGCAGTTCTCAGTTCATAGTCCTTGAACAACTGTGGTAGAATAAAAAAAAAAAAAAGAGAGAGACAGAGAAGTGTTTTTCTCTATTTAGCAGACTGCTATGTGAAATTAAGTTACATCCCCATCCATCACCCCACCTGCCCTTGACTTGGCCAAGCTGGGGACTACTCATGTATCTATGACCACCTCAGTCACTAGTGGTGTCTCTAAAATAAGGTTAGACTGAGAAAGGGATAAGCCTGCAAGTCTACCTCTCATACGTCTCCTCCTACCTTTGTGGATATTTGGAAATAATTTAAATAGAGACTTTCTAGGCCAGCAGTTCTCAACTGTAACTGCATATTCAAATCACCTAGTGATCTTTTTAAAATGCTGGTGTCTATTCCACTCTCTGGACAAATTAAACTAGAACCTCTCAGTGCAGAATCCAGGAATCAGATAATTTTAGAGCTCTCAAGGTGATTCCAGTGTGCAGCCAAGTTGGAGAATAACTGCTTCAGGTTGAAAGAAATTTATGAGCTCAGGGAAACTGCATTGATTTTTATCTTCCCTCATCCCTTCCATCACCCAGTGCACATTTTACCTGCCAGATAAAATAATTTAGTCAGGACACTGTTCTTAAACTGCACCTAAACCTTTTTTATTAGTTAAATTAAGGAGGGTCTTTTCATGGGTTTGGGATAGAGAAATCTTAAAAAACAAAACAAACAAACAAACAAACAAAAAACCACCTTTGATGGAGTAGGTGACCTGAAGTGACAACAAAAGCAGGTAGTCATTACAACTCAAAACTGGTTTCTAGGCAGAACTGTTGATATCTCACAACTGCTAGCCTTGTCTGTGGGTATATGGCACACTGAAAATGGGACAAACAAGGAATGAAATAGTTTGTGAACTATTTCTTTATTGATGGCTTAGCTGGTAAATGCTACGGCTACTATTTTAAGTTTGTCCAAAGTGTTCTAATATCTTTAAAGCTGTGTTGGAGCTAAACTATTGTAGGCCTGTAATAAGTATTGATAAGAGCAATTGTTCAGTAAATAACAGCAGAGAATGATTTAGCTAACAGAGTGCAAACCTCAGTGCACCACACTTTCAAAGGCCCATTTTAAGACCCATTCTTTAATCCTGTGGTTTTTTTCTTAGTCAGGAAGCACAAGCACTAGATTCACCCACGAACGACAGACCAAATCATTAGAGACCAACAGAAAGGATGGTTGCCCTTATTATCTTTTTAAAACTGGACCCTGTACCTCTAAGAACTTGGAGCCCTTGACCACAGCCTCCAAGAGCCACATAGAGCTGCCCAGAGGCCTCCCTGAAAAATAAACAGAAGTACAGAAAAAAAATTTTTTTTTTGAATTTCCTTCATTTGCTCATGTGACAGGGTGTCATGAATTGGAAATTGAGGCAAAAGCACCGAGATCCAAGAAATGTTGCATTCCAAAGGGGACTAGCCCTTCATCAAAACAAAGGAGCTGGCCAAGGAAAGTACTTACCCACATGAATGGTATAAAAGGGCTGGGTTTAGGAAAATAAGTTGTTTTTTTTAAGAGCGTTAAAGTTTTTAGAATCAGTGAGGTAAATTTAAGAGACTACAAAAGAAATCAGTATAGAAGGAATTAAATCCACACTGATATGAGAGCCGCGAGCTCACTGGCAAAACACACTGAGGGGAAAACGTGTCTGTAGCAAAATGTTTCACTTTCACTCCTTTGTGTTCGATTTCTGAGAGAACTGTCACGTTTTGAGAAGCGAAACGTATCCAATGCTTTCACAGCCTGGGAAGAGTTTCTTTTCTTTCTAGGCAGCTTCCGGTGAAATCCATCTTTCTTACTGAGCCTCTAGGTACGAAACCTGAGTCTGGAGCTACCATCCCATCCCCCACCCCAAACCCCAGCAGAAAAGCTAAGTGAAAATCCGAAATCTTCTAATTTAGAGTTTAAATGGATAACTGTCAACCCCCGCCACCCCCGCCCCCCGCCATGGAATAGCGACCAACGTCATTTCTGATTTCACTTTGTGGAAAACATCTCTAATCCCTGCTGAGGACGGAAAGGAATAAAATTTTAAAACGTAAGCATTACTAGCATAACCCGAGCAAAGTATAAGTACCCGGCGGCAAGAACGGTTAATCTTTAGGTTTTACAGGAATGGACTGTGGCCATTCCATCCCTTGGAGAGATGTATTTCCGGAGCTGAAAAGAAACAAAAGCTTGGAGATGCTGGGGATCGAACCCGGGACCTCATGCATGCTAAGCATGCGCTCTACCACTGAGCTACATCCCCACTCTAACTAATTGGGCTTTTCTAAACTATCTTCATGAAATAAAACAAATTTACATTTTAAATTATTTTGCTATTTTCTGAAAGATACAATTCCCACCCTTGATTTTATAGTACTGTATTACCAAGGAATTCTGATTAGCCTGTGTCTTGCAGACATTCAGAGACTGATGAAGATACAATGAGCTCGGAAATCAGAGTAGGCAACAGCCTCCCAGACCTTTCTTTCCAGAGCCCTTTTCTCTTTTGTCAAAAGATGTGTGAGACAAAGGAAAATTCCTTACAGGAAAGATAAAAAATAGTTTGCCAATGACTGTCTTTAATTATGAAACCTACCAAACTGTCTTCAATTCTGCATCCCATTCCTGGACTCCAGAAACCGCTATGCAACTATTCTTAGAAAACAGGGAGCCAGTGAAGGTATTTCTGTTAAAAAAGTAAGTTCCTTCCACTTTTAGCAACTGAGAGGACTGAAAGGTGAAGATGTTGGTTTGCTTCCTGCGGCCTTCTGATCCTCATTTAATTCAAAGAATACACATCAAATTCAGGGAACATGAATCCTCGGATCTTGCTCTGATTCTTCAGAAAGAAAAGCCAGAAAGTAAGAGATTTGTCACTTCTAACACTGAGGCAAATCCTCTGCTTTCATGGTGCTTGTCTTCTGCAGAGTGAGTGGTTCTTTAGAATTCAGACCACTCTCTCAACAAGAGATGCAAATCAAAGTTTTCTCCCGCCTAGTCCCCAAATACAAAAACCTGTGAGCCAATCTGGAAGAATGAATAATAATGTCAAATAGAAACAAAAGGAAGACTGAGGATACAGCATGCTTACAGGCGTGGAAGTGTATGTAGTTCAGAATGGTTGGAACTGAAAGGACCAAGGCAGAGAAATCAGCTTGACAAGATATAATCAGCATTTCTCATCCTTTCACCTTGCTAAGATAACCTAAATTTTATTCATATAGTAAGAATTTGCATAAACCATGAATCATCTGAAATAATTATGGTTTTTTCATTTCCTTTTGCCAGGGATTGTTTTCATGGTAGTGCCATGACCCTCTGGTGGGTAGGATGCACTAGGCAATCAGCCTAAAATTTTTGGAATTTTTTCCTTCAGGATAAAAAGAGAAACATGAGAGATGAACCACACATCTTAGTTTAGCATTGACATTTTATTTTCAAGAAAAGTTTTCTGTAACAATCTGGAAGCTTGAGAGAAACAGATAAAAATTACTTTTGGGGGGTAAATAATGATAATTCCTTTACAAGAAATGTAAAAAAAGGCTTTCTGGAAATATTAGTTTTCTATTGCTGAATAGCACTCCAAAATTCACAGCATTAAAAAAACTGATGCTTATTATCTCAGATTCTGTGGGTCAGAAACTCCACTGTGGCTTGGCTGGGTAATTTTGGTCCCAAGAATCTCCTGAAGTTGAACTCCAGGTATGAACAGTGCATGCAGGGCTCTGGAGCATGGACTGTGTCTGGGGGATCTGCTTCCCACATGGCAGATTCACATGTGGGTAGAAAGCCTCAATTCCCCCTCATATATCATGGTGACTGAGTCAAGCAGGAGAAGACTGCACAAGGGTGTGATTACCAGGAGGTAAGGATCCTGGGGGGGAGGGCCGTTTTGAAGGTTATCCTTAATTGTGTATCAGTATTTATTACAATACCTGATATAAGTAAATTTGTGAACTAGTTTTTAAAAAGTAAATGTGTGGATGGATAGACAGACAGATGCTTGCATCTCTGAAGGAATAAACAGGAGGACACTTTCAGTGGCTACTTAAGAGATTTAGAAGTGAGAAATCATGAAATTTGGCTTCAATCCTCTTAACTCCATTAGAAGAAATGGAAACTGTATAAAAATGTATAAATTGTCAAAACTAACATTAAAAAGTTATAGAAAATCTGATTCAATATACAGCCATTTAAAAAACGGAATTTAAACAAAATTTCCAATCAGAGACAAACTTACTGGCATGTTCTATGAAATCTTAAAGGAAACAATAACCTCCGTGTTGTATAAAATATGCCCCCCATGCACAAAATGGGAAAACTATAAATTATTTTAGGTTAGCATAATATCTATATCAACACCCCGTGGAGAAAATATAAGAAGGGATAATTATAGGGCCATTTTAGTAATAAGCACAGAGGCAAAAATGTCTTAAAAAAGAGCAAACAGACTTCCAGTTTCTGGTTCCATATATAAGATGCTTGAAAGTCACCACTTCATTCTGTCAAGAAGGAAAATATGAACAGAGTGAAAAATCAACACCTCTCCTAGAATTTATAAGAGAGGTGAGGACACAGGGCAACTGGCTGCCCCCAAGACTGGAGAGATATACAGGTGAATAAAGGGAGTCATGACTTACCTGAGCAGTGACTCACAAGTGGAAACCACAGGAAGAACCAATACCTGAACTGTTGATGATTTGCTTGAGGACCCAAGTAGGCAACTCTGATCACTAAAAACTTCAGGGACACTGAGTCACCGCTTGGGCAGGGTAGAGGTGGGGTCTCCACATTTTTGTGTGATTTACCCCTAGGACTTTAACCAGATTCTCACATTAACCATCTAAAAATCGGGGGTGGGTGGGTGGGGTGGGGCGCACGTAATTCCTTCATTCTTCCAGCAGAGGGGGAAGAAGAGGAGCCACATTGAAACATACCAGTGCTATTGTTCTTAACAAGGCCCGATTTCTAAAGAACCCATTTAACCAGACCTTAACCAGCTGGGGTTTTGTCAGAGCCTAATTTACCCAGAAGAAGGGAAATACTCAATTCCAACTGTCTCTAGATTTTCACATGAGAGAAGGAAAAACCCACTCCAGCATCCTGTAGCTATCCTGTCCCACCTAAGAGTGAGAGGAGACAAAACTGAGAAACAATCGTGAAGTTCACCAGCCAGAGACAAAGGGTCAATAAAAGACAGACCTAATCGTAGGTCTATAGAAAGCTTCTCCCCCAGCACCTCACCACCGCATTACTAAATTCCTGTTTATCCTTTTATCAAGTACACCATGTTGGGCTATCCAGAAAAAATTACAAAGCATATCAGAAGGCAAATAATAATTTGAAGAGACAGAGCAATAAAAGAACCAGTTCAGTTCAGTTCAGTTCAGTTCAATCGCTCAGTCGTGTCTGACTCTTCGCGACCTGGTGAATCGCAGCTCGCCAGGCCTCCCTGTCCATCACCAACTCCCGGAGTTCACTCAGACTCATGTCCATCGAGTCTGTGATGCCATCCAGCCATCTCATCCTCGGTCGTCCCCTTCTCCTCCTGCCCCCAATCCCTACCAACATCAAAGTCTTTTCCAATGAGTCAACTCTTGGCATGAGGTGGCCAAAGTACTGGAGTTTCAGCTTCAGCATCATTCCCTCCAAAGAAATCCCAGGGTTGATCTCCTTCAGAATGGACTGGCTGGATCTCCTTGCAGTCCAAGGGACTCTCAAGAGTCTTCTCCAACACCACAGTTCAAAAGCATCAATTCTTCGGTGCTCAGCCTTCTTCACAGTCCAACTCTCACATCCATACATGACCACAGGACAAACCATAGCCTTGACTAGACAGACCTTAGTCGCCAAAGTAATGTCTCTGCTTTTGAATATGCTATCTAGGTTGGTCATAACTTTCCTTCCAAGAAGTAAGTGTCTTTTAATTTCATGGCTGCAATCACCATTTGCGGTGAGTTTGGAGCCCAAAAAAATAAAGTCTGACACTGTTTCCATTGTTTCCCCATCTATTTCCCATGAAGTGATGGGACCGGATGCCATGATCTTCGTTTTCTGAATGTTGAGCTTTAAGCCAACTTTTTCACTCTCCTCTTGCACTTTCATCAAGAGGCTTTTTAGCTCCTCTTCACTTTCTGCCATAAGGGTGGTGTCATCTGCATATCTGAGGTTATTGATATTTCTCCTGACAATCTTGATTCCAGCTTGTGTTTCTTCCAGTCCAGCGTTTCTCATGATGTACTCTGCATAGAAGTTAAATAAGCAGGGTGACAATATACAGCCTTGACATACTCCTTTTCCTATTTGGAACCAGTCTGTTGTTCCATGTCCAGTTCTAACTGTTGCTTCCTGACCTGCATACAGATTTCTCAAGAGGCAGGTTAGGTGGTCTGGTATTCCCATCTCTTTCAGAATTTTCCGCAGTTTATTGTGATCCACACAGTCAAAGGCTTTGGCATAGTCAGTAAAGCAGAAATAGATGTTTTTCTGGAACTCTCTTGCTTTTTCCATGATCCAGCAGATGTTGGCAATTTGATCTCTGGTTCCTCTGCCTTTTCTAAAACCAGCTTGAACATCAGGAAGTTCACGGTTCACGTATTGCTGAAGCCTGGCTTGGAGAATTTTGAGCATTACTTTACTAGCATGTGAGATGAGTGCAATTGTGTGGTAGTTTGAGCATTCTTTGGCATTGCCTTTCTTTGGGATTGGAATGAAAACTGACATTTTCCAGTCCTGTGGCCACTGCTGAGTTTTCCAAATTTGTTGGCATATTGAGTGCAGCACTTTCACAGCATCATCTTTCAGGATTTGAAATAGCTCCACTGGAATTCCATCACCTCCACTAGCTTTGTTCGTAGTGATGCTTTCTAAGGCCCACTTGACTTCACATTCCAGGATATCTGGCTCTAGATGTGTGATAACATCATCATGACATGGCAGGAATTTTAAAAACTATGATTAAAATGATAATGGATCTATCTAACGAATAAAGTAGCTAGTATGCAGGAACAGATAGGCAATGTAAACAGAAAGATGAAAATCCTAAAAATACCAAAACAGAAGAAATGCTCAAGGTTAGAATACATAGTAATGGAAAGGAAGAATGCCTTTGATGAGCTTAGTACAATAGGCATAACTAAGGAAAGACTCTGAACTTGAGGATGTATCAGTAGAAACCTCCAAAACTGAAAAACAGAACAAAGACGGGCGGGGGGGGGGGGTACAGAATATCCAAGGGCTCTAGGACAGTCCAAAAAAATATATATATATATAACATGTGTAATGGGAATACCATAAGGAAAAGAAAGAAAGAAATAGAATATTTGAAACAATGACTGAGAATTTCTCCCAAATTAATGTCAGACAGTAAACCACACATCTGGGAAGTTCAGAGAGCACCAGAAAGATAAATGAAAAAAGAAACAACAACAACAACAAAACCTATATATAAGCATATCATTCTCAAACTAAAGAAGATCAAATATAAAGAAAATAATCCTGGAAGAGGTCAGAGGGAAAAAACATCTAGACTATAGAGGAACCAAGTCTAGTGACTTACATGTGACTTCTATTAAGAAACTATGCAAACAAGAATAGATTACAGTGAAATATTTAAAGAAGAAAGCCACAACCTAGAACTCTGTGCCCTGAAAATTTTGAAAAATGAAGGAGAAATAAAAACTTCTCAAACAAAAATGGAGGGAATCTGTTCCCTGTATACCAGTCTTTTAAGAAGTGTTAAAAAAAGTTCTTTAGAGACAAGAAAAATAATAGAAACTCAAATCTTCATAAGGAAAGGAAGAATATCAAAGAAGGAATAAGGGAAGGTAAATAAAAACTTTTATTTTTCTTAGTTTAATTGATCTGACAGGTAAGTTTGTTCAAAATTATAATAGCAACAATGTATTTGATTATGAGATTATGGCTATATTGTATACATATGTATGTTTACATGTAACTAAAATAAATGATAGCAGTGATACAATGGCTAGGAGGGAGGGAATTTTGGATTTTTTCCCTATTACAAGGTAGTTACACTACCTGTGAAGAAGTATAGTTTTATTGGAAGGTGACCTTGGATTAATTGCAAATGTATACTACAAACTCTAGAGCAACCACTAAAAAAAGTTAAGGAATTAACTGATAAGCTAAGAAAGGAGACTTAAAAAAAAAATGTTTTGTGGTTCCTCAAAATTTTTAAATAAAAATTAACTGCCACATAATGCAGCAATGTAACATCTGTGTATACATTATTAATATTGTGACTTACAATAAGAAATATATATTTGGTCTTCATCCCTGCTAATGGCAAAGAGTTCTTAAAATCGTTAGACTTTTCTAAGGTGAGAGGAGCAAAAGTGTTTCTGTTATGTCAATGAGGTAAGTTTTGGCTTGCCACTAGAATTAGGAGCTGTTTGTTAGAACAGAACAGTCGCGCTATTAAGGGTGCCGATTTCTTTGGAAGGGATGATGCTAAAGCTGAAACTCCAGTACTTAGGCCACCTCATGCGAAGAGCTGACTCATTGGAAAAGACCTTGATGCTGGGAGGGATTGGGGGCAGGAGGAGAAGGGAACGACCGAGGATGAGATGTCTGGATGACATTACTGACTCGATGGACGTGAATCTGAGTGAACTCCGGGAGTTGGTGATGGACAGGGAGGCCTGGCGAGCTGCGATTCATGGGGTCGCAAAGAGTCGGACACGACTGAGCGACTGAAATGAACTGAACCGAACTGAACCAACTCTGCCTTCTATGTCCACAGGCTATTCCTAACCTTTACCACATTCCCAGACCTCCTGCGTTGGACTGTGACTAGCTCTTCTCCACAGAAATCTTAAGTAAAGCCAAAGATGAAGTGAGAAATGAAGAAATTTCTCTTACGGTCCTGGGTGGATCTTTGAATACCGATGTACAACTACTACACCAATACTAAAACACATGCTACGTTCTCCTCTCCTTAAAAACATATTACTGAGATATTTTAATTATTTTCCAGTGCAAAGTTGGAATGGATAGAACCTCCTTTAATTGAGATAAATAATTCTTTGAAATGCAGCTGTTTTCCCTCTTCCTGACATTCATAGGATGAACTTACTTCTGAATTGTCTCTGGCTTTGTACTGCTTGCTGCCTAATAAAACATCCCAAGGAGTTTTCCAGGAAGCAGAGAAAATCGTGATGGTAGTTAACCAAACGGAAGACCAATAAACACATATATGGAAAACTGCTATATTTAAAGGTCAAGATAATGGCCCCCAAATGAGAAAGAGTTAAAATATTTTGATTTAACAATTTAAGGCCAAAGTCTGAATTAGACAGCCACAACAAAAGTAGAACTACATGGAGATGCCGGGGATCGAACCCGGGGCCTCATACATGCGAAGCATGCGCTCTACCACTGAGCTACATCCCCTGGCGAAAACCTGCTGCTGGGTAGGATTCCTGTGCTTTTAAAAGGTCAATGCGTTTTGCACAATTTGGGGTATCTTTTTATTTCCAACCAGATAGTAACCATCATTGAGGATGAATTACACTTAAAGCCGCTTTCGGATTCTATCCAAGTAATCCCCTTCGGAGATGCAGTGACAACATGCAACTCAAATCGTTACTGAGAGCAAAGCCCAATTTCATTCAGTAGCTTCAGCACAAGTGCTTTCTCTCGCGTTGGCCAAATCGAATCCCATGTGGAAATCACTGGGAGGTTTTTTTCAGAACGCTGAAGCATGGTCTACAAGCCAAAGGCTCATAGAAAATGCGATTCGCGCCCCCGCCCCCCCACCCCTCACCCCCGTTCCCCCCACTCCGCCGCCCTTTTCTTTGTAGCTGAATGGTTGAACGGTCAAATGACTCTTCGGAGCTGCGTCTTTCTACTTGCTCTCGTTTGGAGCAAAAAAGACAAACGACAACCAAACCACAAACAAAAAATGTCCAGATTGTTGAAACTGTGAAAATCTTGCCCCAGTCTTTGTCGCCAGAGGCAACGGCTCTCTCCACAGAGACCTTCTAACTCTCCTGAAATCTGAGTGGTTATCTGCGAACTGTGGCTTCATGAAAAATCTTAGATTTAAGAAGCCCGAATTCCCTGTTTCCCCCTTTCCTTTATCCACTGGCCAGCTTCTCGTTCCGCAGGCTACTCCGCAAAAGAATAAACCTGGTCAGTTAGGAGCGCTCATCTGCAACCTAAGAACCTAAGACGGGTAGATGTTTTTCCCCTACCCTACACTACTTTATCATCCTAAATCCCAGATGAAAAATATTGGTGAGCCATCAGCCAATCAATGAGGGAAAATATATAAAGTGCTAAAATAAGCCTTTATTGTTTAAACCATTGAGATTTTGTGGATGTTTTCTTTAACATCATAATCAAGCCTATATTTAGTGAAACAGGGAAATTATCCCTTTTGTTATATGAATAGCAATTCTATTTTCCCAGTCTGAAATTTGTCATTGACTTTGCTTGTGGACTTTTCCTTGTTATAGAGGAGGCTTTGCTTTGTTTTGTTTTACTCTATTATTATCCAAATAATGCATATTGCAGAAAATTTGGAAAGTAAGAAAAGCATAAATATATTAAAGAAAATTTACCTATACTCTTACCACTCTTTCAGAAGCTCTTTTGAAATCAAATTTGTCAAATGTTCCTTTAAATAATTTTGGATTTTTAATTCATTATTGGAATAACCTTCCCCAGTCCAAAGTTATTAAAAATTTTACTTGTGGTTTTGAAGTACTTCTAAATTTTGTATTAATAAATTTCAAACACCGTTTGGAATTCACCCTGCTGTAAGTTGTGGGATATTAAATCAAAATTTTTTTGTCCAGGTAACTACTCATATTTGCCATCTTTACTCATAGTGGGCGATTATAACCCACTGTGCTCGGTGTTTACAGATCTAGCAGTCAGAAATAGAGTATTTACTCATAATATTTGAACTGTACAATTTATCTAACAAATGAATCTAACAGATAATTGTTAACAGATAAGTCTAACATAGAACTCCTGATAAGAACAGAGTTTCTCATAATGAAAATAGCATTATACCAATTAGGAGAATCTAAAGCCTAACTACAAATTCTTTGTTTTACTCCCCTCCTTGCTTTTTTTTTGTTTTCCCCTGAAAGTTATAGTGACTCTTGTTCTTTTCAAATGTGTATCTGAGTTTCCTTTCAGATGTAAATTTTACCTTGTTTATGATAAAGTCTTTTGTTGAAAATATGTATATCTGAATCTCTTTTCAAATATATATTTTATCTTTTTACTATGATGTACTCTGTCTTCAAAGCATGCACACACTTGAATAGCTTTTTTAAAGTATATACCAACCTACTGAAGTTAATTTTCTTGTGAATAGAAGGATCTCTCTCCCCGGTGACTCCCAAAGTAGTTTCTTGAAAATTGAGGGATTCAGAGTCTTGTGGAAATGTGACCACTGACTTAGAAAAAATTTAAATATGGCTTTTTGCATACAAGAATAATGGGGGAAATACCCTGGAAGGAATACCCTGGAAGAAATAAATATCCAGTGGATTTTTCACTTCTAAGTCTTAACTCATGTATTTTTATGAGTGAATGATTTGGGTAGAAGAAAATCATTGTCATTCACACACACACACACACACACAAACCATATATTTAGTCTTTAGGCATAGGAAAGACAAAGGATGGTGAACTAACATGGAACTAACACTGAGTCATGTCCAACTCTTTGTGACCCCATGGACTGTAGCCCATCAGGCTCCTCTGTCTAAGAATTGTAGAAGGATATTAAATATTAGCACTTTATCAGAAAGAATTCAGGTAATCTTGCATAGTGGCAATTTACCAGTATTTGCACATAGCCTCTCCCAGACTTTAGTCCTTAATAAATCCCCAAATAAAACTGAAACTTACAGCTCCCACATTGTGCATTTTTATTTCAGTCAACATCTGTCAACAGAAGGAAAAAAAAAAAAGCACAATGTGAGAGTTTGAGTTAAGTTTTATTGGGGGCAAAATGAGGACTATAGCCAGGGAGTGGTATCTCAGATAGCCCTGAGGAACTGCTCTGAACAGGTAGCAGGGAAGATCAGTATTATATATTATTTTCGTGAAAGGGGGTACATGCAATCAAGCACACTTTTTGGCAGAGGTTTGCTGGTAGTCAGGAGGAGCAGATGTCACCATTAATGATTTTAGTGCTTTTCTAGATATAAGAAAATGTAAGGACTTGGGGTCATAAAATCTCCTGAAAATATCCGTTTGAAGGCCTGTTCTGCCGGTTTTTTCCTGGAGCACAGAGTGCCTCATTCCTGATCTCCACTCTGAATTCCTTTCACGGTGTGTTGAAGGTCAGCAGCTGCAGTGGCTAATGACTTAAATCCTTGGAGAGGCAAATGGCAAAGTGGCAATTTTTAGTTGGCATACTTCATAAATATGAGTGAAATTTTGCATATAGATTTTGAGTGTGAGTTACAGAACTGCTTTAATTTGGAAGCATTTTGCACATTTATATATTTTCTTCTGTTTATTCAAATATATTAGTTCTTATAACTCTGTTGTCCAATATGGTAACCACTAGCTCAGGTGATTCTTGAGTACTTGAAATATGACCAGTCCAATTTATGTGCTGTACGTTTAAGATGCACACCAGATTTCAAAGAATTAGTATGAAAAAAAGAATGTAAAATACTTAGGTACTATGTTTACGTGGATTATTTTTTTCTTTCATTCTTTTTTTAATAGCTTTTTATTTTGTATTGGTATACCACTGATTAACAATGTTGTGACAGTTTCAGGTTAACAGTGAGGGACACAGCCATATATGTACATGTATCCATTCTCCCCCAAACTCCCCTCCCACCCAGGTTGCCACATAACACTGGGCAGAGTTCCATGAGCTATACATTACATCCTTATTGGTTATATGTGAACTATTTATTGACATGATAAAGTCAAGTGTTGCCCTAAATGTCGTAGACTGAGCGTCGAGAATGAAAAGAGCCATGAAATCTGGTGCAATAGGTCAGGGGACCTGCAGCCTCTATTGGACTGAGGTGCAGAGTCCACTCTGAGTCCAGCTTGTATTCCTAATTGCAGACTACAAGACTTTTTTTGATCTTAACTCTCCCAAGACACTACACTGATATAGTCCAGATCTCCTCGTTTTTTACCCCAGGCCATTCCCTCCTGGGCTAGTCTCAGGAACAATCAGCAAGTGTGTAGGCAGTGTTCTTGCCTGCCGCTGACCTGGTGTTCCAAGGTCCATGCTTTCATGAGCCCAGTCACACTCCCTTCTGAGTCTGGCCTTGGGGTTTGTAACAAGGAGATTATTCTTAAGAAAAACATGAAAGATAATCATTAACACAGTTTCTTAATATATGCTGTTTTTCCAGGTGCTATTTCTGTGGAATTTCTCAAGGCTATGAAAGTACATTATTAGGAATTCCCACTACAGTTAGGGAACTGTTGACCAAAACCACCTGCCTTGGCCAGGCCTGCATGCTTGAGTTGTCACAGGCAACAGGAGTTCTAGATAAGGAACATGGTGCTGCCACTGAAAACTAACTGGGAGAATTCAGAAGGGGCCAAAGGCTGGAGAAGATGACCAGCCTTCCAGAGTCCTCCCTGGGATCTGTCTTGGTTGAGTAATGTGCATGCCACCAGGGAGCACCCTGAGATTATGGGCCAAGCGGGATGACTGTCTAGAGATACCACAGAAACTAACCCCATTACCATAAAACCTGAGACTACAGCCATGTGGCAGATCAGTTCTCCTGGGTTTCCTTACCTTGCTGCTCTCTACTTAGGCCCCCTTCTGCAATAAATTTCTTTGTCAGCACAATGTGCCTCCTCTGACATTTCCAAGTGTGAATGTGAGCCCATTCTTGGACCCTGGAAGCAGGTCCCCCTTCCTGTAACAGTAGTATTTTAGATATATTGGATTAAATTAAATGCATTATGAATTTCACTTGTTTCTTTTTATTTTTTTCAATGTAACTTCTAGAAAATTTAAAAATTATGTATGTGGTTGGCATGCATGATTCACATTATATTGGGCAGTGCTTCCCAATTTACCACACTTTTGCTGATATCAGAAATATACAAGACCCCACTTGGCATTGTTTTTTTCTGTCACAATGTAGAGTAATGATTTACCAAGGACACTGGACATAATCTTAGTTGTGCTTTACACCAAGACACAGAGACAAGTTAAAACCAGCCCCATTTCCCCATCCCACCTATTTCTCTCCCTCATTGAGACTGGTCATTTTTCTGTTTCCTATTTTACATTCTAGAGATCTGAAGAATCTTTTGGACCAACTAAGAGACAAACTCTTTCAGACAAATGGAGTCCTTCCAAGTTCAAAATCTACTTCATGGGATTTCTGTGAAGAAGAACAAAACTCTCATACAGTCAGAGGCCAGCAAAAAGGAGAAAGCAATCACCTGACCTGGATTTCTAAGCATTTCCTGGGATTTCTAAGGAAGTTCAAGGAACATAATACTATCTGGAGTCCATGATCACTCTGGCTTAAGACACACTTTCCCGGAAATACCATTAATGAGTTCCCAATCTTCAAATCACAATAAGCCCTTTTACATTCTCGCTCTACACACTCTCTTCCATGATAAGAAAAACCTCCTTAAACACAGATTTCTGCAAAGTTGCCATCTTAGGGGTTTCACTGTGGCTCCCAAATACCTTCACAAGACTGAATCTTAAATTTGCAGGCATCTTCTTGTTCAATCGCTCAGTCATGTCTGACTCTTTGTGACCCCATGGACACAAAAGGCTTCCCTGTCCTCCACTATCTCCCGGAGTTTACTCACACTCATGTCCATTGAGCTTGTGATGCTATCTAACCATCTCATCCTCTGCTGCCCCTTCTCCTTTGCCTTCAGTCTTTCCCAGCATCAGGGTCTTTTCCAGTGAGTCGATTCTTCTCATCAGGTCGCCAAAGTATTGGAACTTCAGCTTCAGCATCAGTCCTTTCAATGAATATTCAGGACTGATTTCCTTTAGGATGGACTGGTTGGATCTCCTTGCAGTCCAAGAGACTCTCAAGAGTCTTCTCCAGCACAACAGTCCAAAAGCATCAATTTTTCCGTGCTCAGCCTTCTCTACAGTCCAGTTTGGCACATCCCTACATGAGTACTGGAAAAACCATAGCTTTGTGCTATTTGTCGGCACCTTGATCATGTTCAAACCCAAGCTCCTCCTCTTTCCAGGCTCGATCTAACACCCACAAAGCAAAAAACACAACAAACTACCCGCCAGCAGAAAGGAATTCATTCTTCTCCATACCCATTCCCCCATGGAGGAGTCCTGTTTCTGGCTTATTTGAGCGAATGTCTCAAAACCTTGTTTATTCGATTGCATACTCTCTAAGGGTTGATAACTTAATCTTCAGGCAGGAGTATGGCCTAGAGCAGAGTGAAAACATCTTTTGGACATAAGGAAAAATAAATCGCAACATCGCCCGAACAGGGACTTGAACCCTGGACCCTCAGATTAAAAGTCTGATGCTCTACCGACTGAGCTATCCGGGCTCACGGAGATTGGGACTTTCTGATGGCCCAGTAAGGGTAAATTCATTAGATTATTTTCAATTGTGATCCATGTTAAAAATTAGTCTTGCACACATACCTCATATACTCAAGCCAAGAGCAGCCGGCAGAGGCCACTTCCACACTCGCTAACCTGCTGCCACCACAACAGACAACAGACATCAGATTTGAAACAATTTGACTTCCCTCTGAAGAGCTCGCCTATGGAAAGGGCCCCAAGATGCTCTCAAAAGCCAACAGTTTGGATACAAACGAGTGCGATCTTCTTATGGGATAGAAGTTTTCTGTTTACTTCCCTAAAATACACAGACTTCAACACTTTCTTGTAGGTATAGGATGCAAAGAAGAGAGGTGGAGCTTGGACAGGTCCTTCCTACCCATCTACCCAAATCCTACTCATATTTAAAGATCCATGTATACGCCCTCTTCTCCCTACTTTGCTGATTCCAACTCGCCTCCTTCCTTGTCCCATTCAAACGTCGCCTTTCCGCCCTTGTCCACTATACTGCTTCCCGCCTGAGATCGTCCCAATAACTCGGATCACTCCACCTAGGCTCCGGGTTTTTGACACTCCAGGTCAGGGTTTCCCAAACCTGCCAGAGTTTGAGTTTGCAGAGTTTCCTAATATTATAAATTACTATCTGCTTTCGGACCTCATTCAAAATTCACATCTGGGTTACTTGTCACACAAAAGACGAAAAGTGTTTTTGCGCCTCAGTGCCTGAGGTGACAGATGCTATCTAGGCTACAAAGCGCTAATTCCTTTCACACAAGACGTTAAATGAGACTCCTTTCACACATTTCCCCTGCTCTCTCCTCATTCTGGAGAAAATTCTGTCCGAAAGAGGTTGTGTACTCTTTTTCCTCCTCCCTCCTCCTTTTGTCTTTCAAAACAGAGCCTCAATAAGGAAAGCAGTTGCCAAGGGTCCGATCGCTTTGCTGCCTTAGATTTGCCGGACATGCACTGTCGCTCTGCATTTCTTGGCAGGTTGTGTGTGAATTCTTTTCGCTCTGTCATCTCTTTCCTTCCGAAAGGACCTAAATCCCCCTCTATCCGCCGCATCCTTACCCTCTTCTTTCACAATACTTTTCTTTGTCTTCTTCCGCGGTATTTTTAAGGTCTTTTAGGCAGTTTGGGAGGCAGAAGAGGTTGAAGTTAGGGGAAAGGAGAAGTTTGAAAACTGAAGAAAAATGCCCCATTCCTGAGACGTTCCCTGGTGATGGAGTGGAAATGCCTTCCTGAGAGCTGGTGATGGAGCAAACTTTGGAGCAAGCTGAGAGAAGTAGGAAGACACCTGAAGTAGAAACAACAAACTGCAGGGTCCAAATTCAGTCTAAAGTCTAAAATACATACCAGTGATTCCTTATTCTCCAATACCAAAGGATCTTTCTCAGTCCTTGTGCTAATCTCATCTCAGGGGCCTGCTCTTTCATAGCCACATGAAAATCCAGGTCTCTGACTGCTCAGATAACTCACTAAAGGAACAGGGATATTTCCAACACCACCACCCCATCCCACTCCCCTTTATTCAATCCTCTTTCTTTCTTTCCTTCTTGTCTTCCTTTTGCCGGTTCTCGGCCCTGGAAAATGGTAGGCCGCAGGGAGTAAATATGAGAAAGGTTGACAAAAATATAGATGGAGGTGCCAGGGATTGAACCAGGGACCTCGTACATGCGAAGCACGCGCTCTACCACTGAGCTACACCCCCCTGTACTCTTGGTCTTCTGGCTGTTTCATAAAATATTTTCTCTCTCTCTCTCTCTCTCTCTTTTTTAAAGCTATTAGTTGTCTAGAGAAAGTCTACCAAGTTTAATGTTACTATTTCTGAAGTTTTAAAATATACAGTGTAGTGGCTTCTTCCTGGCCTGCAGTTATTTAATTAACCAGGAAGGCTGAAAGAATAAAGCCTTCTGAGAGATACTTAAAAAAAAAAAAAAAAAAAAAAAGGTCTGTTCTTTCCCCTTCATGCTCCTCAGTAATACTGTCAGTGGAATTTGATGCTCAAGCTTGATGATGTGACTGACTCTTTCAAGTTTGTTGTTTGGAGCTCAGGAAATCCTGAAAGAGCCAGATCTTTCTTGTTTCCTTCAGTCAAATGTTCCTTGAGAAGACAGACATACCAGTGAGGATAACCCTTAGAGTGGAAAGGGGTCAGGAGCAAATGGGTGTAAAGTTAACTTTGATGTGAGGAAGAAAAACTGAATAAGGGAATATGGAGAGGAAAGTGGGAAAAGTTTGTGCGAATACAGTTTAAGAGAGTAACAGAAAAGGGCAAGAATAAAGGTGCTAGAAACTAAACCCAGTGCTTATTTTATGCATTCTACTCTCACATAATCGAAGAAATTCAGAAAAAGACTTGTCCTCACTGATTTCCATTAGTTCTCCACGAAGAAGTCTAGAAATGAAAAGTTAGGATTTATCTATTTTAGAGGATCTTGTAACTGCTGTCACTCCCAAGTGCATGATCAGAGGAGTTGAATCATTTCAATAGTGTGTAGATCTAATGGGGTGCTGTCCAACTTGCTGGGTGAATAGAATGGGAAGAGACAGAATGCAAGAAACAAAAGTTTACTCACCTTAGGTTTTCAGCTGGTACTCTTAAACATAAAGGCAGGTTGACAAGAGAAAAGCAGTGCTTACTAAGGTATGCAACAGGCATCACTGAGGAGAAACATAAACAAACAGTAACTCAAAGTGCAAGTTTAACACCTCAGCTAATGAAGTATATTCAACAAAGAACAGTAAATTTATAGATAAAGGACAGGATTGAAAAAAGCAGTTTTTGTCTTTTCAGGGCAGTAAACTGTGGGGAATTAAATACTGGGGAGAAAACTAGTAGACTAAAGTTTGTTTGCAGATTCCTCTAGTGCTTATCACTGACTCGATGGACATGAGTTTGAGCAAGCTCTAGGGGTTGAAGATGGACAGGGAGGCTTGGTGTGCTGTAGTCCATGGGGTCGCAAAGAGTCAGACATGACTGAGCGACTGAATTGAACTGAGCTAGTGACTGGGCTGGTAAGAGTTTTTCTCCAGTAAAAGGAGGATTTATATCCTGCTTTTGGTCAGACATGGAAGGATAAAGAGAACTTTTTTGCACCTTAATTGTCTTCAGCTCAAGATAATTTTTATGTTTAAGAGGCATACTTTGGGGGACATTCTGGTTTCATTCATAGTCATGTGCAGAAGGACCATGTTACAGCATGTCATATATTAGAGATAGTTTGTCAACTTCAACTTAAAAGTGCATGAAGATCTGAGAAATTATAAGTATGCTGTTCTTCCTATATTTTGTTATATTTAAATTTTTAATTTGGTTGCTTTTTAACTGTACAGTTTAACATTAGTTTACAAAGCTATTAAAATTGTATTATTTATACTTAAGCCTAATTTATTGAATTCTAAACTAGATATATTTCACTTTTTCTCCAGCCAAAACAAGATGGTAGCCCCCAGATATCAAACCTGCAACTTAGCTGCAGGCCATCACAAGGTGATGTCTACCACAGAATCAGCCACTTCTTGCTGGAGGTGCCGGGGATTGAACCCGGGGCCTCGTGCATGCTAAGCACGCGCTCTACCACTGAGCTACACCCCCTTACCTCTGCTTTTGCGAAGAAAACTTAATGGCATATCTATTTGCCTAGTGTTTCCAGACCTTGAAATTATTAGCACAAAGCTGTATAGCTTACATACAGTTCCATTATTTCCTGAAACCCCTTTATTTCATTCTCTTTCTCATCTACAGGAAGAGAAGGGCAACTTCATGTTAGGCAGAAAGGCATCATTTCTAGTATCTATTCACGTTTGTCAACCTACAAAAGGTGACTAGAAGAAAAAAAAGAACCTAGAATCAACGATACTTAAGGAACGACTAGGAGAACTAGCCTCATATCCTAATTTCTTCATACAGATAGATCCCCACTAGAAGGAACCAAAGCCACGGTAAAAATTTGCTGTCACCTAGAATATCAATGTGTCAGAATGTAAGAAAGTGCTCAACGATTATAGCAAGCTCAAAAGATCACAGTACCTTCTAGGCAATCTTGGAAACACTGAGCTTTAAAATGAATAATAAACAATATAGGAATACAAACTAATAGATAAAATAAGGCTACTGGGTCAGAGAGTTGACTGAAATACAAGGTCTGAATGAGAAGATGGCCAGTGTCAAGGATCCCTAACTTTTCCTCCGAGGATGGTAATAATGGCTTTGTTGTCCGTTTCAGAACTTGGAAACTTCAGTTTGAATTGAGAGGTCAGTGGCTCAATAGATTATTCAGACACTTGTTGAATTAAAGTTCTAAAATCTAAAAATTAAAGTTCTAAAATTTTGGCTGGAGTAAGATTTCATAAATTCACTGTGAATTTACTCACAGAAAAAATCTAGAGCTATTTTGTGATCGTCAGTCCATTACAACATTCCTTTACGCACCCGAAGTAAACTCGCCCTTGGGGATCAACTAAAAAGTTTAGAATGCCGAAACCCGGGATTGAACCAGGGACCTTTAGATCTTCAGTCTAACGCTCTCCCAACTGAGCTATTTCGGCTACCTGAAGAGTTATTCTGACACTTCTTTTTTTTCAATTTCAGTTTTTAGACGGTTTCAGATTCTTTTATTGTGGCTGCCTATTTGTCCAATGTATTTGCCTGTTTGGAAAGACCTGAAATTGATTGCCTTCCATGTATGCCAACTGGAGCCAATTCCTGGCAGCATGGGATGAACACATAAAAGTAGGAAAATCTGAAGAGAGGTGACAATGAGGGATTCGATGGAAAGACTTTCTATTCCTCAGCATCCTGTCAGTTGACCCAGACACAGCTCAGAAACTAAAGGAAACTAAGAAAAATGTTATTGGTAGCTCTTATTTCTCTCTCTCTCTCTTTCATTCTTTCATCTCTCACAATCTCCAAAAATGATGAGAAGTAAAAGCTAATGATGCTGTGAATTTGCTAAAAGATTGCCACATACATAAACATTATCAGACTAAACACTCCAGCCAATATTCCCAACTGACAGGAAAGCAACTGTCATAAAGTTAGAAAATTCGAAATGACAAATTTCATCACAACAGAATTTCTTCACAAAATTTTCTTCAAAAATAAAATGGAAACTATGACCAAATCAGTTTTTGATTGGCTCCTTTGCGATTCAGGCAAGGAAATCATTTAGCATTGTGAGGTAATAAATAGTGCACAGCATCATTTCATTTTCAAGTAGAAACAGAACATACGAAGCAAGGCTTATGAGTCACTTGCATGAGAAAGTAGCTCATATTCCCATGGCTCCTACACTTGGTACAATCCTCTATTCTTCAACCCACATCCAGAACTTCACAGGGAACTCCTGATAACTAAAGAAGAAAAAGGAAAACAAAAACCAGATCTGGTTTATAGATGATTCTGCTCATATACTGGGACCACACAAGTGTGAGCGGCTTCCATAGAACCTGTAGGCCAGTAGTGAAAGTAAGCCCTCTCAGTAGGCATTACTTTAAACAGGGTATGTGACTGTTCATTTTGCTTGGAAGGACAGATGTAGGGTAGATATCTACACTAGTTAATGAGAGGTGGCTAATAGTTTGGCAGGTGATTAGGGGTTTGGAGAGAAAATTATTGAGAGAAAACGGAAAAAGTGGTGACAGAGAGGTCTGGTAAATAGGCGGGTAGACAGAATCCCCCAAATGTGCAGAGCCTAAGGATGTTTGTTTTCAAGTAAATGCTCTACAGAAAGCAACCTCCTTGGAGGCAGTTGAACACAATGACACATTCTGTTGATGTCTGGAAGCTTCTCCTTGGCCACCACTGTATTGCCCAATGAGCTTATGAACGACGTAACCATGATGACAAGAACAGAGTTCATATGTAGGCCCAGCAACGCAGACTACTATTTTTTGGTTCTACATATGTATTTTCATTTTTTATTAATACTTATTTTATTTTATTATTTTTAAAAATTTTTATTTTTACTTTATTTTACTTTACAATATTGTATCGGTTTTGCCATACATTGACATGAATCCACCACGGGTGTACATGAGTTCCCAAACATGAACCCCCCTCCCACCTCCCACCCCATATCATCTCCCTGGATCATCCCCGTGCACCAGCCCCAAGCATCCTGTATCCTGCATCGAACATAGACTGGTGATTCGTTTCTTACATGATAGTATACATGTTTCAATGCCATTCTCCCAAATCATCCCACCCTCTCCCTCTCCCTCTGAGTCCAAAAGTCCGCTCTACACATCTGTGTCTCTTTTGCTGTCTCGCATACAGGGTCATCATTACCGTCTTTCTAAATTCCATATATATGTGTTAGCATACTGTATTAGTGTTTTTCTTTCTGGCTTACTTCACTCTGTATAATCGGCTCCAGTTTCATCCATCTTATTAGAACTGATTCAAATGTATTCTTTTTAATGGCTGAGTAATACTCCACTGTGTATATGTACCACAGCTTTCTTATCCATTCATCTGCTGATGGACATCTAGGTTGTTTCCATGTCCTGGCTATTATAAACAGTGCTGTGATGAACATTGGGGTACATGCGTCTCTTTCTATTTTGGTTTCCTCGGTGTGTATGCCCAGCAGTGGGATTGCTGGGTCATAAGGCAGTTCTATTTGCAATTTTTTAAGGAATGTCCACACTGTTCTCCATAGTGGCTGTACTAGTTTGCATTCCCACCAACAGTGTAAGAAGGTTCCCTTTTCTCCACACCCTCTCCAGCATTTATTGCTTGCAGATTTTTGGATCGCAGCCATTCTGACTGGTGTGAAGTGGTACCTCATTGTGGTCTTGATTTGCATTTCTCTGATAATGAGTGATGTTGAGCATCTTTTCATGTGTTTGTTAGCCATCTGTATGCCTTCTTTGGAGATTAATACTTATTTTAATTTTAAGTTTTTAATTGGAAGATAGTTGCTTTATAATATTGTTAGGTTCTGCCATATATCAACATGAATCAGCCACAGGTATACACACATCCTCTCCCTCTTGAACCTCCCTCCCACTCCCAACCCCATCCCGCCCCTCTAGGTTGTCACAAAGCATCAGTTTGAGCTCCCTGCATCCTACAGCAAGCTCCCAATATGTAGTGGGAATTTCTAATAATGTCCTTTCACAGCCTTGAGAAATTCCACAAAAATAGCACCTGGAAAAACAGCATATATTAAGACTGTGTTAATGATTATCTTTCATGTTTTTCTTAAGAATAATCTCCTTGTTACAAACTCCAAGGCCAGACCCAGAAGGGAGTATGACTGGGATCCTGAAAGAATGGACTTGGAATACCAGATTGGAATTAGACATGAATGCTGCCTACGCACTTGCTGATTGTTCCCAAGACTAGCCCAAAAGAGAATGGCCTGGGGTGAAAACAAGGAGATCTGGACTATGTCAGCATAGTGTCTTGGGAAAGATAAGATCAAAAAAGTCTTGTAGTCTGCAATTAGGAATACAAGCTGGACTCAGAGTGGACTCTGCACCTCAGTCCAATAGAGGCTGCAGGTCCCCTGACCCGTTGCACCAGATTTCATGTTCTGTCTTCATTCTCATCGCTCGCTCTCAGACCATTTGGGCAACACCACTATCCATTTCACATACAGTAAAGTATACATTTCAGTGCTACTCTCTTAATTTTCTCCTTTCCCAACTGTGTCCATAAGTCTGTTCTCTATGTTTGCGTCTCCATTGATGCCTTGCAAATAGATTCAGTACCATCCTTCTATATTCCATGTATCTGCATTAATATATGATATTTATTTTTCTCTTTCTGATTTACTTCATTCTGTATGATGGACTGTAGGTTCATCCATCTCATTAGAACTGGGTCAAATGAGTTCCTTTTTATGGCTGAGTAATATTCCATTTTTTATATGTACTAATTCTTCTTTAGCCATTCATTTGTCAATGGACATCTAGGTTTCTTTTATATCCCAGATATTATAAATAGTACTGCAGTGAACATTGGTGTATGTGTGTCTTTTCCAATTTTGGTTTCCTCAGAGTATATGCCCAGTAGTGGGATCGTTAGGTCATATGGAAGTTTTATTCTTAGTTTTTTAAGGAATCTCCATACTGTTCTCCCACAGTGGCTGTATCAATTTACATTCCACCAACAGTGCAAGGGGCTTCGCTTTTCCCCACATCCTCTCCAGTGTTTATTGTTTGTACATTTTTTTGATGATATCTACTCTGACTGGTATGAGGTGATGTCTCATTGTAGTTTTGACCTACATTTCTCTAATAATGAATGAAGCAACATAGACTTCTGTGCACCAAAATAATGTAGTTTAAACTACTACTAAGTGACTAAACTACCAACATCACAAGCTTTGAGCCCTCACTTGGGGGCTATTATTCCACTGGGGAACAACTACCTACTCTGGTGTCAGGTTCCTTACATTTGACCACTTCTGTATTAGGAGCACAATGTATATCTAATCTCATTGGAATAGACACTTATTCTGTACATACATTTCCCTTCATGTCCCAATGGCACCCCACTCCAGCACTCTTGCCTGGAAAATCCCATGGACGGAGGAGCCTGGTAGGCTGCAGTCCATGGGGTCTCGAAGAGTTGAACACGACCGAGCGACTTCCCTTTTACTTTTCACTTTCATGCACTGGAGAAGGAAATGGCACCCCACTCCAGTGTTCTTGCCTGGAGAATCCCAGGGACGGGGGAGCCTGGTGGGCTGCCGTCTATGGGGTTGCACAGAGTCGGACACGACTGAAGTGACTTAGCAGCAGCAGCAGCAGCATGTCCCACAATGCTTCTGCCAAAACCACCAGCCACGAATTTACTGAATGTCTTATTCAACAGCACCTACAGCATTGTTTCTGAGACAAGAAACCAGTTTATAGAAAGAAAAAAAAATCAGCAATGGGCTAATATTCTGGAATTCACTGGCCTCACCAGGAGGCAGCTAACCCCGAAGCAACTAACCTGATTGGATGGTGGAATGACCTTTTGAATACTTAGTTATGGTATGAGCTAAGAAACAATACTTTTGGTGAGGGAGGGCATGTAATGATATCCAGGATATGGTAAATATTCTTCATCAGTGACTAATGGCAATGTATCTCTCTCATCAGGATCCATGGATACATGAATCAGAGGGAGGAAGTGAGAGTGGGTCTTTTCACTGTTATGGCCAGCCTCCGGACACAAGAACATTTTGCTCCCTCTCTATTCCACTGATAATTTTCATTTGAACTCCAAAGTCTTTACATGATTTTTCTGGTGTTTCTTTGTGATTGGAATTTATTAATAAAAGGCATGATTTTATTTAAAGAGATAAGAATCAGTGTGTTGAGGAGGTGTATTGAGTTATGTCAAGGAACGCTTGATGGCATAAAATCCTTAACTTCCCCAATGTGGGGTCAGCTAATGTATAAATTACTGAGGGGGTTAATTCCTGATGACAAATACATGACCCTCGTTCAAAACTGGAGGGATGAGTGATGCTATTTAGCGTAGACCACAACAGTTGAAGATTCACAAACCAACTACTACCGTCCAGTACTTTTGCCATTAGTAGTGGTCCTCAGTTTAACTGGAGGTGCCAGGGATTGAACCCGGGGCCTCGTGCATGCTAAGCACGCGCTCTACCACTGAGCTACACCCCCGATGTTGTCAAGGCGTTTCATTCATATTAGACGTTACTGAAGATTTGGTGAGTGAGGCAAAATCACTAATTGTCTTGTGAATTAAATTACAAGAGCTCTAGGCAGCCCACTCCACCCAAAGTAAAAGATCAGTTTACTTGATCAGAAAGAATGCTGATCTATTGCCTACTATTTCTGGTGACTGTACAATATAATTATGGTTGGTGGTAGAAGAGGAGAGAAGCATAGAGAAGGGATCGTCACTGGATTCGTTTGCTTCTCCTTGGTTCACAACTCTTTCATTAACCCGAACAGTTGAAAGAATAATGTCTTCTAAAAGATAATTGACTGAGAACATCTTACTTTTGCTTTTCTTCTCTTTCTGTTCTTTCCCCTTCGTGCTCCTCAATGATGCTGCCAATGTCACTGGGTCCTCAAGCCTGATAATGTGAGTCTGTTGTGCTTGTTGCCTCAGGTTCGAGAGATCCTGCGTGAGCCAGATCTCCCTTTTTATTTTCCTTCAATCAAATGTTCCTTGGGAAGACAGACTTCAACGGTGATGACGAGGCCCTTGGAGTGAAATGTTACGAATTTAACTTTGCTATTGAGCAGAAAAAGTAAGGGAAAGTGGGGAAACATTGTGCAGCACGGTTTAGGAGAGTGAAATAGGATAGTAATGGAGGTGCTAGAAATGAAACATTTCATCAAAGATGCTGGCTGGGAGATGTTGGATGAACATGTGGCAAAAATTAAGTTAAATGAAATAATTTAGCTTCCATATTAAGGAAGTTGTTGATGTTAGAGAACACATGAGTAATTTGCATAAAAAAGCAGCAGTATAGGTATGCGAGGGGGTGTAGCTCAGTGGTAGAGCGCGTGCTTAGCATGCACGAGGCCCCGGGTTCAATCCCTGGCACCTCCAGTTGGGAGACTTTACTGGAGACCTCAGTAAGCCATCTAGGAGAGTTTCTGGCTTGTTTGTTGTTGTGGTCATTTTTGTCTTTGCTGTCTTAGGTCTTTTGAATGAGTCAATCAAAGTTTCCTGCCTTGTTCTTGTGTGGCAGTTTTCTTTGCAACTTTGGAACACAATGATATAATTCGTGAGGGTGTACTCAAACCATTTGTCCATGTTTTTCTTAGCCATCTTCTCTCTAGCCATTTTGAGCAATCACAGCTGTGTTTTGGGGTACACACAGTGTATAGGATGCCTGCCCCCACCTCTACTATTCTTAGGTAACAATATTGCATGAGGACTTCGGAAATGGCCAAAGTGAAGCCAGATATTTCTGATCCTCATGTGTCTTTGATGGAAATATCATTTGTGCTTAAAACAAAAATCTAGAGGAGGACAGACTGTAATCGTTTGAATAGACTTTCTCTGCTCAAACTGTGGCTCTTCAGAACTCCCACTGGGAGAAGTGTAGTATATAAGTAGTAGAGAACACTGAAAATCTCCCGAAGATCTCTAGAAGAAAGCTGAGTTTCAGGAGACTTCTGAGTTTAAGAGCAAGAAACAAGGATGGAAGAGCTAAAGAACCTTCGCTCAGACTCTTAAACGTCCGACCCTCAGGTCAAAAGTTTGAGGCGCTATCCAAGGTGCTGACACTGGTATTCTTGGACTTGTATTTAAAATTGTTAGTTTGCTGTCCGGCTTACATTTCTTTTTCATTTGTCCCTCACATTCCAAAGCTAGTGTGCTAAAAATCTGTTGCTGCCTCAGATACATAAGCCCAAAGCCACCGGTGGACCCTGCTTCTGCGCTCAACATTGCTCTCACTGGAGTCACACGGGAATCCAGACGTGGCTTTCCAGTTGCTCTTTATAAAGCTATCAATTCCTGCAGTGCGTGCGTGCATACTCAGTCGCTCAGTCGTGTCCGACTCTTTTGCGACCCCATAAACTGTATCTCGCCAGGCTCCTCTGTCCATGGGATTCCCCAGGCAAGAACACTGGAGTGGGTTGCCAAAACGCCAGGGAATTTCCGGCAGTACTGCACCGCAAACAAAAATTCAGCTACACAAGGGCCCTCCAAAGTGCTCAATCTGTTTATTCAGCGAGGAAAAGAGCAACTAGTATCTTTCAAACTATGATAACTGGAACAAAACAAATCGGATTCTCGTAGGACATAGGTTTTCACCTACTTCGCTTAGAATAAGGAAGACTCCTCTTGCGACGAACCTGTCGACATGCAGAAGAGACAAAGACTTCGGATACATCCACATTCTCCCTTATCCGAGTATCAGTGGTGTATAATGCTCATTCCCAAACTTTCTTCTTGTGTCCTCGTTTTCGTGCTCTGGCTTGGCTGATTCTTCTTTCCCCGCAGCTGTTTTCCCGCTCCCCACTCTCCCTCCAGGATGCTATCGCCTCCCCATCCCTTCTCTCCTCTCCGTTCCCTCTCATCTCTCCAGTTCTCTGACATTAGTCTAGGAACAGCTGAACCTTGCTAAATTTCAGTTGTTTACAGAAGTTTTAAAATTACATGATTTCCTGCCCTCTTCCACTTATGACAGGATTTCCTTAAAATAAACTAAACAAAAACACAAAAAAAGTGTATGTGTTTGGGTTGACAATGATGCACAGTTGAATAAAGGCAGGAAACATCAACTTATTTGTGCCTCAGGGACATATAGATTTTGAGGACCTACCCAGGTGTGGGGAGGTCTTACAAAGAACTTTTCTTTTTGGCTTCCTTCATGTTCACCTTCTTGTGGAAAAACATTCTGTCTGAAACAGGCACAATATTGACGGGAGCATCTTTTCTAATCTTCTTTCCTGTCTTCTGTCCTTAAGGGTCTCAGATCTAGATTTGCAGTGTCCTGGATAGAATGCTGCTTCTGCGTTTCCAGACAAAGATGCTAGGTGTAGTGATTTAGTTATGACTGACTTGGCTCTTCATTTCATATCCACATTAGTTACACTTCACTCTTATCTCCCCACGTGGACCTAAATTTCCTGAGTAGGTTTCATGGCACTGGCCTTGGTATTCCCCTCCACTATCTTTTATATTTTTCTAAGAGCTTTGCAGACAGAAAAGAAGTTGAAAACTCAACAGAATATTTCATCCTAATGTACGCTTGGTGGTGGATAGGAACTGCCACTCAGGAAGTCAGCTAGCAGCAGTCCTTGGAGGGTCCCCTACTTATGAAAGATCTCTTTTGTATTCAGACATTTTTCAATTCAGAAAGCAAAATCTCTTCTCTTGAGGGTTTCAGAAACAGCTGCTGCTGCTGCCAAGTCGCTTCAGTCATGTCCGACTCTGTGTGACCCCATAGATGGCAGTCCACCAGGCTCCCTGGTCTCTGGGATTCTCCAGGCAAGAACACTGGAGTGGGTTGCCATTTCCTTCTCCAATGCATGAAAGTGGAAAGTGAAAGTGAAGTCGCTCAGTTGTGTCCAACTGATAGTGACCCCATGGACTGCAGCCTACCAGGCTCCTCCACCCATGAGATTTTCCAGGCAAGAGTACTGGAGTGGGTAGCCACTCCCTTCTCCAAAGAATCTTCTCCCAGGGCTCTTCCCTGACCCAGGAATAGTGGTAGCTTGTCATATGGAATATCCTAGACACCTTCTGCAGGGGATGTAGCTCAGTGATAGAGCACAGTGTTTAGCATGCACGATGCCCTGGGTTCAACCCCAGCACCTCCAGGGCTTTAATCTTAGCCCTGAACTAAGGCTTATGAATTATTTGCCAAGTGATTTAGCAGGGTAGGCCAAAGATTTCATTTTATATGACTGATAAATTTTCAAAAATGGCAATGATTGATTCCACTGATACCTCTTTGTTCGATGACCTATGACATTCAAAAGTTTACAAGTATCTGAATAAAGACAGGAAAAGTGAAAGTGAAGTCACTCAGTCGTGTCCGACTCTTTGTGACCCCATGGACTGTAGCCTACCAGTCTTCTTTCCAGGCAAGAGTACTGGAGTGAGTTGCCATTTCCTTCTCCAGGTGATCTTCCCTACCCAGGGATCGAACCCAGGTCTCCCAGATTGTAGGCAGATGCTTTTACCGTCTGAGTCAGGCAAGTCTGTTTAAAGGCAGGGAATGTCTACTTATTTGTAGGACACTTATTGTGACCTACATTTTCCACAAGTTTTAAAACTTGTTCAAATAAACCTTTATTTATTAGCTGCAACCAGTTCTAAAATATTGTAGCTGATTTCACTCCATGTTGTAATGAATTGTTTGTTCAACTTCTCACAAAATAGTCTCACTTGAAGTTTTTTCCAGGAAGACTACTCACAGATTATTTCTTGTCACTTCAAACTAGCACTGACTCCTTGAATAAACAACTAAATAATATTGGTAACACCTGTTGACTTATCAGGAGTCAAAGGAAACCATGTCAAATCATTTGTCTTATTTTAAAAATCAACTATTGATGTTACTTCACAGATACAGAGAACAAACTAGTGGTTTCCAGGGGGAGGGAAGGGCAGCAGTAGGATTGGGGAGTGGTAGGTACAAATTTGAATGTAAGACAGGTTCCAGGGGAACAAAACTCATGGCTCAGGAAGTAAGGAACTTGACCACAATGTAGGAGACCATGCTTCCATTGCTGGGTCAAGAAGATCCCCTGGAGAAAAATGTGGTAATCTCCTTCATTATTTTTTGCCTGGAAAATTCCATGAACAGAGGAGCCTGGTGAGCTACAGTCTATGGGATCGCAACGAGCTGGACACGACTGAGTGACTAATGCTTTCACTTTGAAATAACTTTAAATGGAAAGTAACCTTTTAAATTGTGTAAAATTTTTTTAATAAAAAATTTTATTGATTTTTTTGTGAAGAAAGTCTGTGAGATATGCCATTTTAAATGTTCTAATTTTTGTGACAGTTGCTTTCTTGTCAGTTGAGAATTATTGTGATGAGTATGTAGTCTGGTAATGTTTGTGTATATGAATGAGTTCTTTTTTGAGAGTCAGTTGGTAAGTCCAATTTGTTTGTAAGTCCAACAAAGTTAGCCTAGGTACTCAACTAATACAATCACTATATAGTACCATACTGTTATAGGTTTATAATATTTTTCACACAAAGAACACATAAAAACAAAAAATTAAAACATTTTAAATCTTACAGTACAGTATAGTAGTATAGTACAACAGCTGGCATACAGGGGGCTGGAATCAAGTGAACAGGCAAGAAGAGTTATTGCCTGGAGGAGGGAGAAGAGGTGGGATATGGTAGAGTGGAAGGATCATCAGCAATAGGAGGTGGAGGGGAAGCTGCAATAGCACTCATGTCTGACATTGATGGAACGCATATTGGCCTCTTTGAAAGTTTGCATATAGGGGACTTACCATACATATATATTTTCCCAAACTTACAGAGTTATTGGATTCCATTTCTCAGCATTTTTGGAGACTTTCAAAGAAGGAGGATCAAGAGGAAGAGAAAAATAAGAAACACCCCCTTCCCCCCAAAATACTGCCTTTATGTTTTTAGTTTCTGAACTGGGTCTGGGTCAACTGACAGGATGTGGAGAAGCGGAATGAGTTGCTATTACCTCTCTTCTGCCTCCCTGCTCCACCTACCATCCCGCACCAGAGGGAACTTGATCCAAGCAGCACATATGGAAGAAAGAGTCCAATTCTTTCTGGGTGGGCAAGTATATTGGACAACTAGACCATCAGGCTTAAAGAATTTGAAACCTGAAAAAGAAGCTGAAAACAATCTAATTATTAAAAAACAGAGATCAAAGACTGCTATTTCAAGTGGCCGAAATAGCTCAGTTGGGAGAGCGTTAGACTGAAGATCTAAAGGTCCCTGGTTCAATCCTGGGTTTCGGCATTCTAAACTTTTTAGTTAATACAGTGTATTCCGTTAGCATGTTAAATATGTGCCACATTTCAGTCATGGAGGAGCTCATAACTGAAGCCCACTTTTAGATTTTCAACTTTTTTTTTTTTTTTTGCCAAGGTAACAAAGGTAGCTTATGACCTCTTTAAGTTTACATAGTACTCCAACATATCAATACCCTGTGAGCAGTAAGCACTACTGATTTTAAAAAATAATAAAATATTATGCAATAATGACGCTGAAAAACTTGGGCAACAGTCACTGAATCACTGTGATATATACTGTGAACAGCAGCAGTGGCAAGAGAAAAGGGTGCCACTTATCGTCTCTGTTGCAGCCACTCTCTGTTGTAGCTTGAAAGCAGCCATTGAAGACGTGTAAATGAAGTGCCTGTGTTCTAATAAAACTTTATATATGGACACTGACATTTGAACTTCATATAAACTGCATGTGTCAACTAATACTAGTTTTCATTTTATTTATTCAACTTTTTAATGTTCCCAAACCGTTCTTGGCTCCCTGGCAATAGTTTACCAACCACTAAGGAGGGATCTGACTGTAAATACTCACAACTTTAAGAGCAGGCAAGGTTTCAGTAGGCTTTTGCCAGTTAGAAATAACTGGAGAATAAATTCAAACAGAAGGACCTCAGCCCCTAGGGATTTGAACTTTTTTCCCCAGTTAAAAAATTCTGGAAGCTTACCTAGTGAGCTATTGTAATCTATAGATCTAGCTACTGGACATACATTTAACTAATTCATTTGATAGATATTAGCCTAGTGCAAAGCTTCTTTGCATTCTATTTATGGCAGGGAAAATCCTGTCTGAAAGAGATGCTATAATAAATACGCAGCTCTCAGGAATGCTTTGTTTTCCTCTCTCTTCTGTCTTCCATTCCTTTAGGCATCTCGAAACCAGAGCTGACACGTCCCTTACAAAATGTCACAGCAGGGTTTGCAGACCATATTGCTGGACTTGAGGTATTTTATTTCGTGGTGAGTATTGTGAGTTCATTACTTTCTTGCTTCCCCATTTCCCTAGAAAATTAGAAACCTCCCTATAAGTGATAATGACATTTTCAAAGAGGAATAAATCCAAACTAATCTCAAGTGGCCTTTTGACTTCAGGATTCCCATCTCAGAAGAAAAGCCGTGGAGCAGGCGCTCTACAGGGAATCTGCCTGGCTTTGAAACTTGCCCTGCTACTCGTTGGCTGTGAACTGTCGGCAGTGAGTTACTTCACCTCTTGGGGAGTCTGTTTATCAAGGAGGTGATATAATTATGTAATGTAACCTATTGCTATTACTATATTATCCACTTCTTGTCCCCAGCTATATTTTAAAGGCACCTTTTTTTTTTTTAAATTTTGAGAGCTTGAAAAAAAAAAAAACAAAAAACCAAACATGTCATATTGACCATGGTCAGAACTCAACTTAGAGTTCTGTGAGCAGGATTTCAACTTGCCCTTGGGAAACCCACCAAGTTTCAATGTCTCAAAACTCAAACCTTCCTACACCTGGTGGTAAGCAAATGATGCTCATTATCTAGCACTCACTGGGAAAAGGCTTCTTGATTCAGTTCAAGCAAACTTGTTCCTAGATTTGAGAAAAGTTTGAAAGCAATTAATTAAATGGCATAAAACAAGAAAAAAGTGGAAATACCCACCCCTTAGGTTTGGGGATCCATTTATGCTGGCCAACTCCTCACTCATGCCCAGTAATTCCAGTCAACCATCTTGTCCAGAATAAGCTGTTCAAATTTCTGATTTATCCATGATTTGTAAAACAAATCTTACTGACATTTTCCAGTTTACAGATTTCTTCCCTAGGTACTTTGTTACTGAAAGTGAAAGTCGCTCAATTGTGTCTGACTCTTTGCGACTCCATGGACTGTAGCCTGCCAGGCTCCTCTGTCCATGGAATTCTCCAGGCAATTCTACTGGGGACATTGTTACCTTCCCCAGAGAATCTTCCCAACCCAGGGATCAAACCAGAGATCAAACCCAGGTTTCCCCCCATTGCAGGCAGATTCCTAACCATCTGAGCCACCAGGGAAGTAAATTTATAATCTTCAAAACAATACTTAGTGTCTTCTTTAATGTTGTAAGGAACCTTACTTAATTCAACTATATCCCTAGAGTAGAACAAATGAACCACTGCAAGTCAGTAGATGTTACTCTGGTTTCTAGCTCTTCATACTCTCATAGAGCCAAGAGCTCCATGTGAGGAGGGCAAACACATGGACAAGATTCTCCAGAACAGAGCTAGATTGTACTGGGCTACAGTTCTTGAAAAATAATGCAGATAGCTATTACCATTCAATTATTTTCCACAAAGGAGTTGCAACTGTTGGGGGTGTAGCTCAGTGGTAGAGCGCGTGCTTAGCATGCACGAGGCCCCGGGTTCAATCCCCGGCACCTCCAGCTGGAATTTCTTGTGTGGCATTTCTCTGGTGTTAAGCAAAATGGCCTTGGGGTCATTATAGCAATGCCTCACTAGCTATCCATTTTACACAGCATAGTATGTATATGTCAATGCTACTTTTCTCAGCTCTTCCCATCCTCTTCTTGCCCCGCTGTGTTCACAAGTCCACTCTCTACATCTGCGTCTCCATTCCTTCCCTGCAAATAGGTTCATCAGTACCATTTTTCTAGATTCCATATATATGTTAATATTTGATGTCTGTTTTTCTGTTTCAGATTTGTCCACCTTTTAAAGCCATCCACTGTAAGTCACTGAGAAATCACTCCTACATTAACTAAGGTCTTTACTACACAAAAATTAATTACTGGGGAAAATTAGAATTCAGAGAGCAGGAAAATCACTTAGACTTGCCCCCACCTCATCTTTCATCAAACTAGCTTCAGGAATCAGTTCAATGGAGTTTCCCCTGGATTTGGAGAAAGTTTAAAATTAAGAGGCTGGAAAATCTGAAGTGAACTTGCCCTAGTACTTTGAGGAACACAATTCCTCCTCTGGCATGAAGAACACAGGATTCTCCAGTGGTGAGATGAAGGACAGACTGGCTGTGTAATTTCCTGGACACAAGGCCCTCTGAAATGCACTGATCACAGATATATACGGCTGGCCATGATGACAGGTATAGAAGCGAATGCCCCAGCCAAAGAGGCAAACCACTCTCTTGTGTCCTTGCCCTCTGAATCTAAGAGATTCAGAATAGATGTTCACCAGTGTCAGGTTTGAGATGAGAAGGCAGGAGATGCTCACTCACTATGCAGACTTGCTAAATGGTCTTGTCCTGTTTAAAAGGACAGGACCTGTCCTGTTAAAAGGAAAGATGGAAAAAGAGTACAGAAAAACTTCTTTCTCCTTCTTTGTGCCCTGTCTACTTCCTGGGTATGCTTGGGAGAGCATTACCTTTTGAAAATGTTGCTAATGGAGATACACAGCTGCAGTCTTAAGCACTTACAGAAACATCAAAAAACGCAGATTTAGGAACTAGTGTTCAGAGATTAGAACAGTTGCTACGTACTTATGGGACAATTCTACATTTTCCTACAAGTAGTTTAACTTTGTGGTCCTATTAATGATTTTGATGAATCAACATGAATTTGATCATACAATCCAGTTTATGAAGTAAAATAGCTTTTGTGTCTCACTTAAATTGGGGGGGAGGGGGAAGAGTGTTGTAGAGGGAGACTCGAGTGCAAAGCAAGGGGTTTGAGAGAAAGAGAAAGGTTATTCTTGGTCACAAAAGAGGTGAGTGGTTTGATCTGTGTTAAAATTAATGTTTTTTTTTTTTTTGCAAACAATTGGCTACTTCCAAGAAACCACACTGTCACATAAAGTGATTGGCCACTGTAAAAGTTTTATTTCAGGAGTCTGGGAACCTTGCATCTCTCCTGCCTCAAAAATTTGGACATTGACCAGACACACAAAATTGCCAATTGTTCTCTGAATTAACTTGGGGGGCACATTCCACCCAAGGTAAATATTTTCATGCAAGAAGCACCCTATCAAGCTATTCCATGCCATTGTGAAGTCACCTTCACCAGGAAAGATACTCCTTCTACTTTCTCAAATAGACTTGAGACCCACTCTGTCTGCCCATCCCTTGTATCTGGTGATTCAGCCAAACATGTTCTAAGATCGCATTCTTGAAACCAGGATAGTTGAATTGTATTAAAGACTTTTCCTTCCAGCAGAGGCATAGTTACTGCTTACAGATCCTGTTTGGAGCATCCTCACTCTGATATGCAAACTTTCCTAATAAAACTTTCTCTGGCCCTGTATTTTCCCCTGATCCTGTCACCACTCTGCCATTGTCGTTCCCTTCTCTTTGACTGCAGAACTTAGCCTCTGGCTCAGGCTTCGCCACTTCAAAAGCCCTCACTATTATCAATGATTTCAGCATTTTAACTGTTGCTCTGTTTTGAATACATGCACACATAATCATGAGAGTGCCATAAAAATCCACTGGTTTTCCAAATTTTAAGTAAGTGCCATTTTATAAAAATTCCCTGGATCACTAACGTTATTATGCCAAATATTAAATATCTACTCCTAGTGACTTTTACTGTTCATACTGTTCATGGGCTTCTCAAGGCAAGAATACTGAAGTGATTTCCCATTCTCTTCTCCAGTGGACTACATTTTTGTCAGAACTCTCCACCATTACCCATCTGTCTTGGGTTGCCCTACAGGGCATGGCTCATAGTTTCATTGAGTTAGACAAAGAAAGCCTTCCTCAGTGATCAGTGCAAAGAAATAGAGGAAATAAACAGAATGGGAAAGACTAGAGATCTCTTCAAGAAAATTAGAGATACCAAGGGAACATTTCATGCAAAGATGGGCTCGATAAAGGACAGAAATGGTCTGGACTTAACAGAAGCAGAAGATACTAAGAGGTGGTAAGAATATACAGAAGAACTGTATGAAAAAGATCTGCACAATCAAGATAATCACAATGGTGTGATCACTCACTTAGAGACAGACATCCTGGAATGTGAGGTCAAGTGTGCCTTAGAAAGCATCGCTACAAACAAAGCTAGTGGAGGTGATGGAATTCCAGTGGAGTATTTCAAATCCTGAAAGATGATCTGTGAAAGTGCTGCACTCAATATGCCAGCAAATTTGGAAAACTCAGCAGTGGCCACAGGACTGGAAAAGCTCTTTTCATTCCAATCCCAAAGAAAAGCAATGCCAAAGAATGCTCAAACTACTGCACAATGGCACTTATCTCACATGCTAGTAAAGTAATGCTCAAAATTCTTCAATCCAGGCTTCAGCAATACATGAACCATGAACTTTCAGATGTTCAAGCTGGTTTTAGAAAAGGCAGAGGAACCAGAGATCAAATTGCCAACATCCACTGGATCATGGAAAAAGCAAGAGAGTTCCAGAAAAACATCTATTTCTTCTTTATTGACTATGCCAAAGCTTTTGACTGTGTGGATCACAATAAACTGTGGAAAATTCTGAGAGATGGGAATACCCGACCACCCGACCTGCCTCTTCGGAAACCTATATGTAGGTCAGGAAGCAACAGTTAGAACTGGACATGGAACAACAGCCTGGTTCCCAAGGCTGTATATTGTCACCCTGCTTATTTAACTTCTATGCAGAGTACATCATGAGAAACGCTGGGCTGGAAGAAGCACAAGCTGAAATCAAGATTGCCAGGAGAAATATCAATCACCTCAGATATGCAGATGATACCACCCTTATGGCAGAAAGTGAAGAGGAACTCAAAAGCCTCTTGATGAAAGTGCAAGTGGAGAGTGAAAAAGTTGGCTTAAAGCTCAACATTCAGAAAACGAAGATCATGGCATCTGGCCCCATGACTTCATGGGAAATAGATGGGGAAACAGTGGAAACAGTGTCAGACTTTATTTTTTTGGGCTCCAAAATCACTGCAGATGGTGACTGCAGCCATGAAATTAAAAGATGCTTACTCCTTGGAAGAAAAGTTATGACCATCTTAGATAGCATATTCAAAAGCAGAGACATTACTTTGCCAATAAAGGTCCATCTAGCCAAAGCTATGGTTTTTCCAGTGGTCATGTATGGATGTGAGGGTTGGACTGTGAAGAAAGCTGAGTGCTGAAGAATTGATGCTTTTGAAGTGTGGTGTTGGAGAAGACTCTTGAGAGTCCCTTGGACTGCAAGGAGATCCAACCAGTCCATTCTAAAGGAGATTAGTCCTGGGTGTTCATTGGAAGGACTGATGCTAAAGCTGAAACTCCAATACTTTGGCCACCTCATGCAAAGAGTTGACTCATTGGAAAAGACCCTGATGCTGGGAGGGATTGGGGGCGGGAGGAGAAGGGGATGACAGAGGATGAGATGGCTGGATGGCCTCACGGACTCGATGGACGTGAGTCTGAGTGAACTCCGGGAGTCAGTGATGGACAGGAAGGCCTGGCGTGCTGCGATTCATGGGGTCGCAAAGAGTTGGACACGACTGAGCGACTGAACTGAACTGAACTGAACTGTGATCCATGTGATCAGATAGGTTAGTTTTCTGTGATGATGTTTTTCAGCCTGTCTGCCCTCTGATGGAGAATAAGAGGCTTATGGAAGCTTTCTTATGGGAGAGAGGGACTGAGGAGGAAACTGGGTCTGATGGGCGGGGCCATGCTCAGTAAATCTTTAATCCCATTTTCTGTTGATGGGTGGGGCTGTGTTCCCTCCCTCTTATTTGTGTGTGTATGTTAGTCGCTCAGTCTTGTCCGACCGTTTGCAACCCTGTGGACTGTGGCCAGCCAGCATTCTCTGTTTATGGGATCCTCCAGGCAAGAATACTGGAGTGGGTTGCCATTTCCTTCTCCAGAGGATCTTCCTGATCCAGGGATCTCCTGCATTGCGGGCAGATGCTTTAACTTCTGAGCCCTTTTTGTTTGAGCTACAGGAAAGTCCTAAAAGGACTGGCAGCGGTGGGATTCGAACCCACGCCCCCGAAGAGACTGGAGCCTTAATCCAGCGCCTTAGACCGCTCGGCCACGCTACCACTTCCTACCTTGCCTTTTATCTGGGGCCAAACTATGGTGGAGGTAATGAAGATAATGGTGACCTCCTTCAAAAAGTCCCATGCACACACTGCTACACCCAGTGACCCCAACCCTGCAGCAGACCTAACAGAAGCAGAAGATATTAAGAAGTGGTAGCAAGAATACACAGAAGAACTATACAAAAAAGATCTCACAGATAATCACAGTGGTGTGATCACTCACCTAGAGCCAGACATCCTAGAATGTGAAGTCAAGTGGGCCTTAGGAAGCATCACTATGAACAAACTAGCGGAGGTGATGAAATTCCAGTGGAGCTATTTCAAATCCTGAAAGATGATGCTATGAAAGTGCTGCGCTCAATATGCCAGCAAATTTGGAAAACTCAGCAGTGGCCACAGGACTGGAAAAGCTCCATTTTCATTCCAATCCCAAAGAAAGGCAATGCCAAAGGATGCACAATTGCACTCATCTCACCCTAGCAAAAGGGAAGGAAAGTTAGTCACACAGTCGTGTCCAACTTTTTGCGATCCCATTGACTGTACCTGTCAAGTCCTCTGTCCATGGAATTCTCCAGGCAAGAATACTAGAGTGGGTTGTCATTACCTTTTCCAGGGGATCTTCCTGACCCAGGGATTGAACCTGGGTCTGCCTGCATTACAGGCAGAGTCTTTACCAACTAAGCTACACACTAGCAAAGTAATGCTCAAAGTTCTCCAAGCCAGGCTTCAACACTACATGAACCATGAACTTCCAGATGTTCAAGCTGGATTTAGAAAAGGCAGAGGAACCAGAGATCAAATTGCTAACATCCGTTTGATCATCAAAAAAGCAAGAGAGTTCCAGAAAAACATCTACTTCTGCTTTATTGACTATGCCAAAGCCTTTGACTTTGTGGATCACAACAAACTGTGGAAAATTCTTCAAGAGACGGTAATACCAGACCACTTTATCTGCCTCCTGAGAAATCTGTATGCAGGTCAGGAAGGAACAGTTAGAACTGGACCTGGGACAACAAACTGGTTCCAAATCAGGAAAGAAGTACGTCAAGGCTGCATATTGTCACCCTGTTATTTAACTTATATGCAGAGTACATCATGCAAAATGCTAGGCTGGATGAAGCATAAACTGGAATCAAAATTGCCAGGAGAAATATCAATAACCTCAGATATGCAGATGACACCACCCTTATGGCAGAAAGCAAAGAAAAACTAAACAGTCTCTGGGTAAAAGTGAAAGAGAAGAGTGAAAAAGTTTGATTAAAACTCAACATTCAGAAAACTAAGATCATGGCATCTGGTCCCAGCACTTCAAGGAAAATAGATGCGGAAACAATGGAAACTGACAGACTTCATTTTTCTGGGCTCCAAAATCACTGCAGATGGTGACTACAGCCATGAAATTACAAGACACTTGCTCCTTGGAAGAAAAGTTATGACCAACCTAGACAGCATATTAAAAAGCATTATTTTGCCAACAAAAATTCATCTAGTAAAAGCTACAGTTTTTCCAGTAGCCATGAATGGAGTGAGAGTTGGACTATAAAGAAAAGTGAACAGCCAAAGAATTGATCCTTTTGAACTGTGGCTTGGAGAAGACTCTTGAGAGTCCCTTGGACTGCAAGTCAGTCCAAAAGGAAATCAGTCCTGAATATTCATTGGAGGGACTGATGGTGAAGCTGGAACTCCAATACTTTGGCCACCTGATGCTGGTAAAGATTGAAGGTGGGAGGAGAAGGGGATGACAGACAATGAGATGGTTGGATGGCATCACTGACTCAATAGACATGAGTTTGAGTAAACTCTGGGAGTTGGCGATGGACAGGGAGACCTGGAATGCTGCAGTCCATGGAGTCACAAAGAGTTGGACAGGACTGAGCAACTGAACTGAACTGAACTGATTGAACTTTTAATTCAATCTTCCTTCCAAACTCTTTTTGTTTTGAATTTATTTCATTTTATGATGTTAATGCTACTTATGTTTTAAGTATGTTGGTAGTTTAGTCACTTTGCAGTGGCTTCAATCTGATCTATTTTGGTGTATGGAAGTCCATGTTACTGAGCTATACACGACTTCCATTCTGTCACTGTAGCCATTCTTTTCATAATTCCACTGGGAAAAGACAGTGATGGCTAAGGAGAAGCTAAGCTTCCAAACATCAACAGAATTGGTTATCTTGTCCAGCTGTCTATTAAGATCCCCTTCTTAGGAGGTTTCTCATGGAGAGCATTACATGGAAAATAAATATTCTTAGACTCTGCACATTTAGTAAAATCTATCCATCTGTCTGAGGAGCCTGGAAGGCTACAGTTCATGGGGCTGCAAAAATTGGAGTGAGTGACTGAGCACGTCCATCTGTCTCTTTATCAAACCTCTCTGTCCTCACTTTTCAGCAATTTTCCTTCCAAGCATCAGTCAGCCAGTCAAACTATTAGTCACCTGTCATGAATTAGTATGGATCCCTATGCTACAGCTATCCTTCAAATAAAATGAACACTTGCGTGCCCTACGTGAAGTCAGGCCTCCTGGGAGGATTGACTTCACCACTACCCTCCAAAATTCAAAGAGGCCCACTAGGCTTCCCTTTCTCACAAGTTTTAAAACTTTTTCTGTTCCCTTCACAATTTCACCACTACCAGTTATAACATATTGCAGTAGATTGTAATGAATTGTTTGTTCAAATTCCCACAAAAAAGTCTCACCTGGAGTTTTTCCACCTAGACTGTTCATGCATATTATGTCTTCAGTCACTTAAAAATGACATTGCCTCCCTGAATAAGCATCTGAATAACGTCAGGAACATCTGTAGACTGACTCATCAAGAGACGATGAAAATGTCACATCATTTGCCTTCTTTTTAAAATGAACTCTTGATTTTGCTTCCACTGTCCTCAATTCTCAATCAGCTGTTTTTACTCAAAGATTAGTGGTCTTAAGTTTGTTTTCTCTAGGCATATTTCTTTTGGATACTATAAGTAAACATTTTAATTTCTTTGCCATGGTAAATGGGTTTCCTTGAAAGATTTACAAAGGAGCCAATCAGAGACTGATTTGATTGCAACCTCATCTTCATTAAAAACATTCTTGTGTGTGTGTGAAGAAATACTGTTGCAATGAGATGTGTCATTTCAAATTTTCTAATTTTTGTGACAGTTGTTGTCCTGTCAGTTGGAGTATGGTGACAAGTGTTTAGTAGCCTGGTAATGCTGTTGCATACTCTATTCCTTTAGCAAATTTATAGCATCACTGGATAACATTTCTCATCATTTTTGGAGATTATGTAAGAGTATGGATCAAAAAGAAGAGAAAAATAAGGGATTCTCCAAAATATTACCTATAGGTTCCATTACTTCTGAACAGTGTCTACAGGATACAGAGGAGCAGAAAGGCTTTCCACTGAATATCTCCCTAACACCTCTCTTTAAATGTCTCCATTTTTACTTATTCATCCCTGCCGCCAGGAATTGTATCCAACTGGCATACATGGAAAATCGTATATTCCAAGTCTTCTGGGTGGGCAAATATATTGGCCAACCATGCTTTAGGAACTTGAACCCTTCCAAAAACCAAAGTTGACAATCTAAACATTGAAAAAGAAAGGTCAGAGGCTCTTTCTTTTTCAGGTGGCTGAAATAGCTCAGCTGGGACAGAATTAGACTGAAGATCTTAAAGGTCCCTGGTTCAACCCCAGGTTTTGGCAAGCTCGGTATTTTAGTGAATACTGAGGATGATTTGTCTTCCTGTGAGAAAGGAGGAGATGCTCACTGGGATGATGGTCATGATACCCTAATCCCTTCAGTATGTTAAAGCCCAGACACGATGCAGTATCGTGGTTTCCAGTGTCATGGGAAGCCTGGCGTGCTGCAGTGCATGAGGGGTCACGACAGAGTCAGATATGACTTAGACTGGACAACAAGTGGTTCAGCCAAAGGAGCTCACGGTTGAGGTCAGCTTTTATTGTCTTTAAATGATGTGTAACTACTGCTAATTTTTTAAATAATAAAATATTATGTGTGTGACACTGAAAAACTTGAGGAATCATCACTGAGTGAGTGCAATGTGTAGTGTGCACAGCAGCAGTGGGAGGGGAAAAGGTGCTCTATACCATCTCTATTACAACTACTCTACATTTTAGCCCCCAAACAGCCATAGATGATGTGTAAATGAATGAGGTTGTTGTGTTCGAATAAAACTTTATATATGAACACCTAAATTTGAATTTCATATAAGGTTCCTGTGTCATGAAATACTATTGTATTTTTTGACCTTTTAAAATAAAAATGTTGCTCTTTCAGCAGCACACATATTAAAACTGGGAAGATATAGAGAAAGTGAGCATGGCCCATTGCACAAGCATGACATACAAATTCGGGAAATGTTCCAAAACCATTCTTAGTTCACAGGCAATAGTTTACCAACCATGAGGGTAAAGGGAAGGGCAAAGGATCCTATTGCAAATACTCAGAACTTTAAGAGCAGACAACATTTCAGTTGCTTTCTACCAGTTAAAAATAACTGGAGTCATATCCCGACACAACCAATAACTGGAGAATAAGTGCAAACAGTCCAATACTGAACCCCTAGGGATTTGAACACTGTTTCCCTAACTAAAACTTTAAAAGCTTAAGTAATGAACCACCCAAACATAGACCTAGCTACTGGATATATAATCAATTAATTCATTTGGTAGATTTTGTCCTAGTTGCAAATCTCTGCATTCTCTTCATTGCTGAGAAAACTCCGTTTGGAAAAAAAGGAAAAAACAAAAAACAAAAAACCCTCAAAACTCTATAATAGCTAGCTCTCAGGAATGCTTTGTTTTCCTCCTCCTTTCTTTCTGTCTTCTGTGTCTTTAAGAACCAGAGCTGTAGCATCTGCTTGGAAAAGTCACTGCAAGTTTTGCAGATATAGTGCCGGGCTGGCTGTGTATCCTTTCATTGTAATTATTGTGAATCCATCCTTTGTGTCTAATTTCCCCACCTGCAGTTAAATTCTCAAGGAAGCACACTGCTCTTTCTCACATCCTTCTACATTATGTTTTTCCATTTTATTTGCAGTCTGTGTAGGCAGAGGGGAATAAAATGGAAGGAGGGAGCATTTGAAGACTCAAGGGTATGTTCTACAATGGGCTTCTCTGTGTTGGTGGATGCAAGTGCTACTCATGCATCCCTTGGCACGCAGCCCTTAGAGCCCATCAACTTCGGGAAGACTGAGTGTAACTATGTCCTTTTCATCTGGGCTGCAGTGCCCTTCTCATGATGTAGCTGTACGATCAGACGTAGAGTAGGAGGTTCGGAAATAAAGGAGCTGCACAGACTAAACTTTACTCTGCCAACTATTAGGTCCTCAAGGACATCCAGAAAAGGAAGGAAGGTAATTAGTCATGAAATTTTTCTTGGAAGCCACATGTCTGGGTGGATGTAACTGAATTGTGGAGAGATCACAGAGCATGGAAGATGTCTGAGGTTTAAGGCTTCCCCCCACCTCCAAGTCTGAGGAATTCCCAGTGGCTCAGTGCTACTGCTAATACAGGAGATACAGGAGATGTGGGTTTGATCCCTGGATTGGGAAGATCTCCTGGAGTAGGAAATGACAACTCACTCCAGTATTCTTGTCTGGAAAATCCCATAGACAGAGGAGACTGGTGGGCTACAGTCTATGGTGTTGCAAAGAGTCAGATACAACCGAGCATGAGGACCATGTCTGAGCCTCTCTTTTTTTCCTCTTTTTTCTTACTGTTGATTTTGCATTTCTTTACTCATCTTTTCCTGCTCACATTCAAGGGAGGCTATCTAATTTAGTTGGTTGCTTTAAGCACTCAAGCATTTCTACTCCAAGGGCTTTGGAATCCATGACCAAACCTGATTGTGTCAGAACAAGGAAAGCTGGGTGGAGTGAGACAACAAAGGAAGATACTGTTCACCCAGGGCAGTAATCACACCAAACCCACATTCACAAACCAGTTATTGATTCATTTGCAAAAACAATTGAAAGAAGAGTGGAAAGAGAACAAAATAAAGAGACCATGCACAATTTTCTACCCCAGTTTTCTCAACTGTCTTTCTCAAGAAACAGGTTGCAGACTGAGGAGCAGAAAGCGTGCCCACTAATTTTCTTCCACTCTTTCCTTATCTTCCAAGCTCTACTGAGTGCAACTCAGTACAGTCACTCAGCAGATGTTAAAGTCTATAGATCTGAGTTCTATCTGCATGAGTAGACACTGCACAATAAATCCACTTCTCACAAGGATGCTGTTGCTACCCAAACCTCAATTTATTAAAATGAGTATTCGGATCAGTGAATGTAGAGTTTTCTAATGTGACTGAAATAGATTCTGAGATCCGACTGCGTACTCGGATCTGTTGCTAGAGTTTGGCGATGGTCAAATTTAGTCAATAACTCTTTCCTAATTCATGTGTAGAAGCTTTCTGACCACAGACACTGTCCTCCATCTTTGAAGTGACTTGTCTAGAGAACTGAAATAGGGAGGATGGGAATTCCATGCTGTAAAATCTTTGTCATCATATTATATACATATATTAAGGAAACCTTGCCTGGTACACCTCAGAAAATCACACAGAAAACACTAGAGAAGTCAGCAGCTAAAGGCAGAAGGTTTTGCAGAGCAAGAGAATGGCCATCATCAGCTGCATAGACAAAAGTGATCCCATCTCAAAGATTTCAGCAGTTTAATTTTATTCTTGCTAATTTCTGTGTCATCTTTCCCGTTATTGCATTCTTGGAGGGAAAGGAACTGGATGGATTTGTTCTCACCGCCAACCTTACTCTGCTGTCCCATATTTGCTCTTAAAATTTTCACTCCTTCAAACGATAAGGAAGAATAGGTACAGATAAAAAGTTTTGTTCTGATACGATTTGAACAAAACTCAGAAGATATGAAGCCTGTAGCAAGAACTGAGAACAAACTCAGAATGTGATAGAGCATGCGCTACTGCCGGAACTTCTGATTCAGCCCATGGGGGACTCCACTCCAGGACGCCCAGTGGAGTTGAGCTCATTCATTCATGTCAAGGCAAGAAACTGTTGAAAACTACACTTTCTGTTACAAAATTCTAAGACAACAAATCAGCTAACCTAAAAAAAAAAAAAAAAAGACAATTCTTTGGCCAGATAAAGAAGATACCAACAGAATGAATTATAATACCTCACTGACAAGGAGATCAAACCAGTCAATCCTAAAGGAAATCAGTCCTGAATATTCATTGGAGGGACTGATGCTGAAATTAAAACTCCAATACTTTGGTCACCTGATGTGAAGAACTAACTCACTGGAAAAGACCCTGATACTGGGAAAGATAGAAAGCAGGAGGAGAAGGGGACGACAGAGGATGAGATGGTTGGATGGCCTCACTGACTGGTTGGACATGAGTTTGAGCAAGCTGGGGGAGTTGGTGATGGACAGGGAAGCCTGGCATGCTGCAGTCCATGGGGTTGCAAAGAGTCGGACATGACTGAGTGGCTGAACTGAATTGAACTGACAGTTTTAGAACCTGATATCTGTGTAATAGACCCAATATAAAAAAGTTTTATGGAACCTTTAACAAGCTTTGAATACTGGTGGTTACTATCCAGGGAAGTTAGTGCTAAACTTCTGGAATCAAAGCTCTTTATTCCATTTTCATCATGTGCAAGCTATCTTCATATTTTCCCCTGCTCAAAATTTTGTAGTTCTCTCTTTCTGCCTCATTACTATTGTTTCTAAGCCAAGCCTGGTTATTGTAAATGTGATATACTGTGGTAAATTCCCCAGCCTCTGTTGCCTGCCTTTCTTCAAGACTCCAGGAGTCATTCTGCCCAACCTCTCCCTTTCCTAACCTACTTCTTCCAGATGAAACTTGTCACCAGGTTGCCTTATTTGCACTTATTCTACCTTCTTGATCAGTGGCGGTTCTTTAACCTAGCTGGCCATCAGTATAATCTGAAGAAGCTTTTAAATTACAAAGATTCCTGCCTTATTTTTACTTCATTCAGGAGTTGCATGGTGGGTCCAAAAATCTATGCTTTCATCAACTTCTCAAACTATTTTCGAGGTCTGGGTGCTACTGACGTTAGTCTATAGCATTTATGTAATTTTTCTTTCAACCTTGGAAGGTTGCTTATGGGTGACTTTGCTATTATCATAACATTAATGTTAATATATTTAAATTTTATCTATTAATAATATATTAAGCATATATCAAGTAATACTGATATATTTTCACATATATTTTCCAGAGAAAGTTAGGGATCTTGCACAGGTAAGAAAGGTCGCAATGAAACTGCAAAGTAAAACGGAAGATAAAATGACTTAGGATTACGTCAAAAATTTTTTAAAAAAACCCTTAAACTGGTATCTCCCCCTCTCCCCTCTTCCCCTCCATCTTCTTAAAAAGAGACGAATATATCGTACTCATCTCAGACCCTATTCTGAAATACATTAATATGTAAGCATTCTCTGACAGAAGAAAACCAGACAGAGGCCACGATGTGGGCTCCGTGGCTTAGTTGGTTAAAGCGCCTGTCTAGTAAACAGGAGATCCTGGGTTCAAATCCCAGCGGGGCCTTCCTGGTTGTGACCTGGACCTTTTTCCAGGTATACCTTTTGCTCTTAAAATTCGATTTTGGCAGGTTTTTCCCCCCTATCTTCAGTCTCCTTCCACCCTCCAGTTTTGGACATAATAGGTAGTTTCCAAAGGTTTTGGAAACAAAATGGAACTGATTTTGATACATCCGCACGATCCCGGGCTATATTAAGAAAGCAAAGCGCAGGACCATGATTTTAGTACACTGCCTATTTTCTTGATGTTTCCTTTTGGATATACAAACCACATCTTGCCTCAGGATTTTTCTTGCAATGTTATCTCAGGTATTCCAATCCTAATTTCATGTAAAAGTTAGGGCCTGGTACATATGTATGGGACAAGGGCAAAATGAAAATATAGGTTCCCTTACTTAAAAAACAGGGGAAAGTTATCAGCAAAGATAGTAAAACATAAATTTAGCTTTATTTTTTCTTCTTTTATGGTATTTTAAAATTTGCTACTTGATGTCGCTATAATTAAGCAAAATTAGCATCATAAATTATAAGCATGAACTTCACTATCCATCTTGCACACCAAAACCCACAGAGCATTGCAATCGCTGTGCACACAAAGGAGAAGCACCTGGGCCACTCTCACTGAGGGTATTTCCCTTGCTCAATCTCATCGGAGGTCAAGTACAAGATCCGGAGGTTTTATAATGGTTCCCTCCTTTCGGATATAAACTAAAACACTCAAGCTGCCGAAACCCGGGATCGAACCAGGGACCTTTAGATCTTCAGTCTAACGCTCTCCCAACTGAGCTATTTCGGCTCCCCAGAGATGAGTTTTCCAAACATCTATTTTTTCAAAATTGAGATTGCTTTTCTACCCATTTTTAGAATGTTTCAGGCTTCTCAAGTGTTGTTAATGATCCACAATATTTACCCACCCAAAAAAGTTTGGAATGTCTTCTGTGAATGGCACTTGCATTCAATTCCTGGCTATGTGGGATGGTAGGAGAAGGTGAGAGACAGGAAAGTCATAGGGATTTGTTGGAAAATTTTCTGCTCCTCTGACACGGCTCAGAATATTACAGGAAAATATATTTTAAAAATTTCTTAGAGTTCCTTTTTTCTTTTCTTTTTTTTTGTTCATTCTTGCATAATCTTCAAAGATGCTGAGAAAGTGATCAATTTTTGTTGATGTGGGATCAGTTTTCTGCTTCCTGGCAATGATTTCTAGTGAGCGGGTTGCTGTCTTTTATGCTATTCCGTCTACTCTGCCATAGTCTTTTGGCCTAGGTCTGACCCGGCTAAGAAGAAAGTAAGAGCAGGAATAGTAACAGTTTGGATTCAGAATTTACTATACTTGGGCAAAAACCATTCATCAAAAAACTGATTTAAAAATTGTAGAAGTCTCCGAATTAGCGGAATAGATATTCTGACAAAATAGTCTTGTCAAAGAATACAGAAAATGGGTTTATTTCCTAATATATGGAAATAAGAGAGGGCTACTATAGGGGGATGTAGCTCAGTGGTAGAGCGCATGCTTTGCATGCATGAGGCCCCGGGTTCAATCCCCGGCATCTCCATCTTTTCCCCCTGCTCTTTAATGTACGTTATATATGTTCCTTCAGTCCTGCGGACTCTGCTCTCCTACTTTTCCACCTTTCCTTACTTTCCCCCCCTCACATGGAAAGTAAATATTCTTGCTAGAACAGCAGAAGGAAGAAACAAGAGAAGAAAACAAACAAAAAAAGAATAGTCTTATTCCACATCCAGGAACGTCACCAATTTAACCAGCTTTTTCACCTAGACTATCTTAACAACACAACTTAAGAGAAGGAAGATCCAAAGTAAGATGGGGGGAGGGGAGTGGAAAGAAACCCTTGTGCAATTTAGTTAGCCTGAAAAATCCTAAAGATAGTAGTCATGAAAAAAATGACGGTGCTGTGATCAGGATTCCAACCATTCCTGGAGAAAACACTTTGGACTGCAAACCGAATGCCTTAGATAGACAATTATTCCTGAACTTTTATCATATACCTGGAAGAGAACACATGAATTCCAACGAGGGCTCCTGTTTCTCCAGTAAGAGCTTGGAAAAAGACAAAGAAAGCTCCACCGCTGACCTGCTTTGATTTTGGAAACAAAGTGATGTTCCTCCTCTGCCATTAGAGAACATCTGACTTTAAAATAAATTCACGTAATGGAGAGGTCTTGGCTTCTACAAAGTCACCCATCTCTCTGTTTCCTTCCCATCCTTTCCACTGAATTCTCGAAGAGTTGAGAAACAGATGCTCAGCAGCAGGTGTGTGCTGTCAGGCAGGAGACATTCCCTTTCAATAAACCAGAGTCCATGCACAGTATTTCTGCTCAAAGTTGTCCTTTGGGGACTGGTGGAATTGATGTTGTTTTCTTTTACAGATGGCTTAAGAGATGTGCAGTTTCTGCAGAAATGATCACTTTACCTGGAAGCTGATGATAGAAAATGGGACTTTTATTGGTCTTCTTCTAAGGAAATTTTAGGACAGCAATAACCAGTTTAAACCAAAAAAAGAATGAAATCAACCTAGATGCAATCTCATGTATTAATAATAACCTCCTTATCTATTAGAACTTTTTTCAGCCATGTTGTGATGGTTCAAACCTGTAGCCCCTTCAGTGGAAGCAGTTTTAACTGCTGAACTGCTAGGGAAACTCCATTACCTCCATGTCTTAATGTGTAGCTTTAAGTTCTCACTCTACCTGCTTTGGGGGGCCATCTACTCCTAGCCACATAGATGTATGAACCTGAGGTTCAGAGATGTCCACAGAATTCCAGCTTCAGGTTATATACATAATATGTGTAGGTAGACATCCTCAAGAGGCTATCTTGTAGGCATTTAAAATATGTTATGTACAAACCCCAACTCAACTTTATTTCCCTTTTATTGTCCCACCTTATGTTCCTTATGCAAAAATAACTCAACAAACCAATAATAACAACAAACAGAATTCCCACCACTTTCTCTATTTTTACTAGCTTTGTGAAATACATCCATATCTGCATAAACCAATCTACTTTCAAGTCTTCCTAAGTGTTGGACTTCAAAAAGAGCCCTAATCCTGTATTAGTCTATCAGCATCCACCAAGCTTCTCCCTTGCCTTCCATCATTCAATTCACTGTTTTATTTATCTAGCTGATCCTTGAAAGAACCTCAAAAGTTGCCTTCTTGTCTCAATTAGGACAGAGCAAAACATCACTGAATTGTATACATTTATGCGTTCTCATTCTATTGTAGCCCTGGATTTGCCCCAATACCCTGCTTCTCAGAATCCAGTCAAAGCAAACAGCAGATGTGAGAAGTTGGCAACACCCTAACGCGCTCTAAAGACATTACTGGAAGAAAGCCAAGTTCCATCTGGCTTCTGTATAAAAATTGGAAACAGTGTAGGAGAAAAAGAAAAATGACTCCTCAAAAAGAATCAGGCAGTCATCAGTTATAGAAGATTTACTGAAGTATAGGGTCCGCGTGGTATGTAGCTTACTAACAGAACATAAGCTAAGCATGTATGGGAGTCCAGGGAATCTTGGACTCCAGTATTGCTTTTTCCTTTCCTCATCAATACCATATTTTAAGAATACATCCACCTTTCCTCATTTAAAAATTTACTTTTATCATTTTTACCCCTTCTCACATCCAAAGTAAATCCATTACCCAAAAGATGCCTTTAAGCTGATCTATTTCAACTCTATGACTCTGACATCTATCAACCTAACTGCATCAGCACAAGTAAAATAAGAGGAAATAAGAGAGTGAGCCCATGCCCCCTTTTGTTATATAAAACAGTTTACCAAGGAACAGGAAAGAAAAAGAAGGATACAAAGGAAAGAGAAAGAGGCTCATAGTCAATTTTTGCTAACAGATTCCTTTGTATTCTCAGCCGTGTCTGTGTCAGTTGAAAGACTGAAGGCTGAGAAACAGAAAACCTACCCACTGATTTTTCTCTCCTCCCACTTCCCTCTCACATGGATTGTTGCTAGTAGTTGAAATTACCAAAGGCGGCAGGATATCAAACCCCAACTTTCTCAAAGTGTGGGAACAAGGCAACAACATTTCTCAAGGAATGTCATGCTTTTCAGACTTTAAGCAGAGAAAATTATTAGTAAGGACAGTAGAGACTTGGTCAACATAGCTCAGTTTGGAAGAGCTTTAAAGGTTTCGACTAAAATCGGGAATCTTTTCCCATGATTTGAAAAGCCCATAGTTTGTGTCAAAACAAATTCTCCTTCCTGTAACATGTTTCCCTGATGCAAATGCTTCTGAATTCACTTGCTCAAGAAAAGGGCTTAGAAGGCTTAAAACAAGAAAATTCAGAATCGAGTGCTTCCATAGTCCCTGCCTTCACCAATAAATGCTTTGTCCAGTGTTTTCAAGCGATTAAACGAAAAGCTTCCTGGGTTACTTCCGTCAAAATGATACGAAACATCACGATAAAGATGTACAGTATAAGGCTTTGGACTTGTTATGGAAGCTGAAAGAACCCCAGTGAAAAAAGAGCCATTACTCTGCTCTTTCCTGCACAGTCACTTCTATCTGCTTTGCTTTCCAACTCGAGGACCGCCTCAGTTGTGTTCTGAAGATTTCTAGGGTTCTTTTTTAAAAGTATCTATGTCTGTGATAGGTGTTCGCATTATGATAATGGGTTCTCTCAGGGAAACCAGTTTGACAGTTTGCTAGGTTCCCCAATCTTGTTTCAGCACCCTGCGTTTGCCCTTTCTTCCCCCAGACTAGAAAAATGTCAGTGCTTTTTGTTGTTATTGTTTTTGGCCGCCCTGCTGCTACTGCTGCTAAGTCACTCCATTTGTTCCGACTCCGTGCGACTCCACAGACGGCAGCCCACCAGGCTCCCCTGTCCCTGGGATTCTCCAGGCAAGAACACTGGAGTGGGTTGCCATTTCCTTCTCCAATGCAGGAAAGTGAAAAGTGAAAGTGAAGTCGCTCAGTCGTGTCCGACTGGTAGCGACCCCATGGACTTCAGCCTACCAGGCTCCTCCACCCATGGGATTTTCCAGGCGAGAGTACTGGAGTGGGGCGCCAGCGCCTTCTCCGTTTGGCCGCCCTAGGATATCTAGGATATCTTAACTCCCCCACCAGGGCTAAACCCCGCGTCTTCGGCAGCGAAAGCACGGAGTCCTAACTACTGGACCTCCAGGGAATTCCCTTGTCAGGTTTTGTTGTTGTTGTTGTTAAATTGATAGAGCCTTAAAGCTTCCCCCACTCAAGTCCTTTGAGAAGAGCCCTCAAGAGGTGCGGGACCTCTGGGTTAGAATCAGAATTGAAGACAATCTCAGAACACGTGGTGGTGTGTAAGGGAAGAATGCGAGTCAGCTGGGAAAAGGACGTTAGCCGAGCATCCCACCCTACCTGGTGTGGCGTTCAGTTCGGCTGCCTCTGTAAAGCACTTCATCAGAGCCGGTACTGCTGAAGATTTGTGTTGGAAATTTGTGACTTCTTCTGGTGAAAGAAAGAAATTGTCACTTATTTCCTCTGAGTGAACCTTGGAGAAGGCTAACAGGAGCGGGAAAGTCTTAGAATCTAGAAACTCCGTCAATCGGACTATAACTTTACTGAAGCCGCTAGTAAGTTAACAGGCGATGGAATTAAACCCAATGGATTTTCTCCACCAGAAAATAAATCCAATCTCAAAAGAAAAGTAATATTTTATAAATGATCCCCAAAGAGCTCCTCAGTAGCAGGGGGTGTAGCTCAGTGGTAGAGCGCGTGCTTCGCATGTACGAGGCCCCGGGTTCAACCCCCGGCTCCTCCATCTGCGCTTTTTCCTCATCCAGTCTTTTGACTTTTTTACACATTTTGCCACATTTCCTTTGCCTTTTTTTTTTTTTTAATGTAGCCCAATGGATTCCCTTTAATATCACACCATTTCTACTCCAAGGACGTTGGTGCCATCCAACGCGGGCTTTCACAGAAGGAAAAAAAAGAAGGAAGAGAAGAAAATAAGGAACCACACTCATTGGCATTTCCTCTGTCAGAAGCACCAAGTCTGCAGTCGTATTAACTGACCCTCATTTTGGGCCCCATTTGAAAGGATCCCTACATGGCAGGACGGGGAAAGGAAGCAAATAAGAACAAATAAGCAGTTCCTCCAAGTTTTCTTAGTTTTTGAGCACTGGCTGGTCTAAGGGGAGGAACAGAAAAGCTTCCCTCTGGTTTCCTTATGCCTTTCTTTCCCCAGCTCCTGCTGCCGCGCCCACGCCTGTCACTCCTGCCTGGGCTGCAGAGAATCTGAGATAGGGTACAAGGCAACGGAACCCTAGTATTTCTTGGTGAGTGAATGGAAGTTGGCCCAAGGTGAGGTGGCACTTAGTAAAACCTTTGCCATGCAAATGTTTAAAATATGATTTGAAAGAACTAGCTCACGCTCATTTTATTCCATATTAAATCGACTTCCACAGGAAATTTACACAAAGTGTGTACTAGAAGACACTCGCTAACTCCCCACCACCCCCTCAACCAAAACACCTGACTAAAGTAAAATCTCAGAAGCCCTGCGAACAGCAGATTTAGATTCCTTACCTTCTACATTTCCTCACTGAACTTCACTTTTCTGTTCTTGTTATTAAATGAATTAACAACACCTCATGTAACACCATACTGATGGCCCAGAAGATGTGGCCAAAGGTGTTTGGGTGAAAATAAGAAGAGATATATAAATTGCTTGTATTTAACAAAACAAGCAAACAGAAACCACTTTTTTAGAAATCAGCACAAACTACTGAATATTGTTGCTCTGCACTTCGTTTTCTGTGCAAGTTGAGTATTAGGAGAATGTACAAAAATTGTTCCATTTTTCTTTACGAAAGACTTTGCAAGATAACTTTTGTAGTAGAAGAGGACGTTCTAAAACATGAAGTCAAAAATTTTAAAATAGTGTCTAATTTCCATCATTTGGAGAAACTAAAACCTGACTCCTAGCTCATTCAAGATCACAAGGAAGTAGGGATCCATCAGAAGCTCAGCTTCCTCTGGATTCAAACCCTGGATAGATGTTCAAAGGAGCCAAGCCACAAAGCCCCTTCCCACCAAGGCCATCTCTGGGCTTTCTCCACTCAAGCATGTTGGAATGCTGCTGTCTAAACCATCGCAGGGCAAAGATTCAAAGAATGAGTTTTCTTTCTCTTTTTTTCTCTTCTTTTTCTTTCATTCTCTAGACTCCTGACATGGGTGAGTAGACAAAGAAGTGAAAAATAGCTTAGGCCACCTTTTTCCATTTTGCCAACCATAGATTCTCAGAGTATTTTTCCTTTTGCTCTTCATTATCCTCACTCTATTTGGCATGCAGCCCTTCTACTCCCTTGGCGAATCTCTCAGGCAGCTGTAAAAAGCCATGAGACATCAGAAGTTCCCATAAAGAACACTCTGGCCACTGTAACCCGTGAGACAGTCCATATTTTGAATACACGTTTCCAGGAGAAGGGAGTATCTGAGCCTTAGTACTGTGAAGCCTCAGCCATGACATGCATGCCCGTGTTAACTCAAGTGCCCGCAGCTGGAAGTCTGAACGTGTTGCTCCTTCTCTTGGTAACCTCCTCCGGATGGCAGATTGCCCACATCATCACATCAAGGGGCCTGCACCTCCAATGCTTCTGGCTATGAACCACAATTGGAAACGCTAGAAGAAAGGTACAAAAGAGCAGAATCTGAAAAGTTTCCTGGGGAATTTAGATCCAGATGGAAAGAGAAAACGGTTTCCAAATGTTGCAGCCTCTCTTGTACTGTCTATAAAATCAAAGCTGTAGCGTCGTGGTAACAAAGCTGCTGTCATGTTCCAAGTCCAGGTGCTGAATGTAGGACTTTGCAAGACTACAAGACTGACTGAGACACATACTCCTCACTCTTTGTTTCGGTCAAGTACAGTGAATTAACTCACCTCTTGTCTTTAATTCACACCCGGACCAACGTCCCTTTGGCTGTATTCCGGGAACGCGCCTTTTTACTCCAAGTATTACTTTTTGATGAAGATCATGGCATCTGGTCCCATCACTTCCTTGGGAGATCCAAGGAATGTCAAGCCCCATAATTAAATGTTACACAAGTTAAAAAGATCTGTGTACAGAAACCACCGCAATGGAAGAACCTCAGCAGTGTGGGAAACGCATGGAACTTGTGGAGGTGCTGGGGATTGAACCCAGGGCCTCGTGCATGCTAAGCACGCGCTCTACCACTGAGCTACACCCCCTTGTGTCAGAGTGCTATGATACTGTCCCTTGTTATTTTTTAAAAATCATTGGAGAAAGGTGTTGGTAAGATAAGTTCAGTTCAGTTCAGTTCAGTCGTTCAGCCCTGTCCGATTCTGCGACCCCATGAATCGCAGCACGCCAAGCCTCCCTGTCCATCATCAACTCCTGGAGTTTACCCAAACTCATGTCCATCGAGTCAGTGATGCTATCCAGCCATCTCATCTTCTATCGTCCCCATCTCCTGCCCCCAATCCCTCCCAGCATCAGAGTCTTTTCCAGTGAGTCACCTCTTCGCATGAAGTGGCCAAAGTATTGGAGTTTCAGCTTTGCTATCTAGGTTGGTCATAACTTTCCTTTCAAGGAGTAAGCCTCTTTTAATTTCATGGCTGCAATCACCATCTGCAGTGATTTTGGAGCCCCAAAAAATAAAGTCTGATGCTGTTTCCACTGTTTCCCCATCTATTTCCCATGAAGTCATGGGACCAGATGCCATGATCTTCGTTTTCTGAATGTTGAGCTTTAAGCCAACTTTTTCACTCTCCTCTTTCACTTTCATCAAGAGGCTTTTTAGTTCCTCTTCACTTTCTGCCATAAGGGTGGTGTCATCTGCATATCTGAGGTGATTGATATTTCTCCTGGCAATCTTGATTCCAGCTTGTGCTTCTTCCAGCCCAGCATTTCTCATGATGTACTCTGCATAGAAGTTAAATAAGCAGGGTGACAATATACAGCCTTGACGTACTCCTTTTCCTATTTGGAACCAGTCTGTTGTTCCATGTCCAGTTCTAACTGTTGCTTCCTGACCTGCATATAGGTTTCTGAAGAGGCAGGTCAGGTGGCCTGGTATTCCCATCTCTTTCAGAATTTTCCACAGGTTATTGTGATCCACACAGTCAAGGCTTTGGCATAGTCAATAAAGCAGAAATGGCAAGATAAACGCCTCCATTATTTTCAGTTCTTCTATTTCTGAAACTTCTGGGCTGAACTCTTGTCTTACGGCTAGGGCAGGCAAAAGAGAAATTTATTCTGGACCAAAAAACCTTTAGATCTTTCCACAATCCTCTTCCCAATAAGGGGCGGTTTTCCCAACTGCCTCTTGTGCCAGTTCCAGTTCACCACGAGGGAGAGTCCCAGAACTGAATCTTCTGTTATGTCATCAGATCTTCCCTTTAGAAAGTCTTCCCTTGCCCACAGCTACCAAAAAGATGCAAAACGTAGTTCAGTTCAGTTCAGTCGCTCAGTCGTGTCCGACTCTTTGCGACCTCATGAATTGCAGCACGCCAGGCCTCCCTGTCCATCACCAACTCCCGGAGTTCACTCAGACTCACATCCATCCAGTCCAGCCATCTCATCCACTGTCATCCCCTTCTCCTCCTGCCCCCAATCCCTCCCAGCATCAGGGTCTTTTCCAATGAGTCAACTCTTCGTATGAGGTGGCCAAAGTACTGGAGTTTCAGCTTTAGCATCAGTCTTTCCGAAGAACACCCAGGACTGATCTCCTTCAGAATGGACTGGTTGGATTTCCTTGCAGTCCAAGGGACTCTCAAGAGTCTTCTCCAACACCACAGTTCAAAAGTATCAATTCTTCAGCACTCAGCTTTCTTCACAGTCCAACTCTCACATCCATACATGACCACAGGAAAAACCATAGTCTTGACTAGACCGACCTTTGTTGGCAAAGTAATGACTCTGCTTTTCAATATGCTATCTAGTATGGTCATAACTTTTCTTCCAAGGAGTAAGCATCTTTTAATTTCATGGCTGCAATCACCATCTGCAGTGATTTTGGAGCCCCTCAAAAATAAAGTCTGACACTGTTTCCACTGTTTCCCCATCTATTTCCCATGAAGTGACGGGACCAGATGCCATGATCTTTGTTAAAAAGTAAGTACTTGGAATAAAAAGACGGGTTCCCAGAGTACAGCCAAGGGGACGTTGGTCCAGGTGTGAGTTAAAGACAAGAGGTGATTTAATTCACAATACTTGACCGAAACAAAGAGTGAGGAGTATGTGTCTCAGGCAGTCTTGTAGTCTTGCAAACTCCTGCATTCGCCACCTGGACTTGGAATATGACAGCGGCTTTGTTACCACGACGCTACAGCTTTGATTTTATAGACAGTACAAGAGAGGCCGCGGACAGAGGAAAGAGGAGAAATGTGAGCACTCCTGTTGTAGCATCTCTCAGATCAAGTTATTTGCGCAGAGGAGAGTGCAAGGGAAGCTGCGCGCAACCTGTGAAACAGATTCGTTTTTCCTAAAACGTTCCAAAGCTTGACAAATCAGCAAATTTCATCAGTCCCCAAGGCGGAAAAGGACAACACTTTCCATCTTTAGGCAAACATGGGTGCCATTGTTAATCTAAAATTTTTGAACAAAAATCCCAAACCTTCTGGCAGGGGAGGGAATGGGGATGGGAAGATAGGTGCCCGGATGGGTTATATTATTACTGGAGAGACGAGCGTTGGGAAGTGGAATCAGAAGAGGGAAGGTTGGAGAAGGGAGAGTAACTTGGTTCTTGGAGGGGAAAAGGATGAAGCTGATGCGGGGCAGAAAAGAGAAAGAGAGGCAAGCAGAAGAAGAAGACAGAAGAGGATCATTTGGAGATGGATCTCAATGGAGAGGCGCAGAGGTGGAAAGTGCCCAAGCGAAGCCTCGCTGCTGCACTTTCTTCAGGCCCTGGGGAAGAGAAGGCTCCTTTCCAAGGCAAGTGGTTTGAAAGACTGTGTCTCACAAAAAGATATGTCCGTTTTAACCAAGATTTTATTACTCCGAGCGTGCTTTGCTCCACTTTCTGTCGCGGTAAACACAGGTTGAGTATTTTCGAGGGCGCACCTGTGGTTGCGTGTATCTGGAGCAGTAGCCCCCGTATCCGAGGTTTCAGAAAGGCGAAGCTGTTCGTATCCCCAAATGGCAGCAGCTTCGAATTTAGAAACGGATTCCAGCTGCGGTTCTGTGCTTGGGCATTTCAACTGGCACCAACAGATTTTAGCATGTTTGGTTTTAAAATACAAAGGAAAGAATGGGGAAGGAGGTGAGGTTAAGTAGTAGCGAAATGTTTTGGGTTTAAATAGTAATAAATTCCCACTGAAACCTTCGTATTCCCGGGTAGCTCAGTTGGACCCGCATCAGGACCTTAGTCGGAAGACCCAGGATTCAAGACCCCGTTCTGGTGTAGATTCTTTCACTTTCCCCATAATTTCATACATACACAAAAAAACTTCTGAACCCTGCTTTCGTTTGGAGCCCGTTACTAGTCACATGCTTATTCTTTTGTTTTAGCCTCTGTTGAATGTTACTTCAAAATCTTCATAGAAATCAGACAGTGACATAGGTTCTATTCGTCACCCTCTTGTTGAATGTGGGTGCTAACCAGTGCAAGAGCCCTGTTAGAAATTTGCTCTCTGCAGCAAAACCTTTGCTCTAAATCGTTTTAAACACTCTCTTCTTTTTTAGGTCTAAAAGAGAGATCATTTTGGTTTTATAAAAAGTTTAAAATTGAACTTAGATATAAAGAAAAATAGAGAGGACATTACAGAAAGTTTCCCTATACTCTCACTCAGTTTCCCTAGTAGGATGATACATTGGCCAAGTTAATGAACTGAAATTGATAAATTTTAGAAAATAGAATCCATAATCTTTTCAGATTGCCTTAGTTTTGCCTAGTACACCTTTTCATTTCCAGGATATTGAACCAGCAATGCTAGAAAGGATCTAGTCTAATGATGTTTAAATTGGTGAAATTTATCCAGGGGACTTCCTCTTGCCAACTGTGAGGTTTCTCAAAACCATCCAAAAATGACACTGATTTTATTTTTTTAAGAATATCTAGGGAAAGCTGATTTTTAATGTTGAGCAGGTGCCTTCCTTCTGCATCACAGGCAGATTCTTTACCACATGAGCCACCACCCTTCTGCATACAAGATCATGTGTTAAATCCCTTGTATCTCCATGTGTTTTCTCTACTCTGTAACCAAATCCTTCTTGCTGCATCTTTTCATTCATTTTCTCATGAGTTTCCTGCTTATATAACAAGAAAACCAATGATCCAATGGATTGCTTTTGCAGCTATTCCAATGCTAGAGGCTTTGGTTCCACATAAGGTGGCTATTTTGGCAAAAGGACAATAGAATGGAAGAGGGAAAAGGGAGGGAAAAGTCTATCTTAAATCTCCACCAAGAAAAAGAGGCCCAGGGTAGTCCCTGGCAGTTCAGTGGTTAGGACTGCACAGTTTTCACTGCTGAGGATGCAGGTTCAATTCCTGGGTGGAGAATTATGATCCTACAACAAGAAAAAGAGACCCACCCCTACTTTAAGGGGAAATTCACCTTCCTTTCTACCACTTCTAGAGAAGGATTCTGAGCAAGAAAATTCAGGGTCATTATGGTATCAATAACTATACACGCCTTAGTACTTCTGAAAGATGTACTCCTTAGTACTCCTGAAAGATGATGATGCTGTGAAAGTGCTGCACTCAATATGCCAGCAAATTTGGAAAACTCAGTAGTAGCCACAGGACTGGAAAAGGTCAGTTTTCATTCCAATTCCAAAGAAAGGCAATGCCAAAGAATGCTCAAACTACTGCACAATTGCATTCAGCTCACATGCTAGTAAAGTAATACTCAAAATTCTCCAAGCCAGGCTTCAGCAATATGTGAACCGTGAACTTCCAAATGTTCAAGCTGGTTTTAGAAAAGGCAGAGGAACCAGAGATCAAATTGCCAACATCTGCTGGATCATGGAAAAAGCAAGAGAGTTCCAGAAAAACATCTATTTCTGCTTTATTGACTATGCCAAAGCCTTTGACTGTGTGGATCACAATAAACTGTGGAAAATTCTGAAAGAGATGGGAATACCAGGCCACCTGACCTGCCTCTTCAGAAACCTATATGCAGGTCAGGAAGCAACAGTTAGAACTGGACATGGAACAACAGACTCGTTCCAAATAGGAAAAGGAGTACGTCAAGGCTGTATATTGTCACCCTGCTTATTTAACTTCTTTGCAGAGTACATCATGAGAAATGCTGGGCTGGAAGAAGCACAAGCTGGAATCAAGATTGCCAGAAGAAATATCAATCACCTCAGATATGCAGATGACACCACCCTTATGGCAGAAAGTGAAGAGGAAAGTGATGAAAGTGCAAGTGGAGAGTGAAAAAGTTGGCTTAAAGCTCAGCATTCAGAAAACGAAGATCATGGCATCTGGTCCCATGACTTCAGGGAAATAGATGGGGAAACAGTGGAAACAGCATCAGACTTTATTTTTTAGGGCTCCAAAATCACTGCAGATGGTGATTGCAGCCATGAAATTAAAAGAGGCTTACTCCTTGGAAGGAAAGTTATGACCAACCTAGATAGCATATTCAAAAGCAGAGCCATTACTTTGTCAACAAAGGTCTGTCTAGTCAAGACTATGGTTTTTCCAGTAGTCATATATGGATGCGAGAGTTGGACTGTGAAGAAAGCTGAGTGCTGAAGAATTGATGCTTTTGAACTGTGGTGTTGGAGAAGATTCTTGAGAGTCCCCTGGACTGCAAGGAGATCCAACCAGTCCATTCTAAAGATCAGTCCTGAGTGTTCTTTGGAAGGAATGATGCTGAAGCTGAAACTCCAGTACTTTGGCCATTGAAAAAGACTCTGATGCTGGGAGGGATGGGGGCAGGAGGAGAAGGGGATGACAGAGGATGAGATGGCTGGATGGCATCACCAACTCGAGGGACATGAGATTGATTGAAGTCCAGGAGTTGGTGATGGACAGGGAGGCATGGCATGCTGGAATTCATGGGGTCGCAAAGAGTCGGACACATCTGAGTGACTGAACTGAACTGATGAGGTATAACTTGGTGATAAGACACCAATGACAACATGCAAGGTTATCAGTAATTAATGGGTATACTAATTTGGCTTTTTAAAGATGCTTGTCCCATTTCAGGTTTTCTTTTCAAGGTCAGCCTTTAGAGGTCAAATGAAAACAGATCCTGTTTCTTGGCTGAGAAGAAAAGAACGACCACGAAGGGACTCGAACCCTCAATCTTCTGATCCGGAATCAGACGCCTTATCCATTAGGCCACGCGGCCAGTTGATGAAGTCATGCTTTCAAATTTGAAAGCTGAAACGTGGTACGTTTCTATTTTCAAATTTCTAATTTCTGTTAGAGGATGATTTCATTGACAACATTTCCACCCCAAAGGGCATAAAACTGCATCAAATCCCTGACAATAATTACTAAAATTAATAAATGGTAAGGCGATCAGAAGTGATGCAAACTTTGAAGGCTGTCTTGCCTAAGTCACTGAAAATGATGATACAGTTTCGATGGAAACTAATGAGCCAAGAACTGAAGTCTGCAATGAAGGAGTGATGACAGCATAAGGAGAGGGAGCTTCAGAACTTGGCATGTTCTGACCTGTTCTATTGCAAAGACACAAAGGCACATCCTCCAAGGAGAAAAACCTGTAAGCTCAAACAGAAGAGTAGCAGCTAGGGCCTGGACTGAATGAGTCTGAAGAAACACCTCGTGCTGTTTCCTATGAAATTGTTTTAGTTAAATCCTCTCCCTTCTAGAAATGGGTTCAATGAGAAGCATTAGATTAGATAATGGTCTCTTGTTGTTTTCCTGTGTGGAGAGACTGTTGGTTCTAGTAGAAACTGAAGAGTGGAAATCCACACCACATTGGGCCTGGCCAGCAAGAGCTGTTACACTTGGTTCTCAGCCTCCCATCAACTAACTCCAAGACCCCCCTTGCCAAAGGAATGCTTGGGGGCAGTCTCAACAACCAGCAGAAAGGGACCTGTTACAGAACATTTTCTTGCATCTTCAAATTCCTCCTCCTTCAACTCTCTCTCTCTGCCTACAAAGGCTGCAAGAAAGATGTGCAAGACAATGAAGAGGGATACAAACAGAAATAGTGTGAGTACTGTCTGGAGAAATCTAGGTGAGGGACTTGGCAAGAAATGAAACTCTCTGTGTCTAGCAATATGGTCTGAAACCCAGCAATGCTTTGTCTAGGAGACACAGCATCTCTGGTTCTGAAAACCTAGAGAAGGAAGACAAAGAAGAGAAGAGGAAGGAAAATGTTCCTGATAATTGCAACATTGCTCTCAAACAGAATCTTTTTAGCACTGAGGAAAATTCAAGAAATCTGACTTGGGAACCTGAAAGATAAAATAAATTGGCCAAATGTGCAAAGATAATTACTCAGGGAAAACCTAGTGATAGGAGCCTGGGTAGCTCAGTCGGTAGAGCATCAGACTTTTAATCTGAGGGTCCAGGGTTCAAGTCCCTGTTCAGGCATGCAATACTCTATTTTATCTTTATTCACACAGGAATGAGTTCCGGGAAAAGATGCCCTGCTTTGTATGAGTATGCGTGCAACTCTTGGTAATCCTATTGAAACTTTGCTCATTGCTTTACAAGGATGAAATGATTGTGTGATGAATTTACCAACCCTAAGGGAAAGTCTTGGGAAATTGTTCAGACTAGAGACTGCAGACCCAAAGGTTTGGATTTTATGTAGTGTTTAGAAGAGAATCTCTTTCTTCAATTGACCGGGGGTGGGGGTGGGGGTGGGGGGGTGGAAATCAGCCAAGACTTCTGAACTCTAATAACAAAGATAAAGTCTTGAAACCAGAAACACAAGACACTTCAGCCAGCCATATAGAAAATCAATTCAAATGACAGCAGCTACATCAGAAATGATAGAGTGGCACATTTTCCAAGTGCTTAAAGAATGGAATTGTCAGTCCAAAATACTATATCCAGAGAAAATATCCTTCAGAAATGAAGAAGACAACAAGATAGTCTCAGATAAAGGAAAACTAAGGTAATTTGCTGCCAATGAACTACCTTAAAGAATGGCTACAGTAAGTTCTCCAAACAGAAAATAAATGATAAGAGAAAAAACACTGGATATCAGGAAACAAACAAACAAGCAAAAAACACGGTGAGTACAGTAAACTTTCCTTGTCTTGAGTTTTCTTAATTATGTTTGAAACAAAAGTATAACAGTTTTGAAACAAAAGTATAACTCTGTTGTGGTTCTAAGTATATGTGAAAGAAATGCTTAAGACAATTATATTACAAATGAGGAAAAGTAAAGTGACAAAAAGGAAGGTGAAGTTGCTACATTTCACTTGAACTGGTAAAATGGTGACACCAGTACACTCTGATAAGTTAAATATCTATAATGGAATTCTTAGAGTAACTACTTTTAAAAACATCTGCACAAAGAATACAGTAAAAAATAGTATAGATAAATGAATATGAAATTCTAAAATGTGTACAAGTGGTCCATAAAAAGGCAAGAAAAAGAGAACAAAAAATAAAAATAACAGAGAACAAACAAAACAAAAAATTAAAATTCCAGACTTAAGCCCTGCATACCAATAATTACATTAAATGTAAATAGTCTAGCGGCACCAATTAAATCCACAGGGTAGATTAGAAAATATGATCAAACTATAAGCTGTCTATTTATAAAAATATTTACCTCAAATATAACCTGTAAATATATAACCAGTTTGAAATTAAGAGGATTTAAAAAATGTCATGCAAATGTTAATCAAAAGAAAGCAGTATATCAATATCAGATAAAATAAGCTTTATAACAAAGAAAAGACAAAGGAGGACATCACATGATCAAAGTGCCCATCCATCAAGAATGGCATAGCAATTCAAAATATGTATGCACCAAATCACAGAGCTGAAAAATCTGTGAAGAAGGAAAAACAAAAACCTGATAGAGCTGAAAGGGAAAATAAGTAAATTTACCAATAAAGCTAGAGACTTCAGTGTCTCTCTCAGAATAATTGATGGAACAACTAAACAGAAAATGCCCAAGGACACTTTTCAAATCCATCAAATATCCAAGATAGAGCATATCCTGGGACATAAAACAAACCTCAACAAATTTAATAAACTTGAAGGATACAGTGTGTTCTCTGACCACAGTGGAATCGAACCAAAAGTCACAGAAAGATGAGGCAGATTTTTCAAACAGTTGAAAGCTAAACAACACAATTCTAAATAACCCATAGAATAAAGCAGAATCTCAATGGATACAAGAAAAGAAAAAAAGTCTCGTATTAGTCATCTAAGTTTTCATTGAGAGAGCCAAAGGGGAAAAGAGCGAAAAAAGCCTACAGCAAGCAAAAGGAAAAAAATAATAAAAATCAAGGTCGACGTAGGGCGGGGGTGGGGGTGGGGGTGGGGGTCGGGGGGTGGGGGTCGGGGGTGGGGGTGGGGGGGCCGTGGGCAGCACCATGGTCAGGAAATCCGGTATCGGTTTGTCTCCCAAGGTCTTGTAGCTCTGGTTCTGAGATCCACAGGGTCCAAGCTGAGGACAGGAAAGGACAGCAGGATGATCCAGCGATTTTTTGCCCCTCTTAATATATACGGAATCCGGAATCCTTTACTGAACGAAAGAGCACCAGGGAGATTTGGCCCCTGGGCCCGACGTGCAAAATGAACTTGCCGTTTGCCAAATTATTACTTGAGATCCCACTGTCCTCGTGGAAAGGGCAGAGCTTCCCACTTTCAGACAAAATTTGGTGCGACAGCCAACTCAGATACTAGCTTTAGAGGAAATTCTAAATTATCCTTGATGGGTGAAGCAAGAAATCGACCTTGTTCGTCAGCTCCCCCCGTTGATTCTGAAAGTCAGCCAGGTTTGGCAGTTCTCAGCCTTTGAGGCGAGAGAGCTGAGCTGCTTGGGAAAGTTAATGCCAGGAGGGCGATTAGTGTGGGTCAATGCGAAAGAACTTGAGAGCAGAAAGCAGGGAATGATAAGGAAAGGCAAGCTGAGACATGGTGGAGTACAGGGCTGCCGCGCGGCCACAGGAAGGTGGAGGAGGAAAAAACTGGACAAACGCTTAGGTTGACAAAACATCTGGCTGGGAGGAGAGGCGGTGAGCTGCCCGTCTCTGCTGCGCTTCCTCTGGGTACATGGAAAGCTCACAGCTCCATGCTCGATAAAAGAAGCGAGCCTGCGGGCGCTTTTCCGCAGGAAGATCCCCTTCGTTTTGCTCGACTGTCGCGGCTTTCGGAGGACTTCGTTGCTCTTTCCCGGCGTCGAGTTTCTGTTTTCGGTGGATCCGGGTGGGATTGGCGGTTTCTGATCGCCGGGCAGCCCGGCCCACAGCGTCCGGACACACACGCGCCAGTGGTAGGAGAAGCGGTCAAAATAGAAATGGGATCCGCCTGCGTCTTTAGATTTCAGCACCAGAGGTATAGGTAGGAGTGAGGGTTTTTTCCTGTGTTGAGCTTGGAATGCAAGATATGAAAGGTAAGCCAGTAATCAAGTATCTTTAACTTGAAACGGTTTTCAGAAGCTCACTTAACTTCCCTCTAAATAGTTTGGTGTGTCAGTTGTCAGAACTTTAATCTCAGGGCCAAGAAGTCCAGACTCTGTTCTGATTAGAATCCCGTTCTTTGTCCCACTTGGTTTTTGTCTTCCTTCTGCTGTGGCAATAGTCTCGGTGACGTCGAGGTTCACAGCAGGAGATGAGGGATTTCACCGAAACCCATTGGGTTGTTTTCACTATCTATGTGTACAGGACTATAAGGAGGAAAAGCTTAGGAGAGCTAAATCTGTCCCTTGAAGAACAGTTTGAGTATTACAGAGAAAAACAGAACCAACGCCTGGAGGTGCCGGGGATTGAACCCGGGGCCTCATACATGCAAAGCATGCGCTCTACCACTGAGCTACACCCCCTCGCTGGCTACCTTCTTGCTAATACTTTTCTGGAAATTAATTTTATTTCCTGGGGTTCTGGATTCCTGAGCGTCTTGACAATAGCGTTTAATGCCAAGTTTTACGCCGGAGACCCTCAGAAACCAAAGAAGGATATTGATACTCTAGCCTATAGAAGTTGTGCCAGGGATCAGCCCGGGGCAAGGCAAAAGATTGGAACTTACCAGATAAGCTCAAGAAGTTTCCACCGTGGCCTTAAAACGTGGTTGGGTCTCCTATTACGCTTGACAAGAAATCAGATCAAGTCTCGGTATCTGGCTCTTAGATTTCCTCCAAATATGTCTTAGTGGCTCAGTGGTAAAGAATCGGCCGGCCAATGTAGGAGGTGCAAGAGATGCGGGTTTGATCCTGGGTCAGGAAGATCCCCTGCAGTAGGAAATGGTAAACTACTTCTGTATTCTTGCCTGAAAAATTCCATGGACTAAGGAGCCTGGCAGGCTACAGTCCATGGGGCACCAAGAGTCAGACATGACTGAGCACACATGCACAAAAATGCCTTAAACTGAGACATCCAAGGCCACTGAAATTCAGCTTCTTTCTAGCCTAAAACGCTCCGTGGTATTTGCTATTTGTTTGTTTCATGGGAATTTTAAGGACTAGATTTGATGGAGGAAAGCCACAACCAGTAAAACACCTTAGAGCGAAGCATTCAGCCCTGCAGTCTGAGGGGCTTTTTTTTTTTTTCCCCCTCTTCTAACCTATGCACCGGGGTAATTCAGCGGACCCATCAATGATCCAAAATCTCTTCTTCATAAGGCATAATGAAACAACAGCTTTAGCAATGGAGAGGAGTGTTAGACTATGAGAGTGAGACCAAAGACAAACAGCCACAAGATATTAGGGATAAAGATAAAATATGTGTGTGTTTGCTCAGTCATTCAGTTATTTAGGAAGGCAGGAAAAGCCATGTCATTACAAATGGAAAAAATTGCAGAAAATGTTTTAAAAATTCTTTTGGAAATGGGAGAAAGATTGGAAATGGAGAAGATGAGCAAACTTTGCTCTTGTTAAACTCAATATCTATGTGGTGCACGCTTGTGAGAACATTACATGGCAAACTCAATTACTCCCAGCCTTGGATTTGTGAGTAATCAACAGACACATGGATGTGGATGGTGGATAAAGACAGAAAAGTGTGCTCATTAGTGCTATTCGTAGGAAAATAAGCTTGTTCCTGGACATTTCTTGAATACTGGGATTTACTATGATTGAAACTGTGTTCTTTGAACTATACAAGATCACAAGAAAACACATTTTCTGACAGTAGATTTCTAGTGGTTAATACCTTCTCCTTCTGGTTTGCCCATTAATGAACTTTTGCCAATATTCACAAAATAATTTTGAGTTCCTCTTGAAATTGGAAGAATATAATTTGCCTGACAGACTTGTACCTTCAGTATTTTTTAGCTCGTGAACTGCTAAGGAGGATTATTGTGACTGGTGCTATAAAATATGATGCTTTCCAATATTAAGAAGGTTGGCAGAAACACTTCTGGGTCATAATGTGTTGCACCTGGAGAAAACTGCCTGTCTATTGGATTCTCAGGGATTCATAATAATAAGGTATACTTTTTTTTCTTTTTGGCCCATGAACAAGTTGGGAATTTTAAAAATTAAATATTTAGAGCTATAAAAATGTTGAGTAACTATTTTGTACGCCTGAAACTAATATGATATTGTAAATCATCTATACATCAAAAAAATCTAGACTATGGATTCATTTCATATAGAATTCTTATGAGGAATTAAACTTGTAAATTGAGAGACAGAACACACTCATGCCATATATACTCAATTCAGAAAATCGGAAAATCAATGACATACAGATTTAATGCTGCACTGTCCAAAATGGTAGCCACTAGCCACTTTGAGTATTAAACACTTGAAAAGATGAGATGTGCTGTAAGTGTAAAATATATACCAGACCTCAAAGACTTAATATGATATTTAAAATTTAACCCATATCACTAATAATTTTTATTGACTACTTATTTAAGTGATGGTTGATATACCAAGTCATTTATATAGTCTTCTTAAATTAAGACCATCTATTTTTATTTTTAATATGACTACTACAAAATTACAAGTTATAAAAGTGACTCATTTATGGCTTTATTATATTGCTATTGGATAGCCATAGCTACAAGAAGATATTACATGTTTAGGTGTTGTTTTGGGAGAACCCCAGAACCATTTGTGTGGACATGACACAAAGCATTTACTTGCATGATTTCCTTTGATAGTTATAGTAGCATTTTTGACATAACTATTATTAGCCTTATTTTTAAGATATTGAATGGAAAACTAATTATGTTTTGTGAATTACCCAAGACCTCTCACTTCAATAGAATATAAAGGGATCATTACTGAATTAGGCAATACAATTCTCAATGATGCTGTTTGTCCAATCAAATGTTTCTTTATGAGATAAAATGCAAGCTACTGAACTGAGGAGGGATAAGTAGCAGCTAATGGATAGTTTCTAACACCAAGTTCCTGTATAGTGAATGTCTCCATATTGCCCCTACTGCTTCTAAGTTTGTAACAATTTTCCATTTGCAACTTGATGCAGTTCTAATGTTGAAATATTGTTGCTTATTTTCTTCTGACTAATGTCCAAGAATTGTTAGTAGAAAACAGACACTGTGAAACTGAAACAGAAATTCAAAAACAAAATAATTCGAAATGACACAAGGGATAACAAAGAGTTTCAAGGGAAAAAAGTTGAAACAAAAAGGAAAAAATGTATTTGTATCTGAGTCTTGATGACTTTACTGTCAATTTGCTCTCATTTTTCAGTATTCTTGGTCCCTTTGTGAAAGTTCAACAGAATAATTCTTAAAGAAGTGCTTATTTTCATTCTTTCCTAGATAATAAAATAGAAATAAGATGTGCAAATTCTAAATAGAGGTGCAAGATTGAAGGAATGTCTTGTCAAAAGCAAAACTTGTGATGGTCTTGTAATTGTTTAAAAGTTTGAGAATGTTCACCAAAGCTCCTATTCCAACAGTTTAAAAAGGGGGTGGACTCAAGATGAAAACTCATATTTTCTGATTGGAAATTTTTTCTTGTGTATACCACTTCCACATATATACATTTATACAGTGTAGTAGTCCTTTTTCTACAGCTTCCCCACCCCCACCCCCCAACCACCACCACCAATTTTTGTGATTAAAAAGATCACACACATGTCGAGTCCAGCTCGACAGCGCAGGTTCCTGAAAGCACGAGGAGACAAAAGAATGAGAAACACTCAAGAAAGTTACAGTGGGGATCAGGGGACCAACACCACCACGAGGTGAAGGTGCCCAAACTGATCTCAAGCCTGCTTTATTATACTTTTTGAGACTTGCTTGTACCTGTTTACATGAGCATAGCAGGCCAGGTGGCCTTCAATGATAATCCTGTGCAGTTAACATTTAACATTTTTGTATCCCTGTTTTTCTTCCTCAAGGACAGACCCAGTTAATCTTTATGTGCCTCCCAAAGGATGGTTTTCCATCCCCAGGCATACATCTTGCTTTCAAGATGTTTTTTTTGTTCCTTCTTGGATTCCTTCAGGAGACACATAACTGAGTCATGTCCCTTCAGCAAGATTGTTTAATTCTTTTGTCAGGCCTTTTAGTAGGCTTGTCTCCGAGACACACACACATCAAAGCAGAAATGAATTTTAAGTGCAAGAGGTTGTAGCATGTTGTAATTTCTTAGCTCCTAGGAAAATAATTTCCTGGGTTTTAAAACTTTAAATAAAATACCTCAGTGGGATAGCAACCAAAAGGGAGCAACCCACACACACACACACACACACACACACACACATTCTTTGATTGCATTTGCGAAAAGCCGTAAATACTGTTGTCAGATACAGACTCGCGATTGTAATGTAATTGTTATCTAACGGGTTGGTAATTACACGAAAGTAAAACCGAGCTGCCGAAACCCGGGATCGAACCAGGGACCTTTAGATCTTCAGTCTAACGCTCTCCCAACTGAGCTATTTCGGCTACTTGCGGGCACTGTACTTAGCTGTTTCCCCAAAATAGTGGAGTTTTCAGTCGTGAGGGCTAAATTTACCTCGTTCAATATCGCCCATTCATTCGCCCCCATATATACTGGCTCCCCTGAAAGCCATGTCTAAAAATAGGATCCAATTTTAGGAGACAGTGGATGGGTTGATAGAAAAGGAGGGAAGTAGAGGGAAATAGATTAAAAACAAAAAGCTGCATATATTTTTGCTTGGTCACATTTGGCTACTCCACTAACTCAAAGACTGCTCAGAAAACTGAGGTAATTCAGAATGAAATTATCGACTCATCTTTCAGTTTTTTTTTTTCCGTCTTGCTCTTCAATGACAAGGCTAAAAGAATGATTGGGCACGTTAATGTGGAGACCGGCTTCTTGCTTCGGATGGAAAAAATTAGGAAGGAGCCAATTCTCTTTTATTCACTCTCTTTTCCTGGCTTTCCTTATGCTGACACGTGGCCAGTTAGTGCCGGGACCAGAGAATAGAAACCGGAACCACTTAAAGACAATCCGTCAGATAATGTGTTTATTTCCGTATGAGCAAGCAAAACGTGTTTTTTAAACGAGAAAAGTAGATGCATGTGTATGGTTTCCAATCCTCTCATAAAGAAAGGATACACCATTACTGAATGACACCTCTCATAACAGAAAGATCCTGAGGATCCTTTTTGAAATAGTAATCATATTTCTGAGGAAGTCTTCAAAGATTGGATAGTTGGCCAGACACAAAAGCCATTGTCTCAAATCCCACTATTTCTTAAACCTTTAAATTATATCCTCTTAACCTGCAACCCTGGGAGAAATGGAAGGGTAGCAAACCAAATAATACCGTTTCTGCTCTTAAGTCATTTCATCCCATCAGTTCTTTCTAAGGTTCCCGCCCCAGCAGGAACCTCAACTTCCTGGAGGTATTTTTTCTGCAATGACCAGGACATATTTCCTAGTGGAACTTTCCCCCTGACTTCAACCTCTCTCCTCTTCTCTTTCCTATTCTTATAAAATTTTTCAGCTCCTCTCCTCCTTAAGAAAAGATGAACTACAGTCTGAGAGAAGGTATTTCAATGCTTATGTTTAAGGAAAGACATTATCCGTGAAGAACTTTTACAAAACAGTAAGAAAAAGACTAAAATCTCATTAAGAACAAATTAACAGCAGGTCACAAAAAGAGGATACCAAAAATAGCCAATAAGCAATTTAAAAGGTGCCCAACATAATGTGCCGTGAGAGAAATGTAAATTTAAAAACCAAAAACCGAATGAAATAATACTTCTCTTCACTGCTCAATTACCTAAGATATAAGCATCTGAATGCAGAGTTCCAAAGAATAGCAAGAAGAGATAAGACAGCCTTCCTCAGCAATCAATGCAAAGAAATAGAGGAAAACAACAGAATGGGAAAAACTAGAGATCTCTTAAAGAAAATTAGAGATACCAAGGAAACAAGTCATGCAAAGATGGGCTCGTTAAATGACACAAATGGTATGGACCTAACAGAAGCAGAAGTGTTAAGAAGAGGTGGCAAGAATACACAGAAGAACTGTACGAAAAAGATCTTCATGACCAAGATAATCACGATGGTGTGATCACTAATCTAGAGCCAGACATCCTGGAATGTGAAGTCAAGTGGGCCTTAGAAAGCATCACTACGAACAAAGCTAGTGGAGGTGATGGAATTCCAGTGGAGCTATTTCAAATCCTGAAAGATGATCTGTGAAAGTGCTGCACTCAATATGCCAGCAAATTTGGAAAACTCAGCAGTGGCCACAGGACTGGAAAAGGTCAGTTTTCATTCCAATCCTAAAGAAAGGCAATGCCAAACAATGCTCAAACTACCGCACAATTGCACTTATCTCACACGCTAGTAAAGTAATGTTCAAAATTCTCCAAGCCAGGCTTCAGCAATACGTGAACCGTGAACTTCCAGATGTTCAAACTGCTTTGAGAAAAGGCAGAGGAACCAGAGATCAAATTGCCAACATCTGCTGGATCATGGAAAAAGCAAGAGAGTTCCAGAAAAACATCTATTTCTTCTTTATTGACTATGCCAAAGCCTTTGACTGTGTGGATCACAATAAACTGTGGAAAATTCTGAAAGAGATGGGAATACCAGGCCACCTGACCTGCCTCTACAGAAGCCTATATGCAGGTCAGGAAGCAACAGTTAGAACTGGACATGGAACAACAGACTCGTTCCAAATAGGAAAAGGAGTACGTCAAGGCTGTATATTGTCACTCTGCTTATTTAACTTCTTTGCAGAGTACATCATGAGAAATGCTGGACTGGAAGAAACACAGGCTGGATTCAAGATTGCCAGGAGAAATATCAATTACCTCAGATATGCAGATGACACCACCCTTATAGCAGGAAGTGAAGAGGAACTCAAAAGCCTCTTGATGAAAGTGCAAGAGGAGAGTGAAAAAGTTGGCTTAAAGCTCAGCATTCAGAAAACGAAGATCATGGCATCTGGTCCCATGACTTCAGGGAAATAGATGGGGAAACAGTGGAAACAGCGTCAGACTTTATTTTTTAGGGCTCCAAAATCACTGCAGATGGTGACTGCAGCCATGAAATTAAAAGAGGCTTACTCCTTGGAAGGAAAGTTATGACCAATCTAGATAGCATATTGAAAAGCAGAGCCATTACTTTGTCAACAAAGGTCTGTCTAGTCAAGACTATGGTTTTTCCAGTAGTCATGTATGGATGTGAGAGTTGGACTGTGAAGAAAGCTGAGCACCGAAGAATTGATGCTTTTGAACTGTGGTGTTGGAGAAGACTCTTGAGAGTCCCTTGGACTGCAAGGAGATCCAACCAGTCCATTCTGAAGGAGATCAGTCCTGGGTGTTCTTTGGAAGGAATGATGCTAAAGCTGAAGCTCCAGTACTTTGGCCACCTCATGCGAAGAGTTGACTCATTGGAAAAGACTCTGATGCTGGGAGGGATTGGGGGCAGGAGGAAAAGCAGACGACAGAGGATGAGATGGTTGGATGGCATCACTGACTCGATGGACATAAGTTTGAGTGCACTCCGGGAGTTGGTGATGGACGGGAAGGCCTGGCGTGCTGTAATTCATGGGGTCGCAAAGAGTCAGACAGGACTGAGCGACTGAACTGAACTGAACTGAACTGAAGAGAACTGATAATATCAAGAGCTGCTGAGCATGTGGAGCAACTGGAATAGTCACTCTCACACTGCTGATGAGACTGTAAACTGGTGCACACACATTAGGAACTATTTGCAAACACAGACTAAAATTAAATATACATATAAGCTATGCCCCACCCAATAAAAAAACTCCACAGCTGCATTTACACCCAAGAGAAATGCGTATTTTCCTTGAAAGACATATACAGGAATGCCAGTGACCACATTAGACATTTCAGACCGAAACTTTGAGCAGTCTAAATATACATCAACAGTAAAATGGATTTAAAAGTTTTGATGCATAGTATTCATACAATGGATTACTACGAACAATGAAAAAAGAACTACCAATACTAGCAACAATATGGATGTATTCAACTTTTAAAAAAATGAATGAAAAATCCATACTCAAATCAGTACATACTGTATGATACTACTTATATTATTTCAAAACGCACAAAAAACTAATCCATGGTGTTAGAGAGTGGTATTGATTGGGATGAGTCACAAGGAAGCTACCGGGGGTTGAAATATCAATTATCTTTCCCAGAGCTATTGGTTACATGGCATATAACCCATCAAACTGAATAATTAAATTTCATCCATTTTTGTTGATATTAATTAAGCCTCAGTTTAAATAACAAAATAAAGAAGAGAAGGAAAAAAAAAGATATCCTTGGATACCCCTTTGCCTCTAGTACATCTTATCTCTTTATTAGTATTTGAATTTCAGATTGTGGTCTGCAGGCTGATATCTGGCTAAGAATTGTTTTTTACCCATCTGAGAGCATGAGGAACTTTTTATATAAAGCGGACAGTACCAGGACATAGGAGTACTTTTGTTGAATACAGCAGAAACAATTTCAGGGGCTTTCAGAATTTCAGAAATAATAATCTCTGGAATGAGGAAGTGACAGCACCTGAGAGGCACCTGCCAAGTGAATTTTAATAAAAATTTATAAAATGTGTAAGGCTTCCCAGGTAGCTCAAATGGTAAAGAATCTGCCTGCAATAAAATGTGTATATCTGGACAAGTTCTCAAATCTCAGTCTCTGATTCGGAAAGAGTTGAGCTTTTTGCCTTTAGCTAAAATTCGGTGGGAATGTAAATTCAGATACAAGTCTTTAGACAGCTTCCTCTAAAAAATATTTTAGATTCTCTTACAGATTCTTTCTCCCTCAGCATTCCTCTACCAATCCAGGTTTTACCCACTACAGCCAGCTGTGCACCTCGCCCCAAATCAGACCAAGCCTCAGCTTATGCAGGGGAAAGGCTGAGCTGGAAACTTAAGGAAAGTAATTAGAACGCAATGTGGAAATTTACACATGAGTGTCAACACGGAGATTGAAATGCGACTAAAAGTGAGCAAAACTACTGTGCAAATTCCATCGAGGAGCACATAGGATGAAAGAGAGGAGCCCAGCTGACCCGAGAAGGAAGAGGCGGGATGGGGTGAAGTGCAGGAAGTAAAGGAGAAAAGGGACGGAAAGGAAGTGGACAGAGGAAAAGCATCCTCAAAATTATTAGGATTTGAGGGGAGTTTGGGGGTCCAGGCTCCATATCTTTCTGTCTCCGTCCAGGTATGAGAGGAGAGATGCGTTCTCAAGGGATGTAGGCTTGTCACAGAAAAGGATCTGGCTCCTCTAGTCCAAGACCATTTTGGCTTTGGGAGCGCCTCACAGCTCTTTGCATCATTGGATGGACAAGTGGAGTGCCTTGGGGATGTACTTGAGGTGAGTTTTCATTTAAAGTCCCGGAACCGCTGGGATGGGTAGCTTGGAAGCTGCACAGATGCCCCGGTTTTCGCGCTTGGATGCTGTGAATCGACCGGTTGCAGCTGCAGCTTTGAGATCCAAGGAAGCGTCTTACTTCTTAAGGCTTTGCTTGAAACGCGAAATATGAGAAAGTTTCTGTTGCTCCCTCCACATACTTTCAAATCTTGCTCCTGAAGAAACTCTTCCTAACATTTGCAACAGGCTCCTTTACTACTTACATGATGCTAGGAGTCTCAAAGGAGTCTGAAGAGCAGAATGGGAACTGAAGACCTTGGTTGCAGAAAGCCAGTCACAGAACAAAGGGTGATACCTTCAGAGGAAACCATTCTCCCCTCACTCCTTGTACAGGCACAAAGGCAATATAGAGGAATCATTCACAGATCAAGGGGATGACCTCAAAATTGGCTGTACAGGTGACTTGTGACAACTGATGGACAGTTACAGCTTCCTCTGGAGATTAAGAAAAGGAGAGGGTGCATTATGGAAGATCTCCAGGTTTCCTGGCTTTTGTAGATGGAAAAAGAGACTGCTTTCTGAACATTTAACAGATTTCTTGCCTGGTTTTCCCTTTTGTGACTGAAAAAAACACTTTTTTTTTTAAAAGTGTATCCTCCTGTGGATCTCTGCTTAGGCATTGTGAGGCCAGAATCTGAAACTGTACAAACAGCTCTAACCTGGAGATATGCATTGTTCAGTAGTTTGGAAGAGGGGTGTCCCTGGAGAGTAAGTAGATTGAAGTTGAGATAGATGTATTGGGATTGGGAGCACAAGAGTTCATTATCTATCTGCAGAAAACAAAGAAATGAATTTTCCCCTGGATTGACCTTGGACCCTGGAGTTCAGAACATTTGCCATCTCAGACTGGAAACTTCCCTAAAATACCCCTGTGTGCTAAGTCTCTTCAGACTCTTTGCAACCACATGGATTGTAGCCGGCCAGGCTCCTCTGTCTCTGGGCTTCTCCAGGCAAGAATACTGGAGTCGGGTAGCCATGCCTTCCTCCAGAGGATCGGATCAAACCGGTGTCTCTTATGACTCCTGCACTGGCAAGCGTTCTTTACCACTAGTGCCACCTGGGAAGCCCCTTAGAATACCCAGAAAAGCACTATTTCCCTTTATAGATTTCTGCCGAGGTGACTGCCATTTTTTCCTCATTTATCATTTGTTTGTAGTTAAACAACTTTTCTGTAAGCTCCAGTTTGAGGGTCTCTGATGGAAAAAGTGACCACCAGTGCATCAAGTTGTTAACCACTGGCAGTGAAGTCTAGTGAAATATTTTAGTGAAATCTTCTTCACCCTCCTGCAACCTGGGTTAGGAAGGAGCTAGAATAAAAGAACCACAAAAGAACTTGAGTGATTAACTTTCTGACAAGGAATCAGGTGGTCTGTCCATTAGGTCAACACAGACCGCCATTTGCTGATACTTTCAGATTCCATACAAGTGGGAATTGGATGGTTGGGAAAACTGCCACTTGCTTTTTATAACATTTTGGCGGTGGCAACTGCTGAGAATGCTTAGAGAGATTCGGTCAATAACAGAGCTAACAATGGGTAACCTTAGCGAACGGGCACGATTCCTTCCTGTGTAAGGTTAAGAAAGAATTGCCATAGCCAAGAAGATTGAGTGTGACAAAGATATTTCAGGCAGCAAGAGGTCTTAGGGTACGTTGGCAAGAAGAATATATGAAAATGTGGGTACTGGGGATGGAACCCAGTGTCTCATGCATGCGAAGCACTGAGCCATACCCTCAGGTCCTCACTGAGTTCTCAGAAGATTTTTCATACCTTCTAGTGACCAGCATTGCATCTGAAGACCAAGTTATCAAACACAAAACAACCGTAAGTTCAATTCCGCTATTTCTAAACTCCTTAGCTTTATCCTCTCTCAGGCATAGTTGTTCCAGGAGAAAAAAACCTTAATAATAGAAAGGCACTGTTTCTGATTTGCAGTCAGCTTGTGAGGAACTTGCCTCAAAGTTGGATTCCCATCAGATTAGATTGCCTGAATTGCACTTCCATTCTATCACTTGGGTGAGTCCTGGGACAGAACATTCTCCTGCAATGTTTTGAATATTATTCTCTGTATTCTTTTGACTCTTGGATACATTACATACTTCAAAAAATAAAATAAAATTTACTTAAGTGCATGTGAAAATACTCCAAAATTGAGTATGAACAGAAAAAATCTAACTGTATTTCAAAAGGATAATATAACCTCATTCAAGAGAAAAATAGAGGACACATCCAAGTAAACACAGTACTTTATCTCAATTGAAAAGACAAGAATAAAAAGCAAACAAATCATAACCTCTATGTAGAAGGGTTATTATTTGTAGTGTTAAGTGTATGTCAATTCTGATATTTTGTATGAATTTTACTTTTATTTGCTATGTGTGAATTTACCTTTGTGTGATTGGGAAAATTAATACATGTATTGTTGAAATTCAGGGCTTTCACTATGGGGTGAAGGAGGTAACAAGTAACTGTTGGCACTGGATAGAAGATGTATATGTGTGTGTGCACGCAAGTATGTATGTGTATCTGTCATTTTCCCTCTAGATCTGTCTAATAGGGCTAGGAAAGCTAATATCTCAGTATCAATAAGTAATGCTAGCCCAATATCTTGATTTTTGAATATTGATCCCCACTAAAAGGAAACAGAGCTACCAGTAGGATTCACAGACTCTAGGACTGGACCAGAGATAGTATAATATGTACCTAAGATGCCTTTCTATACTATACTATGCTGTCGCTGCTGCTAAGTCACTTCAGTCGTGTCCGACTCTGCGTGACCCCAAAGACGGCAGCCCACCAGGCTCCCCCATCCCTGGGATTCTCCAGGCAAGAACACTGGAGTGGGTTGCCATTTCCTTCTCCAATGCAGGAAAGTGAAAAGTGAAAGTGAAGTCGCTCAGTCGTGTCCGACTGTTCGCCACCCTATGGACTGCAGCCCACCAGGCTCCCCTGTCCATGGGATTTTCCAGGCAAGAGTACTGGAGTGGGGTGCCATTGCCTTCTCCATACTATAATATAAGTGCTCAAAAATCATGAGGATAATTCAAAAGGATCCAGAAACCAACATGAAGGGCCTCTCCTTGGTCAGATTGGGGGCACTTTGAGATGAATAACGACAATAAATGATTACGATCTTTGGATACTTAAATGAATAAATATGGAAGAAGGGAATTTTTTCCTTACAGTGGTATGCCAACTAATAAATGCAGGGGAAATAATGAAGTTTTAAAATCACCATTTACACGGAGAAGGATCCACTCCAGTTATTATTGCCTGAGAAATCTCATGAACAGAGGAGCCTGCCAGGCTATAGTTCATGGGGTCACAAGAGTTGGACATGACTTAGCAACTAAACAACAAAAACATTTGTGATATGTCTGGCTTTCCTACTGTTATGGATTGTCATATCATTGTGGTTGGAAAATAAAGTTAGAGTAATTTCAATTATATTAAATTTGTTAAGACTTGTTTTGTGACCTAACACATTATCTATCATGGTGAGCATTCCATGTATGCTTGAGAAGAATGTGTATTCCAGGGGTATTGGATGAAATGTTCTGCATATGTCTATTAGGTTCATCTGATCTGATGTGTAGTTTAAGTCCAATATTTCCTTATTGATCTTAAAATAGGGAGATTACTTTGGATTATACAGCTAGGCCCGATGTACTCACAAGTGTCTTTAAAAGAGAGGGACAGAGGGATTTCACATACAGAGAGGAGAAGGCAGTGTGACCACGGTGGCAGAGACTGGAGTAAGGCTGCCACAGGCTAAGGAATGCCATCAGCCACCAGAAGTTGAAAGAGGCAAGATTGGACACACACACCCCCAGAGCCTTGGGAGGGAGCACCACTCTGCCAATACCCTAATATCTGTCTAGTGATACTAACTTTGGATTTCTGGCCTCCAGAAGGGTAAAAGAACAAATTACTATTGTTTTAAGCCGCCAGGTTTATGCTAACTTGTTATGGCCTCTGTCGGTTACTAATAGACTTGTACTCTGCCAGCTACCTTGAGAGGTTTTGAGGGTCATGAAGTTTAAACAGTGCACCACTGAAACGAATGTCTTAGGTTCTTGTGAGCAGGCAATGAGTAAAGCAAGAAAATACAACTCAAGCCACAGCTGGAGGTGCCGGGGATTGAACCCGGGGCCTCGTACATGCGAAGCACGCGCTCTACCACTGAGCTACACCCCCTCACTGAATTACCATCTGTGAGGGTTCTTCAGGAAATAGCTCACCACATTCTGTGGGCCTCTCCCCAGCTGATGTTTGTTGTTTTAGCAGTATTATGTGTTGCAGCAGGATTTATGACTTCTTTAAGACAAAGGAAATAAGGGAGTTGTTAAGGATACTGATTCTTTAGCAAATAAAACTTGAAGTGGAACAAAAAATACTGAAAACGTGTCAGAAAATTGACCGAGTTTTCCTTAGATAAAACACTTCTTGCTATTTGATGTTTGCTTTACAGGAATGTTAAGGACAAGATTTTAATGGGAAAACCCCAGGTGAAAATAAAAATCACCATCAATTCTTCCAGCGATTCATTCCCAACACTCTATTCATTTTTATTACATCCCAAAGGCAACTAAGAAGGTTCATAAAATGGTCTAGGAGAACAGTGCTCAAGGTATGAATTAAATGGGCAGATTCAGGATTGGAAAGAAGTGTGGAATTTTAAAAGCAAGTTAGTAGGTAGTAAGACAGAGGTTGGAGAGACCTACTGGGTTTACAGAGCAAGAAACAAAGTGGGAGGCAGATAAAAAAGAGCCCCATCATTCAAGAAATAGGAAGAAAAGCAAAAAAGTTAGTTGTTCTTTTGCATCCTTGGCAGTGAAAGTAAGGAGTCCTAAAAACTGGTGATTCGTTTCATATATGATATTATACAGGTTTCAATGCCATTCTCCCAAATCATCCCACCCTCTCCCTTTCCCACAGAGTCCAAAAGACTGTTCTATACATCTGTGTCTCTTTTGCTGTCTCCATACAGGGTTATCGTTACCATCTTTATAAATTCCATATATATGCATTAGTACACTGTATTGGTGTTTTTCTTTCTGGCTTACTTCACTCTGTATAATATGCTCCAGATCATGATGATGTGATCACTAATCTAGAGCCAGACATCTAGGAATGTGAAGTCAAGTGGGCCTTAGAAAGCATCACTACGAACAAAGCTAGTGGAGGTGATGGAATTCCAGTGGAGCTATTTCAAATCCTGAAAGATGATGCTGTGAAAGTGCTGCACTCAATATGCCAGCAAATTTGGAAAACTCAGCAGTGGCCACAGGACTGGAAAAGGTCAGTTTTCATTCCAATTCCAAAGAAAGGCAATGCCAAAGAATGCTCAAACTACCGCACAATTGCACTCATCTCACATGCTAGTAAAGTAATACTCAAAATTCTCCAAGCCAGGCTTCGGCAATACATGAACCGTGAACTCCCTGATGTTCAAGCTGGTTTTAGAAAAGGCAGAGGAACCAGAGATCAAATTGCCAACATCCGCTGGATCATGGAAAAAGCAAGAGAGTTCCAGAAAAACATCTATTTCTTCTTTATTGACTATGCCAAAGCCTTTGACTGTGTGGATCACAATAAACTGTGGAAAATTCTGAAAGAGATGGGAATACCAGGCCACCTGACCTGCCTCTACAGAAGCCTATATGCAGGTCAGGAAGCAACAGTTAGAACTGGACATGGAACAACAGACTCGTTCCAAATAGGAAAAGGAGTACGTCAAGGCTGTATATTGTCACTCTGCTTATTTAACTTCTTTGCAGAGTACATCATGAGAAATGCTGGACTGGAAGAAACACAAGCTGCAATCAAGATTGCCAGGAGAAATATCAATCACCTCAGATATGCAGATAACACCACCCTTATGGCAGAAAGTGAAGAGGAGCTAAAAAGCCTCTTGATGAAAGTGAAAGAGGAGAGCGAAAAAGTTGGCTTAAAGCTCAGCATTCAGAAAACGAAGATCATGGCATCCGGTCCCATCACTTCATGGGAAATAGATGGGGAAACAGTGGAAACAGTGTCAGACTTTGTTTTTTTGGGCTCCAAAATCACTGCAGATGGTGACTGCAGCCATGAAATTAAAAGACGCTTATTCCTTGGAAGAAAAGTTATGACCAACCTAGATAGTATATTCGAAAGCAGAGACATTACTTTGCCAACTAAGGTCCGTCTAGTCAGGGCTATGGTTTTTCCTGTGGTCATGTATGGATGTGAGAGCTGGACTGTGAAGAAGGCTGAGCACCGAAGAATTGATGCTTTTGAACTGTGGTGTTGGAGAAGACTCTTGAGAGTCCCTTGGCCTGCAAGGAGATCCAACCAGTCCATTCTGAAGGAGATCAACCCTGGGATTTCTTTGGAAGGAATGATGCTAAAGCTGAAGCTCCAGTACTTTGGCCACCTCATGCGAAGAGTTGACTCATTGGAAAAGAGTCTGATGCTGGGAGGGATTGGGAGCAGGAGGAGAAGGGGACGACCGAGTTTGAGATGGCTGGATGGCATCACGGACTCGATGGACGTGAGTCTGAGTGAACTTCGGGAGATGGTGATGGACAGGGAGGCCTGGCATGCTGCGATTCATGGGGTCACAAAGAGTCGGACACGACTGAGCGACTGAACTGAACTGAACTTCATCCACCTCATTAGAACTGATTCAAATGTATTCTTTTTAATGGCTGAGTAGTACTCCAACTGGACCAGGCTGTGCACCCTGCATTAACCACATGTTACTTTTATTGTATTGGCATATAATCTTTAAAATTTCTACCCTCTATTTCCTATGGTTTTCTCATACTAAGTTCCTGACTTTTCCACTCAATCCTCTTCTCCCTTGGAGAAGTCTACGATTGGAAAGGGGGAAAAAATTCCATTTGGACCCAAGCCCTAATATAATAAATAAAACCAATGGTGAAAATTCATGATATTCTTTTACATGTTTTGTCTATTTGCCTTTTGCAACTTGATGAATTCCTGTGCTTCAGTTCAGTTCAGATGCTCAGTCGTATCTGACTCTTTGTGACCCCATGGACTGCAGCGCGCCAAGCTTCCTTGTCTATCACCAACTCCTGGAGCTTGCTCAAACTCATGACCATCAAGTTGGTGATGCCATTCAAACATCTCATCCTCTGTCATCCCCTTCTCCTCCTGCCTTCAATCTTTTCCAGCATCAGGGCCTTTCCCAATGAGTCAGTCCTTTGCATCGGGTAGTCAAGTATTGGAGTTTCAGCTTCAGCATCAGTCCTTCCAATGAATATTCAGGACTGATTTCCTTTAGGATTGGCTGGTTGGATCTCCTTGCAGTCCAAGGGAACTCTCAAGAGTCTTCTCCAACAACACAGTTCAAAAGCTTCAATTCTTCAGCGCTCAGTTTTCTTTATAGTCCAACTCTGACATCCATCCATGACTATGGGAAAAACCATAGCTTTGACTAGATGGACCTTTCTTGGCAAAATAATGTCTTTGCTTTTTAATAAGCTGTTTAGGTTGGTCATACCTTTTCTTCCAAGGAGTAGGCATCTTTTAATTTCATGGCTGCAGTCACCATCTGCAGTGATTTTGGAGCCCCCAAAAATAAAGATTGTTATTGTTTCCACCGTTTCCCCATCTATTTGCCATTAAGTGATGCGACCAGATGCCATGATCTTAGTTTTGTGAATGCTGAGTTTTAAGCCAACTTTTTCACTCTCCTCTTTCACTTTCATCAAGAGGCTCTTTAGTTCTTCGATTTCTTTCATAAGGGTGGCATCATCTGCATATCTGAGGTTACTGACATTTCTCCCAGCAATCTTGATTCCAGCATGTGTTTCATCCAGTCCAGCATTTCTCATAATGTACTCTGCATATAAGTTAAATAAGCAGGGTGACAATATACAACCTTGACATACTCCTTTTCCTATTTGGAACCAGTCTGTTGTTCCATGTCCAGTTCCAACTGTTGCTTCTTGACCTGCATACAGATTTCTCAGGAAGCAGGAAAGGTGGTCCAGTATTCCTATCTCTTGAAGAATTCTCCACAGTTTTTTGTGATCCACACAGTCCTATGTTTGGAGCATGTGAATACATTTCTCTTAATGCAGTAGATACAAGTGGCCAAAAGACATCATAAAATTGTACTTCGAAAACAAAAAGAAAGAAAATATGTCAACAAGATAGAAAATGACCTATTACTCCTATTAAAGAAAGTCTGGCTCCTAAGTGCTAGCTCTTACGCTTTCTTTGAAGAGGTAAATCCTAAAATGAAGACATTTAACTTGGAAAATATCTTATCCTACTTAAAATGTTGATGAAATCAAAACTACAGTGAGATATCACCTCACACCAACCAGAATGGCTATCCTAAAAAAATACAGAAGCAATATATACTGGAGAGTGTGTGGAAAGAAGGGAATCCTCCTACACTGTTGATGGGAATGTTAACTGGTACAGCAGCCATTGTGAAGCAAAATATGGAGAGTCCTTAAAAAACTAAAAATAGAGTTATCATATGACCCTGCAATCTCACTCTTGGGTCTATATCCAGATAAAAACATGATCTAAAAGAATACATGCACCTCAGTGTTCATTGCAGCACTGTTTACAGTAACAGATGCAACCTAAATGTCTATCAATAGAGAAATGGATAAAAAAGTTGTGGTACATATATTCAATGGACATATATACATATATACAATTCAGCCATTAAAAATGAAATAATACCACTTGCAGCAACATGGATGGACCTAAAGATTGTCAAACGGAGTGAAGTTAAGTCAGACAGAGAAGGAGAAATATTATGACATCCCCTACATGTGGAATCTAAAAAACAATGTATACAAATGAACTTACAAAACAGAAAGAGACTCACAGACTTAGAGAACAAATTTACGGTTGCCAGGGGGGAAGGATGAGGAAAAGGGATACTTAGGGACTTTTGATGGACATGTATACACTGTTATATTTAAAATGTATAAGCAACAAGGACCAATTGGATAGCATATGGAACTCTGCTCAATGTTATGTGCAGCCTGGACAGAAGGGGAGTTTGGGGGAGAATTGATACATGTATATGTATGACTGAATTCCTTCAATGTCCACCTGAAACTATCACAACATTGTAAATAGGCTACAACCCAATACAAAATAAAAAGTTTTTTTTTAAGTTGCTGAGCAGCAAGAAAGATATGAGCTTCCTAGTTCTTATTGGAAGTTAGCACCATCTTGACTGCAAAACCTGCAAAACATTTTATTTAAAAGAAACTTGACATCTAATTCAATTATGTATACTGATTTAAAAAATACTAGTAAATATCATATTACCACGAGAGGGGAAACAGTGTCAATTATAAGAATACAAAACTGGTTCAACAATAGAAATACCTTTTTGCAATTGTTTTTACTACATTAGAATAGGAAGTTGGAAAATTATTAATAAAATAAGCCATATATTTATAATATATAATCATTTTAACCCGCACTGGAGCACTCAAACCAGTGACTCTCAAATTTTAACGTGCAGAGGAAACACTTAGGGATCCTGTCGAAATGCTGCTTCTAATTCAGTAAGTCTGAGGGGGAACTGACAGCCTGCATTCTAACAAGGTACCACCAACTGCTTTAGTCCAAGGACCCAGGGTCTGGAAAATTTCTTTCCGATAGAGGGCGCAACAGTCTCAGATAAAATTACTTCTGCAACAACTAAATTATCTAGTTAAGTCCTATTCTCCGGTAAGAGTAAAAACAGACCAAAACTGGAAATTAATCTCTGACGTTTGAGATCTTCAGCCCAAGGTACTTCCCAATGGGGTTATTGATGCCTAAGTGTGACTTCTTCACATCCACTGATGAAAATAAATTTCTCTCCAAGTTAGGAACGCTGTCTTCTTACTCAATCTGCAGTCTAATCGTGGCCAACACGGCTCAGAGAACAAAACAGACTAAAAAAAAAAAAATTGGCTTGAGATCGTGTGTTTTTCTTTTGTTAAATTCTGCCATCTTTGTCTCTTCTCTCCTGCTATTTAAATATTAATAATACGGCAAAGTGAAACCAAAGGCAAAAAGGCTCGTCAATTTGGTGACGGGCTTTCTGTTCGGAATCTCGAGCTGCTGAATGAGCCCAGGCTTTGTCTTTTCGTTTCATCTTTCCCTTCTTACGCAGCCACCCTGACTGTTGCCAAACCGGAGGAGTAGAAAAAGAACAGCACTAACACTAGCAGCAAATAGGTTTCTTTTTGAGCAAGGGAAAGAGTTCAAAAGTGGAGGTGCCGGGGATTGAACCCGGGGCCTCGTGCATGCTAAGCACGCGCTCTACCACTGAGCTACACCCCCTACCCGGTAACAAGCCCTCGGGAATTTATTCAAGACAGAACACAGTTTTGGGTCCGTTTTACAACAATTAACATTAGGCTAAAGTGTAGTGTGTCAAATTTCACTTACTTCCAAAAACCTTAAAACTAGAACTTAAATACAGGTCCTGTATTATACTTTGCTAAAAGAAGAGTAGATTGCATTCTAGACGGAGAGCCCCCGTTGGTGGTCCTGGGACCTTTTTGCTTCTGTCTGGAATCACTTCCCTCCCGCAGTTAGAAGAGCTTGATGAAATATTTTTTCTCCTTTCTTCACTTACTCTTTCCTAGGTGAAAAGCAACCAAATTAGCTCCAGAAGAGAGAAGACGGAAGGACAAATGGAGTGCCGTTTGTTTCGGCCGCCGAGAGAGGGGGTTCCTTGGCCACGATCGCACCCCTTTAGGGATAGAATACAAGGCCATTTAAGAAGGTTAATGTGACGCGCCGACTGAACTGAACTGAACTGAATGTGATGCGCATTAACCCTCGGTTAAAAACTCTGCTGGACTAGTTCACTCACCACAGCCTTCTCACAGGCTCTGAGCCTCTCGCGTCCAGCCCCATAAACCAACAGAGCCTCAGTTAACCTTGGGAAAGTTGTTTAAACGGGCAAAAGACACAATAAGGTACTGAGGTAAATACTTCTCCAGTCAGAGATGAAAAGGATGTTGATAACAATAGCAAATAATGAACTCAGTTCATTATGAACTTTGTTCATGTTAGAAATGAACAAAATAAGTCAAAAAGAAGGAAGGGTTGATAAAGACGAACGAGAAAATGAGGGTTGTTTTGTTTTTTTAAGTAGAACTAGTTAAAGAAAAAAACTGGCTATTTGAAAAGTCGACAAAGCTCTAACCATCATAATCAAGAAAAGGAAAAAAAAAGTGCAGACACACAAAACTAGAACTGATGGGAGGAAATATCTATCAAATAACTATCAAACAGAAAAACTTTTTAAAAATCATAGACACAACTCAGCAAATGACTTGAAAACTTTAGATGAAGTGGATTTTATAAACGCACTGTAACTTAGCATATTAAAAAGCAGAGACATTACTTTGCCAACAAAGGTCCGTCTAGTCAAGACTATGGTTTTTCCAGTGGTCATGTATGGATGTGAGAGTTGGACTGTGAAGAAAGCTGAGTGCTGAAGAATTGATGCTTTTGAACTGTGGTATTGGGGAGGACTCTTGAGAGTCCCTTGGCCTGCAAGGAGATCCAACCAGTCCATTCTAAAGGAGATCAGTCCTGGGTGTTCATTGGTAGGAATGATGCTAAAGCTGAAACTCCAATACTTTGGCCACCTCATGCGAAGAGTTGACTCATTGGAAAAGACTCTGATGCTGGGAGGGATTGGGGGCAGGAGGAGAAGGGGATGACAGAGGATGAGATGGCTGGATGGCATCACCGACTCGATGGACATGAGTTTGAGTAAACTCCAGGAGATGGTGATGGACAGGGTGGCCTGGCATGCTGCGATTCATGGGGTCGCAAAGAGCCGGACATGACTGAGCGACTAAACTGAACTGATACCCAAATTACGTCTTGTAGAGACAGAAAGTCTAAACATGTCATTACGATAGAAAAACAGTTGAACAGGCAACTCCCCAAAAAGGGAACCAAGCACAAATACTTTCACAAAGAAAGTTTACCAATATCAGAAAATCATGATGCTACTTAAAATTTTCAAAGCATGAAGAAGGAGCTCTTCCAGTTCATTTTATAACATGAATACAATGTTCATCGCAAACTTTTTCAGTTTGCACAGAAAATGAAAAAAAGTCTAATTTCACATAATACAGAATGTCCTGCTAAGTCACTTCAGTCGTGTCCGACTCTGTGCGACCCCATCAGGCTCCCCAGTCCCTGGGATTCTCCAGGCAAGAACACTGGAGTGGGTTGCCATTTCCTTCTCCAATGCATGAAAGTGAAAAGTGAAAGTGAAGTCGCTCAGTCGTGTCCAACCCTCAGAGACCCCATGGACTACAGCCTACCAGGTTCCTCCGTCCATGGGATTTTCCAGGCAGGAGTACTGGAGTGGGGTGCCATTGCCTTCTCCATACAGAATGTCCAAGTGGGGTTAATTCCAGAAATGCAAAGATCACTCATTATCAAGGAAGACATTAACAAAGATTCTCTCCTCTACCAATCTCTACTTAGGATACCCTGAACTCTTTCCCAAAGAGAACTTGACTTTTGGATTTCTGTTTTCTTCTCTGTGTTGTTTGTTCACTTTTAGCAAGAATCCTGTTAGGCTGGTTTGGCTAGAATCTTCTATTTGCCTACCTGGTTACCCTTTATATCTATTTGTGTTCCTCATCCTCTACCATCCCCTAAGTAATGTCTGATCACCTTGGACTGCTTTCAGCAGAAATCTTGTTTGGTTGGTTTAGCCAGAATTCTGCCTTACCTCAGATGTTTCCTCTTAGTAATTTTCTATCCACTGAACCTCAACCCACCCTCCCCTGCTCCTTAGCTATAAATTCCCACTTGCCTATGCTGTATTTGAAATTGATTCTAATTCTGTACTGAGGCCTTTCCCCCATCACAATATTCCTGAATGAAATCATTTTTACCTCTTATCTACCATCCACCTCTGGTTTATCTTTGACAATATTAATATAATCCATCAAATTAATAAAAGTAAGGAGAAAAACCATACATGATCATCTCCATAGTTGCACAATAGGCACTGACAAAAGCCAACATATATTCAACACTATAGAGGATTGAATAATGTCTGGCAAAAATTCATGTCCACTTGGAACCTGAAAATGTGACCTTATTTAGAAATAGTGTCTTTAAAGATATAATTGGTTTAAAAGACATCATATTGGATTAGGGTGAGTTCCTAAATCCAATGACTGATGTCCTTACAAGAAGAGAACATGCAGAGACCGAGATACAGAGGGATCAAGGACATATGACGATGGAGGCAGAGATTAGAGTGATGCAGCTACAATCCAAGGATTGCCAGGAGCCACCAGAAACTAAGATGAGGCATTATTTGAAAAAAGATACAGATGTAAGGCAAATCTGGTTAATTAAACACTCAGAAATAAATTTTAAAAACTCCCACACAACTCAGAAGCATGGCAGCAGGAAGAACTCCATGAATGTGCTCATCAGATAATTTGCGGAAATTTTATAAATTATCCAGAAATGGTTCTAAGGGCATATGTCATATGAGAAAGGTTAATTCAAGAAAATGTACTAAAGTTCAGTAATAACAATGAGAATCTTTGTCATTTGAATCACAACCTACTCCTTCCCTCTCTCTTCCCAGGCCAGGCTGACAGAAACTCTACTCCAAACTATACAGCCAAGGAAACAAAGTTCCCCCTCCCCCAACCCATGGCACCCCAACTCCAGTCCTCTTGCCTGGAGAATCCCATGGACGGAGGAGCCTGGTGGGCTGCAGTCCATGGGGTTGCTAAGAGTCGGACACGACTGAGCGACTCATTTTCACTTTTCACTTTCATGCATTGGAGAAGGCAATGGCAACCCACTCCAATGTTCTTGCCTGGAGAATCCCAGGGACGGGGGAGCCTGGTGGGCTGCCGTGTATGGGGTTGCACAGAGTTGGACACGACTGAAGCGACTTAGCAGCAGCAGCAGCAGCAGCAGCAGCAGCAGCAGCAGCAGCAGCAGCAGCAGCAGCAGCAGCAGCAGCATCTTTCCTCCATTTCTAATCATACCCTCAGCTCCTTCTTGCAGAGACTAAGTTCTGGGAAAGTGCAGCTAAGAGGTGAGGGCTCTCATTTTTCCACTCATGGAAAACGGGTTCTATTTTATTGCAGGGCCCCTTCATCCCCATCATGAGACGGAGGTTCCAGGACAGGCGAGAGCTGCCTAGAAAACCTAAGGCTGTTGCCTCTTGCCCAGCACCCAGCTACTATAACAGGAATGTTACTCAGAAAGAAGTATGCTACTGTCTGCCCCCAGCTGAAAAGCTAAAGGGAATCCTTCAAGTTGAAGCAAGAAACTGATCAGCAGCAATACAAAACTGAACAAAAATATACAACTCCTTGGTAAAGGAAAACAGACAGATAAATATAGAATCCTGTAAAATTGTAATGTAGGTGTATAAGTCATCTTTAAATCTGGTATAGAATTTAAAAAGCATAAAACTTAATTATGACCCTAAGTTAATGATTACACCATATAAAAGATATTTTGTGTCATCAATAACAAAGTAAGAGATGGCAAAGATTATTATAACTTTTAGATGTTTTATGTAATTGCATTGATAACCACAAACAGCTATAGAATATACACAAAGGGAAATGAGAAGGAAATCAAAGCATGTCTATCTCAATCAGTTGCAGCAGCTATAACAGAATCCTCATGTATTCTAAAATAAGCCCCCTCATTCTAATAAATATTAAATCTATTGAAAATCAGGAATTAGAATAGAAGTCAAAATAATTTGGTTGAGGAGAGAGAGAAATTATTGATGCCATGTGCTGTTTTCCGTAAGAGGTAGCTGTTTTCAACCAAGAAAGAAAAAAGAGAGAGAGAGACAGAAAATATTCATAGGTGGAAAGAGTTCTGTTGCCTTTTTAATTTTCTGGTTAAAAACTGAAAGGAGATTCTGATTTAAATCCCAAGAGGTCCTCTTGAGGCTTTTGCCCTGAAGCATGATTTAAAGTGGGGAACTGCTTTTCATACACTAGGTCCCTCTCACAACACTGTCCCAGAGACCAAGCAGTCATATTTACTTAGAACCAATGGTTCTTCTCATGTTGGCACAGTTGTTTGTCTCAGCAATTTTTGTAAGCTCTGAAAAGACATGGATCATGTGAGCAAGAACCTACCAATGTGGAAATTCTAAAAAAGAACCCAAAAAAGATGCAGACCAGAGGAGGCAGTTGTCTAGGCTAACTGCTAAGCTTTTCAGAGGCAGGAGGTCTGGCGAGGTCAGATATGTGCGTATTCAAAAGCTGATGAGGCAGACTGAGATCACCAGAGTTATCTGTTGATATGACTGTATTAATGAGTCTCCTAAGATCCCTCTGTCAGGTAGAGAAAGGGGGCTTATATCCCTACTTCTATACGCTGACTAATGTTCCCCCGAGACAACTCTGATTTGTTGATGATCTATATCTTCAAAAATTCAAGGTATACTGTGCTGGAGACATAGCAACTTCTTAACACTCTGTAAAGGAAGGTACCCCTTTGCCAGTATCTACTCAGATGACTGCATTAATAGTTCTAAAGTGAGGATCTTGCTAAAGATTTAGGAGGTAACACCTATACTGAGAGTACATATATCTCGGCTTTTTGTGATTTTGGAATGCTATAATATAGAAACATGGAGATTTTTATTTGTCTTGGCAATCTCAATTAAAAATAGGAAAATATTGGGAGTTCCCTGGCTGCCTAATGGTTAGGATTCTAGACTTTCACTGCCATGGCCTGAATTCAATCCCTGGTCAAGGAACTGAAAGAAGGCATGGCCGTCTCCTCAAGAAACGAAAATGCTAATGATTTTTTAGAGGAAAAACAGTTCAGTTATGAATAGTGACTAGAGAAGGAAATGGCAACCCCCTCCAGTACTCTTGGCTGGAAAATCTCGTGGCCGGAGGAGCGTGGTAGGCTACAGTCCATGGGGTTGCAATGAGTCGGACACGACTGAGCGACTTCATTTCACTTCACTTCATGAATACTGAATCCTACTCTAAAGGCAGAATTTTGAAGTTAAAGACAAATGCCAAGAAACATGATTTTAAGAATCTAGAAGGACATATTAAAAAACAGCAATCTACCATTACAGGGAAATTTTGGCCATCTCAGAACTCATACATAGGAACGGATTTTGGTGTTCCCAAGATGACCATTTGGTGGCACCTAAGTCATTCTCCAGAACTTTGATGCTTTACATCATGTACAGGAAAGCATTTACAACGCAAGGACAAATTCCTCCATTCTCCAAAGTTATTATTAGGAATACCTACCAAGAAGCTCTTTAGGTAGCTGAATCTTTGCTATCTGTATTTATCATACCTCCCCTCCCAAAAAAGAAAAAAAAAATTACTAAAGTTATGGCAAGGCTTCAGTCCTTTATCTCAAAGACACTTTGGATATTTACAAATAAATTTCATTCAGTTGTCCAAATGTTTAAAAAATTAACTATGTTTCACATTCTACTTTGTCAGGTAAAAAGGGCAGAACTTATTTAACACAGTAAAAACTCTATCTAGATGTGAAGTTTATATTATAATTTAAAAGTTACTCAGGAACAATAAGTTAAAGAAGCGCATATAAAATATAAAAACAGAAGGAGGGAGCGGGGAAAGAAGGGGAGGCTGTAATGGGGAAAGAGTGGTAGGGAAGAACAAAGGAAAGCTTTCCTTCCTCTCCTCAAATCTATTCCTTGACCCAGCAACAGCCCAGAAAACGAAGGGATCTAAAGAAAATTTCCTGTGGACTTCACATTTGCTCTTATTTTTTCTGCTTTCTGTGTTTCCTGCTCTTAGATGATACTGCGAAATGTAACTATTGTAGTTGGTTTGTTAATTTGGTACCTCGCTTGTTTTTCGGTTTCCACAGTCCTGTGCGGCTTGGTACTCCCTCAGCCTCTTTAATCGTGTCTTTTGCCAGCTGACTCAGCTACCCAAGGTGGTGTTAAGGCCCTAGGGCAAAAATGGGTCCATATTAAAAATAAAATAGTTCTTGTTTTTTGTGTGATTTAAAAGACCTAAAAGAGAACAAAAGAACCAGAAAACACGACAGGTGGTGGACGTTCTTAAGAAACGAGGATGCGTCTATTGCTGTTAGAACCCAAAACACAAGAAAACTGGAGGTGCCGGGGATTGAACCCGGGGCCTCGTGCATGCTAAGCACGCGCTCTACCACTGAGCTACACCCCCTCCCACCGCAGTGTTTTCAGAATTATTCCTATGACCCATCGATACATCTTCCGCAAAAGAAACTTTACTTCATGTAATTCAATTTTTGAACTTTCTCTACTGAATACTGTCTTGTAACTAGGCTATAAGAACGAAAACTAAATATTATACCGAAAGTGCCCTCTGGTCCTGAGCTCTCTCACTGCGGGTCACCCTCTCCGACACCAGCTCGACGGCCATGCCTGTGGCGAAGGGGGAGCTCCTGACTGGCCGCCCCCAGGGGGAGGTCTGGGATAAGACCTCTGCTTAAATACGTTGCCAGAAAACCGAAAGTATAATGCCGGAGGATAAAAAGAAGCCCTAAACGGAGCCATAGGGATTTAGGTCCAGGTAGGAGAGAAGACTGGGAAGCAATCGTGACAGGCCCGCTTCGGTCGCTTCCCTCATTCAGGTAAGCTCCCGCGTCAAGACTCAGAGTCGGGAACACGCATGGTGGCTGCGTCTCCCGAGCTTTTAACCTCGGGTCTCGAGAACCACCGAGACGTGCGCGTGGAAGAGGAGAGAAAGAAACCGAGCAGCCGTAGAGCGCCCCCTGTCTGAACGGAACGGTACCCAGACGGAAGGCGTTCTATGGCGTAGGCTTGATCGCAAAATGATTTAACTGTATAAACCCTTCAGGCTCCTGCAGTAGTTAGACCCCTTGACCCCCGAGGGGCAACCCTCAGGCGCTTCTCGCCGTTCTCTGACCCAGAAATGAGTATTGGGAGCAAATCCTAATTCATTTTCCAGCTAAGCTTTCTTCTGATTCTCACTCCTGTGGACTCTTGGAGACCTGAAATCACCACCGCCCTTTCGGCTCCTCCCCAACTCCGGATCTGGCCGTCCTGGCGGATCCGACCCGGCCGAGCCCCAGAGGACTTGCGGGGGTCATTGGGTTTTGGTGTTCAGTCGCTCAGTCGTGCCCGACACTTTGCGACCCAGTGGGCTGCAGCACACCAGGTTTCCCTGTCCTTCATCTCTCGGAGCTTGCGCAAACGCCTGTCCATTGAGTCTGTGATGCCATCCAATCATCTCTTCCCCTTCTGCCTTTGGATATACAACGCTTGGGCCACAGGCGACTCTCAGAGAGGCTAAAGGGACATATGAATGTTTTTTAGACAACACTGTGGAGGGGGGAGGGGATTGTCGGGGGGATCCATAAAGATGGAAAATCACCTGGAGGAACTGAATAAAACTATGGATTGCTGGGCCCCACTCTCTAGATGCTGAGTGCTCTCAGAATCTTGAGTTCTTAAGTTATTCAGCTGAAAAAGGGAACCTCCTACACTGTTGGTGGGAATGTAAGTTGGTGCAGCCACTATGGAAAACAGTATGTTGGTTCCTCAAAAAACTAAAACAGAGTTGCCATTTGATCCAGCAATTCCACTTCTGAGCATATACCCAGACAAAACTACATTTCAAAAAGATACATGCAACCCCTAGGTTCATTGCATCCCTATTTACAATAGCCAAGACATGGAAGCATTCTAAATGCCCATGGACAGATGAATGGATAAAGAAGATATGGTGTATATATACAATGGAATATATCTCAGCCATAAAAAAGAAGCAAAGAAGGATGAAAAACAAAAAAACAAAAGCAAACAAAACAAAAACAAACAAACAAAAGAAACAAAGAATGCCATTTGCAGCAGCATGGATGGACCTAGAGGTTATCATGTTAAGTGAAGTAAGACAGTGAAAGACACATATCATATGATATCACCTATATATAGAAACTAAAATATGACAAACTTATCCATGAAACAGAAACAGACTCACAGAAATAGAGAAGAGACTTGTGGGGGAGGGGGGAAGGGACTGAGAGTTTGAGATTTGCACATGCAGATTTGGAGAAGAAAATAGCAACCCACTCCAGTATTGTTGGCTGGAAAATTCCATGGACAGATGAGCCTGACTACAGTCCATGGTGTCTCAAGAGTTGGAAATGACTTAGCAACTAAACCACCATCACCAGGTGCAGACTGTTCTATATAGAATGGGTGAACATCAAGGTCCTACTGTACAGCACAGGAAACTATATGTTCTGTAGTAAGCCATAATGGAGAAGAATATAAAAAAGAATATATATATATATATACACATATGTGTATGTGTGTGAGTGTGTGTGTATATGTATGTATAAATGAATCATTTTGCTGTACAGGAGAAATTAGCATTGTAAGTCAACTATATACTTCAATAAACTTTTAAAAATTATAAATGTCCCTCAGTTGAATCTGATAAAAAAACTTAAACAAACTAGTTTGGGAACAACTGGACCTGAAACTCTAGGAACAGAAACTGACATGAACTAGGATCCTGAAAAAGTTAATACAGGAGGAGGAGAAAACAAGAAGGGAAAAGAGGGCACTGGCAAGCAGGAGACAGAAAGATGGGAGGAAGAGTGCTGAGGAGTGAGTCTTTCAAAGCTATGGTAAACAAAACAGTATGGTAAGGTACTGGCATAAAAAAAAGACACACAGGACCTTCCCTGGTGGTTCAGTGGTTAAGACTCCAAGCTTCCTGGGAGGGGAGGGGAGAAGGGAGGGGGAAGGGTGGCATAGCTGATCAGGGAACTAAAGATTCCTGGTGGGGTGCACCAAAAAGATATAATTCAGTTGCTTTTAATATTAAGGGCTTCCCTAGCTCAATGGTCGGAGAAGGAAATGGCACCCCACTCCAGTACTCTTGCCTGGAAAATCTCATGATCGGAGGAGCCTGGTAGGCTGCAGTCCATGGCTGAGCGACTTCACTTTCACTTTTCACTTTCATGCATTGGGGAAGGAAATGGCAACCCACTCCAGTGTTCTTGCCTGGGGAATCCCAGGGACAGGGGAGCCTGGTGGGCTGCCATCTATGGGGTCGCACAGAGTCGGACATGACTGAAGTGACTTACCAGCAGTAGCAGCAGTAGCTCAATGGTAATGATCTGCCTGCAGTACAGGAGACCCAGGTTTGATCCCTGGGCTGGGCAGTTCTCTGCAGAAAGGAACGGAGACCCACTCCAGTATTCTTGCCTGGAGAACTCCATGGAGAGAGGAGCCTGGTAGGCTACTGTCCATGGGGTCTTGAAGAGTTGGACAGGACTGAGTGACTAACACTATGATAAAATATCTAAATTTAAAAAATGAATTAAAAACTTGAACAATGAAGAGGAGGAAGGAATAAAAAGTACCCAAAAAAAGGTACAAAATTGAGTTCAGTTCAGTTCACTTTAGTCATGCAGTTGTGTCCGACACTTTGAGACCCCATGAATCACAGCACGCCAAGCCTCCCTGTCCATCACCAACACCCAGAGTTCACTCAAACTCATGTCCATCGAGTCGGTGATGCCATCCAGCCATCTCATCCTCTGTTGTCCCCTTCTTCTCCTGTCCCCAATCCCTCCCAGCATCAGAGTCTTTTCCAATGAGTCAACTCTTTGCATGAGGTGGCCAAAGTATTGGAGTTTCAGCTTCAGCATCAGTCCTTCCAATGAACACCCAGGACTGGTCTCTTTTAGAATGGACTGGTTGGATCTCCTTGCAGTCCAAGGGACTCTCAAGAGTCTTCTCCAACACCACAGTTCAAAAGCATCAATTCTTTGGTGCTCAGCTTTCTTCACAGTCCAACTCTCACATCCATACATGACCACTGGAAAAACCATAGCCTTGACTAGACAGACCTTTGTTGGCAAAGTAATATGAGTTAGGGGAGATCAGTTTTTGCTTGCAAATGAAATGGATGCCAAGATGAAAATCCAAGAGAATCCACTAAGGAGTTTAGACTTCAAAAGTTTGTTTTCTCCTCTGGAATATAGTCACCTGTTTCCAAAGAGTGCAACTTGTGCAAAACTCATTTCCAGCTAGCATCAATAGTTTGCCTTTAAATTTCTAAATTTGTTTGTTAGAAGGTATTAAGATTCCTTCAGTCTATATTTTCACTCTTGACCAAACGATTATTAATAAGATCATAAACTCTAAAATGTTCTTTTCTTGAAATCATGTGTCAGAATGGTTTCATTTCTGCAGTATCGTCCATAACAGAACTGAAAATGGCAGGTCTGTAGCTTGTTGAGCTTTACATCTGCCTCCATTTCCTTTTTACCTCTCTGAAATGTAAACTCTAAAGTTTTAAACTCTAAAGTTCTTTTTATGCAGTGCAAATACTGTGATTTCTATATATGATTGGGGGAAGAAAAATCTGTTAAGCAGTCAAAGTAGTGAAGGCAAAGGAGAGGGACAGAGTTGATTTAGAGAAAATGTGTGAAGATGAAATTTGGGGTCAGATAAACCTGACCATTATCTAGGTTTCTGAGAAAAGAAGATGCATTCCTTCTTCCCGTTTCAGTTCAGTTCAGTCCAGTCAGTAGAAAAGCCCCCTACCCAGCCCTGTCTACATAAGTTTTGTACTTTACGTGAGAAGGGTCTCTCACAGTTGGCCGCGTGGCCTAATGGATAAGGCGTCTGATTCCGGATCAGAAGATTGAGGGTTCGAGTCCCTTCGTGGTCGCTTCTTTTCCTATTTGCTGGTCTGATTCCCTGCCAGGTTGGAGAGGCTTAAAATCTGATTTGCTTCCTCTTCCCTCTTGATGCTGTTGCCCAGTTGTGAGTGAGTGCCAACAATTAATCGATCAATGCGTTCTTATTTAACAATTATATATTGGAGGCCTGATGTTTCACGAGTGCTTTAGGCATGAACGAGGAGGGAATAGCACGTGTCCTCAAGGAGCTTACTTTCTACCGAACCCGACAAATGAAATAAACACAGAAACAAAATAACTAAAACTTGTTTCATGTCCTATGAAATAAATAATTTATAGGCTGAAATAAAAAATTAGGGATGGGGGCTTCTTTAGACAGAATTTTATTATTCCTGGCTTAAGGGATAATACTGCTAACTTGCTGAGAATATGAAGGCACTTGGCCTTTACAAAGCTGAAATACTGAACTTTTGAGGGGGCAGGGATCACTTAAAAAATCAACTAAATGGGGAAATGGCGAGCTAAATTTCTGGAAACAAATATCTGACTAGGATTTCTGTAATTGTAGCTCTAAATGGTTTGAAATAGATGTTCTCCAGATTTTCATTAGCTACCATAAACATAATTGCCTCCACCTACTCCCTTTAGAAAAGCATAAAGGCAGAAGCCACCAAAGGCTTTCATTCCAGCTGAACTGTCCTCTAGAGCAACTTCTGTGTAGTCACGAGACCTTTAGTTTTTAGCAAGAGTGCAAATGCCAGAAATGGAACTGAACAGCAGGGAGGGTCTTCAAATAATTTGAAAACAGAACTATGGTATGATCCAGCGAACTCCACTTGTGGGTATATATTCAAAAGATTTGAAAATAGAGTCTCAAAGAGATATTTGCACCCATGTTCACAGCAGCATTATTCACAATAGCCAAGAGGTAGAATGAACCTAAATATCTTTAGAAGGATAAATTGATGAATAAAATGTGGTATATACCACGTAATATTATTGTCTTAAATAAAAGAAAGAAATAGACCTTGAGGACATTATTCAAAGTGAAATAAGCCATTCACAAAAAGACAAATACCGTATGATTCCATTGACACAAGTGTTCAGTTCAATTCAGTCACTCAGTTGTGTCCGACTCTTTGTGACCCCATGTACTGCAGCACACCAGGCTTCCCTGTCCGTCACCAACTCCCTGAGTTCACTCAAACTCATGTTCATCAAGTTGATGATGCCATCCAACCATCTCATCCTCTGTCATCCCCTTCTCCTCCCGCCTTCAATCTTTCCCAGCATCAGGGTCTTTCCAAATGAGTCAGTTTTTCACATCAGGTGGTCAAAGTATTGGAGTTTCAGCTTCACCATCAGTCCTTCCAATGAATATTCAGGACTGATTTGCTTTAGGATAGACTGGTTGGATCTCCTTGCAGTCTAAGGGACTCTTAAGAGTCTTCTCCAACACCATAGTTCAAAAGCATCGATTCTTCAGTGCTCAGCTTTCTTTATAGTCCAACTCTCACATCCGTACGTGACTACTGAAAAAACCATAGCTTTGACCAGACGGACCTTTCTTGGCTAAGTAATGTTTCTGCTTTTTAAAAAGCTGTCTAGATTGGTCATAATTTTTTTTCCAAGGAGCAAGTGTCTTAATTTCATGGCTGCAATCACCAATCTGCAGTGATTTTGGAGCCCCCCAAAATAAAAGTCTGCCACTGTTTCCACTGTTTCCCTGTCTATATGCCATGAAGTGACGGGACCAGATGCCATGATCTTAGTTTTCTGAATGTTGAGTTTTAGGCCAACTTTTTCACTCTCCTCTTTCACTGTCATCAAGAAGCTCTTTAGTTCTCCAAAGATATATAGTCCAGATATACGTGTTTGAAGGAAGCAGCAGGTCACCATTACCCCTTACAGAATTAGGAAAACAATATTATCCTTTAAGAAATTACACCGCTGGCATAGTCAAGCAGACATTCCTATCTTTGTATAGGTGCACATTGTACATTAAAGAGGGCCCTGTCAGACAGGGCCTATGTTATGTTCAAATTTTCTTGTGCAGCCCTAAAAACTTAAATCCTATTCCATCATAGAGTATATGAAATAATCAAATTCATAGAAACAAGTAGAATGGTGATTACCATTTTATGGGAGGGAAGTAAAAATGACAGTTGTTTAATGGGTACAGAATTTCAATTTTGCAAGATAAGGGTTCTAGAGATCTGTTCCACAGCAATATGAATAGTCCTAAAACTACTGAACAGTACATTTACAATGGTTAAGACTTTTTTTTACAATAAATAAATATTTGTTAAAAAACCAGTTGGCTATAAATGTATGGGATGATTTCTGGATTCTCAATTGCATTATATGTTCGTCTTTATGCCATTACCATATCATGTTGGTTACTATAGCTTTATACTAAGTTTTGAATTGAGGAAGTCTGAGTTTACCTTTGTTCTTCTTTTTCAAGATTTTTATATGTTCATATTGCAATTTGGTATGAATCTGAAGATTGGCCTTTTCTGTAAAAAAAAGTTTTTGGAATTTTGATAGAAATGAAATTGAATCTGTAGATCACTTTGGATAGTATTAACATCTTAACAGTATTAAGTCTTCCTATTTAGGAACTTGGAATCTCTTCACTTATTTGACTCTTCTTTAATTTCTGTCATCAATGTTTTGTAGATTTCAGGGTACAAGTCTTTCATTTCATTGGTTAAATCCATTCATGGGTATTTTATTCCTTATGTGCTATTATAATTGAAGTTGCTTTCATAATTTTCTTTTTGGTTTGTTTATTGCTGATATAGAAACACAACTGACTTTGTATATTGATCTTATACTCTGCAACTTTGCTGAATTCATCTATCAGTTGTAGAAGTTTTCTTGTGATCATGTCATGATATTGCCATCTGTAAATAGAAACAGTATTACTTCTATACTTTCCATTTGAATGACTTTGATTATTTTTCTTGTCTAATCGCTTAAGAATGATGTTAGCTGTAGTTTTTTCTATAAATGTTCTGTATCATATTGAAGAAGGGCATGATATTTTAAGTGGTGAAATACAGTTTGCTTCTCACCTCATGTTCCATGAAATGGAGATATCTGTAATAAAAATGTATGAAGTTGGGTTAAAACAGGAATATGGTCATTTCAAGTGCTACCTTTTATAGCATTTATAAGAAATTGAAGGATACTAGAGCTGATGAGTTAACTGACTTCTCTAGTAAATTTCATAGAGAAACCAGACTTGTACTATGGCTTTCCTAGGAACCCGCTGATGGTAGACCACACTCATCTCATTTACAGTCAGATCTCCATATCTGCAGGTTCTGCAGCCACGGATTATAACAACTCCATATCAAAAATGATCAGAAAAAATATTCCAGAAAGCTCCAAACAGAAAAACTTGAATTTACCATGCACCACCAACTATTTACATAGCATTTATGCTGTACTAGGTATTTAATCAAGAGATGATTTAAAAGTATAAAAGAGAATATGTGTAGGCTATAAGCAAATAACTATGCCACTTTATATGAGACTCAAGTATCCATGGATTTTGGCATCTGCTGGAGGCCCTGGAACACCATGGATACAAAGAGACAACTGTATATCCACTCATCAATAGGCTTGTGTTGTAGTGGTTATAGTTTGGTCACATTTGGACCTGCTTTCTATATTGGGTATTCCACATTTTTTTAAAGTACCTTTTTAAATTTCAGCTGGAGTTATCCATAATTTAGTTGAATTTTTAACTTCACTTTAAAAACCTTAGACTTGCTTTATGCTAGTCAATATTGGTTCGGTTGATCATATGAAATCAGTTACTAGGATGAAGTTTATCATTCTAATAGCTTAGTCAAACCTTCACTTATTGATACTTTAACTTTTAATTTCTTGTCAAATTATGGAATGCTTCACAAATTTGCGTGTCATCCTTGAGCAAGAGCCATGCGACTCATTTCCAGCTTTAGTATGTGTGCTGCCAAGGCGAGCACTATTCTGCATTATTTATTCACATTTTAAAAGCCAAACAAGTCAGGCACTCATTCCTGCAAACAATTTTTAGCTAGTATGCAATCAGTGTTTTATAACTTTTTGGACATAATGAGCATCTTTTTCTGAAACAGAAAGCAGGGAATCATGAGTAATATAAACAACTATTTTTACAAGGGAAGTCTCAGAGTAAGTGAATACTTCCAATATTTCACCTATCTTCTGAGTTTCAAAGTTTTCAAATAGCTACAGGCTTTAATTTTCAAATAAACCAGCTTTCTTTTCACCCACCTAGTCTCATACATTTTGACTATTTCAGGATAAAAATCAGTGATCAAACAAGTAGAGTCATGTGTGGTCATAATGACAGAAATACATTATCATGCATATATGAATCTTCAATAGCTGGCATTAGTCTTGGGATCTGGGATATGTATATTCTTCTCCTGAGAGATAAGGAAATCCTGGAATATGGTGTTCCTGAGCAGAATCAGTCATTTGACTGGAATATAAGCAGCATAGGGTATAAATTTATTTTACTCATTTTAAAAAATTAAAATTTAATTTTAATTCTATCCTATTCCATTTTATTTTTATACTTTTACTGCCATGGCTCCAGAACTGCATTCCTTGGTACATAAAAAGCACTCATGATATACTCGTTGGAAGAATGGTGATTAAAAATACCCTAAATGTCTAGGGGGAAAAAAAAGTGGATAAATGTGTACCGCTTTGCAACATTTCATTCTAAGGAAAAAGATTGTGTTTACACGGAAAGAGCCCAAGATACATTAGGTTTAAAAAAAAAGTCAGAGAATGGTATACTTCCTATGACTGCATTTCTGTAAAAACAAAATATTTATATATTATATATACATGAATTCAGAGAAAATAGGAGTGTACAAAATATAATAAAATATTGTTGGTGGTTAGATTTGGAGGAGGAGGAAGGTATAACTTTCACATTTTATTCAGGAGTTAAAACGGCACTCAATTTTGACTAGGAAACAAAACAATAATTATTAGATGCCAGCGAGGGTGTGATTGTGCCTAATTTACAAAGGAAATGTTTGAGAACTAATTCATGACTTTTGAACACGGAGAGACCATGTTCAATATAAAATAAATAGATCTGTATTAAAATCCATAAATTTATATTTATATAAGATTTATAGATCCATAAAATCCATAAATCTATTATCCTTCAATTTCTTATAAATAATATAGATCCATAGATCTATATTAAAATCAATAAAAATCCAATAGATCTATATTAAACATCCATATAAAATATCTTTGCAGGCAGGAGTGTGCAGTGGTAAAGAATCCTCCTGCCACTGTAGGAAACTCAAGAGACGCGGATTCCACCCCTGGGTGGGGAAGATCCCCTAGAATAGCAACCCGCTCCAGTATTCTTGCCTGGAAAACACTATGGATACGAGGAGACTGGAGGGCTGCAGTCCATGGGGTCCCAAAGAGCTGGACACGCCTGAAATACTGAGCACAAACACGAGCACTAACGTGAGCCACAGGTGAGTGGGCTTGGCAGGGAGTGCAGCAGGAAGTATTCAGGGAAGGGCCTCAGTCTGGAAAGAAGCGGAAGAGCAGCCAAGAGAAGCAGGCGGGGCACCGGACCACGCCCACTTTCCTTCTCCAACACCAAGGGGAAGGGAACTATCTTGAGTCCCAAATCTCGCTATTTTAACATTTCCTCGCGCTGTCTCAGAAAAACCAACCTCTTGTACTCTCCCGTCGTTATTAATCGTTCGCCCCAAATCTCGTGACTTCCAAAAATATCGCGATGTTTCAGCTTTTACTATTTTCGTAAGCAACCCCTGTGAGAAAATTTTTTAAGTCCGTTTTTAACACTATGTGTTGTTAAATTGTATATGCATATTGCTCTTCTCAACATATTTTATTTTAGAAATTAGAGGATGGGAGAAAAAGGGTGTGTCAGAAGTGGGATTCGAACCCACGCCTCCATACGGAGACCAGAATCCCCAAGGCGGGGAAGCTCTAAGCTTGAGTCTGGCGCCTTAGACCACTCGGCCATCCTGACACCTCGGAAAAAGCACGAAGATTTTGCACTAAAATAGATACAAAGATCAGCGTCTCTGTGACGTACAGTCTAGGAAGATGTTAACTTCCGGATCGAGACTAAAAGGCCACCCATGGCTTGAAAAGGAGAACAGCTTATGTTTCTGGAGGGAAGGAAAGAAAGAACCGAACGACGTTTAGCCCAAGTCGCTTGGTAGGTTTCCCAGCCTCTCATCTTTACCGAAACCTTGAGCGTGGTTTTTGCCCCAGGCTTATTTTTGAAGACTGAGGAACAACAAAAATCCAACAAAAGCCCCAGATATTATGCGATAGACCATTTTATTGTCTCTGATTCCTTTTCGTCCCCAGATCTGCCTTGCCACTAGAGAAGTGTTTGTTTTGGGCTCCGAAAGTGACGGCCGAGGAACAGCCTTGGAAAGTCCTCGTAGGGCGACAACTCCCGCCGATGCAAGACTTGATGAGACAAGTTTCTACGCAAGAGTTTGACCTATTCCAGATCCAGAGAAACTCAGTGACACGCTTGCTCCCGACCTTCCTGGTCACTCTCAGATATTCCTGATTGAAAGTCTCCGTGGCGTCCATTGCCAGGTAGCAGATAAAATGGCGATTTTAAAAAGGGATGGCGGGGTGAAAATAAGCGGAACGTGCCACACTTCCTGACAGACTTTTCCAGCTCTTTCTCAGCTTTGTGCGAAGTAATATGAGCTTTGAGTCTGGAAGGTCACATATTTTAATAAAACCTTGAAGGGTAAACAGTAAGAAATTATTCTTACAACTAGGCTGAAAACTAAATATTTTCAGATGTCCATAATTATTATTTTAAATTCTACAAGTGGAATCACTAGATCTTTATCCAGTTTAACTTTATATTGGCGTATAGTTGATTTACAATGTTTTGTTAGTTTCAGGTGTACAACTCAGTGATTCAGTTACATATATACATATATCCATTCTTAAAGTTTATCCAGTAAGCTTTTAAAACACACTGCCCACCTACCTCCCCAAAATTTTGAAGCAATTTAGAGTCATGTCCATGGTTTTTCAGGCAAGAATACTGAAAAGTGAAGTCTCTCAGTCGTGTCTGACTCTTTGCGACCCCATGGACTCTAGCCTACCAGGCTTCTCCATCCATGGGATTTCCCAGGCAAGAGTACTGGAGTGGGGTGCCAGTGGGCTGCAATTTCCTTCTCCAGAGAATCTTCTCGACCCAGGGATCGAACCCTAGTCTCCCACATTGCAGAAGATAACCCAAAGATGACCAACAGAATACTATGATTAAACGGTTAACAACAAAACATTTTGCTGGGTGACAGTTTTATTAGTGAGGTTCAGTATTGTTTCAAGGATTTTTATATTCTTCTCTAAATTGCTTACCCAACCTTTGAGGTGTTCATCCTTCCTTGATTTGTAAAATTCATTTTATGAAAAATAAACCCATCTGATAATCTTTATTTACAAAGAACCCAAGAAGAAATTTCCTTTACTAACAAAATCCTATTAAGTCCCTTAAACACTACTTTCCATGTATAGAAACTATAGATATTAAAATCAAGCTGTGGCCCACATTTCATGTCCTTATAATGTTACCATGCTAACATTTACTTTTATTCCTGGTCATTTTTTAGTTCCATCTCTTTCCTCCTTTATGGAATATTAAACTCCTGATATTTTGATTTTATGCGTTAAATGATTTGAAGTACTTTCCAGAATAGGTAAGGTATAATTAAATATGTAAACAATTTTACAATTTATTAACAATATTTATTGTGCAACAGGACTTCCCAGAGGCTAGTGTACATTTTTTGAAAACAACTGAATGAAGGATTTTGAAAGGCCTCAAAATTTGAAAGGGTGGGGCTTCCCTAATGGTCTAGTAGTTAAGACTGTGCTTCTACTGTGTAGGACACAGCTTCCATCCCTGACAGGGTAACTAAGATCCCACATGCCTCGGGGCTCTACAAAAAAAAGATTTTAAAGAGTGGAGGGAACTAAAAAAAGATGACTGTGTTTGTTTATACCAATTTAAATAACAGGATTTAATTTCCAACCTTGAAATTAATTTCTTGACTGTTTTATGTGGAAATGTACTTGGGGCAATACTGTCATATTTAAGTATTATTTGCATAATGTGAAATCTAAGCTATTAATGCTTTATAAATATTCTAGCAAAGTCAGTTCCGCTAGAATAATCTACACTGGTTTGACTGAACTTTCTCACTATTCTTTACAAAGACCTCACAAAGAAATTACTGGGTTATAGGAGGCGCAAGAGTGTAGTGATTTAATTGCATAATCAAGTCAAAATTTATTGCAGGACCATGTTAGTTTGTAGTAACCTCTCAACCTCAAGAAAAAGTGCACTAAGGAAGAAATGCAGATCTAGGCTTTCAGTTTCTCCTGACCAACATGGTCGGCACTGAGTTTTCCTGAAAGCACAGTGTTTCATTTACCCACAAATGGTCTTTTGCCTCATCCCACTATTTCATGTTATTTTTTTCTCTTCTTAATTGACTTTATTAATTTTTCCAAGGACAGAGTCAGGTTCTCTTGTATTCTTAACAGTCAAGTTCATCTGGGGCACCTAACACTGTTTAACTTTTTTTTTGAATCAATGAATTGTCATGCATTTGTGAAGAAGCAACCCACAAATCATTGGTACACTAAGGATCTTTCTAGTTTTATTTTGCTGGGAGATGTGCGATTTCCATCCATACTTTGGTCACGATCCCTGATGAAGATGTTAACAAATGGATCTATTTACTATATGCTAGCTCTTGCTCTTACTTTCATAGTGCTTTTAAGTGTTGCCTTTAAGGCAACTGTCACGTGCATCCTCTCATCTTGTCAGCTGCATATCCTAGATGGCAGTTTCCTTTCATTCTCTGAAACTTCCCTTCTAGGCCTTGTCTACTCTTGGGGAAGATGCTCTTCTGTACCCACCAGATCAGTATCAGAGAAAACAGGAGCAGCTGAAGACTAACACAATTTTCCTGAGGCAACAACAACAACAACAACAAAAAACCCAAAAGAATGAGTGGTTGAAGCATGAATATGTAATTAACAACTTCAGATGTTCTGAGGAAAGGACCAGAGAGGAACCAGAAGAACTGGACCCCATGTTTGCCTAAAGGGGTCCATATTGTGACCTGATGAATTCAAATGCTTACCTTCTTGCAGACTGTCTGCAAAGTTCATTTAACTTCATTCAAAATGACAGGTTAAAAAAATTTGTTTTTAATACCTCTAAACCCACCACCCATAAGAATCATAGGATAAACAGTACAAAGCACATCAATTCACACCCTCCTACTCTACCGTCCTCCACATGGCCCACTGGTAACCACAAACCTTTTGTCCATATCATAGAAAGGGTACTGTAAAGTATACAGTCTTTTTGAGACTTTTTCCCATTCAGCATTGTTCGTAAGATTGTCTTGTAGTATATCCCAGTTCAAATTGGAAGTAGCTTTGCTGAATCCAAAGAGGTTGCTTACCGCTGCTCCAGCTGCTGCTGTTAATAAAAATTCATTAAGATGCTGCTCCTATTAGTACTGAGTCTACTGGAGATAAAGCAGACCCCGTGTGAGACCTTTTGTTAGCCTGGAGACAGCTCCGTCAGTCGAGCAGCAAGGATCAGGGAGTCTTTCCTAGGGGCACATTTTCTTGGCACTGGTACCAAGCAAGGTGCCCTCTTTATGGGCTCTTATTCTTCCTCCTTGTCCCAATGGACTATATTAAGTAAAACTGAAATGCGATTCTGACTGGGTCTCTTTACCCAGTTTTCTAGTTGCGAATTCTTGAATCTAGAGTAGACAGACTTACTGTTAAAGGCTGGTATCCCAGGTCAACAGACTGGCACCCCAAGGCCTCAGTCTCTACCTTTCCATGCAGAAAAGCATAATCCATAGATATTGTGAGGCAGGATACGATGTACGTGGACATGTATTTCACCTTGGTCTGAATCCTGGCCCTGTTGCTTCCTAACTGTACACCTTGGATAAATCACTACCCTCTCTATGCTTCAATTTTCTTGTGTAAAATAAAGGCAACAGTATCTACTTTATCTTGTAGGGTTGTTAAGAGCATTAAATAAGCCATTGTACACAAAGCACTTCATACTATGTGCTGAGCATTGCTCTTTATCTGTGTAGTAGTATTTTATATACATAATATATATATATGTTCAGTTCAGTTCAGTTCAGTTCAGTCGCTCAGTCGTGTCCGACTCTTTGCAACCCCATGAATCGCAGCACGCCAGGCCTCTCTGTCCATCGCCAACTCCTGGAGTTCACTCAGACTCACGTCCATCGAGCCAGTGATGCCATCCAGCCATCTCATCCTCTGTCGTTTGTTAGCACATGTATTTATATCTATTGAGACTATTCAGCAAAAGCTAACCTAGCCTCATGGAAGCCCCTCTCTGAAGCTCCTGGTTATTTCTCTTAAACCTTTTGAATAAATAAATGAATCAGGACATATCACCAATGCATGATCTTCAGCCATGAACCACAATGTTGGGTACAAGACTAAGACCACAAAATCTTGTCGTCTTGAGGTCATGTCCAAAAGCAGAAAAGATCGAAAACCCCTGGAAAAGAGCTGTCCTCTCAGCGTATTTTTCCTCCTTAGAATGTGGTGCCCTCCATGACCCTAAGGGCTTAGGCTGCTGCTTCTGAGGTGGGAAGCAAGCTCTGGGCGCTCTGATCTATACCCCATTGCTGCATACCCCACTGTCAGTTATAAGCACTTGAGAGAACACTTTTCCAGAGACGTGACAGGATTAGCCAATACAAAGCTGTAGGCTATGGAAGTCCAACACTACTTTCCAAGCACCAGTAGAAAGCAGTGACATGGTACTGTTTTTATCATCCAGTTGAAAGTAAAATATTGACCAGAATGAGATTCTCAAACCATAGAGGTTAATAGTGTTGATTTCCTCCAATATCTATGAACCCAGTCCTACCAAGACCCAGAAAATAACAACAGTGTAAACAACATCCATACTCACTTTATTTTTAAACAGAGGAGCATGTACCCAAAGAAAGATAAGACTAAGAACCATCATGGGGGCTTGTGCTAAGTGATCTGCCTTGGCTTTCTGACCTCAGAATGCCTCGTGATCCAATGGCCATAGGGATGGAATAGCCCCTTGATGGTACACACATCAGAAAGGTAAAGTCCCTCTTCCCTTGAAATAGAAGGGAGAAATGGAGACAAGTCAATGAATCCCCTGGAATATTGCCCCAGAGTCCTTCCAGGGATAGGGTATGACTGACCATCAGTCCACAAATGGAAGTGGGAAGGGAGGTAGGAACAATGAGTGGTGTTGAGCAGAAAATAATCCCAGATGATGTGCATCCAGGACTAGGATACACTTTTCATTAGAATGAAGGGAGCTGACAAAGCCCTCAAAAAGATAGAGGCAAAGAGCACATTGATTAGAACATTATCTCCTAACAGAGGTGGGGCTATTTCCCACCATTACTGTAAAATAACTGTAACTAATCAAAACACATACAGGCCTCTTTAATGGAGTTAATAAAACTACAGCAGATTGGGAATCAGGGGTAGAGGTACTAATCTCAAAGGAAAAACTGGGACAAAGGGATCCATGCTGACAGGACTTTATAGTCCAGCTGTGGGTTCTCAGAAAGAAGCCCTGGTTCAGAAACGACAGCAAATACCCATGATCACTATATGGGGCTGAGCCCAGGTCTAAGAATCTTGAATGGCTCTCCTAACCCAAGATTATCCATATTCTTTATCCCCTCCAGTAATGTATAAGACCAAGAAGTGTGGAACACTGGAGGTGGACATCTGGTTTTTTATTTCTGGGCAATCTCGATAACTTATTACATCTCACAATTTTCATGGGAAGGGGGGGATGGCAGAGAACACAGACATCCTGTCTTGCACTGCAGGGCACGGAAAGTGCTAAGAACATCCAGCTGTGATGGGCAGGAAGTGGCAAGGCAACAAGATGCCTCATGCCTGGGGTGGGAGTACAGCCAGCAGCCCTTCTGGCCTGAGTTCACCTCCTCAAGGGGAGGTCTCCATGGAATGACCATGATTCCCAACATGGCCAGAAAACCCATCGATGCCACTCATGGGGCAGATGATCAGAGGAGCTGCGCTCTTCCCTCCAGAGTAACTCAGACTGAAGTAGGGCCGGACAGGCCCACAGAAGGTAGCATGAGAGAAAGTGAAGGTGTGACACCTCTCGGTCACGTTGTAGAAGGAGACCTCGCCAGCATCATAGTCCAAGAAAATCCCCACCCGTTGGAGAGGGGTCCGCAGGGGGAGGGCAGTCATTGGGGAGGTGAGAGCCCAGTATTCTTTCCCATACCACAAGGACACTGCCCAGAATCCATTCTGGGGGGCTGAGGTTACCCCACCTTTTCTGCACACTGAGTCTTCACAGACACCTATGGTCCACTTGGCTTTATCTCCCACCTCTACCTCCCAATAGTGTCTCCCAGCGATGAAGCATGGAGAGCCCAAGACACAGGGAAACAGATTGAACCGCTCAGGGTTGTCGGGCAGGTCCTGCTGGAGGTAACTGTACCGCACTTGCCGCAGGTTATCAGAGAGGATCAGGCTGGGGTAGGCTGTGTCTGGGTCCAGAGTCACATCCACTGCAGAGAAATACAGGGGCAGAGGAGGATTAGCCAAGCACCAGGACAGCCCACTCTGAACACTCAGCTTTTCTCCTATCCCTGAGAAGAGAGTAAGAGCTCTCCAGCAAAGACACATTCATTTTATACATTTAAGTCCACCCTGAAGCTGACATTCCCAAAATTACTGTTTGGATTAGGCAGTTATCTCATTTAGCTAGGATATATTGGAAGTACTGAAATATTTACCTTGCTTTTCCACATTTTAAACCACAATATCCATTATAAGCTGAATTTAAGGTTTTCTTATGTGTATGTCCAACCCCTTAATCCGAAAGCCTCAGGGGCCAGAAGTTTACAGTATTTAGACAGAGAGGGTGTGGTGTAGCACTCTACAACCAATACTAACAGGTCTGCTGTGAAACATGGATATTCACATTATGTCAGATAAAGACACTAAATAGTGCCACATACATCTAACAATCGTGGTGGTTTCCAGTTTTAAAATCACTGACATATTCTCTCACTTGTTCTTCATATCTTGTTCAGAAGGAAGATTCCCTAACATTATCTCTCTGAACCATAGTTCAGGTAGGCTGACTGTCTCCCACAAAAGGCTCATGACAACTGGTGGAGGTGACCAAGAACCTCAGAGGCATGGTTCGTGGTTCAACAATGTGTTCACAACAGTTCCCATTTATTCCCTCATGTCATGGGTAGACCTCGTACCTCCAACCAGACATTTAACTCCAAGGGTAGGTCACTGCCTTATGCTCTTTGGTTCCCTCTACTGTACCCTGTGCAATATTAGGAAATTTAAGACATAAGCAACATATTCAATCTTGAAAGAATTAAATATGGATCACAACCAGGGGACATTAATGAAAGAAGACCCATTGTTTGTAGAGTCCCTCTGTTCATGATGAAGAAGGAAATGGCAACTTGTTCCAGTATTCTTGCCTGGAGAATCCCATGGATGGAAGAGCCCAGCGAGCCCCAGTCCATGGGGTCACATAGAGGTGGACACGACTGAGCAACTAACACACATGCTGTTTGTCCATGAAGAAGATCCCATGAAATAGAAGGTGGTCATGTGAATACAAACCTCAGATGAGTTTGAGATCATAGATTTACCCAGTCTGTGAACCTCAGGTGAAGGTGATTGTCAAGGGGAGGGAGAGTTTCAACTCTAGATCTCAGACAGAGAAGGGATGACTCCAGATTTTTCCTAGACTTTCCCTAGCTCTCAGAATAAGAGGCAAGCTCAATCTTTTTGGAAGGATGCTTTTGTAAACCACACACTGCCCAAGGCTGGGTGGGCACAGCAGTGGACTGGTGTACTAGCAGTGGCAGTGTGCTAATTTTTGGAAACTGTAGTTTCAACTCTATAATCCTTCCTAGCATCTGAATTCAATTTCCTCCTCTTTCAAAGGTCCATGGGTTCAGATTTGAGGCCTTTTAGGAAGCAAATATTACAAACACATAGAAATAACAAATGTTTTGTGATTATTATCATTTTTTAAAAAATAAATGTAACCTAAAGGATTCAAATTAAGGCACTTTCCAAAATCATTCACAATAGTAGTGAATGTTAGTGAATAGTAGTTAGGTTGATAAGGATTTTTACTCCTTTTTCCAAATGGTTTTGTCTCCTATCACCCACCTGAGTATAACTGGGCCTCTCTCAATTCTGAAAAAAAAAAACAGAAGAGAAAAGAAGTTATGGAAGTTATCTGAATATTTCTAGGAAGTATCCAACAGAAGGAGATTTAGGAGTCATCATAAAGCAATGGTTTCCATTAGAACTCCTGCTGTCAGTCCTGCATTAATTTTTTTTCATATAGCGTTAAGACTCCATCTTCCAGCCAAGAGGTCAAAGGGAAGAGGGGCTGGGAACTTTGAGCATAAAGATAACATAAGCTCGACACTGGAAGCATATGGGGTCAAACTGAGGCAAGATTAAGGATTCCACTCAGTGGGTCAGCTGGCTCTGCAGGGAGAGACATGGTTCTAAGTCCACATCATACATAACTCTCGGATTCATAAGCTACCTGTTCTAGGGGATGTGTGGTTCAAGTGACACCAAGCTTGCCCCTACCAAGCTGGGGCAAACTACACCATTTGCAGCAAAATGCATTTACAGTTGACAAAGCATTTTCACAGCTATGTTCTCAATGGGCTGCTTAAGTGCAGAAGAAGAGCAGGAAAAATAAAGGAGAGTCAGATCAAGGAATGTCGTGTCTGAGCTAACCACTTGTGGTATTAAGTGGAGTTTCTCCCTGTTCTGCTTGTGAGCATTCCCTAAAACCATGTTGCCAGATGTGAAAAACATATGTATCTGAAAAGATGCCATGCAAATAAAGTTTTAGCACATATAGGAAATTATAAAAATTATGTGGATTTGTAATTTATAGTAAATATGAAGGGATTATGTACATATAAGGGTTTCAGATTCTATCAAGCTGCCTAGGAATTTCAGCATTTTGTACACAGCGATATGGGCTAAGGCTTCCCTGGCGGCTCAGTGGTAAAGAATCCACCTGCAATGCAGGAGCTGCAGGTTCAGTCCCTGGGTGGGGAAGATCCCCTGGAGGAGGGCATAGCAACCCACTCTTGTCCTGAGAACCCCAGGGACAGAGGAGCCTGGCAGGCAACAGTCCATTGGATCACAAAGAGTCAGATATGACTGAAGTGACTTAGCACGCACGCATATGTGTTATATGCTTATAAGTTACTATGAGCAGAAGATGTTATATTTGAAGAGTGCCCCTTAAATACCTAGAACACTTTATTTAATAAATATACATGAAGGTTCCCTTCTAGAACGCTTCAGAAATTGTAAGTAAACCTAATCCTTATAACCTTGTGAGGTAAGAGCTATCAGAATGATAGCTTATCATTCTGTGTAGAATGTAGAATGCTTATCAAGTGGCAGAGGTGGGCCCAGGACCCAGGCAGCCAGACTCCTGAACCCCTGTTCCTACCCAGGTTCCTGCCCTCGAGGTGTTGCCTCAACCAGCAGCGATGCTCAATTCTTCCTCCTCCCGGTCAGTACCAGTACCCATATGCAGCAGAAAGTCGATAAATTATAACTACAAATACTAGCTCAAATGGAATATAGCTAGGATAGTTTCTCTTGATTCTCTTTCTCAATTAAAAATAATTTTAAAATAATCAAATTAATTCTGCATTAATTGTTGGATTGTATATTTTCCTCTTCCATTACTGTAGATTGAAAAATAAGTGCATTTAGTTAAAAGACTTCAAACTGCAACAAGAGGCTATTAATCAAAAAAATTAACAAAGCCAAAGAAAGATGTGAAATATCAGGGAATCCGGCCATTTCCCATTTTCCCATACTCTGGTGCGGATGTTTATCTTTCCAGGAAACTTCAACATCAACAGTCCATTAAGTAGATAAATTTACCTTGGATTTTCTCCATATCTGACTGCATTTTTTCTATGGGGAGAAAAGAAGATATTCAGTTTGCATTCCATTATCTAGCTGGAAAACACTTCCTCTCAGGCAATACAGTTATTCAGAGCATAAACCCTCAGAGATCCCTCTTCTCATATTACCTGTGAACTGCTTCAGACTCTCAGTCAAGAACAGACACTTCTGAGCAAAAATGTGGATTTTCTCTTGCAGATCTGGAGGTGTGATCCACGGTTCAGGAATCCTGATTCTTTCAGCCCTAAGTTTAAAAAAATCCATGAGTGAATCTCTCACCCCCACCCACACCCCAAACTTCTTTCAGGGTCTAGGACAAAGCCTGGGCTATACTGGCCAGTCAGTGGATTGGTGGACAGTCTTTAATAGCAGCCAGTAAAGCCCTTTTCCTATTCTCTTCCTAGACTGTGATCCTCTGGACCAGAATAGGGGAGTATCTTACCTTCATATTCTCCCACAGCATTAGCTTCTGGCTTTTCAAATGGCATATGCCCTCAGAACGATTCACTGAATTAAACTTGACTATAAGTGGGACCTTGCCAGAAAGCACTAGATTCCATGATCAAGTCCTTGGTATTCATGGCGGACAATGACCCATAACCCTCAGGTTCCCAAATATGGCAAGAATGACATTTTCAGACAGATGGGTACTCTCTGGACAATATCCAGTTACCCATCAACCCCCTCAAAGGGTCTGTGGCAAACACTAACTGCTAATCACATGCCCAATATCCCTTCTCTCATCTTCCAAATTTTACTGGGTTCATGCCTGCCTAGTCTGAATGTGACCATGTGACTAAGCTCTGGCCAATGAGAGCTAAGAAGTATCTTGCACTAATTTGAGAAGTCTGCTTAAAAAGGAATGCAACGTGACTTATCTCTTTCCTGCTGGTTAGCATTCTAGGAAGTTTCTTGGGCTGTAATAATGAGGAGCATAGCTTATGTATGGCAGAAGAGTAAATAGAAAGAAACCTGAGAGTCTGATGATAAACACTGGAGCCACCAAACCAGCCCTGGACTAGCTATCTGCACATTTCTTTAATGGTGGCAAAATGTTTTAGTTATATTTAAGTCAAGTCAAAGATTAAGTCAAAAAATTTTCAGAGTCAAACCCAAACTTAACGTTCACAGATGCTAGAACCTAAAGGATCTATCTCTGTGTTAGTTCAGAACTAGACTGACATCAAAAAGTAAAAGCAGCAAGTGAGGGCAGTATTTGTTAGGGCCACTTGGCAGGGACTAGTACAAGTGCTAGCTCAATACCATCCCATGTCAGCAGCCCTCAAAAAGCTCAGCTCTATCAATAATTCTATTCACATGGCCCTTCTAGCCCATCTCCTCTTCAAATGCTCTCACACAATCAAGCTGCACTTCCTCTGAAGGGTTTTCACCCTTCAGGGTTTTACTTAGCTTCAAAGTTCAGTTTCCTCAGTCAGGCTTTACCCCAGTAGGCATTCCTACAACAAACATAATATTCCCCAAGGTCTATCCCATCTGTCCTTGCCATCCAACACTGAAAACACAATTTAATTGTGGCTTCTTGCCCATTCTGGGCTTTTCCCGCTTGGTCATGTTCCAGCTCCCAGGGAGCTCTTCCTCACTGTCCCTCTGATGATACAGTAGAGAAATAATAAAAACAAGAGCCAGAATCCAGGTAACTCATGACTCATCTCCGAGCTGGTCACACTTTTCTTAGTCTGTATTTTCCCCACTACAGAAAAAAGAGAGCCAGAAACAAAGACAGATAACAAAAGAGAAAGGATTCTGAAACAAAAACTATAAAATACCCTTGCACTTTGCCCGAGGCCCTGTGAGTCTCCACCCTCTCCATAGAAGTGTCCTCATAAACTACCAGCACCCTCCCAAGTGGGCCTCCTACTTCACTCCTCACCCTCTTATTTGTCAATAATTCCTTAGTTTTACTGAGAAGAGCTGCAGTCCATCTAGTTCTTTGCACACTAGTGACTCAGTTCGGGGACAGACAGGATATGTCTCAAATTTGGTAAGATGTCCTCAGGCTCTGGGCTCCTTCCAGAGTTTCTAAGTATGAGGGGAAGTCTACTCAGGCTTGATTTAGCACTGGGGAAAGAGAAAACTGTACCTGCTCAATGTGTCCCCGATGTCCTATAAGAGAAAGGAAAATGAAAACCATGAGAAATCATTTATAATGTCAGTTTTCTCTCATAGATGTTTGTTAGAAACTGAGCTGCAGGCTGGCCCTCCTGGGAGAAACCAGGGAGACAAGGAGCACACACTGTGTAAAACCTGGGCAGAAGAAACTGGGATACACACTATTTGCTATTCCAGCACCTTCCTGCATTCCCTTCCTGCACCCTGGTCAAAGATCTCAAGGTTTCAAATTTACTAACTCAAGCATCTCACTCTTGGACCACAACTGCCTACCTGCCTGCCCAGCTTGCTTTCTTTGACCTATTATTGTGTGTGCACACGCAATAAGTTGCTTCAGTTGTGTCCGACTCTTTGTGACCCTATGGACTGTAGCCTGCCAGGCTCCCCTGTCCATGGAATTCTCCAGGCAAGAGTACTGGAGTGGGTTGCCATTTCCTCCTCCAGGGGATCTTCCCAACCCAGGGATCAAACCCATGTCTCCTGCACAGGCAGGCTGATTCTTTACCGCCTAGCTACCAGAGAAGACCCCGATATTGCCTTAATACAGGCTAATTATTTTAAAAATATCTCTCCACTTGGGTTTCCCAGGTATTGTCCCATGATTAAATTCAAGCTTACATTGTGTCTCCTTCTAAAGACACTTGCTATTTACTTTCCCTTTATAGGTGGTATGTTATAGCTACTATTTTTCCTTTTGTAATTAAAAAGTAATCTCAAAGTGACACTTTGAAATTAATGTTCCAGCCCCTATTGAACTCCCCCTCGGATTTAGCATCTGTAGATAATTATTGTCTAAATTACCTTTCACCATGATAGCTGCCAAATGATCATTTTCTTGCCTCAAAATTCCTTGCACATTACTTAGTCAACAGTTTACTGGAAGGAAGACTTTCCCCTAATTTATTATTAGTGTGGAACCATCAATTCCTACTTTATTCAATGGGTTATAACTCATCACTATTCTTAACTATTTCGGCACTCAAAAAATCTGAGACTTGGTCAGAGAATCTGTCACTTTTTTCCTATCTCTTCTCATCTCATTCTCCAAATTATTATCTGGTTTATCATTCCAGTGTTTACCTTGCAAATACCTACAGATACATGTATTTTCTAATTATCTCTTCTTTCTTACACAAAAAGCATAATCTATATTTTGCACTTTGATTTTTTTCACTTCCCAATACATTATAGAAACTCCTCTATATCAGTTATATCATAGGTATCTTCCTTTTTCTTTTTTTATAGTTGCATAACATTCCTCTGTGTGTGTGTGTCCATACGTTAAAATACTGTTAGACAACAGTGGCCATCTTGCCCTGTTCCTGACCTTAGTGGGAATGTTCTCCTTCTCCACGTTAAGATTCAGTTTACTTTTCAAATGACTTCTACCATGACCACTCTCCCCCATGGAGTCCACAACTTGCCCTCTTCTTTCTCTACTTTTCTTTATCATCCAGTTTTGATTTCATGGTCCATGTGTTCAGAAATATTCTCACAAATACCTTAAAAAAATAAGCAAACCCATGGTTGCCACTGGGTAGAAAGGGATGAGGAGTGACTGTATAATGGGTACGAGGTCTCCTTCTGAGATGATGAATGTGTTCTGGAACTATACAGCTGTGATGGTTGGATAACATTAAGTTTACTAAATGTACCAAGTTGTATACTTTGAAATGGTTAAAACAGTTAATTTATGTTATGTATATTTTATCATAATCAAAAAGCCAGAACAGGGGGAGTTCCCTGACTGGTTCAGTGGTTAGGATTTTGTGCTTTCACTGCCATGGGCCCAGGTTCAATCCCTGGTCAAGGAACTAAGATCCTACAAATAGTGTGGCAAGGCCAAAAACAAACAAAAAACCCCCCCTCACATCTTGCAAAGTCCTAACCCTGGATGAACCCAACTACCAGCTTTCCCTAGGCCTGGAACCAGAACAGTCACAATCATAGAAAGCAAAGCCGGGACGGGAAAAAGTCACACACCTGGACAGACAAATTCTGATATAAACTGACGTTCACTGACCAAGTAACTCGACTATGTCTTGCGAACCAATTTGCTTTCTCATACTCTGAAACAATAATTTCAGAACTTTCCCACAATCCTCAAACTCATTATTTTCTCTAACCCCTGCTCAATGGCAGCCAAAGAGGATAGAAGCCAAGACGTTTTTGCTACCAATCCTCACAACCTGCTGCATCTACCTGTCCCCACCCTCCTTTCTTCTTATACAACAGAGGATATTTCAAAGCTAAGTCCCTCCTACATGCTTCAGTTACCCTTCCTTCTGCCTTCTCAGAAACAGCACATCAGAGATGAGTTCATCCTTAGAGCTTCAGTAAATTTTCTTCACCTGAATCTTTACAACAGATGCTCCTCTCCACATTTTTTTTTTAAAGATATGTTTAACTGGTTTCTTTAAGCATCCTCTTCCCATAAAAAGCCCCACAATTCTACCTCATCTCCAAGTATTTTCTTTTTATCTCTTTCTCAGCCTTATTTATTGAACTAGTCATTTACTCTCGCAGCTTCCATTCACTCGGTCACTACAACTTCTCCTCACGTGGTTCCTGCCCAGACTGCTCCACTCGGGCAGCTCTACAAAAGTTTATCAAGGATGGTCATGTTTTTAAACCAAATGGCTCTCAGCCTTCATGTTATTTCACCTCAACTGCATTAGACTCTGTTGTCCACTGCCTCCTTCCAGAAACATTCTTCCTCCCTGATCACATATTGCCTCTCTGGTAAACTATTCCCCCTGCAAGCTCTTCTCTAACAATTAAATATTGGTGTTCATTAAGCTCAAGATTAAGCCTTCTCTTTTTAATGTGAAGTAAGAGTTGGTGAACTTTTTTTAAGAAAAAGGCCATACAGTCTCTGGCACAACTACTCAACTCTGGTGCAACAGAGAATACAAAACAAATAAATGGGCTATGTTCTAATAATAGGTATGGACAATGAAGCTTGAATTTTATGCAATTTCACATATCACAAAATAACAAACATTCTTCTGATTTTTCTTCCCCAACTATTCAAAACTAAAAAGCACAATAAGCTCGCAGGACACACAAACACAGGTGGTGGCCCATAGTTTCTTGACCCTAAACCCATCAGCCCTTTTTTAATGGCAAAAATGATGATACTTGTTTGTTCAATTCTTTATCATATGATCTTGACATCAGAATTTAAATTTCAGGAGAGCTTATTTATCCACTTAATTCCAGTGCTTGACCCAGAACAGAAAATTCATATGCATTGAATGAACAAACAACAGACAAACAATCAGCTCATTTCCTGTGGTCTTGCTGAGCTGGGTCTACTGCAGCTTTATCACTCATACAACCAAGATTAAATCCCAAGACTGCTTGGGCTGACCACTTATTGTGGTACTTGTTATTTTGTGGTTGTCATAGTACGCACATACATGTTACAATTATAGGATACTGGGGTGAGGAGAATCTTTAAATGACATGTGGGCCAAATTCCTCATTACATGAGTAACTGAGTTCACTGAGGCCCAGAGAGGTCAAGAGCCTTGCCTGTGATCAGACCACTTATCAGTGCAGGACAGGCTTGAGCAGGACAGGTCTTCCTTTTGACCTTTCCACAACACAGTGCAACTGACTGACCCAAGCTGTGCCAACCAGGGCCTCTACTGTACAGTTCCCTTCTGACATGCCCTTGCTACAATCAGAGTTTCAACAAGGGAGTAGGGGGCCCTGGATACTGCTTGGCAGAGGACTTTCAGTCTTACCTGCAGGAGCTCCCTGGTGGGTTGCTGCTGCTTCTCTTCCAGCTGGGCAATCAGGTTGCTGAGGTGGGAGATGTTGCAAGAGAACTGAGTGATGGCACCATTGATACTGTTGTAAATGGCCAAGTCTAGCTCCTCGAGACGGGCCAAAAGGCGATACTCATGCTCCTTCAAGGAGTGATACAGCTGCTCAAACTCCCAAACAATCTTCTCCCTCTCCATCTGGGTCAGGCTCTGTGTAGACCACAGGGAAGGGCAGTGAAGAGAGGAAAGGCTGCTTCTAGAGCCCTTCACATTTCTCCCCTGTCTATCAACCTCAAGACCCCATTATTTCATCCCAGTATACAAGCATCTTGTTCACTCACTTATTCTTTTCCAATGTTTATTGACTGGATATACAATGGCAGAGAACTGAATTACCCCAGTGATAACCAAGGCAGTCTGAAAAAACTAACAAAGAAAAAACCACAGTCTCTGCTCTCAAGGAACTCAGTCAAGTGAGAGTCAGGTTCATGTGATACATGTCATCATGGCTAGTTAAGCACAACGAGGGTGACAGCATTCAGCAGAAGTTGATACAGTTCTCAGAAGCAGTGTTCACAAAGAGTCTTGAAGGATGACTAGAAGTTCACTTTATGGTCAAAGAACAGGAGAGCTTTCCAGGCAGAAGAAATGCCATGGACCAAAGAGTGGAAAGGCAAATGATGGAGTCTGGCTGGAGCACATGAGTGCTTGTGAAGACGGCAGATAAAGTAAGAGATGAGAAGCCTGGTAGGACTTCACTGCAAGTGGGAGCCATGAAAGACTGTCAGAGAAGTCACATGATCAGATGGGTGCCCTGTGGAGGATGGTTTGGAACATACAAGCAAAACTTCTACAACAATCCTCACAAAATAACCTTGATTAGTTTCCTTAAACCTTTCACATGTAATCCATTCTCTCTATCTGGCCTTCTGTCTCACTGGCTTTGAGCACAGTTCTCTACTGGCACAGTTTGTTTGCCAAAGGTTATCTGTCCTTCCTTCTCCACCACTTGTCCCACTGAGAGACTCCACAAAAGCTTATTTCAGAATAAAGGGTCAGCAAACTCCCGTGTTTACTCCCTTGGAGTAAAAGTTTATTGGGAAACAGATCCACTCATTTAAATGGTGTCTTTAGCTGCTTTTGAGCTATGACAAGGGAGCTGACTGGTTGTGGTAGAGGTATAGGCCACAAAACCAAAAATATTTACTCTCTAGTCCTTTACAGAAAGGTAAGGGACTATTTTTTCCAGAACAACCACCCTCTCCCCCAAATATCCCTACCACAAAGGCCTTGGGAAACTAGGAGAAGGGAACAAAGAGAAAAGTTCAGAATAGAATCATTGCCAAGAAAAAGAAGATTCCAACAAGAAGCAACAGTCAAGTTTATGGAAAGCCACTGCCAGCATCTGTCTGCAGAACAATACAAAAGGCTGCTAACCAATGCTCAAGAATTTCACCAGGATCAACCCTGATCTGCACAAAGCTAGCAGATTAAACTTTTGCTAGGTCAGATCTCCAGGGGTTTAAAGTTGACTATTCCATCCTTTTCCCCCCAAATGTGGGAATCCCTTGGTTCTCCAGGTGAATTCCTAACTGCCATGTAAGGTTGTTCCACCCGTACCTGTAAGTTCTGGGTGATCTGACTGCACAAGGTTAAGGAAAGTTTACAAGTCTTACAATATAAGAAAGCGACCAGCAGAACCGATATTATCTACGAATTCTCAGGAACCTCACCAAGAGTTCAGCTCGCGCCTGCTCTCCCTGTGCCCTTCGCCTCTTCTTTAAGTCTTTCACTCTTTTTAGGTGGTCCAGCTGGTTCTGGATTTGCTCCTGAAAAAGCAAAAACAGGTGTACAGCTCAAGATAAGGCAGGCCTTAGCAGTGTGACTCTTCTGCTTATCACCTGTGTAACCCACATTCATGATGCCAAGTTCTTGGTGAGAGCCTGTCCTTGGATCACACTGCCATCACCGTGGCACCACACCTCTCCTTTGGTAGTTTGTACCTTAAATGGTGGGTCACCTACCTGCCTTTGGAAGGATACTGCATGGCTTAGTGGAAAGGTGAATGAACTAGAAGGCTTTAGTTGTCGAGCTTTCAGGGACAGGTACGGAGAGAAAAGGACTTAACTTCTCCTATTTTCCCCTGGTGTGACATGAACCAACACCACCTTCTCAACCTAATAGTGTTCAGTGTGAGTAAAATGGTATTTTTGAAAGCACCATAAATGTTCAGTGAATAATTTTGCATGAACATACTCACATTTACACATGTACATAATTGTGTGGATGTTCTCTGCAGTCCTCATACACAGATTATGTGCACACCTTGAATGTTGTCTTACAACTATTTTATATTTAATACTTTATTTTCATGCTATTGTTGAGCTGTACAAATCTGTTGGTGCACAAGGGGATCCACACAGCATTTTATTTCACTCAGTCTTCATTAAGTCTTATCTCCTATGAGTCACACAGTGGTTAAATGACTTAGGCAGTAAGAAACTTGTTCTTTTCCGGGAGGTTCTAGAAGAGGACGGAGCACAGGGAAGTGCTGGGGGACAGGAGAGGTGATGGGCATCTATTTGATGTGAATACAGCCGGGCAACGTCCGACTGTGTTTTGTCTGAGATCATCTAGGAGCCAACAGGAATGCGAGCGTCTCTGAAGCTTGTCGCTGCGTACGTGGTTTTACAGATATCTAATATACAGTCAAGAGGGGTCTCCATGGGCCGTCATGTGTAATGTGCCCGTGAGAGGGTAAACACAGAGGCACATACGCAATGAGGGTGGGGAGACTTCTGGCTTCATCACCAGCTACAGGTTTTCCTCCCAAATCTGAGTGCCGAGGCTCTGGAGCGGACAGAGGAAATGACGGCTGTGAACCACACGTCCGGCTCAGCCATTTTCTAGGCGGAAAAAAGGAAGCCCCTTTGGCTCTCTCCTCCCTTTGTCCGACTCGCGCTCCGGCCCCTCCCCGGCCCGCGCGCCCGGCCCTCACCTTGAAGCCCTCCACCGCCTCCTCGAGCGGAAGCACGCTGTGGCCGCGGTGCTCGCGGGAGCGGTCGCACACCACGCAGATGGGCATCTGATCCTCCTCGCAGTACAGCTTCAGGGGCTCGCGGTGTTTCTCGCACACGCCCATCTCGCCTCCGGGCCCCGACGGCCGCTCGGTGCGCAACTGCTTCACCAGCTGGGTCACGTTGGCCAGGTGCCGGTTGGGCCGCATGTGCCGCTGCGGGAAGGTCTCCCGGCACTGCGGGCACGACACATTGGTCTCCGCCGCGCCCCAGCAGCGGGCGAGGCAGGCGCAACAGATGTTGTGGCCGCAGTCGAGCATCATGGGCTCCACAAAGTACTGCAGGCACACGGGGCAAGTGGTCTCCTGCTGTAAGCACTCGGCCACGCTCCCGGAGGCCATGGCGCGGGCCCGCGGGGGCGAACGGGCATGGGCCCCGGTGCCCAGCCCAGCGCGGAGCCCAACTCGATTGCTCTCCCTCCCGTCCGCTGTTTCTGGGCGGTGCGGAAAGGCCAGCCGGGCTGACGGAGGGCGACGCCTCCCGGGCCGATCCCAGACGCGCCCGCGCGCTGGAACCGTGGGGTGGCCGGGCCGCTCCCTGAGCCGCTGCGCCGGGCGGAGGGAGTATGGGGATACCGCGGCCCCACCGAGCCCAGCGACTATGTGAAGGGACAGCAAGATCGCCGCCGATCGGACTCCCGGAGCCGGGCGCTCAAAACGCGCAGGACAACGTGGCCGCGTCGGAGCCGATCCCAGCGGCCGCGCAGACCCCACCCCTGCGCGAGCGGAAGGGGCGGCCCGGGGGCGGGGCCTGGGCCGGACCTCCTGCGTGAGGCTGGAAATTGCGGCCTCAGGCCTGGACGGATCCTTTCACAGGGAACCCGGGAGGCCTCGCCGCCAGGGCGGGGGCGGAACGCGCGGGCGGAAGCTCCTTGGGTACGGGTCCTAGAGGCAGGCGGTGTCCACGGGGTGCGGCGGGGTCAGGATAACCCCTGCCTGCACGCTCCAGGCGCCCCCGACGAGCCTTGGGCCTTGGGCCTGGATCCCGGGTCTTTTGTTGGGTTTCTTCTCTGGTGCTCAGGCCTCTGCCGCGGCGAGAGAAAGCTGGCTTTGTGTTGGCGTGGGAAGAAGAGACATCTGGCTTCCCCGGTAGGCCAGAGGGCTGGGAGTAGCCGACTCAGCCCCACCCGGTCTGTGAGGAACTTTATCAAACAACCCCATTGACGGGCGCTCGCAGTTGTGTTTCGTAAAAGAAAGGCTTAATTATTAGATGAAAACATTTCTGTGACAGAAACAGGCAAGCCCAGTTCTGCTACTTCCTACTGTGCCTAAGCAAAGTGGTCTACCATTCTGAGCTTCAGTTTCCTGTCTGGTGAAACGGGAGTAATTATACCCCAGCTCCGTACACTTTTTAACCCTAAGGAGGTTTACCATTAAAATAAAATACCCACTGCCTAGAACTACTAAGTAGAACTTAAACATGCTTGCTCATTAATAAAATACCTAGTGCCTAGAGCTGTACTGAATAGAACTAAACAGGCCTGCTCCTTCCCGAAGTATAGGGGGAATGATAATCCTGTGAGTAACACAGGCTGTTTTCATTATCCAACAAACTTATAAAATTTTTGCGTTGTTCGCCCATCCCTACTTTGGTGTTTCCTGTTTTCCTTTGCTGTTTTCTCGATATTGTCCTTCATCCTCTAAATTTAATTGAATTTGGACAGCCTTGCCTGTGTTTATTTTAATTTCCATTATTATATTTTGAACTAAGTGATTTCAACAATGTCAGTTTACAAATCTTTTTTAAATGAGTTAGTAACTGGTTGAATGTGACCTATTCCACCAGTTCCCTTGTTTATACTCTTTTTCTCTAACCTATTTACACAATGTTTCAAAGAAACAGATCAGATACTTCAGTAACTCTGTGAGGACAGAGACTTCTCTCCAGACCTCCTGGATTGCTGTTATGCCTTGTATGTAATTATATGAAAGGATTTCAATATTTATTGGATTATTAGACTAAAAATTAACTTAATGACTCCAGGGTCACATTCTATGCATACTTCTTATCTTCATCACAGTTGTTCAGTTGCTAAGTCATGTCGGACTCTTTTCAACGCCATGGACTTCAGCACACCTGGTTTCCCTTTCCTTCAGTATCTCCTGGAGTTTGCTCAAATTCATGTCCATTGAGTCCGTGATGCCATTCAACCATCACATCCTCTGTTGCCCCCTTCTCCTGCCCTCAATCTTGCCCAGCATCAGGTCTCTTCCAGTGAGTCAGCTCTTCACATCAAGTGGCAGAAATATTGGAGCTTCAGGTTCAGCATCAGTCTTTCCAGTGAATATTCAGGATTGATTTCCTTTAGGATTGACTGGTTTGATCTCCTTGCTGTCCGAGGGACTCTCAAGAGTCTTCCCCAGCACCACAATTCAAAAGCATCAGTTCTTCCTGTAGTTCAGTTCTTCCTGTAGTTCAGTTCAGTCGCTCAGTCGTGTCCGACTCTCCGCGACCCCATGGACTGCAGCATGCCAGGCCTCCCTGTCCATCACCAACTCTCGGAGTTTACTCATTCATGTCCATTGAGTTGGGTAAGAGCATAAATAAGTAAACTATTGGGAGGGTATTGGCAAACTGTAAGAGAATCTGATTTGGAATGTTTAGGAGTAAATACGTGGAAGAAAATTTGGACAGACAGTACTAATAAATTTGGTTAGATAAAGTCATGAAAACAAAGCAATGGTGATAACATTGCTTGTGGAGGACAGACCCGGTATCTGGGGGGAGGTTCCACTGATGCTTTGCGAACACAGAAATGACAAATTGATGGTGCAGGTCATAGTAAGGCAATACCGACTAGGAGGACCCATCTAGAGACTAATGCAATAGTGACACAAAAGGACATTAGTAGAATAAGAGCTGATAAGGAACAGAGGAATGGGAAAAGAATCAGGATACGCAGTGCCATTCTCCTCAGGTATTTCTAAGGAAAATGAAGGTGAAACAGGCAAGGAGGAGAGAGGCATTGTAAGACAAAGCAATAAAGAGGTGTGTAGTAGTGAAGTATGCAGGAAATAGAGGAGAGTAAGACATTTGATAAAGGAGAGGGATTTGGGGGTAGAGGATGAATTGGAAGATTGGGATTGACATATATACACCATTGATTCTATGTGAAAAATAGGTAATTAGTGAGAACCTACTGTATAGCATGGGGAACTCTGCTCAATACTCTGTGGTGACCTGAATGGAAAGGAAATCAAAAAAAGAGGATATATGTACATGTACAGCTGATTCACTTTGGTATACAGTAGAAACTAACACAACATTGTAAAGCAACTATACTCCAATAAAAACTTAGAAAAAAAGAAAGAGGGATTTGCTTGCACTTTGGAAAGCGATAGAAGTTCTCCTTTTCAACAAGTGTGGCTTTGTGGTTTTCCGACCATCTCCCAGCAACCCCACCAAAAGAGAACCCACAGGGCAAACTCTCAGAATGGACTACTATGGATCTAAAGGAGGACTGAGAATGGGGGGGGGGGATTTAAGAAATTTTTGAAGAATAATTGATTTGTACCAATTCTTCCTCTTATTCTTCCAGATTGATGGGGAAGGAGAGATGACTTTTTCATTTAATAAGTACCTATTAAGAAGTTATTATATATTGCACTCTGTTCATTAAAGCCCAAAATCTTTCTAACTCCTGCAAGGTGATGCTAGTATCATAATCTTCATTTTATGGCTGGGGAAATTGTTAACTGAATTGTCTAAGGTCACAGAGTCAGTGAATGACAGAACCAGGACTGGAATCTGGGTAGACCAGCTCCCGAGAGTAAGCTCTAACCATTATAGTATGTGTCCTCTCTAGCTGTCCCAGGTATCTGCTAGACAATTAAAAAAAAAAAATCCAATACCAGTATTGCTGTCATTTAGTTCTTTAAACAACATTCCCTGGTGTAGGTTATTGCTTTTAACAACCAGTGTGAAGGGTCCTAGATTAAAGAGCAATCTAAGACAAGATATAGGATAGGAGAATTCAAAGCATACTCAGGTAATGCTGATACTGAAAAATGTGATTCCTTTAGTCATTTGATTTTACTTTTTTTTGCCATGCCCTGATGTGCAGCTTGTGGGATCTTGGTTCCCAGACCTGGCATTGAAAACATCAAGTCCTAACCACTGGACCACCATGGAATTCTCTAAATATGATTTCTTTTTGAATTGGCAATTAGCTTCCCCAAATTTAACTGTCTTCCATTTCCTGAGGATAAAATCTTTGGAGACATTGGGGAAGAAAGCTAATCTGACCCACTTTTTCAAACATCAAGACTTTGGGGGATTTCACTGAATGACTGGTAAATACCCTCTGCTTCCTGCCCTTAGTAAGCTCACAGGCCACTGGGGCTAGGTGAGGGCAGGGATGGTTAGCTACCTCCAAGAGGGTTACCATCAGTTTCTTTCCTCTCCATATGCATAGTGACACTGTATCATTGAGAGTTGCAGTTCTATTCTTCTCTTGAATCTGGGCTTGCCTAGAATGCTCTGACCCACAGAGTATAGCAGAATGACTCTACATGATGCTGGGCTTGGCCTACAGAGGACTGACATCCTCTGTCTTGGACTCTTAAGAGTCTTCAGCTACCATGGAAGATGTTTGTATTAGTCTGCTCTGGCTTCTGTAACAAAACATCAGCCTGTGTGGTTCAAACAACAGAAATTAATTTTTTCAGTATATTTTCTGGAGCGTGTAAGTCCAAGGTCAAGATGTGAGCAAGGGCGATTTCTCCTAAGGTCCCTCTCCTTGGCTTGCAAGCAGTCACCTTCTGGTTCTCACACAGCCTTTCCTCTGTTGTCACTTTTCCAATGGTGTGTTTCGCTGTTTTTTGATTGGGTTAAGTGGCTTTATTAGAGAAAGCCAGGATTACAAAGGATTTAAGAGTTAGCCTTGGGGCCTTTCTTCTTGCCAAAGGTGGGCACAATATTGACAAAGCTCTGGTTATACTGCATATACTTCTTGGTCCAGCCCATCTTCTTTTTCTCCTGTTTGACCACTTTGGGATTCTAACCCAGCATCAGCCAGGGACCACGGACTTCACCTCTAAGCATTTGGCCGGCTACTTGTTGGGTGCTCAGAGCCTCCACCCCACACTGGCCCAGGGTAGCCTCATCCTCTAGGAGCATCCCTGCCAGGGGGCACAACTTGAGTGATGTCCTTGAGGGAGGCTACACGAACTTAGATGGGTGACCGTCTCCTGGCCTGCCAATGCAGAAGATGCAAATTCTTGCCTGGAAGATCCCATGGACAGAGGAGGCTGGCTGGCTGGTCCATGCGGCCACAAAGAGTCAGATATGACTTAGAGACTAAACAACCACAACTCCTGGCCTGTCACCTCCAGTGTGTGTAGCTATTGGCCGAGGACAAAGAACTGTGAGTCGGTGACTAAACCGTGGCTACTGCTGCTACCATGAAGATGGAGCCGAGAAAGAGCTTTGTGTACCAAAGTTTTTAGGTTTGATGGATTCCAGTTTATCAACCTATTTTTTTTTCTTTTTGGTTACTACTTCCTGTTTTTGGTTACTGGTTTCTGAAACTCACATCCACATCCAGTCTTCATGCTCAAGGTCTGTAAAAGCCACTCACCTTGCGTCTTTCTGATCTATACTAACCCACCAGTTTTCTCCCCATGTCTACACGGGCTCCATCGCTACTTCCCCGTTGAATTCCCGCCAGTTCTATTGGTTTGCCAGGAACCTTCTCGCGAATAGAGCCTGCTCTCTGCATCCTTTCTGGGAATGAGTAAAGGGAGTTCGCTCCTGTCCAGTCGGGGATCGGTCCCGGGTCATTAGGATCTTCTAGTTTAAACATCCTGGGGTTACGGGGAAGGGCAGAGGGAAGGAGAGGGAAGAAACGTCAAACCATACCCGGGATTCAGAGGTTCAGTCAAAGTTGCTGACTCTACTGAGAAAGAAGGTTTAGTTAACTTACAAGGATTCCCATTTTTTTTCCGGAGAAACAAACTACAAAAGAATTTAACAGCTCGTGAGGAATGCACGTCCAGCGAATCTGAAAGTTTTATTTGTTTACCGAGAACAGTCAACCTGTCAGGATGGCCGAGTGGTCTAAGGCGCCAGACTCAAGCTCAAACAAGCTTCCTCTGACAGAGGTTTCTGGTCCCCGAATGGGGGCGTGGGTTCGAATCCCACTTCTGACAGACTTTTTCTCAACACTTTCTCAGCAATTGCATTCGTTCTTCTTTCTACTTTCCCCCCTCTCAGCCGTAACGACTGACCCCTAATGAGGTCCGACCCTTTTCTTTTCCGTTGCTACTTATCATGGATCTCGTTTTTCTCTGTGCTCCGATTTGTCATGAAAGGCGCTTTTCACCGAACGCTCATTAACCTAGAGGCGTCCTGGCAGAAAAAGGAGCCTGACGGGAACGGAAAGACATGTACACAGACTCGGTGATTACAGACTGTCCTGAGCTCGCGGGCTATTGGGATCCTAGTCTCACGCCCTTTCTCACTGGCCGAACCTATCAAAAATTAAAAGTGCAGACACTGAAAGTAGCTTGGTTCACTGTAAAGGGATTGGAACGTGAAAAAGAAAGAAATAGGGAAGGTTCCACCGAGATTTGAACTCGGATCGCTGGATTCAGAGTCCAGAGTGCTAACCATTACACCATGGAACCGCTCTTGTTACTGACTTGATACACTGTCCATCTGATATCTCTTTGTGCTTCTTTTCCCCCTCTCCTTTTCCATTGAGGTATAGTTGATTTATAATGTTCGTTTCAGGTACACAGTATAGTGATCCAAAATCTTTATAGACTGTACTTCATTTAAAATTATTCTATCACTGTGCTTTTTATTTATTTTTACCAACAGAGATGTATAAAAAACAATTTAAAATGAAATGTGCCACTTTAACCGAAAGCTCTGCTCTTCTTCCTAATTGATTTTTTCTTCTTTTTTAATTTATGGAGGCCTTTTTTTTTTTTTTAAGAGAGGGATGGAAAATCTGCCACTTTTAAGCCGGAGGGCGATAGAGAAGCCAAACTCAAGGGTGGGAGGTTGTGGGAGGTTGTTTTCCCTGAGCCTTCTTCCCATATTTCTTTCCCTTGATGTCTGGGAAGGGCAGGATCCTGATCTGAGAAAGTGGCTACCTCTGGCGGTTTTGATTTTGCCTTTATTTCCGACACATGCCAAAAGCAAAGTGGATTTCCATCTTGCCCTTCAAAAGGGAAAAAAGAAAAATTAACATATATATTTTTTCTCTACAGCTTCGCTTTTCTTTCTAGCATACCTGCAAATGCCTCCACAGCAACCTCAAAGTTCCTTGGTGCTTCCTGCTTAGGTGTAATTATGTGTTTGCCATTTTAAAATCTGTCCTTTCACTCTGAGATGCCTTAAGTACAGGACAGGTTCTCATTTCTCTTTGACACCCGATGGTTCTGGTCCATAGTATTAATAGAAACTTAATCTATAGCTTGTTGCATGCTGCTGCTGCTACTGCTAAATCGCTTCAGTCGTGTCCAACTCTGTGCAACCCCATAGACGGCAGCCCACCAGGCTCCTCTGTTCCTGGGATTCTTCAGGCAAAAATACTGGAGTGGGTTGCTGTTTCCTTCTCCAATGCATGCATGCATGCTAAGTCACTTCGGTCATGTCTGACTCTGTGCGACCCTATGGACAGCAGCCCACCAGGCCCCTCCGTCCACAGGATTCTCTAGGCAAGAATACTGGAGTGGGTTGCCATTTCTTTCTCCGCTTGCTGCATGAACACATAGATTAAAGGATGAATCAATGAATGCATGCATGAATTGAAGAAGGAGTGAATAAATAGCCCGAGTCGGACATTTTTGGAGGAGTGTCTTTTTCCTTCTCTCCATAGGCTAAATCTGACAAGTCTAAAGGACATGATTGTGGCTTTTTGCCAAGTGGAGGGTTCCTTTCCAGGTTCTAGCTACCAGGTACGACATTCCAGTAGCCATAGGGTCCCACAAACGTATCCTGGAGTGTGGATGGCCAAGAGAGGACGTCATAGTGCTGGGCATGGTCATTTATTTCTCTAAATTTTCATTTTATTGACATAACATGATTATCCAGTAATTTTTAAGAACAACATATAATAAAGAGATCATACATGTAGCATCACTGGAAAAAATACTCAGTATAAATTACTACTTTCAGTTCAGTTCAGTCGCTCAGTCGTGTCCAGCTCTTTGCGACCCCATGAATCGCAGCACGCCAGGCCTCCCTATCCATCACCAACTCCTGGAGTTCACTCAGACTCAAGTCCATCGAGTCAGTGATGCCATCCAGCCATCTCATCCTCTGTTGTCCCCTTCTCCTCCTGTCCCCAATCCCTCCCAGCATCAGAGTCTTTTCCAATGAGTCAACTCTTCGTGTGAGGTGGCCTACTTTAGTCAGTCTAAATATTAATTACTGACCCTACATTCTTCATGGACCTCTGGTAATCTCCCAAGAATGAATGGGAATGCTTATGAATTCCTGAATCATTTTTCTGCCATTCATCCTTTTGCTGGATTTACAATCGAGCAAGTTGCCTGTCACAAAACAGGTGCTCAGTAAATATGGATTGAAGTGAATATATTTTGCGGGAGATGGAGAGGGCAACTGGAGAAGGAAATGGCAACGCACTCCAGTATTCTTGCCTGGAGAATCCCAGAGACAGAGGAGCCTAGTGGGTTGCTGTCTATGGGGTCGCACAAAGTTGGACACAACTGAAGCGACTTAGCAGCAGCAGGAGGCTGAAGAGACTTAGCAGCAGCAGCAGAGAGGGCAACAGTGAAATTCAAAGACTTTGCCCAGGTCACTTACACAGTTTTCCTAAGTTCTTCCCTCCATGAACATCAACTCTCTATTCTATTATATCCGTTGGTTTTAAAGTTAAACCAGAACCTCAAAAGCCCGCTCTTCAGCGATAGCCTTTAAATTGTCCTCCGAGGCTAGACAAGGCAAAAGGGGGCATAAAATCATTGTTTTTTCAACCTTAGCACATTTTTTATCTCAGGGAAGGATAGTTGTTATGGAGCTGGAAGATAGGGCATCTGGCCATGCTGCTGCTGCTAAGTCACTTCAGTCGTGTCTGACTCTGTGTGACCCCATAGAGGGCAGCCCACCAGGCTCCCCCATCCCTGGGATTCTCCAGGCAAGAACACTGGAGTGGGTTGCCATTTCCTTCTCCAATGCATGAAAGTGGAAAGTGAAAGTGAAGTCGCTCAGTCATGTACGACTCTTAGCGACCCCATGGACTGCAGCCCACCAGGCTCCTCCGTCCATGGGATTTTCCAGGCAAGAGTACTGGAGCGGGGTGCCATCGCCTTCTCTGATCTGGCCATGGGTTGGTTTATTTATTCATGAGTTTGGAGTTCAGAAGATTGTTATTTTCCTTTGGAATCATCCATGGTTGGTTCACAAGGTGAATGTGAACCTCATATTGCAAGGTGAATGTCAACAAAGACCACTGAGGGGAATGTTTAGGGGAAGAAATGACTGGGTCTGACAATCCAGAAACAATCTGTTCCCTCAAAGTCTGAGCAAGAATGGTTTACACTTACCTGGTAGCAGAGCTGAACCCAAAAAGAGCAAGTCAGTGTGGCTAAATCAGTGGTCAAGAACCAAGTTCAGCTGGAGTGTCCTGTAGAAATGGGGCTTTAGAACACATGACCCTACCTCAAACAGAAGATCTCAAGGTCTTCCTGGTGCCTCAGCTCTATATACCTTACTCACTTCACAAATTAGGAAGATAATCTTTCATCTATTTATTTATTCATTACTACTTACCAGAAATATCTGTTTAGTTTTCATGATGTGGAGAAGTGAGAGAAATATGATTCTATACCTGACAAAGCTTATGATGCATAGAGAAAGGCAGACAATTACACAAAATTTTCCAATTCCAAAAGTTATGGTAAATGCTAAAATAAGTGATAGATAGAGTGATAACAGAGCATGGCCAATGCAAAACAACAGGAATACGCCATTAGTGTCAGGTAGCAATGAGGAAAACCTGCCAGAGGAAGGGATGGCTGAGCTCAGCCCTGCTACAAGCTCCCCAGCTTGTTCCATTTCTCCTTTGCCGTATTTATCAGACTGGGCTTAAATTTTTTTTTAATTTACAGACTTGTGAATTCACCTTTTGGACTTATGAAATAAATATCCACTCAGTCTAACAACTCAAACAAATGTCTAAAGTACAATTTATAATCTCCCTGTCCTCTAACACTGTTACCACTGGAAACAATTTGAAGTCTGTCCTTCCATACATTGTCTATACATTGTCCTAATGTTCTTTGTTTTGGTAACTATACATTACAATGTAATTCATAGTTCCATTGTTGGATTCTTTATCAGTGGAAATTGTGCCTTCTTGTGGCCATTATGCCTCTATTGCTTGTCTTCTCTCCTAGGCACCAGGGCAGGGACTTCCTTCTTTGTTCCCATCCAGGTGCTCAGTGCCTAATTTTAACTCTGGAGAGAGATCAAGGGAGGCTTCCAGGAGACAGCAACTACCTAGCTGAAGGGTGAGAAACTTTGAAGGCAGAGGGAATTGCTTGGAGCAGAGACTGAGGGCGCCCAACAGAAGACGCAGAGACACCTGCTGAGTGGGGAAAGCGCCTCTATTTAATGTGAGGTGAAGGGAAGCTGAATATAAGAAGAGCTGCCACACCTCAGATCAGCATAAATAGGATTTAAAATGTGAAATGAGAAGGCTGCAGGGATGCTGAGAACTGCGGCCGGGCAGGACCTGTCTCCAGTTACAAATGGATTCAGGGAGACTGACCGTCGTTCATCAGTTCACCATTTATGGAACAATGCATCCATAATAAGCACTACTGCATTTACGGGGCCTAAGTACTTAGGAGGTGGTACACAGTAGGATCTGATTTTTTTCTTTTCCTTTTTTACATAAAAGTACGAATTACAGAAAGTCTGTTATATGTTCTATACTCCTGGGTGGTGAAAATACGAGGGAGTAAATACCATGCCCAGTAGATGCTCAGTAACTTTTTGTTCCTTGGAATAATCAGTTGAAGGCTTATCATGAGGTGGACACTGTTTCAGGGGCAGTGCCTATAGGTGTCATCTCTGGTCTCTGGGAAAACGGATGTTGTAGGAGGAGAGGAACCTACCTGAAGTTGAAGCCTGTGAGAACTGTTGTGTGCGCTGGACTTGGAATGCATAGACCAGCTTGAGGTGCAAAAAGACCCTGGCAGCGGTGGGATTCGAACCCACGCCCCCGAAGAGACTGGAGCCTTAATCCAGCGCCTTAGACCGCTCGGCCACGCTACCTCCCGCGAAGCCGGCTTTAACGTGCGTATCATCTGACCCAAATTGCGACCCGTTTCAGGTCCTTTTCCTCTCTCTCGCCCCGCCAGGCCCTCGCCACTCGGCACTGTCCCCGGGGCCCTTCCTCCAGCGTTCCCCTCCCCACTCCCACCACAGCCCGAGAACCCCCTGACCCCTGACACTTTACTTTCTCATGGCTCCCAGGTTCATCTTGAATGGTGACGCCGCAGGTGGCGCGGGAAGAGGCACCTGCCCCATCTGTCACCAATGTAGGAAAAAAGAGTCACGCAGACTGAGAGTTCCAGTGGATGCTGTGGGCTCCAGATCCACTTGGACTCCGGAGCAAGCCCCCGGACTATAGGAGTGAGCAAGTCCGGGAGTTTGGTTTGAGCCTGGAGAAAGGCCGACAAAACAAACAAACAAACAAACAAACAAAAAAAAAACAAAAAAAAAAAAAAAAAAACAACAACGAGGAAAGAATCTCTAGGGTCCCGCTTCACCCGCCCTCCTTCATCATCTCAAGAGACCAAACTCCTCCACGGAACCTCATGAGGGAGGCAGAGAGTGCAGACCTTGCTACTGAAGTCCTGTTTGCTTTTCAGAAGGTAGCGCATCTCCACAGGTGCTGGTTATAGCAAACAGAACTTCTGCAAAGTCCAGATTCAGTTGCCCTGTCTTCGCAGGACAGTTTTCAGGGGAAACGAGCTGGGCTGGCAGTCAGGCCCTTACCCTTGTTCTGCGTGGCTCTGGCTTCCAAACTTTGGATATTTTAGACGCGAATTAAACCACAGTTCCATCTTCTTTTGAGGCATTGTGATTCCGATAATTTTTTTTCTTGCAATAAAGTTGGTAGACCTTTTGTTGAAAGGGGCGGTACAGTTGCCTCCTTAGCGCAGTAGGCAGCGCGTCAGTCTCATAATCTGAAGGTCCTGAGTTCGAACCTCAGAGGGGGCAACGTGTAGTTTTAGTTTTTTGTTTTCTTCTCCTTCCGTAGGTCTTAAAAAACAAAACAAAACACAAAACAAAAACGAGGAAATTTGCTTTGATGAAACCGAACGGGTAATTTTCTTTTACAGAACCGTGTAATATTCAGACACAAAATAGTAATTTCAGTAAGATTACTCCAAAATTCTTGTTCCAGCTGTAGACCTTGACTGATAACATAGGGGCTAAGGGATACCACACTGTATCCAACAGAAGATGCTCCTGATCTCATGGAGTTTATTTGCTATGTTTGAGTGGGACATGACAGACAAGACAAATCTGGATTTTTAACAGCAGCCTCAGGAGATCTGATCTGAATGCAATCAGCTGAACACGTTTTTGGAATCCTTCAGCACATATGCAGTTATCTCATGTTGACAGTTGTGGAGAAGGTCACTTCCTTTCAATATTCTGATCACTCAGAGCGTGCCTGCTGCTGCTGGTGGCAGAACCCTCAGGTATTCACAAGGCAGATCAAAATCAGAGCAAACACTCCATGCTTTCCAGAGAATTCGCAAAAGATTCCAAGTGCCCTTTCCTATTCTATTTCTGCCTCTCCCAGTAAATTGCTTTTTAGGGCAATGAGTTACAGAGAGAAATGATTTTGACACTGCTTCCTCTCTAGGTCCCAAGGAAGAGTCTGGGCCCAAGTGTTCCCAGTACTGCCATTCCCCAGCACTGCCACACAGTCAGTCAGTAGGCCAAGTCTATCATCTCTTGTCCCATGCCGCCACATTCTTTATGTGAAACCAGCATGCTCTATTTGAAATTATCTCTGACCATGTTGTTCCTCCCTGCTTAAAATCCCCGATGACTTTATATTGTTGCAAGAATGAAGTCTGTATGATGCATTCCTAGCCATAACCTCTGAGCCTGTCAGTCTCTGTTCTGTCTCTCTCTTTCTGTTCAACTTGCCCCCACTTTTATCAATACTGTCCCAAGAAGAGATCTGCACATAAGTACAACAGGCCTTCATTAAGTTCTCAAAGTGTTCTGCTCTTTGCACTTCCTGGAATGTGGCAGCCACATTTTTGTCTAGTTTATTACTATAAACTTTACAGTACAAAGCCTTTGACTCTCAGTTTAAACATTGTGGTCTGGGAAAATTCTTCTCTGACCCCCTGGAAGAGGTCACCTCCCCTTATAATCAATCAATCCACTGTCTTGGAGATCTGGGGACAGGGGGCACTTTATTGTGCAGACTTTTATTTTTCTACCTCTATCCTTTATTCTAACTTAAGTCTAGTAATGTTTTTCTTTTTATCTTATTACAGTGAAATTGTGTAGACCACCTCAAATCTATTTTGAATAGTGGCATGAATAAATACATAATTGGAAATGTACCTCCTATCATCGTGTTAAATGCAACCTTTGAGGAAGAAATTTCTGTTGCAGGATTTGAGGGAGGAAAGTGGATGAGAGATTAAGTAATTTGTCTAAGGTAGCATGACCAAATGATTAAATATGATATTCTAATTCATGTAGTTTACAATAAAAATAATAATGATAATAACACTTACCTTTCACCTAACCATTAGCAAATCCCAGACACTATTCCAAGAGTTTACTTGTATTGAAAGGAAAGTGAAGTCACTCAGTCGTGTCTGACTCTTTGCAACCCCATGAACTGTAGCCCACCAGGCTCCTCCATCCATGGAATTTTCTAGGCAAGAGTACTGGAGTGGGTTGTTCATTTAATTTGGAAACTCAGGTCATGAGATTATATGTTTGTTTCTCTACACATCTCAGTAAGCTGTACTTTTTCTTAAGCACATTTATCACAGTAACCAAACATTTATTATGTAATTCGTCATTTACAAGGCTGACTCACTTCTAAAGAGTAAACTCCACTAGGGCAGAGGTGGTGGCCTTCCACTCCATAAGCCGAGGGCAAAGCTGTTTGCTCAAAATAAGTTCTTAAAGCCTACTTATTGAGGGCTTTTTTTTGTGTGCTAGGCATTCTTAAGGGCTAGGGGGAGACTTGGAGCTCAAATTTTGAAGATGAAGGACAAGATGGTCCAGGTGATATCTCTAGTTTTATACAACATTTAGAAAAAGTTGGTTACTATCTCTCAGGTATGAGAATTATTTTTTTTCTCATGACCTGGGGACAGAAGTAGTTGTGAGTCCTATTCAAGGTTGCAAAGATAGACTTAGGAATAAAGATAAAGGAATATGAACAAAATTAAACTTTGTACTTTAAAGTCCGTGTACTTTACTTTTTCCATGTTAGGATACTTAGGAAACAGGCTACCACTAAGGGAGCCCGGATAGCTCAGTCGGTAGAGCATCAGACTTTTAATCTGAGGGTCCAGGGTTCAAGTCCCTGTTCGGGCGCTTTCCTAGGCTTTTGGTATCCAGCTCTGACTCCACCTCCGCATGTATTTCCGCGGAGGAAAAGTGTTAAGTGACTCTCAAGCAAACGTTGAACTGAATATGTCGGATGACTACATCAGAACGGTCGCAGCTAACGTTTAAGAAGAATCTTAGTACCATGGCCTTGTACCAGAACAAAAAAATTTCCTGAAAGTGAAGTAAGAGTTGGTTGATAATGGATGGCTGAGAAGGCATTTCTGGACTGCAAAGCTCCGTAAGGGTAAAAAGAACATCTACCTGATAATGTGGCCCTATTTAGAAAAATATCATACTAGGATCAGAATTCTATTGTTTTGAGGGGCTTGGCTTGACTATTTCGGTGGTGAGTGCACTGGACCATCCTTGCCTGATATCATAGTCATTAATATTTTTTTTCCAAGTGTGGGTTTATTTTAAAATTATGAAGATTTATATATTATTTTTATTACATACAATAAAGCAGTTTAGTTTACAGTAAAAGCTTTCACATTTAAAGTTTTTATTTTAAAAACATATTTTAAAAATGTAGACCCTTAAAAACCACCAAAAAAGCTGAATATATCTTGCAGTGTAGGTTTATCCTTAAATATTCACATCTCAAATGCTGTTTAGAAAAAAGATTTAAAAACTGGCTAAAAATCATTTACACTTAGCAATGATTAAAATCTCATCGTCTCTGACGGAGCGTATTAATGGCACATAATGAATTTTCTGTCACAAGCATTTAACAGTTTAATGGGTACGTAGTTTTACCAGTATACAAAATGGGCTTAGATGGTCGGTGCAGTTGTTCTGGAGTGATCACTGTATCAGGAAAAGCACACCACACCAAAAACAGAACATCAACTTTTAAAAGGTCTTTTCAAACAGTTTCCTTATTTTCAAACAGCTTTCAGCTCAGGAGAGAAGAACAGCACTTAATTACTGCATCCCATGCATATGGGATGTATGACAGATTATACCTGCAATATGCAGAATAACACGGCCAGCCCCTTCTTATGCCACCAAAGGGCAGCGCACAGGGTGAGCACGAAACACAGGAGCATAATAATTGTTGCAAGCAGTCTCGTTGTTTCAAATATTTTCTTTAGTTGTTTCACGGGTCCCATTAAAAAGTATGTACTGGCTAATGCAGCAATATTTCCAAAGGTATAAAACACTGCAAAAAGCTTTATGCCTCCAGGGAGCCACAGCAATCCAGTTCCAAGGATGGAGAAGAAGATGCCACTGACGAAGCATATAGCAAACCACTTCAGCCTGGTGTTGAAACTAAGCATCGAGGCATCAAGCACCTGCGCGGTCAGGCCCTGCTCCTCATCGTCCTGGCCACCTAGGACCCACCGCAGCTTCTCCATGGCCGCGGCCGCGGTGCCCGGCCCGCACCTCTCTTGGCCCCTAGTCATTAATATTTTATACTTCCATTACTCTGATTACAAGTGCATAGAGCAATCTTTAAATATAGAGTTCATTTTACATGAGAAAGAATATGCTGATCAAACATCAATATGGCTATAATATGTTTATACTCTGGCTTGGAATTTCTCTAATATTTGGCTATTGTGATCAGTCCTGAAAGTCTGAAGAAATCAGTGAATTAAAAAACAGCTTCTAACTGTATAAAGGAGAGGAACAGATTCGGAATAGTGGTGGCTCCAGTGAGAATCAAAATTCTCTAAGGAACTGCCTAACAGCCATACAATCCAGTCCTTTGGCCTCTCTGCAATCCTTAACTGCATTGCTTAAACTGTAGCAGATGTAGGCTCCTGGAATCGGAGACTGAGGCTCAAGAGGACATGGTCAAAATGTTCCCCAGGATACAGCTCTTCCATTCTGCACCAGAATGAACTGTTAAGAGAACTGCACTGAAATATAGACTGTCTGAGGTCCGGATAGTTAGCAGGAGAAGCCTTAGTATTGTGCTCTCTTTTTCCAGCACAGACTAAGCCAGAGAACTGTAGGATGAATTTCAGTAGGTAGGGCTTCTTGTGGGGATTATTGCAAAAATCCAAATTTGGTGTGTTGATTGCCTGGAGTCGCAAAGAGTCAGACATGGCTGAGCGACTGAACTGAACTGAACTGAATATAGTGATAGAGAATGCTGGAAATGCTCTCGGGGTCTCAGCAATAAGACACACAATCGAAAATGGCTCACCAAGGCAGTTTACTTCTGCAGAAGGGAGTCCTACAGACTGAGGTCTGGAGGCAAACACACTGAGTCCACTCGGTTTTTATCCCAAAGACGTAGTTTCCCTCCTTTTGCTCCTCATAGGTTGAGGACCAGAGTTAAAATCTTTCCTGAAGATCACCTAAGTTTTTATCGGACAATTGGTCTCTATGAGGGCCACGAGTAACACTTATTAAGTTCCTGATTGGAGGATTTATATTAACTACTTTCCCCATTCTTTTAGTTCTTTGCGCATGCCCAGGATAAAGCCGGTGAAATTAGCCTGCCAAAATGTTCTTATGAGGAAGGAGAATCAAGAAGTGAAAAGAACAGAGGATTGGCAACAAGCCTCCATTTTAGGAATCTTATGCACAAGCTGGCTATATACCTTTGTGTTCAACTATTCTAAGAATGAATCACTTCTTTATTTTTTATAACTTCTCCTTTGACAGAAAAAAGCTTTCTTACAGGGAATGTGGCAAACACACACACACAAACAAAAACAGCAACATTTAATATGCTAATTAATTCACTGGCTTATTTGACAAGTGTTTATTGCAGAAGGGAAAGGCTACCCACTCCAGTGTTCTGGCCTAGAGAATTCCATGGACTATACAGCCCACGGGGTTGCAAAGAGTTGAACACAGCTGAGCGACTTTCACTTTTATTGTTTGTCAGATGCTGTGCTAGGCACTGGAAATACAAGAGTGGATGAAACACACTTTCTTATAAGGACACCAGCCACTGAATTTAAGGTACTCCCCCCACCCCCAATTCAGTATGACCTCATGTTAGTTTGGCTAATTACATGTGCATGCATGTGTGCTAAGCTGCTTCAGTCGTGCCCAGCTCTGTGCGACCCTATGGACTGTAGGCCACCAGGCTTCTCTGTATTCTCTCCAGGCAAGATTGCTGGAGTGGGTGGCTCTGCCCTCCTCCAGGGAATCTTCCTGATCCAGGGATCCAGCCCTCCTTTCCTAGGTCTCTGGTGTTGACAGGCGGGTTCTCTACCACTAGCGACACCTGGCAAGCCCGATTACATCAGGCAAGCCCAATACAACTGCAAAGACTCTAATTCCAATAAGGTCCTTTTCGGGGGTTTTGGGTGGGGATGTTTTTGTGGAACACTATACCGTGGGCTTCCTGGTGGCTCAGTGGTAATGAATCTGCCTGCCATTGTAGGAGAGGCAGGCTGGATTCCTGGGTCAGAGAGATCTCCTGGATAAGGAAATGGTAACCCAGTCCAGTATTCTTGCCTGGGAAATTCCATGGACAGAGCCTGGCAGGGTACAGGCCATGAGGTCACAAAAGAGTAAGACATGATTTATCTACTAAAGAACAACAACAATTTACTGTAGTACAGGTGGGAAACCAGTTAGAACCAGATTAGATAGGGAGGCCAGGGCAAGGAGACAGCATATATATTTGAAGAGGAAACAACTTACTGAGAAAACTGAATATCAGATTTTAATATATCTGTACATTTTTTTTTCAATAAATTAGAGTGCACCAATAGGATACTGCTTCAAGAAGGAATAGTAATCAGAGGAATTTGGATAAGAGGTTGTCCATTGGAAAGAAATGAAGAAAACAAGTCACTACACATAAAGAGGCACATGTCTGCATATTTTTGTACCTACCAATTGGGAGGAAGATTAAGTTTAATCTTAACCTCTTCGAGGGCACTTTCAGCTCAACGGCCAGGAAGCAGACTTTGACGAGAGGCTGTGACTTTTTGACGCCTGAGGGAAAAGGCTTGCTGCCCCCTCTGAGGTTCGAACTCAGGACCTTCAGATTATGAGACTGACGCGCTGCCTACTGCGCTAAGGAGGCAGGTGGCAACGTTTGCTCATTAAATATCTTTAACACTGGATTTTACTTTGCTTAAACTTTGGTCTTGCTGTACATTTCCCTCACTTAAATTTGGAAATGCAAAGCTGTTCTGCACAAGTGCAATAGCTTCTACAACCTGAGTCAGGTGAGGATTGTCGCTGTTGATCTCGCTCGTTCTGAACTGATGACCTCCACTTCTCACAACCGAAAGAAAATTTCCTTAACGTCTTGCCCAGAAACCTGCACTAAAACTACACCGGCGTCCATCCCTGTGGTCTCTAGAGAAAAGGAAAACTGCCCACTTCCTTTCTCATGATGCCTCTTTCCTTCAATACTCGATTCTTCTGCATCCGTATTTTGAACACTTTTAAGTGTTCCCTGTCTTAAATAACAAAACACTTCCTTTGACTCGGCGCCTCGGTCTCAAGCCGTCGCTCTATTTCGTTTGCTCCTTCGCAGGCAAATTTCCCAGAAAGCGGTTTGTCCTCATTTTTAAACACCTCCCCCAGTCCCATCAGTTTTTCAACGGACTACAATCTTCCCTGACCACTGCTCCGTCCAGAGGAAGCCCGTCCGGACGATGTGGCACTTGATGGTTCAAAGAGTAAGGTGTCCTTGCTGCAAAGTCGTGGGAATCTGATGGTATAAGAGTTGTAGTTACAGAAACAAGAATAGGTGAAAAGCCTGGTTTACTTACTGTATTGGAGAAGGAAATGGCAACCCACTGGAGTATTCTTGCCTGGGGACAGAGAAGCCTGACGGGCTACAGGCCATGGGGTCGCACAGAGATGGACACGACCGACGACTAACACTTTCACTTGGTTTGCAGGGAAAGTCTCGGGAAAACCCCACCTCCCGGGAAACCTCTTCCCCAGTTGAGAAAAGTCAGTGTTTTCGGGGTTCAGAGATGGGCTACGGACGGTTGGGGAAAGGACAAAAAATCCTATTACAACTTTATAGCGCCGGGGTTCCCCACCCCGGAAGGCGGAAAACAACATTGATTTACCGTCAAATGGATGCGGCACGTCTTTCTCAGCTTCTGTAGTTGCAGTCGCAGTTTCCCCCTGGCCGCTGATAAGGGCAATCGTAATTTCTCGTTCGCAACAATGGGCGGTCCATTGTTGCATCCCTCTGAGTGCTGCGGCTTAAATAGGCAAAATAAGCGACCCGTAGTCGTGGGCGTCAACAGTTTGGCTGTGCCTGTAGATTAACTGTTGTGCTTTTTGTCCAAATAGTGTTAGCTTTGTGTTTAACATTGTGGATATTATGACCATATTTTCTAAGAGTCTAGATAATGAAAGTGGGAACAAACGAACTCCCGTGGGAATTCCAGCATGACCCAGATCACTGAAAAAGTCTAAATGACGGTTTGAAGAACACATATAACTGGATTAGGGAGGTAAATTACCGAAGCAACTGCACAGTATGCAGAAAAGGATTTGGATTTGAGCATGGTGAAAAAGGAGGTGTGAAAGTACATGGGGAGACTGAATCTCCCAAATCTGGGTTTAGACGGGCAAGAACTTTCCAATCAGGTTTTCTTGTCTCCAAATGACACCAGTGCTCATTCAGAAATAGAGTTGGGTATAACACTTGAAAAGTCTGATTCAGAGGTTGCAATGGCACCCCACTCCAGTACTCTTGCCTGGAAAATCCCATGGATGGAGAAGCCTGGTGGGCTGCAGTCAAAGGGGTCGCTAAGAGTCGGACATGACTGAGCGACTTCACTTTGACTTTTCACTTTCATGCATTGGAGAAGGAAATGGCAACCCACTCCAGTGTTCTTGCCTGGAGAATCCCAGGGACGAGGGAGCCTGGTGGGCTGCCCTCTACGGGGTCGCACAGAGTCGGACACGACCGAAGCGACTTAGCAGAGGTTGCAACCGGGAGGCAAACAAAAAGGTAAATTTTGATACCATGTATTGGTCTCTTGCAACATGGAGCTGAATCTGTCTGATGAGCTTGCTGTCTACAATATAACAACTTCAAGTGATGTGTCAAAATGCAGTGACCAAAAACTGTTTCCCTAGCTCCTAGGACTTCACGTGAAACATAGTGTCGAAAATCATCTTCTTGATTTGTATGTAGATTTAAGAAAACCGCTACATACTTAAATGATTGTTGATATCTTGTTTAACTACAAACTAGGTCTTGTTCAACTATCTGCACAATTTGCAGAGGTGCAAATGTGAATTTTGGCAAATTCTATTTAGCCTTACCGAAGAATATGAAAAAGGTCTTATCTGCTAAATGTCCTGCACTCCGTGTGCATACAGCATTGCTTTGAAAGACTGTGGCTTGTTTACTCATGATGTTGAGGTTTTCATGGTTTATTGAAGTTTATACTCAGTTTTATTTTCTTCAAAATGTGCAGAAGCACTTACTGAGATTTTTTAACCTCATACAAATGCAATGAGATAAACTCTTTGGGCCTCCAATGTGGCTGTCATTGTTGCTGGCCATAGAAAATATGCTAAAGTTTGGCCTGCTGTAAAATCTTTATTTTCAAAGAATGGGATAAGAAGAATGTACTTCTCTAATTTGGAAATGCTTTAAGGATGGGAATGGAAAAAAGTACTACAGTAAAACAGAAATGTATATGCTCTTTCTCCAGTATTGTTTGATGTTATGTTGATCGTGACAAAACTCATACACTGAAAAAATGATTCATTTTGTGGGAAATACGACTACTTAAGAATGAAATAATAATAATACCAGAAAGGGGCAGCCAAATAGCAAGAAAAACAGAATTTTCTTATTTGCTAAAAGTACTGCTACTGCTGCTAAGTCACTTCAGTCGTGTCCGACTCTGTGCGACCCCACAGATGGCAGCCCACCAGGCTCCCCCGTCCCTGGGATTCTCCAGGCAAGAACACTGGAGTGGGTTGCCATTTCCTTTTCCAATGCATGAAGTGAAAAGTGAAAGTGAAGTTGCTCAGTTGTGTCTGACTCTTCGCAACCCCATGGACTGCAGCCCACCAGGCTCCTCCATCCATGGGATTTTCCAGGCAAGAGTACTGGAGTGGGGTGCCATCTCCTTCTCCTACAATATAACTTATTTGGAATCCAAGTTTTATTTCACACATTTTAATTACTGCTATGATTATTTATCAAGATTAAAAGAACTGGAGAAGTAGCAGGTGTGGGGATGGGTAGGAAATCAAGAGACCTTTGAACACACCAAGTCTGTGATGCCTTTTGAACATTCAGTGGAAATGTCAGTCATGTAAATGGATCTGCTTAATGGAGAGACGGGGTTGAAAATTAAAGTTTGGGAATCATCAGGGTGTAGGTGGTGTTTAAAGTCAGGTGATCAGGTGAGCTCATGAAGGGGGAAGATAAATGCGGGGAATACATGAGGACTCAGTCGGGACTTTAGAGAACTCCATAATTTAGAGACTGGGAAGAGGAGGAAATAGAGAAGGACCTTTGAGGTAAAGTTCAAGTCTGTGGCATTGAAGATAAGGCTCACACTGTGTCCTCATTATCTACTAATATGTAACAAAGAGTTCCAAAACACAGTGGCTTGTGGTATGCAGAATAATGGCCATTCTAAAGGCATTCTCTTATCCCTGCAACCTGTAAATGTTATCTTCCATGGTAAGAGGTACTTTTCAGATGTGATTCAGGACCATGAGATGGGGAGATGATCCCAATCACGAGTCCTTAGAAGTGGGGTGGGGGAAAAGAAGAGTAGGTACAGAGATATGATTTTGAGAAGGACTTCGACCCATCATTCATGGCTTTGAAGAGCCAAGGAAGGCAGCAGCCTTTAGAAGCTGGGAGTGTCCATTAGCTTACAGCCAGCAGACAACAGAGACTGCAGTCCTACCACTGCAAAAAACAAACTCTGTGAAACAGGAATCAGATTCTCCCCTTGAGCCTCCAGAAGGGAATGCAGGCTGCCAATACCTTGCCCTCACTTCTTCTTCTTTTTTAATTGTTTTATTTTATTATTGGAGACACAGAATGTGGGATCTTAGTTCCCCAACCAGGTGTTGAATCCATGCTCCCTTCATTGGGAGCTCAGAGTCTTAGCCACTGGACCACAGCGAAGTCCCCAAATGTATCACTTCTGACCTGCAAAATTCTAAGATAATAAATTTGTGTTGTTTCAAGCCACTACATTTGCTGTGATAGCAGTAGAAAACCACTTTATTATCTCTCTTCATTCTGTTGGTTGACTGGATTCATCTGGGCAACTCTGTTCCATGTGATGTCAGCAGGAACTTTGATCCTCTGAAGACTTGATTGGGCTGAGTTGTTCAAGATGGACAGCTCATGTGATGGGTGTTGGCAGTTGGTGTTTATGATCTGCTAGGAGTTTCGTTGAGACTGTTGCCCAGAGTGCCTGATTGTGGCCTTTCCATGTGGCTGGGTTCTGAAAAGGAGCTTCTCAGGTTGAGCATTTCAAGAAACCTCATCAGAAGCTGCTGGGGTTCTTATGACTCAGATGGGCCTAGAATGGGCAAAATGTCATTTCAATGAAATTCTACTAGGTCAGCCAAGATTCATTGTGAAAATGTGCTACACAAAGGTGTGATTACTGAGAGACCTGCTACATTGGGGTCGGTTTTGGAAGACTAACTACCACATAAGCTAATTTTTTTTCATCTGCAACATCATAGTCTTATTCTCTGGCCTGTACATTGTTGATGCTCTGCTCAGGTCTACTTGAACTTGGAACTAGGGATTTTGACACCTTTTCAGCTTTGTACCTGTCCGACTCTTTGTGAGCCCATGGCCTATACAGTCCATGGGATTTTCCAGGCCAGAACACTGACCTTGCAGAAAGGCAATGGCACCCCACTCCAGTACTCTTGCCTGGAAAATCCCATGGACAGAGGAGCCTGTAAGGCTGCAGCCATGGGGTCGCTAAGAGTCAGACACGACTGAGAGACTTCACTTTCACGCATTGGAAAAGGAAATGGCAACCCACTCCAGTGTTCTTGCCTGGAGAATCCCAGGGATGGGGGAGCCTGGTGGGCTGCCCTCTATGGGGTCACACAGAGTTGGACACGACTGAAGTGACTTAGCAGCAGCAGCAGAACACTGACCTGTATAGTCCATGGGGTCGCAAAGAGTCGGACACGACTGAGCAACTTTCATCATTTCATCATCAGCTCTGTACCTGTTGATGCTTCATGAAAAGAATCTTCCCATGCCCTATGGATCTGACATAATTCCAACACGTGTGATTTTCCACCACATCACCAGGCAGTTCTTTACACCAGCTGGGTGTCCTACAATTCAACTCAGTTCTAACACTATCTACCCAGAGATAATGTCAGATTTTATCAATTAGGAGCTGGGTTCCACAAGACTGCCCTCCACTTCAGATGCCAATCATGAGTCCAGGTTGTCAGCTGTGCATATGATCAACTGATTATAGATGAGAGTTTTTAAAAACTCCTCTTTGAGTTTGACTAATTTTCTAGATAAAAGAACTCAGAAACATTTTATATATGAGTTTCAGTTCAGTTCAGTTGCTCACTCATGTCCGACTCTTTGCGACCCCATGAACTGTAGAACCCCAGACCTCCCTGTCCATCACCAACTCCCAGGCAAACCATTCCAGTGTTCTTGCCTGGAGAATCCCATGGACGGAGGAGCCTGGTAGGTTACAGTCCATGGGGTTGCAAAGAGTCAGACATGACTAAGCGACTTCACTTTCACTTTTCATGTCCATCAAGTTGGTGATGCCATCCAGCCATCTCATCCTCTGTTGTCCCTTTCTCCTCCCACCTTCAATCTTCCCTAGCATCAGGGTCTTTTCAAATGAGTCAGTTCTTCACATCAGTTAGCCAAAGTACTGGAGTTTCAGCTTCAGCATCAGTCCTTCCAATGAATATTCAGAACTGATTTCCTTTAGGATGGACTGGTTGGATCTCCTTGCAGTCCAAGGGACTCTCAAGAGTCTTCTCCAACACCACAGTTCAAAAGCATCAGTTCTTCAGTGCTCAGCTTTCTTTGTAGCCCAACTCTCACATCCATCCATGACTACTGAAAAAACCATAGCTTTGACTAGATGAACCTTTGTTGGCAAAATAATGTCTCTGCTTTTTAATATGCTGTTTAGGTTGGTCTAACTTTTCTTTCTTTTAATTTCATGACTGCAGTCACCATCTGCAGTGATTTTGGAGCCCCCCAAAATAAAGTCTATCACTGTTTCCACTGCATCTGTCTGCCAAGAAGTGATGGGACCAGATGCCATAATCTTAGTTTTCTGAATGTTGAGCTTGTATGAGTTTACTGACTTATTATAAGGGGCTATTATAAGGGAGAGTTGCAAAGGGCAAGGTATGGGTAAAGGGAACATGGAACTTCCATTCCTTCTCTGAGCTGGTCACAGTCCTCACATTTCCAGCCCCAAACTCTTCAAACCCTGTCCTTTTTTTTTTTAAATTTTTAAAAATGATGCTTCATTATATAGGCTCTATTATTAAATCATAGGCCACCAGTAATTTAACTGACTCAATGGACATGAGTTTTAGCAAGCTCCAGGAGCTGGTGATGGACAGGGAAGCCTGGCATGCTGCAGTCCATGTACAAAGAGTCAGACACGACTGAGCAACTGAACTGAACTGAACTAGCCCCTCTCCTCTCCCTGGAGGTGAAGGTGGGACAGAGTTTCAACCCTTCAATCAGATTAGTTTCCTTAGCAATCTGACCCCTCCAAGTTAGTTGTTCCAAAATTCCCTCATTAATATGACAAAAGGCACCTTTATGGCTCTCATCAATTAGGAAAGTCCTAGGGTTTCAGAAACTGTTCTGTGTGGAAGACCCAACAATATTTATTATAAATCTTAAAAAAATTTTTTTAATTTTTACTTTATTTTACTTTACAACACTGTTATTATAAATCTTGATCTCACCTTCCCTACCTGCCTAATCGTAGCTCATCTTTAAGACACATTTCAGCTATCATCTCCTCCAGTAAATCCTCCCCATCTTTAGGTTAGGTGCCTGGATTGATGATGTCCTCTACACAAAATCCTGCCCTTACATCTATGGAAGAATACAATTTTTAATTCTGGCTGATTTTTTTTTTTTTTAAATCAGGCCACAAGCCCCTCAGAAGAGTACATTTTGTGCTCTCTGATTCCCCAGATGGACAGCACAAAGAGGGGTCTCAGTAAATGTTGGCTGACAGAGCAGTAATTGAACAGTTCTCTACATTTATTATTATCTCTGTAAAAAATCTGCCTGCAATCCAGGAGGTCTAGGTTCGATCACTGGGTCAGGAAGATCCCCTGGGGAAGGAAATGGCAACCCCTTCCAGTATTCTTGCCTGGAGAAATCCGTGGACAGAGGAGCCTGGCGGGCTACAGTCCATGGGGTCGCAGAGTCGGACACGATTAAGCAACTAACACACATACTGCATTTATTTATTACTTACCGCAAAGCAGCAAACAAATGCATCCAACATGCTACTGTACATATGTCAAGGTTTCAACCAGGCAAAAAATTATGCATGCAGGAGGGCGGGAACTAAAAAGGGTGCGGGGTGGGGGGTAGTGGGATGGATGCCTACGATCGTTTGGGAGGGCACAACAGTGGGTATCTTTTATTTTTCTCTATAATGTTCTAATATAAAGTTGTCACTGTTAAATAAGTGTAAAACCATCCGGTTCCAAAGCGTCAACAACTTTGTCATTTGCCGCACGGGCCGCTGATTGGCCGCACCTGGGAGTTTCTTAGAAATGAAGAATCTCAGGGCTCACCCCCAGATCCACAGCATTACAACCTGCATTTTGGCGAGATCCCTCTGTGATTTTGTACGCACATTGAAATTTGCGAAGAAAGCTCAACGCTCATTCTCTGATAAATTTACGGCCGTTTATGCAAAGATTCCCAGGACAACACAATAATAAGAAGCGTATTCACATTTCTGCCCTTGCTTTCTGCGTCTCTTGAGCCCTTTCTAGCAATCTTGAGGAGGTAGTGGGCTGGGAACAGGGGAGTCGCCGCTCGGGTCACGCCGCGCATCACTGCAGGGTAGCCGGCCGCAGCCTCCAGGCCCGCGGCGCCTCGTTTCCCCGCGCCGGGCTCGGTGGCGCGCGCCTGTAATCCCAGCTTCTTGGGAGGCTGAGGCCGGCGGATCGTGGGTGCCCGGGGGTTCGGGACTCCGGCACTGTGTAGAGCGGGCGTCCGCACTGGGCCCGGCACCAACATGGGGCTCCCGGGGGAGCCCGGGGGTACCAGGTTGTCTAAGGAGGGGGGGACCCGGCCCAGGCCGGACACGGAGCAGGTCAAACTCCCCGTGCTGGGCGGCGGTGGGACCGCGCCTGCGAGCCGTGCCTGGAGTTCTGCCCGGACATCCAACGAGACCCGGTCTCTTTTGTTCACCTTCCCTTTACAGGATTCTGTCTTAAAAAAAAAGAATCATTTTTTCCTCAGCATTATTCTCGCACATGGCCAACCACCTGACTTCAGGGCGGTGCGCATACTGCTGTTAAAAGATAAACTGAGGCATTTTAAATTAAAAAAAAAAGACTTTATTTGAGCAAAAATCGATGCCAATGGAGCAGCATCCAACCTAGCGGATAGGAAGGAGCTCCGAGGAGCTGTATAGAATGGAAGGCTCTAGTAGACAGAAGTGAGCAGGAACAAGGAAGTTATATTTGGGAAAAAAGATGATTAGTAATTACTAAATTTCTTTCCTTTAGGGGATGGCAGGAGCTAGATTATCTAACTAATACTGATCAGGTAATTCCTGATTGACTGGTTTTACATTACATTTCCAGATGGGCAAAAATGCTAATTAAGTCTGGGCTTGGTGACAACGAGGCTTAGCATAAATGACTCCATTTTGGGCCTGCCTTTTTTTTTTTTTTAACACTACCTGTTTGCTTTATCTTTAGACGTTGCACACAGGGGTAGGGTGGTACAGTCAGGCATACTGGAAGAAACTCTTCTTAATGACTTATTATCCTGGGGATTTCTCCACTCTGCAATCGGCCTTCCCCAAAACAGTAAGGCTATATTGCATTTTGTAAACACTGCTTCATTATATTGCATTACCTGCCAAGTGTATAATCCAAGACAGATGTGCAACAGGTCTGGACTTCAGGAACTTCTCACTCAAAAACCTGTACACAAAAGTTCTTCCTCGACTGGACAGAAGACTGAAGAGACATTTCACCAAAGCAGATATATAGATGGCAAATACACACACGAAAAACTTTTCAACATCATTAGCCACTAGGGAAGTGCAAATTACAACCACAATGAGTTGTTACTAGATACCTATCAGAAGAGCTACAATAAAACTAGTAACAACGCCAAAGGTTGATGAGGCTATATATGTTGCTGATAGGAATGTAAAATGGTGCAGCCACTCTGGGAAACACTTTGTCAGTTTCTTTAAAAACTAAATATGCAAGTACCACGCTACCCAACAGTTGCACTGCTGAACATACATCCCAGAGAAATGATGACTGATGTTTAAATAAAAACTATCCGCAAGTGTTTACAGTATATTTATTCATACTGGTAGAAACCTGGAAACAACCCAAATGTCCTTCAGTGGAGAATGTTCAAACTGTGGTGAATAATATACAGAATACTATTCAGTAATAAGAAGGAATGAACTATGAAAGATTCAACAACTTGGATGAATCTCCAGAAAATTACAGTGAGTGCAAAAGCCAGTCCCAATAGATTATATTGTATATATGGTTCTATTTATATAACATTCTTGAAATTGCAAAGTTGTAGAAATGGAAAGCAGATTAGTGGTTGCCAGATGCTGGGGTGGGGGAAATCAGCGGCTATAAAAGGGCATCCTGAGTACCCTAGTGGTGATGGAAATGATCTGTATCTTGACTTTATCAATATCAATACCCTGGTCCTGATATTGCATTATAATTTTCCAATGTGTCACCATTGGGGGCAACTCAGTAAAGCATACATGAGATCTTTCTTTATTATTTCTTATAACTGAATGTGAATTTACAATCATCTAAAAGTTAAAAATGAATTTTAAAAAGACAGAGGTCAGAACACTGAGAAGTAGCCATTTCTAAAAAGAGTCTAGAAGTTGGGGAGAGGGAAGATGGAAACAGAGCAGCCAGAGAGTACAGAGGAGAAAATGTTCAAGGAAGTCGGTGTCATGAAGGCAGAGTTGTCAATAGTTTGCATTCTGCACAAAATTAAGTTTAGGGGGGAAAAAAGCCAAAGCATTAGAAACTTGAGTGGCTGATGGTAATGCTTTCTTAGGATTGGAAGGCAGACATAAGCTGATGAGCAATTAAGGCAAGGAAGCTGAGACAAATACTGTTCCTGACACAAGTTTGGTGGTGAGTGGAAGGAAAGCCTCTGGGGAAGAAGCCTGAGGGCAAGACAGGAGGGCATGTGTTCTCTTCCTCTTGTCTAAGATGAGGATTAGGCATTTTATAGTCTGAACAGAGGCAGGTAAGAGGGAGAGAGATCAAAGACCCAAGGGTAGAATGGAATTTAGGAGAAGGTTGTCAAAAGCTCAGCTGGAGTATTAACTAACCTTGTAAATGAGGGAAAACTTTTCCTCTGAGTAGGAAGAGGTTGGAATATGTGAAGAACCAGAAAATTAGGAGATAGGGGAAGAGGAAACCACAGGAGTATCATGACTCTTCTTTCTTTCAAGGCTCTGGCTCAGTTTACCATGCACCCTGCTCCGCGCTCTCTTCCAGCCAGGAGCCACCTCTTCAATTCAACTCAGATGACTTCATTTTCTAGGAAACTTTCTTCAGTTCTCCTGCCTTGCCTCTCTCTCTCTTCAGAATTGCATAGGAGTCCACTTATTCAATAAATTTTTACTGAAGGAAAATGACGTCGAGAAAATTATGTAACTGATATTCCTCATATTAAATTTCCCTTTTTCATATCTACCTGGGATACTGGTCACTTTGCATTAGAACCTGGCAGAGAATAAGATTAGGAGGAAAGGGGGAATCATTAAGTAGAAATGAGCGGGAGAAAGTGGAGTCCCCCTGACTTTGGCTTATGGTTGCTGGACTAATTCCATGGGGATGAAGAAGGTGTAGGTTTGAAGAAAGAGGAGCATAGCATAAATGGAACAGAATCCGAACCAAGAAAGAAGATACACACTAAATATTACAAAAAAGAAGGGAAAGTGGTTTTCCTTTAGCACATTTGAAACTACTTCCATTTGGTGAAATGTAGAAGTCCATCCTTGGAGAAGGAAATGACAACCCAATCCAGTGTTCTTGCCTGGAGAATCCCAGGGACGGAGGAGCCTGGTGGGCTGCCGTCTATGGGGTCGCACAGAGTCGGACACGACTGAAGCGACTTAGCAGCAGCAGCAGCAGCAGCAGCAGCAGCAGAAGTCCATCCTTAGGTTTCTCCGACTGAAAGAATTGTCTTTTTGCACAATCCCCTTGTGTCTTCCTATATGGATTTGAGGAAAAAAAAAAAGTCGCCTTTTATTTTGGTTCTGTGTGTATTTTGTTTACAGTAGTACATTCAGTATTTTAACAAACATTAAAATGACTCGTTTGCCTGCCGAAACCCGGGATCGAACCAGGGACCTTTAGATCTTCAGTCTAACGCTCTCCCAACTGAGCTATTTCGGCTCCGCCCACACTGCTTTAAAATAATGTGTAATGACTTTATTCCCTGCCCGTTTAGTCACTACTTATTAAGAATTTGTTTGATAAACATTATTATAAGCACTTTGAGGAAGTCAAAGATAAAATTTAAATGAACGTTCATCTTCTAATGGCTCACCAATTTATAAGGAGAAAGAGAAGACAATTACAAATTAATGTTTTAAGAACTGCTGTAATGACTTCGTTAACTCTACAATTTATTTCTGAGTAAATCCACAGGTCTGGCGCAGGGAAAGAGACTCTATGAAGCTACATGCCCCCATTTCTTCTTCGGCGTTGCCACATCTTCCTCTTTTCCATATTTTATTGGTTGGTGCGGACGGGAAGTGAAGTCGCTCGGTCGTGTCCGACTCTTTGCGACCCCATGGACTGTAGCCTATCAGGCTCCTCTGTCCATGGGATTTTCCAGGCAAGAGCGCTGGAGTGGACTGCCATTGGACGGGAGGTCCTTGTAAAAACGAAAGTGATCCTGTTACAGTGCCACTTCGTACCTAGGAAGCATTAGCCTCGTAGGTTTTTCTTAACAACCTTCTATCACCTTCCCTGGTGGTCTAGTGGTTAGGATTCGGCGCTCTCACCGCCGCGGCCCGGGTTCGATTCCCGGTCGGGGAATAGGTCATCTGTTTTTGTTTTTATGCTACCAGTGTTCCCGCATAGGGGAAACTTTAGTAGTGTATGCAAGCTAACTTTTAATTTTCATATGAAACATTTTCGGTTTAGAAACCCTGTAATGGTTTTGATATTCCAAGCTCAAAATTACAAATGATGTAAATTTCAACGGTTTACAAAAAATGAGTAAATGAGTTAGTTATTTGTCATTGATCAAAAAGCTGTCCACTATTCCTAAATGCCTCCAAATTTTAATTTATTCGATTGGATGATCCAGTGAGAGGGAAATTTTGGAGGCAATTGATTAGCTTTAGGAGTTGATCGAGATTAGCATAACATAATGAAAAAACAGTTACGAATGAAGATGAAAGAAATCGAGAAGCTATTTTCTAGATGTTTGTCTTCACTGGTTGTGGGAGAGTTTCTGAATCAGGGAGAGCAGCTTGAATTTTGAAAAGCACTCTCTCTAGTGGATTTTCTAGTTTCACTGCTTTGGGAGAAGGGAGATCGCTGGAGAATTACTGGCAGGGTAATTGAATCTTAGGCCTAGGCGAGCTCCAGACTGCCTGATCTCCCCAGCGTCTCCACCTCTCTTTAGCTACGAATTTGCAAACTGTCTGGGGTTTGCTAAGAAAGAAAGTAGGGGAAGGCTAGATCATTAAAGGAAAACTATCAAAAACTAAGACACAGGCAAAGTATTGAGCATGTCTGAATGCTCACCTGAGAAATTTATTGATAACTATTTGAGGGAAAGCAGATCCTGTTAGTCTCCTGACTTTTGACAGTTTCGTGCCTTTGTGATAACTAGCTTTTGTCTGACAGTATTGGGGCACGAATATTTGTTACTTGGTTTGTCTAAATAACAGTCACAGGTGTATTGCTTATTATTTCCTTCTCATTTCTTATAAAAGTTCAGTGCGCATTTGAACTTTTCACAAGTTTCCAAATAGAAATCATGGTGTCCTTGATCTTACTCTACAAACAGATGGTGTTTTTATGATCTTGTTAAATGAAACAGTAGCACTCTTTCTAACTAATTGCACATTTTCTGCTCTTTCCCAACTCCCAAATATAAATTCCCAAGTTTCAAAACCTCTTTGAGCTGGGACACTCCTTTGTTATTTTGCCAACAGTCTTCTTATGTTAATACATTTTAACACCTATGTAATAGCAATTTATGTAAGAAATTTTATTTTTCTCCAAGCATAAAAGTAGTAGTTTGTCGAATTTCTGTATACTGAAGCTGTTGTGTTTTTTTGCTTAATGTTTCACAGGGAATCAACCTATAGGCCTGATGGCAAACACCTCTTGAACAACATCTTCTTTTAATGATGTCATATTTTGTCTTCTTTCTATGTAGCAAGAATCTTTTGCTTCATTTCTGTTTAATATCTGTTTTTTTAGAGAGGAACTGTGTAGAACCCTTAAATGTGTTTAATGCTTTTCTAAATATTAATTTTTCCACATCAACTTAATTGGATTAGCGACAAAGGACTCTTCTTTGAAAGCTACCTGAATTTTCTTCTTCTGCGTGGAGATCATTTCCCCTTCACTTCTTTCTCTCTGCTTCCATCTCTCACTCCTTCATGAATCTCTGTCTTCCCTCCAGGAGAGGGCCTGTTGGAGAAAGGGGTTGCAGGTTCAATCTTGACCCTGGCCCCCCTCCACCCAAACTTTCCCTATTACACTTCTCACCAGGTCTGTTTCACTCCAACATACATTCCTCAGTGCATTCATAAATCCTTCCAACCAGGCCTTTCCAGATCTATGCTAAGTTAGCTCTTCCAACTAAATGTGAAAGCAGCCCTCCTGCATTTACAACCCTGAGTTATAATTACCTGATGAATGTTTGCCTTCCCTGGTAGTTCTGAGGGTGAGGATAGCACTGGTCAAATGGTTCTACTGAATACTCAGTGTACAGCTTAGTGCCCCGGTGCCCAGGAACAATACTTGTTGAATGAATGAGTGGGCTCTTGATGCCCAATCTTTGATATAGTCAGTTTATCTCAATTTATTTCTTCAATTTTCTTTTTTCCCCTTGTTAGTTTATCATGTAGGAATGCAAACCTCAGAAAGAGAAAACTGGTCTCTGAATTGATGCCTTTGATGGATCAAGATGACGCTGATGAAGTATTAAACTAGTTAGTACCTAGCAGAAGGATATCATTGCTCTTTGTCTTTGAGGGTTAACTTGTCACAAAGTGGTCAGTTCAGTTCAGTTCAGTCGCTCAGTCGTGTCTGACTCTTTGCGACCCCATGAATCGCGCAGCACGCCAGGCCTCCCTGTCCATCACCAACTCCCGGAGTTCACTCAGATTCACGTCCATCGAGTCAGTGATGCCATCCAGCCATCTCATCCTCTGTCGTCCCCTCCTCCTCCCGCCCCCAATTTCCCCCAGCATCAGAGTCTTTTCCAATGAGTCAGTTTCCATCAAATTATGTCCATACTGCTATTCAGAACTGGTGGGAGTACATATTAATAGTACTGATAGTGGAGGGGAGTCTACTGGTGTTGTGAGGCACCGAGAGGGAGAACCAGGGAGAGGGCTCGAAATGACACAGCAGATGAAAAGAGACGCTCCTAACTTGGGATATATGGAGAAACTAGGGAAAGAAGCTTTAGGAAGAGTAGGGGGTCACTATGTTGCTTTTGCTCTATTGAGAATCCTTTTTCTTAGTGATTTTCCTAAGGTAATCTCCTTAGAAAATAACACCTGGTAATTGCTAAAGTATTGCAGCTAAGGATAATGCATGCATGCATCCTAAGTCACTTCAGTCGTGTCTGACTCTTTACGACACCAAGGACTGTAGCCCGCCAGGCTACTCCTCTGTCTATGGGATTCTCCAGGCATGAATACTGGAGTGGGTTCCCATGCCCTTCTCTAGGGGATCTTCCCGTTTCAGGGATGGAACCCGCGTCTCTTCATAGTTTTTATTCAGACCTTGGCGTTTCAAAATGAACAGCCCAATGCCTTTGGTCCTGGGGGCATTTCTGCAGAGACCGCGTTAGTCCTGAGAACTGGGCTCTCTGCTCCTTTCGCCGGGTTGTCTTTTCCCCCTAGCGTTCCCTCATCCAAAACGATTCCTGGACTGGCAGCTGTGTCGCGGCTGCGCGGAACATCGCCGTCCACTGCGGACCTGCAACCCACACGACCACCTGCAGCTCTTTCCTCCAGGGTTGGTTACAAACGGGAGGGCGGCTCAGATCCCCTGGTTTCCTTTCCCGCTACTCTCAACTGTGGGGAAACAAGGCATCAGGGATCAGGCTGGGTGGTGGTTGAACGCCAGGCAGAAATTCTATGGCAATATTGGTGAGGAGAACGCCAGGTAAGTGTCCTAGGAGGGGAACGTGACGGAACCGAAAAGGGAAGACAATCACTCTTAGTGAAAATGAGGAAAGGCCACCACCCGGAAGAGGTAGCGTGGCCGAGCGGTCTAAGGCGCTGGATTAAGGCTCCAGTCTCTTCGGGGGCGTGGGTTCGAATCCCACCGCTGCCAAGGCTGTTTTCTTTATTGTGAGACTGCCTGATGTTAGACGACTTTTCTTCATGCCCGAAGTGGGCAGTTCTAATCTCCTACAAAGTCAGTGCTTATCTTCCCCCGTTTTACCCAAGGGCCATAGGTAACTACCCCAGAACAATGCTCAACGGAAAACATGCGCTCAAATAATCTATTAGTCTATACATTGTTGTTTAGCCTATCTATTTGAGCTGCCGGTATATTTTCGGCATCATTCTAGGCCCCGAGGATACAACAATAACACAAACAAAAAGTGCTTTTATGCATACAATCATTATTACAAACAAATGACTGGATGTTAGATTCCTGGGAATGCCCTGCAATTCAATATAGATCCTTCCAGTGCCTCCGAGGGAATACTTTATACTCAAAATAGTCACTATCCGTTCTCCAGCTTCTCTCAGCTCACTTACTTAGTGTCCTCTAATTTGGAAATACTTATAGGATGGGAATGGAGAAAAGTATCAAAATCGTCTTTTTTCGGCTTGTTTGAAAAATCTTTTCTTGACCCGAGGGCATACAAACATTTTCCGAAATTTACAACTATATAGCAGAGTCGTCTATCCTAATTTCCCTGGAAGAGGAAATGACAACCCACTCTACAATTTTTGTTTGGCAAATCCCATGGACAGAGGACCCTGGTGGGCTACAGTCCCTGGGGTCTAAAAAGAGTCAGACACAACTGAGTGACTGAGCATTCACCCCACTTTGCTGCTGCTGCTGCTAAGCAGCTTCAGTCGTGTCCGACTCTGTGCGACCCCATAGACCGCAGCCCACCAGGCTCCCCCATCCCTGGGATTCTCCACTCATGAAGACTGGAGTGGGTTGCCATTTCCTTCTCCAATGCATGAAAGTGAAAAGTGAAATTGAAGCCGCTCAGTCCAGTCTGACTCTTAGCACCCCCATGGACTGCAGCCTACCAGGCTCCTCCGTCCATGGGATTTTCCAGGCAAGAGTACTGGAGTGGGGGTGCCATTGCCTTCTCTGTCACCCCACTTTAGGATTCTTTGAAAATGTGCTGACTTTTCCACAGGTAAAATATCCGAAACTTCTTCAGTGTTTTTTCATGATGTTCATTTTCAGTGTTAAAGAAATATCAAAAGATTCCTGGAGTTTGAGCTAGTAATTTGGGGATTTTTACTGCAGGACTGAGAGTCAGTTGGGAATTTTAAAGGCAATTGTACAGCTGAAGTGAACAAAATATTGTAAATCAACTATATACTTCAATGAAAACAAATAAAGCCAGGTGTCACGATCACAGGACTATTTTAGGGAGATAACGGTCACGTTGAAAATGGACTCATGAGGATGAAGTCTACTCTATTTGGGGTCAATACAAAGGTTGCTCAACTTTCACAATGGGATGTCAGGCTTGCCACCTCCTTCAGTTAACCGGTATTTGTTTGTTTGTTTGTTTGTTTGTTTTTTTTTAGAGTTTCCTTACTCTTTTTTTTTTTTAATTTTTTAAATTTTAAAATCTTTAATATGACTCTGCAGTCAATAACACAAAACAGCAACACTCTAGGATTGTCCAGAATTTAAACTGGAATGGAAACTTTGCCAGATTCTGTTAGAAGATGGACTAAAGAAGCGACATGAAAGGATGCACTTGAGGGTTCTCATGATGGGCTAAGGACTTTTGAGTCCAAAATCTAAATGCACATCATAATTTGGAGGTAAAATAAACATCCTGAACATGTATATACATTTTACAAAAGCATATATGCTGTTGTAATTAATGAAACCTCAGATTTCTGGAGAACATGACAACATTTTGCCATCAAGCATTAAAATACAACTACTTGTAGTATGTGTATGCATGAGGGACAGGGTGTTGGTGAAAAGTTTTCATCATCAAATAAGGGGTCTTCATACTCAAAAAAGACTGGAAAAGCACTATGAATCCTCCAGACACATCCTGAACTCTCTTCTTAAGTCACATTGTATCATCCAAAAGCCACATATACAGAATTTCATCTTCTATAGAAATAATTTTAGAGTTAGAGCCTAAATGTTTTCATCTCAGTTTTCTTCAACAAACTATATAAGAAGTGCCTATATAAGGAACATGCTCTAATATACTGTAGACACTGAACCTAAAGACCAATGTTTAATCTGTCTATTGCGTAATAAGCCATGTAATTCCCTTTGCAATTTGCTACTAGAAAATTGTATATCTTGGACTTCTTGTCCAATTAGATAAGGTGTAACCATTTCCCAAAATGTTTTCTGTGAAACAAGAGGGCATGAAGGTGTTCCTCCAAATAGGATTCTTTTTGTCCTTCCCTTTGGGAAAGCAATGCTTCTTACAGTTCCTTTGTTTAAAATTTAGAAATGACATCAGTATATTATAAACCCTGAGAAGTCTTTAAGGGAAGAAAAATCCCCACCTAGCCAGCATTTCTTAAACTTGTTAGTTTTAAAAAACATTAGCTTGTAAAACACCTTTGACAAATACTGGGTAACCCACTGCTCATCTCTTTCTTGACCAGTCAGGGAACTTAGAACAAAATTTAATTCTGAATTATGGTCATTATGTTAACTGACACACACTTGCATCCTCTTCTAGGATTTTCAATTTCTATCTTAGTAGCCTTATTGAATGTGGTGGTTTAGTTGCTCAGTCATGTCTGGCACTTGCAATTCCACAGACTGTAGCCCACCAGGCTCCTCTGTCCATGGGATTTTCCAGGCAAGAATACTGGAGTGGGTTGCCATTTCCTTAGCCTTATTGCATGTGTGTATTTAATTCTGTCTGCAGTAATAACCTGTAGCATTTGAAAGAGAAAGGATAGATGTTAAGAGACACTGAAAGACTTGAAAAGATACATTTATTAATCCTTGTGAAAGACTATTTCATATGTCATGCAGATAGATAAAACAAGTATTTAAGAAATCAACACCCTGAAGACCTTTTAGTACATTTATAACAAAGTGGGACAGGCTTCATGCTCCTTCCATACGTAAACTTCCACTTGAGCTGTGTACACTTGATTTCTCTGTGTGTACTCAGTCACATCCAACTCTTTGCAACCCCATGGACAGTAGTCTACCAGGCTCCTCTGTCAATGGAATTTTCCAAGCAAGAATACTGGAGTGGGTTGCCATGTTGTGCTCCAAGGGATCTCCCTGACCCAGGAACTGAACCTGCATCTCTTGCATCTCCTGCATTGGCAGGTGGATTCTTTACCACTGCGACACCTAGGAAGCTCACACTTGACTTCTACTTATTTGTAATTAAAAAAATCTGCCATTGCCTTGTCTTCCTTCTCTGCTGAATCTCAGAAATTCTGAATCTATATAGAAGAGTACCATTTAAGTTTTAATTTAAAATTTGCTGGAACTTCCCTAGTGATCCAGTCAAGACTCCTTACTTTCACTTAGGGGAACGGGGTTGGTTCTTGGTCAGGGGACTGAGAACTGTGGCCAAAAAATATAAAAAAAACTTACTAAAAGTGATTAATGTTTATTAATCAAAAACATGTTCTGTGCTAAACTGAGGTATAGCCTCACATTCAAGAAATGTGGTATAGGATTACAGAAATTGCTCAGAGAAGTCTGAGCATTCAGCAGGCATTTGTTTAGAATTTACCAGTTACAGGATCTGTGACAGGTTTCTTAATTTTTTTATACCTCAATTTCCTCATCCCACAGGGACACTGTATGATTAAATGATTTAAAACTGTAAAGGATAGTGCCTGGCATGTGTAGGACACTAGTATGTAGTATTACAGTACTATTATTGAGAGACAAAACCTTGGAAGTGAATGCTCACCGAAGAAACACTAAATGGGAAGGTCAAGGACAAAGGCTTGGGAGATCTCACAATTAGAGGGGTCAGAGAACCAGGAAGAACCAACACAGGAGACAAGAGGGATCAGTATAAGAAGTAGAAGGAGAAATGAGAAAAGTGTAAACACCAGAATCACTACTCTCAGGTGTTGGTGGTCAAAATATTGATGAATGAAAAGGTCTGAGAACCAGTTACTGGAGAGGGAGATTTCCCACTCTCTCCAAGTTTGTGGGTTTCCCACACTCTGTGTTTCCTTTTCTTATGTCTAGTAAGATTTGAGCTCACTCTGAAAGCTTTTCCACACTCCTCACATACATAAGGTTTCTCTCCAGTATGAACTCGCTTGTGTCCAATCAGGGCTGAGCTCTGACGGAAAGACGTGCCACACTCATGGCAGGTAAATGGCTTCTCACCCGTGTGGATTCTTTCATGCTGTCTCAGGACTGAGCTCTGATGAAAGACCTTTCCACACACCTCACACCTGTAAGGTTTCTCTCCAGTGTGGATTCTTTGATGATTGGTCAAGTTTGATTTCCCACTGAAAGCTCGGCCACACTCTGAGCATTTATAAGGTTTCTCTCCAGTGTGGATTCTTTGATGGATGGTAAGACAGTGTTGATCTTGGAAAGTTTTCCCACAATCCCCACATCGATGGGGCTTATCCCCAGTGTGTCCTCGTTCATGAGCCCGGCATTTACAGTTATGATGAAAGGCTTTCCCACACTCCTTACACTTGTAAGGCTTCTCTTTGGTGTGGATTCTTCTATGTTTGGTGAGCTCTGCTTCGTTGCTGAAGGCTTTTCCACACCGAGGGCACCCACAGTGTTTCTCCTGAGTGTGGAGTCTTCTGTGTTTGCTTAGGTCTGAGCTCCAGCTGAAGGCCCTCCCACACTCATTGCACTCATAAGGTCGCTCCCCAGTGTGGACTCTTGTGTGTTTGATGAGGTCTGAGCTCCCGCTGAAAGCCTTCCCGCACTCCTCACATGCATAGGGTTTCTCCCCAGTGTGGCTCCTGCTGTGGATGATGAGGGAATGCTTAAACTGAAAGGCCTTCCCACAGTCACTACATTCGTAAGGCTTCTCTCCTGTGTGGATGATCTGATGCATCCTGAGACAGTACCTGGTCTTGAAGGCCTTCCCACAGTCACTGCACGGGTGTGGCTTCTCCCCACTGTGGGTCTTTTTATGTCGGCAAAGAGCGGATCTACTACTGAAGGCCTTCCCACACTGGGTACAGTTAAAGGGTTTCTCCCCTGTGTGGATTATCTGGTGCATGAAAAGTTGATTTTTGGTCTTGAATGCTTTCCCACACTCATTACACACATAGGGTTTCTCGCCAGAGTGAATTCGCTCATGGAGAATTAAGTCAGAATGCCAACTGAAGTTTTTGCCACATCGGGTACACTCATGCTGTTTCTTTTCCGTAAGAATTCCATACAGAATACATTCTGAGTTTGGACTGAAGTGTTTTATAAGTCCCTTCTGGTTCTTTCCTTTCCTGAAAGTCACTTTCTCACAGCTTTCTTTCTCTTCTCTCCGTTTCTCCCTCATAGGCATTTCCCATTGATTCTCTAATTTGACATCTTGTACACAAACTTCTCCAGCCTCTGGATCCTGGGAAACAACTTTTAGGAGACTTTTAAATTTCACCCAGCATACTTCTCCATTTTCAAAAACCTCCTCTTCTGATCTTGCCTTCTCACTCTCAGGCAATGTCTTGGCAGCTGATACTTAAACAAGAAAATAGAAATGTCAGATGTCCAGAGGAAAGGAGATAAGTGCGTTGGAACAGGGGAAGCAATGGTAAGTTGTTGGAAGAGTAAATGACTTTCTCACGCTTGAAGAATTGCTAACATTATGGCAAAGGTCAAAGGAGGCTGAAACACTGAAAAGTATGAAGATATTCAAAACTGAGTAAACCTGACATAAATCCTTCCAAAGTCTACTCATGTTCTAGAATCTCCTAGTTTCGCAAACGATAACTTCATACACCTAAGCCCCTAAACAGGAAACTGGAAATCATTTTCAACTCATTCTAATACTCACTAACATTTTACAAATGTTACCGGTGAAGTGAGCTGCAGAGGTGGTGCTCAAGTGCCAGTGTAGCCCCCTTTGTAAGGATGTGTCTGCTTTGTTCCTGACAGTGGACCTTGGAGAGGTATATTTCTGTGGTGTACCTCTGCCCACTTGGGTAGGACAGGTTAGATCTGGGGAAGACCTGATCCAAACCAGGCCAGATTCTCTCCTCATGAACTCTGGAATCATGATATGAAAGCAGGTAAGGCCCGGCTCTGAAGATGGCTAGATCTTTAGCACTTACATTTGAGTGGTGTTGGGATATGGGTGTTGTATAGGGGATGGAAAGCTCTGCCACTGGGACTGACAAGCAGAGATTGATCTGCCAAGAAAGAAGAATGGAGCAGACCCACAGAATAGCAGAGAAGACAGCTGGAGAGCAGAGCCTGATGGCATTCCAGGCCTTCTTAAGCCTCCTGTATACTTGCTCTTAAGTTCCATGACACCCTGAATAATAAGTAAATTTGTTTCTTTTGCTGAAGCTAGCTTGAGTTAATTTTTACTATTGGCAACCAGAGTCCAAATCTATCTCTTTTTATCTCCTAACTCTATCCCTTCTTCATTGCTATTTCTAGTGCATTCTCACTAGCTAGCTTCAATACCCCTCAAAAGTCCTTTAGTCTGCTTCCTCTCTAATCCATCTTGTACACTGCCTCTAGATTATTCCTTCTAAAAATCAAATCTAATCACATCACTTTTTAGCTTAAAATACTTCAATGATGCTCCATAGTTAACCAGACAGGAAGTAAAATGTACAGTCAAGAGCCCCAGCTCACTGTCCTAGTTCTGACACCTAACAACTGTGCCAACTTGGGAGGATGATGCAACTTCTCTCTGTGACCCATTGTTTTTATCAGTAAAATGGGATCTAGGTTACCCTAATGAAATGAGTCAATGTATGTAAAGCACCTGCAACACTGAACTAAATACTTAATCATCTTACCTGTTAGTATAAGAATAAAGTTCAAGGTCTGTAGTTTACCAAAAACTCATTCAGTCATGATGTTGCCTCTGTCTACTGCTCCTGTAGTGTCTCCACTGGCTACTGCAAGTCCTTTGCTCTGGTCATACTGAACTATTCACAGTTCACATTCTTATTCCCCTCTGCCTAGAAGGACTCTCCCCTCCTTCAATGAAGTGACCTCACTTATTCCACATAACTTAGTTCAGTTATCATTCCTCCTGCAGTCTTTTGGTCCCCAGGTCAGATTTAGGTGTTTTTCCTCTCTGTTTATGTATACCAGGTGCTTATCCTTATCTATATATCTCAGTAACTCCCATCATACTGGACTGTATAATTACTTCTTTACCTATCTGCCTTCCCCAGTAGAAAACAAGCTTCTTGAAGTCAGGTCCCATATCTTACCTGACTGTCTATCTGTAGAATGTTATGTAATATCTGGCACATAACAGTTGCCCAATTATGCTTTTTAGATGGAAGGTAGGACGGAAGAGTAGGTATTTGGATAGGGAAGCTGGAGTTGCCCTGTAAGCAAAGGACAATTTTTTTTGAATGATAAATGTAGAAAATAGTTTAAATGAAGAGCTGGTAATATTTAATGACTCACTACATAAGAGGTTCAGGGAATGGAAAGAAAAGTAAGAAAGAGGTAGAACCAGATATAGAAATAGGGAGAGCTTAATGAAGAGACAGCCTTGGGGGGTGAGATGAGTTTGACTTTAGATATGTTGCTTCCTAGATGACAATGCAATATTCAAATAAAAATCAGGAGTTAGAAACATGAGACGGCTGCCCAGGAAAGAGGTACAAGTTAGCACTGTCAGTCATCTTACTTCACAATAAGAGAGAATACAAAAAGACAAGGGTCAAAGGCTCAGGACTCTGAAAGAGGGAAGGTCCTGAAAAAACAAACAAACAAACAAAACCCCCTAAAATCCAGAGGCAGAAAAGCAATGTTCCCTGAGCATTGCAGTAAATGATACACAGAGTGCAGATAAATTGTCAGAGCCTTTTTGCAAGAACTCGCAAAAATTCTATTAGATATGTTGCAAAGAGCCAATTAGATAATGACAGAATAGTTACCCAAATAATATGTTTTCTCTGCCTTTAAGATTTCCTAAGTAGATTTCCTCTGGGCCCTTGAGGATGGATGGCCCACCACTAAGAACATAACCATTTTGTCACATGGAACACACAAGGGGACAGAGAGCTTCTCTAGCACTCACCTGGATAGGAGCAGCTCAGGAACTCCCAGTCCTGTTGATCCTGAACATAGGACTCTGCACCTTGCTCCAGACAGGAGATCAAAGGAGGTTTAGAAAATGAAAATCCTGGTTGTACAGAAGGAAGAAGGAATAAGTGTGTATAGCAACAAAGAACTGTCCTAACATTTATCTTGATCCCTCTGTTTGCATATGAAAATAGGAAAGAAATGTTTATTTGGGCAGAGAAAAGGGTTTATTCAGGGGTCTGGTAACCTGTAAATGAAACAGGTTGAAGGACTTTCTCAGAAGTCAATACTCAGAAAGGCAAAGAAAGAGTTTCTGGAAAACTGCTGGTTGGTTATATTTTCCCTGTTCTTTTTAGTAGAATGGGAGTTTGTAGAGGAAGGCTAATCTGCTTTCAGTCACTAGGAAGGAGTTCATGACTAGGCGATGGATACAGAGCATTTAATGGAAAATGAGAGGCTTGAGGAGGCAAGAATCTAGGGAGAACAGAAGCTAAGGATTTCTGTTCTATTCAGAGAGAGTTCACTTCAGAGAATCAGAAAACAGCAAGTAAGTTAGCCAGGAAATTATCTTGCTATGTAAACAGGGATAACTCAAAACTAATTTGGGAGGAAGATGCTGATGATAAAGAACAAGGGCTCTGATTTTCAATATGAGACCCCATACACATCAACAAAGCAATGAAAAGAAAAAAGAAGGGAGAAAGTACTAAGCCAAGCACAGGGAAGGTTCTTACCGAGTGACACCATGTTCCCATAATTTTCCAACATCACATCTTTATAGAGGTGCCTTTGAGCGTGGGTCAGACACTGCCACTCCTCATGACTGAAGTTCACAGCTACATCCTCAAATGTCACTGACTCCTGAAATAACATGCGCCTGCTGTTGTGGGAGGCAATTTCATAGTTCCCTCAGGAAACAGAGGCAGAAGAAAAGAATTTGTAGGGAGAAGGTTTACAGAAGTGAAAGTCTGTTACTCTTTGGTGTGTATCTGGGGATGAGGTGAAAAGGAACATGGGCTTTCAGCAGCAAAAAATAACGAAAGAACAAACAATCCACAAATGGTCTGTCATCCGAAAAAGCATCCCTTATGAGAGGGAGCACCTGGGAGTGAGGACAAGGCCACATTTAAGAGACAGTGATATATTTTCAGGAAAGAAGGAAGGGGCCTTAGCTCACCTGAGGCTGGCTCATCACTGTATGTTTTGCTCCTGGCAGGTTTCCTTGGCTTCCATCTCTGGCTAAGGCAGGGCACTGAGGAAATGGTAGAGCTGAGAGAAGGGATATAAGTCTAGAGTCAATTCAGCATAGTGTTAATGAAGCCTACTTTCATCCTCTCCTCCCCCAACCTAGAAGCTTATGAAGCTCTGATCTAGGGGGTAAGTTGACTGAGTTACAGTATCCTCTTTCTCCGATATTCCTCTAGTCTCAGTTTCCAGTGTGAGGTATCATGACCTGGCTAGCAGCCAAGCCAACTGTAAGTGCACTCTTCTTTTCTCTCACCTACTAAATCCTTTACTCTGTCTACCTTAATCCTAGAAGACCTAAAAGGCCCAAATCACTGACTACCAGCTTAATATGATAGCTTGGCTTCCTGTATTTGAATGTTGCAGTAATTTGGTCCAGAAAGACTTGGGGTGGAGGTGGAGGGGAAAAAAGGAGAGGTATGGATCAGAAATATCCACGGAGGGACTTCCCTGGTGATCCAGACACAAATTTGATCCTTGGTCAGGGATCTAAGATCCCACTTGCCACAGAGTAACTAATCCTGGGCACTGCAACTATCAGGTGAAAGACCCTGCATCTGCAACTAAGACCCAATGCAGCCAAATAAATATTTTTTTAAAGGAAATATAAGTAAATATATATAAAAAGGGATAGGTCCAAAGCTTCCTTCTTTATGTAACTTACTAGTTGGTCTACTTCCACTTAGTTCACTAGAAAAATTTTTTCTCTCGTTCTTATTAGAGAAAATCACTTTCCCCCTTTGATTCTGAGTCTTTTTCCTATTAATTCCCTAGTATTAAGCAATTCAGCTCCCTGCCCCCAACTGCCCTCCCAGTATAGTATAACACACACCACTTTTTAAAATGCAAAAGAAACTTTTTCAGAGTGTACAAATGACCAGGTATAATCCATATGGTTTGGGAAAAAGTACAGTTTCACATTACGGGTTAATGGGGCCCTGTTTTATTCCTTGCAGGCCAACCTGGCCTTTCTGTAGCTTCAGTGTTTATGGTGGTTTATCTTTCTTGATAGTTATCAACATACTCCCTAGTCTAAGACCATTCCTTTCTGGTCTGAAGTCACCTATTGGTAAGACTCTAGGGTTATCCCTTGGCCTCAGGACCCCAAAACTCTCACTTCAATTTCACCAAAACCTCAATTTAGGAAAAAACTGGCTTCTTTCTTCAGAAATATGTCAAGAAGATTCTTCTTTGGTCTATGTCACCCTTAGCTTTTGATCAAAACAGGTCTGTGTTCAATCATTGTGGATTCCACACAGTTTCCCCACTATCTCCTCTGAAAGTCTGTTACTTTATAACTCTTTGTCTCAAAAAGTTGGTTGGTTGGGAAACCAACCACCTGGCAGGCACAGAGCTCACAGCAGATACACGCTTTGTTCCGAAATGTTCCATAACAGTTCTTTTCCTTATAATATCAATAAACTTTAACCTCCCATTTTTTTTTTCAATCACCATTTTATAATGAAGATTTTCAAATATACAGAAAACTTGAAAGAACTGTATAGGAAACATCCATATACTCACCACTGACATTCTACTATTAACATTTTGCAATATTTGCTTTATCATATATCTGTCCATCTAACTATCTATGAATTCATTTTATTTTTTGTTGCATTTCAAAGTAAGTTGAAGACATCAGCATACATCACCCCTAACATTATGACAGATATCATTAACTAAAGTTGAATATTTGTTTACATTCTTATTTTTAAAGTAAAATTTATATACAGTAAGATGTATAAATCTTAAATTTTTGACAAAGCATACCCTTATTTAACTCAAACTCTCCTCCATATACATCCCAGTTGGATTTTTACCATATCTTCTTCATAAATTACAAAAGTTTTGTTACTTTGTAGTGCCTTTTTTCCTAAGTGTTCCTTACATTAAAAACTATTTTAAAGTGTGGTAAAAAATATAAAAGAAAATTTACCATTTTAACTATTTCTAAGTATTTCAATAGTGTTAAAATATTCACAATGAGGGGTGGAGGATGAATATGTGGAACAGAATTTTTAGGGCATCAAAATAGTCTGCATGCTACTTTAATAGCAGATATACAGTATTATTCATTTGTAGAAACCCATATAACTGTATAGCACAAAGCATGAATCCTAACATAAACTGTTGCTGCTGCTGCTAAGTCACTTCAGTCATGTCCAATTCTGTGCGACCCCACAGACGGCAGCCTCTGTCCCTGGGATTCTCCAGGCAAGAATACTGGAGTGGGTTGCCAAAGGGAGTTTAGAGTTTAGTTAATAATTATGTGTCAATATTGGCTCAACGCTTATAACAAAGGTACCACACTAAAATCATAAGAATGCGCAAACTACCGCACAATTGCACTCATCTCACATGCTAGTAAAGTAATGCTCAAAATTCTCCAAGCCAGGCTTCAGCAATACATGAACAGTGAACTCCCTGATGTTCAAGCTGGTTTTAGAAAAGGCAGAGGAACCAGAGATCAAATTGCCAACATCCGCTGGATCATGGAAAAAGCAAGAGAGTTCCAGGAAAACATCTATTTCTGCTTTCTTGACTATGCCAAAGCCTTTGACTGTGTGGATCACAATAAACTGTGGAAAATTCTGAAAGAGATGGGAATACCAGACCACCTAACTTGCCTCTTCAGAAACCTATATGCAGGTCAGGAAGCAACAGTTAGAACTGGACATGGGACAACAGACTGGTTTCAAATAGGAAAAGGAGTACGTCAAGGCTGTATATTGTCACCCTGCTTATTTAACTTCTATGCAGAGTACATCATGAGAAACGCTGGGCTGGAAGAAGCACAAGCTGGAATCAAGATTGCCGGGAGAGGTATCAATAACCTCAGATACGCAAATTACACCACCCTTATGGCAGAAAGTGAAGAAGAACTAAAGAGCCTCTTGATGAAAGTGAAAATGGAGAGTGAAAAAGTTGGCTTAAAGCTCAAAATTCAGAAAACTAAGATCATGGCATCTGTTTCCATCACTTCATGGCAAATAGATGGGGAAACAGTGGAAACAGTGGCTGACTTTATTTTTTGGGCTCCAAAATCACTGCAGATGGTGACTGCAGCCATGAAATTAAAAGACACTTGCTCCTTGGAAGGAAAGTTATGACCAACCTAGACAGCATATTAAAAAGCAGAGATATTACTTTGCCAACTAAAGTCCATCTAGTCAAGGCTATGGCTTTTCCAGTTGTCATGTATGGAAGTGAAAATTGGACTATAAAGAAAGCTGAGTGCAGAAGAATTGATGCTTTTGAACTGTGGTGTTGAAGAATACTCTTGAGAGTCCCTTGGGCTGCAAGGAGATCCAACCAGTCCATCCTAAAGGAGATCAGTCCTGGGTGCTCATTGGAGGGACTGATGTTGAAGCTGAAACTCCAATACTTTGGCCACATGATGCGGAGAGCTGACTCATTTGAAAAGACCCTGATGCTGGGAAAGATTGAGGGCAGGAGGAGAAGGCGACAACAGAGGACGAGATGGCTGGATGGCATCACTGACACAATGGACATGGGTTTGGGTGGACTCCGGGATTTGGTGATGGACAGGGAGGCCTGGTGTGCTGCAGTTCATGGGGTCGCAAATAGTTGGACACGACTGAGCGACTGAACTGAACTGAAAATCATAACAGATCTCCAGAACTTTTTCATCTTGCAAAACTGAAACTCTATACCCATTAAACAACAAAACAACAACTCTATTTTTCCTTTTCCTCAGCCCCTGGTAAACACTGTAGTGATTTTTTTCCCCAGGAGTTGGTGATGGACAGGGAAGTCTGGCATGCTGCAATCCATGGGGTCGCAAATAGTCGGACAGACTGAGAGACTGAACTGAACTGTGCATTGCGGCTTGTGACATCTTAGTTCTCCCATCAGCGGTTGAACTTAGGCAACAGCAGCAGTCCTAACGACTGGAGTGTGAGGGAATTCTCTTCACTGTAGTGATTCTTAAACTTTATTTCTTAGTTCCTGAATTTGAAAGGTCAGTTAAAAATGAACTTGGGGGAATTCACACATGGGTGAGAGTCTTTTCCTTTTCTAAGGACACTCATCTCATCATTGGGGTCCCACCTTCATGACTTCATCTAAAACTGATTAGTTCCCAAAGCCTCACCCCTAAATATCATAACACTGGAGTGGGGGTTAGGGCATCAACATATGCATTTTGAGGGGATAGAAACATTCAGCCCATGACAAAACTATTTGTTAAAGCAATGTACAGATATTATCCAGGATGAGATTAACTTATTTACATATTATGCTAAGTAATTGTAAACTTTATGGCCCTAAAAATCACTTATAGGAAGATAATTCAATATCTTTTGAGAAAAAAAGGACTGGAATACTTAGGTCCGATGTGAACCATAAAATTATATATATTTTTAAACTTTAAAAAAATGAAATAAAATTGACAACCAAGTTAAGCAATATCCATTATTTTCTACCTCTTAAAATTGTGATAAATATGTTCTATAGTATTAATTTTTCCTTTATGATTACTTTACAGTAGAAGTTTCAAGATTTCTCTTCTGGAAGTTCCAATAATATGCTTAGAAATTCATTTTGCCTTTTTTTTTTCTTTGCATGTAATATGTATCATCCTAAAAGCCTATTTTAGGAGTGTCCAGGTGCCTAGTCCTCTGTCTAATAGCCTCTAACAGCCTCTGTCTATACAAACCACTAGTGCCACCTGGCACTAGTGGTAAAGAACCCGCCTGCCAATGCTGGTTAGGCGTAAGAGATGCTGGTTCCATCCCTGGATGGGGAAGATCCCCTGGAGAAGGGACTGGTAATCCACTCCAGTATTCTTGCCTGGAGAATCCCATGGACAGAGGAGCCTGGCAGGCTACAGTTCATAGTGTCACACAGAGTCAGACACGACTGAAGAGGCTTAGCACAGCATACAAATCTTATCCACTTTTCTCTTCATATATGCCACCAAAGAGCATTTCTAAAGCCCAGTCCCACATTTCCCCTTCTTTATTTTTCCCAAAGTTTCACAACAAAACCTTTGCTCCTTCTTTTGCCATGGCTTTTTCTTCTATTTCTCAGTTATACCTATACTATAATGTAAAAATCTCAGGGTTAACAGATGTACAGAAATAAAATGACATACAATCAAAATTTACATGTTAGTAAAACTGTGGTTGGGGAGGCATTACCAAATTATACAAGTTTAACATGTGCAAATATACATATACACACATGTAAGCTACTTGCCAAATATATATCGAGTTGAACATATAATAAGTGGATGAATACATTCACTATCTTCCATAAACTGCTTTGAAGAATCTTTTCTTGTGAATTTTTATTTTCTTCCAAATTTGATTTAATATGAGGGCAGAAACAGAATACTTTAGTTCCTGTCAATACCAGGCCAAGCCTAGCACAGAAATACTAGATTTTTCTATAAATACTCAATAATGAGCATATTTCCAGGCCCCAGGAGCATCTCTCACCTAGTCTGTGTTCCTGCCCCATTTTTAGCTGCCATAACTCCTGCCACAATACCCTGTGTACATTACCTCTTTCCTGTAGGAACATGCTATCAGGGATGCAAAGGTGATTTGGTGATCCTGGACTCTCATCTGATACCACGATCTATTGCAAGGAATAGAAAACATTTGGAGAAGTTATGGAGGGACAGAAAATTTATGGGAAGCTGCATATTGGTTGGTTATGCAACCAATTATAAGGTTCTATTCATGGAAGTCAACTCTCCAAACTACCAAAAGGGGTGAGAAAAACATGGGCTCAGTCTCTGATATACCTAATGAAAAACAGAAATGGCATCCAATTATTCTATAACTTAAAAACATCACCATGTAATCCAGAAAAAGTATTTTGAAGGAGAAAACTTCCTTACAGTCAATCCAAGCCCACCACACTTCCAACGCTTTCCTCCTTTCCTGGACTCACTTCTTCCTCCTTGTGATATACTGCAGATTCTCCTCTTTTTACCTGCTGCATGTCTTCTTTTCCAGTCTTCTTTCTTTCTTTTCTTTTCCAGTCTTCTAACACTGTCCCAGTTTCTTCTCTGCTGGTTGGACCCAGCTCCTAAAGTCAATCCTGGCTTTGCCCAGATAACCAGTTTTGAAGTGGCTCCAGTGGATACCAGCCTCCTTTCAGGTATACAAGCCTTGGTGAGACCAGTCAAAAGACTGCTCCTGACCCATAGGGCAGCTGCTTTTTGGTTTGATGTATCAATACTGCCCTAGATGTGGGGTTCATCAGCAGTAACAAGCTAGTGGTGATCCCATACCTTGTTTTCCTGTATATTTGATGAAGGGAAGAGAGAATAGAGGGATGTGACCAAAGTGAAAAGAAGGAATCCCTGAGAATCTGGATTATCTATGAGAGATGAGGGAGAAGAGGAACAAACTGAAGATGATGATATATCCAGAATACAACTTCTCCTGCCACCATCTTGGCCCAAGCCACCATTGCCTGCCTTGACCTGTATTGTGTTAGCCATCAAACTGGTCTCCTGCTTCTGTCCTTGTCTTTTGTCTTCTACTTGTCTTTTCTCAGTACAATAAAGTGGGCCATTTAAAACTTGAGTTGGATTATTTCACCTCTCTGCTTAAAAGCCCTCAATGCGTCTATCTTACTCAAAATGAGGAGTAGCACATAAGGCCCTAAAGAATCTCATTGCATCGTCTCTGTTCACTCAAAATAAAAGCTAAAGTCCTTACAGTGGCATATAAGTCTACAGGGTTGCTATTACCTCTCCTACTATTCTTCCCTCCCCCCCGCCCCATTCAACCCCCTTCAGTCCCACAGATCTTTCTCTTCCTTTTTAGGTACGGTTCCATTTTACGGACTTTGCGCTGGCTGTTCCCTCTACCTCAAGCTATCCTCAGGATGAATAATCTTGCCTCCTTCAACTGTTTGCTTGCATGTAATCCTCCCTAGGAAACCTAACCTAGGTGCCCTATTTAAAATTACAGCCTAGCCCCTCCTTTCCAATCACGACATGCCTTGCTTTCCTATACAGCACTTTCCAACAGGTGCATAAATTAATTATTTACTTTCCATTGTTTATTGTAGGTGTTCCTTTCACTATAATGTAAGCTCCTAGGCTTTTGAGAGCACGGACTTTTTGTCTATTTTGTTCACTGATATATTCCCAACGTTTAAAACAGTGCCTGCACCAGCAGTCGCTCAGCTAGAAACTGGCCAAATGAAAGAACGCACGAATGGATGCTGGGGAAGAAAATAAATGAGGAAAAAAAAAAAAAAAAAAAAAAAAGTAAGGGGCCGTTGAGAGCAAGAAGAGCGCGAGGGAGGCGGAGGAAAAAGCCCTGGTGGGGCACGAATCCGCGGCGGACTCCAGACCCCGGGGAACCTGGCCCCAAAGCCCCGCCCCACCCCTGCCCGCCGTTCCGGGCCCCTGGGAGGAGGTGTATTAAGATTTAAGTGAAGCAGGTGGCGGTGTCGGCCTCCTCCAACCGCCCCTCGGCGGTTTCGGAGACCCCAGCGGCAGCTTGGAAGCCCGTCAGCTACAGTCCCATCCCACGTTGGCTGGAGACACAGACCTTCCTGCCGATATTCTCCTCTAGAAATGACAGAATAAAGGAATCTATTCTAGCTCCACTTCCTAGTCCTGCAATAATCATTTCCGGTGACTTTCTAGGAAATCATCAACTCGCTGGTTGAGGAGTTCCCTAGAAACCCTCCGCAACCGCAGCCCCAAACGTGTTATTTCTTGTTTTACGTTCTTCAGAATGCATCTGTTAAAATAGAACCACAATGTCATTATCCCACCTATCAAAATTAAAATAACTCCCGGGTACCATCTAATACTGAGTCCATTTTGAATTTCCCAAATAGATAAAATATGCCGCTTTTTTTGAATCAAGATCTAAAGTGTATGTAATTTATTTGGTTATTTGTCTTAACTCTTTCTAAATTTAGATCTAGAATAGTTCCTCCATCTTTCACTTTCTCCCCCATCGTACACATTTGGTCATTTGTCCTGAATATTCCGCATGCTGGCTTGGTCTAAGTTCATCCCCATTTAATCTGTTTCTCTAGCCTTGTATTTGTTAACTAGATGTTAGCTCTAAAGGTTTAGAGTTTGGTTTACCTTTATGGGTAAGCATTATTTTTACGTGGTGCTACCTACTTCCTTTTACTTTACATCAGGAGGCATATAAAGTCAGATAATTTCACTCTCTGTGATGCTGAGATTGATCAGTGAATCAGCACTTGCTAGTTGGATCCTTTCAGGTAAAGTTCATCAACCTTTCATCTGGTGGTTTCATCCACTTATGAACTTTGCCTGAATCAAGTATTTTATTGCAAAACCGGGATTTTCTAATTCAGTATTTTCCCCCCCACATTTATGATTTGGAATTCCTTTTAAAAGAAGGATTCTGTCTCCTTAACCTATCAATTCAGGGTTGTTTGGTTACTCTGAAATGTGAGTTCTAACAGAAAAGACAGAATAAATGTTTACCTTTCTATTTAATTGCCAGTTTTCAGGGTAAACAGCGGTGCCATAGGTGCCATGGCTGCTGTTATTATACATTAACCATTCTTCAAAATAACCATCAATGAGCACTGCCTTCCAGTATTCATACTTTTGTGTAGCTTCTTCCCATATTATACCAGGGTTGGTTTGTGTGTCCGATTGAGTATGGCAGAAATGATGTTATGTTACTTCTAATATTAGGTAATAAAAGAAACTGTGGTGTCCATCTTGGTGTCTCTTTTTCTCCCATAGTCTCAAATCACACACTGGGGAAAGCCAGCTGCCATACATTAAGGAGAGACCCAGGTGGTGAGGAACTAAAGCTTTCCAACAGCCATATGAGTGAGTTTAGAAGTGGAACTGTCAGCTCTTTGCCAAGCCTTCAGATGACTGTAGCCTCGGTCAACAAATCGGCTGCAACCTTAAGACAGAACCAATCTTTATGCTGCTCTCAGGTTCCTGACCTGTAGAAACTATGTGAGATAGTATTTGCTCTTTGACTCTAAATTTGGGGGTAGTTTATTATGCAGTAATTGGTAACTAATATTTCTTTTTGTTTTCTCTTTTTGAGCATCATTAACTCACAGATTAAAAAAAACATTCAAGGAGGTTTTTTTTTTTCTTTTTCTTCAAAGGAGTCATTTAAAAAAATTATTTATTTATTGGAGGCTAATTACTTTACAATATTGTATTGGTTTTGCCATACATTAACATGGATCTGCTATGAGTGTACACGTGTTCCCCATCCTGAACTCTCCTCCCACTTCCCTCCCCATCCCATCCCTCTGGGTCATCCCAGCGCATCAGCCCTGAGCACCCTGTATCACGCATTGATCCTGGACTGGCGATCTGTTTCACATATGATAATATACATGTTTCAATGCCATTCTCTCAAACCACCCCACCCTCGCCTTCTCCCAGAGTCCAAAAGACTGTTCTATATATTGGTGTCTCTTTTGTTGTCTTGCATACAGGGTTATCATTACCATCTTTCTAAATTCCATATATATGTGTTAGTATACTGTATTGGTGTTTTTCTTCCTGGCTTACTTCACTCTGTATAATCGGCTCCAGTTTCATCCACCTCATTAGAACTGATTCAAATGTATCCTTTTTAATGGCTGAGTAATACTCCATTGTGTATGTGTACCACAGCTTTCTTATCCATTCATCTGCTGATGGACATCTAGGTTGTTTCCATGTCCTGGCTATTATAAACAGTGCTGTGATGAACATTGGGGAACACGTGTCTCTTTCACTTCTGGTTTCCTCAGTGTGTATGCCCAGCTGTGGGACTGATGGGTCATATGGCAGTTCTATTTCCAGTTTTTAAAGGAATCTCCACTCTGTTCTCCATAGTGGCTGTACTAGTTTGCATTCCCACCGACAGTGTAAGAGGGTTCCCTTTTCTCCACACCCTCTCCAGCATTTATTGCTTGTAGACTTTTGGATCGCAGCCATTCTGATTGGGTGAAATTTGCATTTCTCTGATAATGAGTGATGTTGAGCATCTTTTCATGTGTTTGTTAGCCATCTGTATGTCTCTTTGGAGAAATATCTGTTTAGTTCTTTGGCTCATTTTTTGATTGGGTCATTTATTTTTCTGGAATTGAGCTGCAGGAGTTGCTTGTATATTTTTGAGATTAGTTGTTTGTCAGTTGCTTCATTTGCTATTATTTTCTCCCATTCTGAAGGCGTCTTTTCACCTTGCTTATAGTTTCCTTTGTTGTGCAGAAGCTTTTAATTAGGTCCCATTTGTTTATTTTTGCTTTTATTTCCAATATTCTGGGAGGTGGGTCATAGAGGATCCTGCTGTGATTTATGTCGGAGAGTGTTTTGCCTATGTCTTCCTCTAGGAGTTTTATAGTTTCTGGTCTTATGTTTAGATCTTTAATCCATTTTGAGTTTATTTTTGTCAAATGAGTCTTAATTGCAGTCATTATTATTTTTTCTTTTTGATGTTTAAGTGATTCCATCTTTTGCCAGTGGGAGTACCTTTATTTTGTTTCATCTAACTCTGAATCTTTGATAGTTTTTTTTCTAAAGTTCTGGCAGAACAAGATATTTCAGGATTATTTTCTATATCTCCTTCTCCAGACCTGGAATTAGCCATTTCTCCAAGGAGTCTTGGTTCCTTTCAAAGTGGGATGAGTGATTGCATAGCTTTGTGAATGGTTATAACTTCTTTTGCAGCTTATCAAACTCAAATAAAATTAACTTCATTGTGAGATTGAATTCAGACTAAATTACTTGGTAACCGGATACATGAGAACCTAAGCAAGGTCCATGTTTCCCAAATGAGACAATATACGGAAATCACTTAACACGTTACCTGGCATCAAATTTCATGATTCAAATAATAGAACTGCAAGTCGGAAAGAGACCCTAGTTTTGACCAAGTACAATTCATTCATTCACTCTTGAGAAACCTGAGGCCCAAGAGATTAAAATTCTGCCTAAAACTACAAAGAGGATAAAATTAGAAAAGAAACTAATGACTCCAGAGTCCTGGATCTCATACTGGGGATATTTTGATAAAACACAGTCTTCCAGACCTATTGGGGCTTCTATCTATTCAAAAATAAAGGAGATTTGAAAGCACTTGGCACATTAGTTATAAAACAATGTTATGGAAAGTTCACCAGTCTTATGTTTTGAAGACCTGATTACTGGCTCTGCCACTCACTAGCTTGATATTTTGGGAAAGTCATTTAACTGCTTTGCATCTCAGTTGCTGCATGTGTAAAACTGTAATAAATTCTTTAATCTCAGCTCATTGTAAGGATAGGGTTTCCCTGGTGGCTCAGTGGTAAAGAATCCACCTACCAATGCAGGAGATGCTGGTTCATACATGGAGAAGGAAATGGCAACCCATTCCAGTATTCTTGCCTGGAAAATCCCATGGACAGAGGAGCCTGGTGGGCTATAGTCCATGGGGTTGCAAAAGAGTTGAACAACTAAACAACAACAACACTGTGAGAATGAAAATACAATATATTATATATGAAAGTGCATAGCTCATAATTGCTAAATAATGATCATCATATTAAAAATTTTATTCAATTCTCCAATTTAATACAAATGTATCCTTCTCCTCTAAAGGAAATTTGGCTTTGATTAGACTGATCCCTAAGTACCTAATTCTGAAATTGAGTTCAGGGAATACTGCACAAAGGCATTGAGCAAGAGTCTGCAGGAAAGATGCAATACATAATCACTCACTGTCAGCGGACATTCAACAGTAAGGAATCCACATGTTGTTTTCTTCTTCTGTGTGCTGTTTCTCAAGGGCCCTCTGTTCCTTATCAGTTCCTGGAAAACAGGAACAGGCAGAGTTGCACGCAGTTCTCAGGACTGAGGTCATGAGACAGAGCACATGCGTGGATTCCCTTCAATGCCCTTTTACTTTAATGTAATCTATTCAGTCACCTCCCTATTACTCAGGATATGAATTGTCTTCTGGCCCTGTGATGATTGTTCTTCGCCTAGTTTTGTTTTTACTCAACTTTATTTTTGCTGCCTAAAGCTTCCTTGTATGGATATATATAAAGCACACGCTGCTACAAATAAAGTACCCTTGTTTCACTTGAGACTCGGGTCCCCTGCGTCCTTCTTTTTGTCAACTCCAGTCCTTGGGTCCTGGTCTATAAAGACCGTGACAAGTGGCGCCCGAACAGGGACCTGGTGAACGCCCTTGGCAGGCGGACGGAGTGACTGTTAGGACCTACAGAGGTCAATAAGTGCGGGGTTATGGGACAAACGGCTGGAAAGCCCCACCACTTTTCTACTTGACTTCAACATTTATTTAAGGTTCGTGTCAACAAATAGAGGCTTGTCTCCAAAAGGTGGTTGAACGTATTCCCTGGTTCCCCAATGAAGGCAATTTCGATTTCAGTGGACAATGTCGTTTCATGATGTGGCCCGAGATCGTGCCAATTCTAGTGCTCGAGCTGGCACTCCCTAAAACCAAATTACTTTTGAAATGTTAACCGGTAGAGGGTGATTTGATGTGGTGAAAGCTCAAATACAATGCCCTCCTTTGTTGCATGAGCAATTGAAAGAAGTTGCCCTTGAAGCTTGGGATCGAATTACTCCTCAAGGGGAACCTAAAGGTAGCTACACTAAGATATTACAAGGGCCTAATGAAGCCTATGCTGATTTTTCAGCTAGACTGGAAGTTGCTATTTCCCGTAGTGTAATCAGACAGAAATGAGGAGCCTATTTGGACAGAGCAATGGCCCCATACAAAAGCCCCTTAGAGGCTACTAAGGAACTTATAGATACGTAATTGAAATTAAAACATATTGAGGAATCTTATTCCCCTTGGAATTCTCCCATTTTTGGAATGAAAAAGAAATCTGGCAAATGGTGTCTCTTAACAGACCTTAGAAAAGTTAATGCTTCTATGAAACCTATGGGTGCATTGCAACCAGGAATTCCATCACCTACCACTATTCCTCAAAACTGGCATATTATTATTACAGATTTACAAGATTGCTTTTTTACTATACCCTTACACCCTCTAGACTGAGAGAGATTTGTTTCTCTCTTCCTTATCCTAATCATATCAGGCCTCATAAATGGTATCAATGGACCGTGTTGCTTCAAGGAATGATGAATTCTCCCACCATGTGTCAATATTATGTAGCCAAAGCCCTTGAACCTGTGAGAAGACAATTTCCTAACTTTCTTGTTATTCATTATATGGATGATATATTGTTTTCAGCTCCATCTGTTTTAGAAACTCAACAGATGTTTGACATAGCTCAATGATGCTTAAAAGACTCTGGATTAATCATTGCCCCTGAAAAGATTCAAACCTCTACACCTTACCATTACCTAGGATCTATTGTTAATAGACAACATATTACTCCCCAACTAACATAGATTCATGTTGATAAATTATCAACCTTGAATGATTTTCAAAAACTTTTAGGTGATATAAACTGGATTAGACCCTCTTTAAACCTTGCAAGTTATCAACTGACTAATCTATTTAATACTTTGAAAGGAGATCCCAATTTAAATAGCCCTTGTTCACTTTCACAAGAGGCATGAAAGAAACTCTGTTTAGTACAAAATAAATTGCAATAGCAGTTTCTTACTCATATTAGACTTCAATTACCTCTAGAGTTGTTTATACTCCCCTTTCTCCATTCTCCCACAGGACTTCTTGCCCAAGAAGAATATCCAATAAAATGGATATATACTCACTTTAGAGGGACAAGGTCACTTACACCCTATCTTGATTTGATCACTCTAATCATTATCAATGGAAGAAATAGAGCTAAGACTCTAATTGCCTCCGATCCTCATAAAATTGTAATACCTATTAATAAATCTCAATTTGAGAACGTATTACAAACTTCTACCAATTTCCAAATAGCCTTCTAGGAATATTCTGGAGAAATTTCATTTCATTATCCCTCTAACAAACTCTGGAATTTCTTAAAAAATACCGGATTTATTATCTCTCACATTGTTATATCACAACCTATACCTCAAGCTGATGTTTTCTATATAGATGGGACTAAAAATGCCAAAGCCTCATTCTGGTCTCTCAAAGAATATAGTCTTTTATACTAAATTTCATTCTGCTCAACAAAATGAATTATATGCTCTTATTCAGGTTATTCACCTATATCCTTACCGTATTAATATAGTTTGACTCCTTATATTCAGTTTTTATATTAAGAAATATAAAAACCTCTACTATAAATTCCAATCAACCTATTATTCAACAACTTTTTATCGAACTACAGTCTCTTATTAGGAGCCACACTTCCCCCATTTATATTACCCAGATTGGAACACATTTCTGCCTTCCTGGCCCCTGACTCATGGTAATGAACAAGCTGATAAACTCGTCTCTTTTGCTACTCCTGACATGCTCTATTGCACAATAATGCTGGCACCTTACACCAAATTTGAAAAATTCCATACTGCCATGCCAAGAAAATCAATAATTGCTTTACTTGTAGACTCCTACATCTTCGACCCATTGCACAAGGTATCAATCCTTGAGGATTACAACCCAATGAACTATGACAAATGGATGTAACTCGTTGCCCTGAACTTTCTCCATTTTCTTTCTTACATGTCTGTATCGACACAAATTCTTCTTTTATCTGGGCCACACCTCTTCGAGATGAGGCTACACAGCACGTTATAACTCACCTATTAGCTTGTTTTGAAGTAAAGGGAACTCCTAGTTCTATAAAAACAGACAATGGCCCTGCCTATGTTTCTAGGCAATTCAAACATTTTTTACAATCATTTTCTATTAAACATATTACAGGTATTCCTTATAATTCATAAATACAGGACATAGTTGAATGAGCACATCACACACTGAAACTACAAATAAAAAAATTTAAAAAGGGAGAATACACAGGAACACTTCTATCTTTCTTATCCAGAGCGGATTTTACTAGATTCCAATGCAATATATTCTTTACTCCTATAACTACTGTTAACACAGCTTTATTTGTTTTACATTTTTTAAACTTATTGCAGGGAGATATCTTGAGAAGAGCAGAAAAACATTTCGAGGAATTTAAGGACACCTCTCTTCCTCTGCCCATTTGGTATCAAGACGGGCTAACTAAACAATGGAAATCTGGAAAATTAATCTTACAGGGAAAGGGGTATGCTTGCATTTCTGTAGATGGATCCAACAAAATCAATTGGCTCCCTCTTCGGAAGATTCTCCCAGGGGAGCCTCTAGCATGCAAAATAGAAAACAAAAACAAAAACAAAAAACAACAAACCGACAAAATCCCCAGGAAGAAAAAATTTCAATACAGGCAATGGAGGCTCTAAAAATCTCCAAGGAGCACTGCCCTCAATGTCATCAACCTCATGATCTCCCTACTTGGGGACAGATAAAAACCCTTACATGGCACCCCACTCCAGTGCTCTTGCCTGGAAAATCCCATGGATGGAGGAGCCTGGTGGGCTACAGTCCATGGGGTCGCACAGAGTCAGATACGACTGAGCGACTTCACTTTTCACTTTCATGTACTGGAGAAGGAAATGGCAACTCACTCCAGTGTTCTTGCCTGGAGAATCCCAGGGATGGGGGAGCCTGGTGGGCTGCTGTTTATGGGGTCGCGCAGAGTCGGACATGACTGAAGCGACTTAGCAGCAGTAGCAGCAGCAAATCAAGCTGAAAATCTGGTTTCTCAAGAGGGAATTCCTCAGAATCCAGAAAATATTTTTGTTGCTATGCTTGCTTTTGCTTCCTCTGCTCAAGCTGATTTGATTAATCATACATATTGGGCCTATATACCTAACCCCCTTTATTGCAGGTTGTAGAATGGACAAATAAAGGATCGGTCGTATCCACCACTGACTCAGAACATATGCCTCCTCCTTGGAGCTTGGAGGGGCCCTCTCATCCTGAGGAAGAAGGAAGACTAATTAATATTTCTCTAGGTTATGAAATCCTTCCTTTATGCATGGGTCCAACAGAATTATGTATTAATGTTAGTTGACAAATGTGGGCTTTCGTCCTGCCTCCAAAAAAGAACTTTCGTACATTGCTTGGACTGTTTACTGCCCTATCTCTCTATGAGAACCATGCCAACACTACTAAAACTCTAGGAAAAGGACAAAAGTCATTATGCAAGGGGTTTACTTATAAGAACTTTAAATATACTCCTATTTACTAGGATAGATGTCAAGCTAGATCAGGGAAGTTAATGTTTGTGGCCGATTACAACATTGTCGATTGGGGAGCCCATGATATGTGGTTATCTAACTGCTCAGATGATATTAACAGCGCTATATGTGATTATGCTACTCAAGTAGCATGGAAGGTTACCAAAACTATGATGGAACATTTCCATGACAAAGGACTTGGCTGGCTAGATGGTGGAATGGCACCTCCTCACCCTCAAACCATCCTCAATAAATGGATTGGGCCTGAACAATGGGACATCTAGAAACTTGCTGCGGGCACCAAAGAACTTGGAACTTGGACTGGATACTTCACAGGGACCAGTCGTAGTCATAGTGACTATTCCTTTCATTATAATCATTCATATTTCACACAGGCTTATGTTCCCCTTCCTTTTGTTGTAGCCATATGGAACTTAAAGTTCAATAAGTTCTGTAACTTCTATACATTGAAAACTATATACTTGTCTTAACTTCTCTATTTCTATAAAAAATGAATCCCTTTTGATTCTTTGATCTTGACGTAATCTGTGGTTGCCAGTAGATCTCCAACGACACTGGGAGGAGGGTCCCATGGAAGGACTTGCCTCCCGGTTAGTCACTAAATTACTCCAGTGATCTAAACGATTCATTGGATGGCTAATTCTTGGCATTTTGGGATTAATAGCCATTGGCACTACTGCCACTCTAGCAGGCATCACTTTACGAACTTCAATTCAAGCACAAAACTTTATTCAAAATTGGACCAAAGATGCTCATACTATGTGGGCCACTCAGGCTCAGATAGGTGAAAAAGTTCAAGATAAAATACAGGAACTGAGAACAGCCATCCAATGGGTCAGAGATCAATTAGTAGATTTACAAAAACAAGTATTACTAAAATGTGATTGGAATTCTACTTAATTTTGTATCACTCTTTTTCGGTTCAACTATAGTGCTTACAGTTGGGAACAAATCAGATTTCACTTGCAAGACAAACATGATAATGCTTCCTTAAATGTACAATTATTAAAAAAAAAATCTTTAGAGCCTTCTCTAAGAGTCTGCCCTCTTCCAACAATTTGGAAACTTTAGCTGAACAACTAGCTGATCAATTATCTGGGCTAGACCCTCGAGGATGGTTCCAAAGCATTACTCATAGTATTGGGTCTGGAACTGTAACATTGATAATTGTCCTGGTAATTATATTTGTAATATACCAATGCCTTTTAACTAAAATTGTTCAAACTATATAAACTCAGTTGGTCAAGGCCTTTTTCACAAAAATAATAAAAAAGGGGGAATTGTCAGGGGACATTCAACGTTAAGGAATCCACATGTGCCAGAGTCCAGCTCCAGCAGACAGGGGATCAGCCTGAAGGGATGAGAGGTGTCGCTGGGAAATGATGTAGCCTCTGACTCGAGGTATGGGACTACATGTTTATTTCAAGCATCAGGTTCTCTTTTATACTTTTTCAAAAGCATTAGGTTAGAGGTTTGACATTTTCAGCTCCCCCTCGCCCAGATTATTGTCTCATTGTTGCCCTTTAAACAGAGTTCCTGCTTCAGCGATTCTCTCAGAATCGTGTTTACTTGTGATTACATTGTAACTCATGCTGATGTCTGGGCTGCATACCATATTCCTCAGTTTATCTCTTATCTTTCTAAATCCTGCTTGCCCCTAGTATCCTAAGCTCACTATCTCCTAAAAAGTCTTCTAAATATTCTTAATTATTCCTAAACCCTAAACTCAGCAAACTTCCTTTGCCATAAACATTTCCCTCACAAACAAGTCTCAGATAACAATCCCTCCCGTGGCCACAAGCTGTGGCCTATGTGCTCATCCTGGGACATTATTTGTAAAATCCTTAAACAAATGTCACTGGTTACCTTATAGATTATTTTCTGGGCTCACAACTGCAGAAGGCTTTGTGCTTTCTCACGCTTCTCTCAAGAACAATAAGCACCCTAATATTCTTTCCAGGCAACTCAACCAAAGAAAGGAAGAAACAAGTCAGAATCACAAGAGCTAACTCCTTCATCCTGGGTCTGTGCCTGCAGAATGAAGAGAGGGGGCTGGGGCCGTGCCTCCATTTTGTCAGTAATGCCTAACGTGGCTCCTGACACACGTGTTGTTTTCTTCTTTTGCGTGCTGTTTCTCAAGGGCCCTCTGTTTCTTATCAGTTCCTGGAAAACAAGAATGAGCAGAGCTGCATGCAGTTCTCAGGACTGAGGTCATGAGACAGTGCATGCATGGATTCCCTTCAATGACCTTTTACTTTAATGTATCAGTCAAGTCCCTATTACTCAGGATATGGATTGTCTTCTGGCCCCTGTGACAATTGTTATTCGCCTAGTGTCACTGTCTTTGTAGGCCGGGACCTGGGGACTGGAGCTGATGAGAGGAAGGATGTAGGGGAACCAAGTCTTGAGTGACACAAGGGTGCTTTATTTGCAGAAAAGCATGTTTATATTTCTTCATACAAGGCAGCTTTAGGCAGTAAAAAAATTGAGCAAAAACATAGCCAAGCAAATAACAACCTTCAAAGGGCCAGAAAGCATTTCATATCCTGAGTAAGAGGGGCATAACTGAGTAGACTTCCTTGGTGGCTCAGACGGTAAAGTGTCTGCCTATGATGCAGGAGACACAGGTTTGATCCCTGGGTGGGGAAGATACCCTGGAGAAGGAAATGGCAACCCACTCCAGTACTCTTGCCTGGAAAATCCCATGGATGGAGAATCCTGGTAGGTTATGGTCCATGGGGTCACAAAGAGTCAGACACGACTGAGCCACTTCACTTTCACTTTCAAGGTCACTGAAGGGAGTCACTGAAAGGAATCCAAGCAGGTGCCCTTTCTCATGATCTCAGTCCTAAGAACTGCATGCAGCTCTGCTCATTCCTGTTTTCCAGGAACTGATAAGGAATAGAGAATCCTTGAGAGACGGCACACAAAAGAAAAGAATAACATACTGGATCCCTTAAAGCTGAACGTTTCCTGACAGCCTAGTTTTGTTTTTGCTCAACTTTATTTTTGCTGCTAAAGCTTTCTTGTATGGAGATATATAAAGCACATGCTGCTACAAATAAAGTATCCTTGTTTCTTTTGAGACTTGGGTCCCCTGTGTCCTTCTTTTTGTAGACTCCAGTCCCCAGGTGCTGGTCTATAAAGACCTTGACAACTCACTTTCCAGGCTGAGTTGATACAGTCTTTCTTCCTGATATCAATCTTCTTAACAGTATTAACATCCAGTATACATATCACAGGGTACATTTATGAAAGACTTTGCTATAACCTTTGCGGACATGAAGATACCTTCCTTACATAGCAGATCCTCAGACTACCACTTAAATAATGTAGCCCAATTGAGATATAATTCATTTACATTATTCTTGGTTAATGCTAATCTCATAAAGTCTCCTAAAATAATTAATGCTGAAATTTTGCCAGGGATCCATGTCAAGCTTTTCAGCCTAATTCCACAGTTCATCTCTCTTTCTCTTTTATTTAGTTCTTGAAAATTTGGATATTTGCCAATCTCAGCCAAGAGTCACACTTCTTAAAAATGGCCTTCAGGGGCCCTGTGGTCAATCTACCTGCAATTGGTATTTTGAATCCTTGTAGCCATTTTATTTGGGTATGAAGACTTGCACTCATTTAAGGCAAGTAGTTATTCTTTCATTATCTCCTTGTATGTCCCAAAATTTACTTTCCTCATATTAATGTTTGTCCTACTATTTCCAATTTGAAGATCACTGTCCTTGATGGAGGAACAGAAGCCTGATTGGTGTTAAGTAATTCTATAGCCCCTCTTCTGTCTGTTGAAATTACTAAATTTATTTCCAGGGTCTTTTAAAAAAAGTCAGCAAATATTTCAGTCTTACAAAACAATGATATAAGAAACACTTAACATCTATCTTAAGACCTAAATATTACAGATATAATTATATCCCCTTGTCTACTCTTCTCCAATTCCTCTTCTCTTCAGGTTAGCTACTACCTTGATATTGATGTTGCTATTTCAAAGCATGTTTAAATATTATTAGTACATATGTGGGTAGCCATAAACATTTTATAGTATAATTTATCTGTTTTGTTAATTTTATACATATAGTTTCACTCTGTACATATTTAAGTTTGAAAGGCTTGATTTGATTTAGGTTCAGTACTTTTGGAGCTTACATTCATGTAATTCTGTGTGCTCCATTTTCTTTCGTTGTTTTCCCTCTTCACACGCTGAAGAAAATCAGTTTCATATTTAAGCTCATCTGTTCTCCACGTGGCATCAGTTCCAATCTAGTAAGCAGGGACTGGGACCGTCCAGCTTCTTAGGGTTTGCAGCCTTGGACCAAAGAGAAGAATCCTCCGGAGGTCCTAGCAGGGCGAGCCGCGCATTACCATAGAGACCGCGGACTGGAGATGCGCTATCTGCACTTCCGAGCTCAGCCCCTAGACTCTGAGGTAAGGATGGGGTTTTTCTAGCCTCTTCTGAGGAGGTCCTTCGGCGTCTTCGGCCCCACCGCGGCGAAGACAGGACCGGCAAGACCCGGGAAGATGCGGAGGTCGCGGGGCAGGTCTGTTAGGCCCTTTCCGGGATTCTGGCGGGAGCCTCTTTCTGGCCTCCTGGGGCTGGGTCTGCGATCTGAGGTGGGATGGGATGTAGGAGGTCCTGCCTGCTGAAGCCTATTTTATCTTTACCTCTTCTAGTCATGTTTCCACCCCTCCACCCCCCTTGCTCGCCCTTCTTTAGGCTTTCTTTAATATTACAATTAAAATTTTTTTATTTGGCAAACCGGTTAATATAGTATTTATTTTGAGTCAGGCCTTGGTTCTAAGTGCAGTATATGCATTAACTCCTTTAATTCTCAAACAATCCAATGAGGTAAGTATTATCACTCCCCCAGTTTTTAGATAAGCAACTTGAAGCCTAGGTATACTAAAAACTTACCTACAGTCACATAGCTGCTAAGGTGAGGAAAAAAAAAAACAAAACTAAACGATATGGTGCTATTAACCTCAACACTAGTTTCCTCACAAATTCTGAATCTCTGATTAGAGCTTTAACTTCCTCTTTGTCACTTTCTTTCCTGTCAGGCTGCTCGGTTCTTTTGTGAGTTTTGTTGATGTGGTATTGCTCCTATTCATGACGTTCCCTCTCTCTTTTTTTCCCTGCCCTTTTCTTTCAGGCCAGTAACCTAAAATGCAGAGTGGAGCTTCTAAACTTCACTGGTCTCTAAAGCCATACTGCCAGTGAACAAAAAATGCAGAGAGGCTCCTGCCCCTTGGCTCAAAATATCAGTTACTGGGAGAAGGCAGTTATTTTGATGGGGTTCACAGGGATTTTGCTCCCTTGAGGAGGCCTATCCTGAGCAGCATGCCTTGGATGTCCTACCTGGAGAGAGATGGTACTGGATATGGTTACATGATTCACTTAGTAGAGAGATGGTCACAGGAGTGATGGGAGATGGAGAGCCAGATCTGGATGGAGAAGAATGGGTAAGGGGAGGCCAGGGGAGAGAAACAATGAATGATGTGATTTTCTTAATGGTTAAAGAAAATACTGACAAAATGCTTCATTTGAGATTCTCCCTTAACTGCTTTGTAATTGACTGTATTGATAGTCTTTAAAGTTGCATGCTTTTGTAGGAAAGACTGTGTGTATTGTCTTTTCCTAAAATGGAATGAAACTTGGATTTTCCTTTTCACTGTAATCCAGAGAGATTGCTCTTTTATATCTTTATTGGGATTTTAATTTTAACATGTAAATAATCCTTTTAAAAAATTTACTTATTTGGCTACACCAATTCTTAGTTGTGGCATGTAGGATCTTTGCTGCAGCATGGGAACTTTTAGCTGTGGCATGTGGAATCTTGTTCCTTGACCAGGGATTGAACCTGGACCCCTGCATTAGGGACACAGTGTCTTAGCCACTGGACCCTGGCTTTTGAGTCACTGTTTGCTCAACACTGGCCCATAGTCATCCAGCCTGAAAATATCATTCCTTTTTCTTGAATCCTGCAAAACAGAGGTGGGGAGCTAGCAGTCATCTTTCTGCTTATGAGGTGAATTTTGGTGGAAAAGGAGCATACCTTAAAAATGATGGTACCAAGAGCTGATTTTTAGTTGTTACACATATGACTATTACCAAAAAAAAAAGACCCAAGTGAACACTGGGCTGTACTATACCTGATATATCTATGGGAGGAGAGGCCAACCTTCAGTTTAATAACACCAGCTTTCCCTGTCAGCACCTTGTACACCTGGAGCAGATGCTAAACAATTCATTTGTTTATTCATTTAATTCATGCATTCATTCACACATTTGTTGAGTGTATTTGAAGTGCCAGGTGATGATTCTGGTACCAAGTATGATACCTCAAGGTACTTCAGTCTGGTTGGTGAAACAGACTAGAAAATCTGTGATAACAATCCAGTGTGATAAACACTGTGATAGAAGCAGGTACAGGGTGTTGTGGGAGTAGGATCAGAGGTAAAATGGGAATAAAATATGTGGCTTAAAAATTTTTGGCTTTATGTTTGAGTATATGTATAGGGTATATCAGAGAAAAGGATTTGAGAAGCATTGTGCTAGACTGAGATTTTTGAGGCAAGAGACTGGAGTTATCCCTAGAATATCATGAGATATGATTTGTGTTTAGTAAGTATTTGTTGTATGAGTACATCCCTGGGTTGGAAAGATCCCCTGGAGGAGGGCATGGCAGCCCACTCCAGTATTCTTGCCTGGAGAATCCCATGGACAGAGGAGCCTGGAAGGCTATGGTCTGTTGGGTTGCAAAGAGTTGGAAACAAGTGAAGTGACTTAGTACACATGTGCTTATACCGAGGATATGGTAAGTCCCCTACAAATGAACAAGTTCCATGAACAAGTTTTGTTCTGAGAGTGTGTTTGTAAGTCCAGTTGTTCATAAGTCCAACAAAGTTAGCCTGGGTACCCAACTAACTATATACTCAATCAACTGTTTAGTACTGTACAATAATAGGTTTATAATACTTTTCACACAAATAATATATAACAAACAAAAAATAAAACATTTTAAATCTTATAGTACAGTACCTTGGAAAGTACAGTAGTAAATTACAATAGCTGGCTTACAGGGGCTGGCATCTGTCGAGTCCAGCTTGATAGCACAGGTTCCTGAAAGTGCAGCTCAACGAAAGAATGAGAAACACTCAAGAAAGTTACAGCGGGAATCAGGGGACCAACACCACCCCGAGGTGAAGGTGCCCAAACTGGTCTCAAGTCTGCTTTACTATACTTTTTGAGACTTGCTTGTACGTGTTTATATGAGCATAGCAGGCCACGTGGCCTTCAGTGATAATACTATGCGGTTAACATTTAGCATTTTTGTATCCCTGTTTTTCTGCCTCAAGGACAAAGACCCAGTTAATCTTTATGTGCCTCCCAGCCGTCAAAGATAGGAACAATCTGTTGATGGCTTTCCATCCTCAGGCGTACATCCTGCTTGCAAGATGTTTTTTGTTCCTTCTTGGATTCCTTCAGGAGTCACATACTGAGTCATGTCCTCTCAGCAAGATTGTTTAATTCTTTAGCCAGGGCTTTTATCAAGAACTACTGACTGGACATGGGAGAGGATGTGGAAAGTGGTAGAGCTGAAGGATTGTCAGCAATAGGAGATAGAGCAGGCTGCAGTTTCACTCACACCTGACATTGATGGCACAGGTTCTGGTTCTGGTTCGTTGCTTTGTTCAATTCTGTCTACTTTCTTGAAAAATGATTCCATGATGTCTGCGTCATAGCTTTTTTTCTTGTCATAGATGACATAGTGGCACTGGATTGCATTCTGAATGACTGCTGCAACGTTTGTAAACCATTCTACATTTGAGTCTTATGCCTCAAAAACTAACAATGCCTCCTTAGAATCCCCTTGCCATTTCCTGTTTTGAATGTCTTCAGTTTTTGAGTTATTTCTTCCTCTTGTCTTTGTCCTTTCTCTGGGCACATTCATATCTTTGAAGATTCACAACTTGAAGGTTTGTATGTAGGGGACTTCCTGTAACTTTATTTTGAATTTTGATGAAGAAATTATTCCTAGAATAGGTAGAATCTATGCCAGAGAGTCTGCGTATTCTTTACATTCTTGTTTGGGAGACAAAACAAATATATGACCTAATTAGCTAAGATTTAACAAAATAGTGTATACAGCAACTCACATACTAGTACACAATGAACAGTAATTTTTAAGAGAACTCAGAGACAAACTCAGTCCTTGTATGACAAAGGTTGGATTGAGTTAATTGGGAGGTTTCCTATAGGAGGGCTGTTTAGTGACATATAGAGAAGAGGAGTTCAGAGATATAGTTTGAAAGAAAATACTGAAAATAACCTAGCATTCAAAAGAGAATGTACTCAAAGTGAGATGTGTGACATTCAGTTCAGTTCAGTTCAGTTCAGTTCAGTCGCTCAGTTGTGTCCGACTCTGCGACCCCATGAATTGCAGCACGCCAGGCCTCCCTGTCCATCACCAACTCCCGGAGTTCACTCAGACTCATGTCCATCGAGTCCGTAATGCCATCCAGCCATCTCATCCTCAGTCATCCCCTTCTCCTCCTGCCCCCAATCCCTCCCAGCATCAGAGTCTTTTCCAATGAGTCAACTCTTCGCATGAGGTGGCCAAAGTACTGGAGTTTCAGCTTTAGCATCATTCCTTCCAAAGAACACCCAGGGTTGATCTCCTTCAGAATGGACTGGTTGGATCTCCTTGCAGTCCAAGGGACTCTCGAGAATCTTCTCCAACACCACAGTTCAAAAGCATCAATTCTTCGGCACTCAGCTTTCTTCACAGCCCAACTCTCACATCCATACATGACCACAGGAAAAACCATAGCCTTGACTAGATGGACCTTAGTCGGCAAAGTAATGTCTTTGCTTTTGAATATGCTATCTAGGTTGGTCATAACTTTTCTTCCAAGGAGTAAGCGTCTTTTAATTTCATGGCTGCAATCACCATCTGCAGTGATTTTGGAGTCCCCAAAAATAAAGTTTGACACTGTTTCCACTGTTTCCCCATCTATTTCCCATGAAGTGATGGGACCAGATGCCTTGATCTTCGTTTTCTGAATGTTGAGCTTTAAGCCAACTTTTTCACTCTCCTCTTTCACTTTCATCAAGAGGCTTTTTAGTTCCTCTTCACTTTCTGCCATAAGGGTGGTGTCATCTGCATATCTGAGGTTATTGATATTTCTCCTGGCAATCTTGATTGCAGCTTATGCTTCTTCCAGCCCAGTGTTTCTCATGATGTACTCTGCATGTAAGTTAAATAGGTCTGGGCTAAACAGATTGCTTGAGTTGCTCTTGTTCTTGAGCCTCCTTGGTGGGATCACTGCAAATGTAACCTGTCTTTTAGTCTCATTTTGTTTAGTTTGGAGGGTATTTTGAGGTTATGAAAAAATCCGTCTTTATGTGCCTAAGATTTTCCATTTTATTTTACCGTGTATTTTATTTCCTGTTGTTTTCTTCTTCAACTCATTTTTGTTTTCCTTTATCTTTCTTGGATAGCTCTCTCCTGGTGTTTCTTAATTTTGTCTGTTGGCATGTCCGTAATATTTAAACAATGTTTAGGCTTAGAAAATGCCTCACCATAGCTCATTTTTCTTCTTCCATATAATCACCATCCATTTTCCCCCCACATGAGTGCAATAAACAAGTGACATTTTCTTTTTTTCCTCCCTCCTTTCTTCTTTTCCTCTTTTCTCCTTTTTTTCTTCTTCTTCTTCTCTCTTTCTCTCTCTCTCTCTATTTTAGTGTCCAGTGATAAGACCAGGCTTGGAGGTAGGGAATCAACTGAAAAACTATCTTTTGAAAATGAGAAGTGACAAAGGGTCATCTTGACAAATACTCAAAAAAATCAAAGTGGAAAATCTACAGGAACACTGAAGGATAAGAATAGAAATTCTAGGAAGCTGAAAGACAAAGGTAAGAAAATCCTCATTTCAGAACAGAAAGATAGCGATTTAGAGGAAGGCTTGCATATAAGCTCAGAATATGCCAGGTATGAGAAAATTTCAAATGGGAACAGTTTCTTTGAGTGTAGTACAGGTTGTAAAGGGCTTCCCTGGTGGCTCAGAGGGTAAAGCGTCTGTCTGCAATGCAGGAGACTCCGGTTTGATTCCTGAGTTGGGAAGATCCCCTGGAGAAGGAAATGGTAAACCACTGCAGTACCCTTGCCTGGAAAAGCCCATGGATGGAGAAGCCTGGTAGGCTACATACAGTCCATGGGGTCACAAAGAGTCAGACACGACCGAGTGATTTCACTTCACTTTACAGGTTGTAAAAACATTTGTCCGTAGTCAGATCTTATTCTCCATGAGAAAATGTATGCCAAAGAGAAACTGAATGTGTTGAATATGGAAAAGCTTTCAGGGTGATTCACCTCTGCCGGGGTCCAGCCCTGGTGGATCTGGGGTAATTTGAAGGGGAGACGGAGTAGGCATCCTAGAAAAAACTTATTTAATTACAGATATATAGAGAGATTAGAAACAGATAGTGTAGTAGGAAAATTAGTGGAGAAAAAGAGGCTGAACAACTTGGTTTACGTGGAATACCAATCACCACCTACATAGGCCACAGGCGTCTTTCCATTCTCTCGAAGGAGAGGAGGCACTGAGGCCTCCCCGGTCCGATCTCAGAAGCCCAGGCAGAATTAGCAGGCTTGGTGAGTACCCACATTTCAGATGGGAATTCAGCCAGGAAAACGGGGAGCAAGAAAGAAACAACACAGGGGAATCAGTCTTTCCAGAAACTGATCCCATTTCTTTATTTTTCAGGTTTGTTTATATACCTTTTGTTATACATAGGGATGAATACAGAGTCATGCGGGGGTCAGCAGACCTGACCCTTGCCACAATCAGGTGCTTCATATAAAATTATACAAAGGTCTTATGGGTTTTACATCATTTTTTGGCCATGAGGCCTGCTAACATTTTATGATCCTTTCTTTCTGATAACCAAAACCTTATTTTTTCCAGGGGTGTTTTTTCTTAAACCAGGCGCCACCCTCCAAATAAAGTTGCAATCCTATAGGGTGAGGGTGTAGTGAGTTACAATCAAGAAAGGAACTGATTTAACCCAAGGTTAACATGATCAATCTTAAAGGTTAATACTTATTTCTCCTATATGCTATTTATATTTATTATAAAGGTAGGGAATATGGAGATTTAGCAGCAAACATCAGCCCAACAAATGAAAACCTTTCACTAATGTTCCCCTTAAGATCTATTTAGTCTTAAGATAGTGATAAAGTTACATTTTTACATAGCAAGGACAGTGATTTATAACAAAGTACAGTGATCTATAACAAAAGAGAAAATTCATTAACTCAAAAAGTCTAGTATTGCTAACATCAAAAACTACTATATTTCCTTTTCTATATTCCAAATACATTGATTAATATATTTCCAGGTGCCTAAGGATATGGAGGCCTGGTGGCAATCATTGACTCAACAATGAGAAAAGCCCTATGTTAATTAAGACTCTCAAAATACTCCAAAACTCTCTGTGCTGTTTATGGTTGAGAAGTAGTAAACAATCATGTGCTAGTGGCAGGAGTATGGATAATCCTGTCACACAAGCTAGTTTGCCAGCAGAGAGGTTTGACCTGAGACACCCTTATCACACCCAGGGCAGGGAATTAGCAGCAATTATTGGCACAACAAATGAAAAAACCCTTCACCAATATAATTCCTAACCAACCCACTATACTAATAATTTCTAGGTAGACTCTGGCTTTGGGGGTAGATGCTCGGGAACAGGGGGTTTCCTGAGGCTTGATCATGCCTTTGCGTATGCCAAGCCTCCTTCCTCATGACCTTTGCCATGGGCGGAGTTCCTCACGCTGGCTCCCGGTACCCTCACACTACATAAAAGAATCCACACTGGGGAGAAACCTTGCAGATATGAAAGTGTGGGGGAACGCTTTCAGCTGAAACTCTGCCCTAATCCAACACTATAAAGAGTCTACAGTGGGGAGAAACCGTATGTGTGACTAGTGTTACAAAGCCTTTGGTGGAAGCTCAGCTCTATTTAATAAACACAAGAGAATTCACACTGGAGAGGGACCTATGAATGTGAGGACTGTGGGAAATCCTTTAAGAAAAGCTCAACCCTATCTAAACACCACTGAATCCATAATGGGGAGAAACCCTTTGAATGTAATGAAAGTTGGAAGACCTTCAGTAGCAGGTCAGTCCTTTCTCAGCATAAAAGGATACACAGTGGAGGGAAATCCTCTGAGTGCAGTGACTGTAGGAAAGCCCTTAAAACCAAGAGCTGCCTTACCATGCACCAGAAAATCCACTGTGGGGAGGAGACTTATGAGTGCTCTGACTGGCAATCCCAGTTTAGACACTACCTTATAGTGCGTCAGAGGATTCACACTGGAGAGAAGCTCTGTGAATGTGCAGAAGTGGGAAGATCTTCAGTAGGAGTCCAGACTTTACCAAATGCAAAAGAATCCACATTGGAGAAAGAGAAAAACCCTACCAGTGTGCTGAGTGTGGGAAGGCTTTCAGTTGCAGATCTGACATCAAATATAATTTACTATGGGGAGAAGCCATATGGTTGTAACCTATGTGGGAAGGCTTTGGGTGGGAAGTCATCTTACTGAACACAAAAGAACCCACAATGGGGAGAAGCCTTATGAGTGTCAAGTGTGTGGAAAAGCCTTCAGTTATAGCTTAGGCCTAAGGCACCACAGAAGAGTACATATTGAGGAGAAACCCTTTGGATGTAGGAAGACCTTTCATCCGAGCTCAGAACATAACGTACATCTATGAGTCCATACAGGAAAGAAACCATATAAATGTGGAAAGTATGAGAAAGCTTTTAGAGTGAATACAGATCCCAGTGAACATAAGAGAAGAACGCATATTGAAGAGAAACTTTCTGAGTGTGAAAGTAAAAAATTAAGTCCAGTGTTATTTTCTCAGCCATATCCATATTTACCTCCCTGTAACATTTGACACCAAGGAACCCTTATTTTTTTGGGGAACTTAACCTTATTTAATATTGTATCCCGCCTCGGTATTCTCAGTTGCTTTTATCCTACCGTACTTTTTCCCATGCCTCTTAATAACTTCTAATACATACTTATGATGTTTATTATGTATATTATCCCTTTCCTTGAATATAAACTCCATGAGGACAAAAAACTTTAGTCACTTGTTTACTGATATATTCAAGGTCACTAGAACCTTGTCTGGTAAATACGGTGGGGGGGCGGGCACGATAAGATATTTTTTGGTTGGAATGCTTGGTTTCCATCATATGCTTTTTCAGGGTTGCCTTTCAATGTTTACAACTGTTCCTTTCCTCTTGCTTTTGCTGACTCCTTTTGGTTCCCCTCTTCTAAGTTGTGGCTGAGTATCATGCTCTATTCTTTAGGCAAGCGGTCTTAATTGTATCTTCTGACCCTCACTCCAATCCTGTTAAACTAAATGATGCTCTGCTATCATCTCTATGTCAGCAGTATGTTTACATAAACCAAACACATGGTATTTCTGTATTCATGGGGTCATTTCAAGGCAGATGGTGGAATGGAAAAAATAAATACCTATGTTTATAGCACTCTCTTGAAAGTCGTCTTCCTTTTTTTTTTCTCAAGAAGACATGCAAATCATGTTAATGCTATATTTAAAATATATCCTGAATACATTTCTCACTGTCTCCATTTAGGTCATGTCACACTGGTCTCCCTACAAGATAGATGCAGACAGACTACAGAGCAGTCAATCAGATTATTTGAACATGCAAATCAGGTGCTGTCAAAATTCTCCAGTGGCTTCCCATCACTCCCCACTTTCATAAAACATTTTTGTCATATTTACTTTGCCTCTCTCTGAACCATTTGGAAATGAGTTGGAAATACCATGATACTTATCCCTAAATACTCCAGAATGCTTTCCTGACAATAGTGGCATTCTTTTCCATAGTCACAATACCATTATCATACTCAAGAAAATTACTGATTCAATAATACATCTAACATCCAGCCCACATTCAAATTTCCCCATTATCCTCCAACGTCTTATAGCTGTTTTTTCTGGCACCAAAATCAGAATTCAGTTAAGGTACACACATTGCAGTAGTTGTATTTCTTTAGTCTAATTTAGAACTATGTGGAAATGACAACCCACTCCAGTAGTCATTCCTGGGAAATCCCATGGACAGAGGAGCCCGGTAGGCTACAGTCCATGGGGTCACAGAGTCAGACATGGCTTAGTGACTGAACAACAATGCTGTCTAATGCAATGCTGTCTAATAGAGTAGACTGTAGTCACATGTAACTACTGAGCTGAATGCTATTAATGTGATTGAGATGTACTGTCAGTTAAAATCCACACTAGTTTTGATTTTGTACAGGAAAAAAGTAAGATATCTCAGTTTTTGTATTGATCACATATTGAAATAATATTTTGGATATACGAATTAGTTAAATGATTAAAATTCCAGCTATTCATTTAAACCTTTTTAAAAATGACTGCAAGAAAACTTAAAATACTTATATGATTTACATTTATTGCTTATGTGGTATTTCTTTTGGATATGTGGAACTAGAACAAATCACTCAACTTTTCTTTCATGGGAGAAGGCAATGGCACCCCACTCCAGTACTCTTGGCTGGAAAATCCCATGGATGGAGGAGCCTGGTTGGCTGCAGTCCACGGGGTTGCTAAGAGGCGGACTCTACTGAGCAACTTCACTTTCACTTTTCAGTTTCATGCATTGGAGAAGGAAATGGCAACCCACTCCAGTGTTCTTGCCTGAAGAATCTTAGGGACGGTGGAGCCTGGTGGGCTGCTGTCTATGGGGTCACACAGAGTCAGACACGACTGAAGTGACTTAGCAACAGCAGCAGCAGCATTGATTGTTTAAATAAAGAGTTGAGGCAATCTGATTTATAGAAAATGGGTCCCCACCTCTGAGATCTAATGCTTGATGGTCTGAGGTGAAGCTGATGTAATAATAATAGAAATAAAGTTCAGAATAAATGAGCTTGAACCATTGCAATCCTCCTGCACCCTGCCCCCTACCCCCGAGTCCATGGAAAAATCGTGTCTTCTATGAAACCTACCCCTGGTGCTAAAAATTGGGAACAGCTGTTATAGAACCATCCTACATTCTGAACGATCACTTTCAGAATATAGTACGTGAAGTATAAGGCCTCTCATTTTAGCTCTGTCCCTGTAGAAAGAATCTCCTACAGTTCTGCCACTTGCTTTACACCGAGTTTCTTGCTGTTTGGCAAACACGTGAAACATACCTTTTGCAATTCCTGGGAATTCTCTTTCCTATATATTTTTGCAAGACTGACTCCCTTACTTCATTCAGGTCTCTGCTCACATATCACATACTCAGATCTTCCTGACCATCCTTTCTAAATAGCACTTTCCATGATTGTTTCCCCTTACCCTGCTTTGCCTTTCTTTTTAAAATTTCACCTTTATTGAAGTATAAAATTGTAGGATATTTAAAGTGTACATTGTGATTTGATATGTGTATGCATTATGAAAAGATATCACCCTCTTCCCCACCCATCTAATTAATTAATACACCATCATCTCACATATTTATTCTTTTAGGGAGAGTGAGAACATTTAAGTTCTCTCAATAAATTTCAACTATAAAATACAATGTTATCGGCTACAGTGACTGGGTTTTACATTAGATCTTCAGACCTTATTTTTCTTAGAGTTGAAGTTTGTAACCATTTCCCTCCCCTCCTTTTTGGTCACACCATGTGGCTTGTGGGATCTTATTTCCAAAACCAGGGATTGAACTCAGGTATATGACAGTGAAAGCACTGAACCTAGCCCCTGGACTGGCAAAGAATTCCCCTGGTAACCTTTCATAAATCTTTCTCTATTTCTCCATTCCCTAGCCCCTGTCGACCATTTTTCTACTCTTTTTTTCTTTTTAACTCCACATATAAGTGATATCATGAAGTATTTGTTTTTCTCTGGCACGTTTCACTGAACGTCCATCAATATTTTCACAAATGGCAGGATGCCATTCTTTCTCATGGCTGAGTAATATTCCATTATATATTCTACATCATATATACGGCATCTTCTTTATCCATTCATACCCGTTGATTGGCACATAAGTTGTTTCCATATTGTGGCTATTGTGAATAACACTGCAATGAAAATGGGAGTGCAGAAATAATTTTGAGTTCTGTTTTCATTCCTTTGGATATATACCCAGAAGTGGGATTCCTGGGTCATATGGTACTTCTATTTTTAATTTTTTGAGGAACTCATTATACTTTTGAAAATAATGGTTTATACCAGTTTACATTGCTACTAGTAGTGTACAGGGTTCCCTTTTCTCTATATCCTTACTAACACATGTTATTTGTGGTGGCTTTTTAATCATAGCCACTTTGACAGGTATGAGGTGATATTTCATTGTGGTTTTAATTTGCATTTCCTGATGACTAGTGATGTTGGGCATCTTTTCATGTACCCTTGGCCATTTGTATGTATTCTTTGGAAAAATATCTATTCAGGTACCCAGTCTATTTTAAAATTGGCTAATTGCTTTTTTGCAATTGAGTATGTGAGTTCCTTATAGATTTCATATATTAAACTCTTAAATATATGTTTTACAGAGATTTTCTCCTATTTCATAGGTTGTCTTTGCATTTTGTTTTTAAACTCTGCTTTTGGTGTCATATCCAAAAAACCATTTATTTCCTGTAATGTTTTCCTCTAGGAGTTTTATGGTCAGGTCATGAAATTTCAGTCTTCATTTAATCCTTTTCTGAGTAAATTATTGTGAGAGGTGTAATACTTTGAGTTGAGTACTGTGAGAGGTCTAGTTTCATTCTTTTGCATGTGGCTATCTAGTTTTTCCAGCATCATTTATTGAAGAGACTGTCCTTTGGTCATTGCATGGTTTTGGCTCTTTTATTGTAAATTACGTATCTGTATATGTATGAGCTTATTTCTAGGCTTTCTATTCTTGTTCCATTGATCTGTGTGTCTGTTGTTATTCCAATACCATACAGTTTTGATTACTGTGGCTTTGTAGTATAGTTTGATATCAGGAAGTGTTATGCCTTCTAGTTTGTTTTTTCAAGATTGGTTTGGCTATTTAGATTCTTTATGGTTCCACACAAATGTTGGATTGTTTCTTCTATTTCTGTGAAAAATACCATTGGAATTTTGATAGTGATTGTATTGAATCTGTTGATTACCTTGGGTGGTAGTATGGGTATTTTAACAATATTAGTTCTTATGATCTACCCTTGAGAATATTCATGGGTGTTTGAGAATATGTGTTCTGCTATTCTTGGATGGGATGTTTTGTAAATGTTAAATCTGGTTTAGTGCATAGTTTAAGTCCAATTTACACACAGAGAGTTGAGGGTGAGGTTTGAGGTACTCCTACATTTTTTTTTCTTTTTGCTAATAGATTCAGAAAAGAGTAAGTCCATCCCTGTCAATTGCTTCTGATACTCTTCCCATATGAGATTCTTAATGGACTTATATAAACGAAATAATAGTCGAATAGAAGTAATTTTTACAATAGTTAATATTTATTGAGAACTTTAATTACCGACTATACTAAACACTGTGTGAGACATTTTTCTTAATCTTCTGTGTGGCAATGAATAGAACTACTCAAAAGTGATCCTGAGATGTCACTCTAGGTTGCCTAGGAAAGGAGCTAGCTGGAACTGGGGTTTCCCCCTCTTCCTGGAGGGAAGGGGTGCACTTAAACTTAGTTTTCCATTGGACCAGTGCCTTACACTCCCTAACAGGATAGGCTCCAACTTTCCAGGTATCCATGGTGTTCAGGTGCCAGGCAGCTGGCCTTCCTCAAACTTTGGCATTTAAACCCAGACGCCGGGAAACCAAGTAGTCTTGATGTCTCACTAAGAAGTAGAATTCAAGTTTATCTTTTGAGAAGATAGAGCAGTTGTGTCAGGAGTAGAGCAGTTTAACCCTGGTGCTGATTCTCCTCTCCCTGAGATTATGAGAGTGTGGAAGTAATTTGCCTCTTGTTCCTGACTCTTGGTTTCCTGTGTTTCCCCAATAAATCTTGTTCTTTGGTTCTCACTGTGTGATGTTGCAGTATTTATCCTAATGCTTGTTGCACCACATTCTTGCAGCAAATTTATGAATTAGAGATGCTGGGGATATCAAGAAGATGTGGGTAGAGTTTGCCATCTTTTCGGGAAAGAGTGTAATTATAAAAGTGTGTGTGTGTGTGTGTGTGTGTGCACACGCGTGCGCGCGTGTGTGTATCTGGAGAACTGGGTGTAGGTTGGAGGATTGGTTGATGAAGGAAAAATTGCCTGACCCTGTGAAGATCGGGATCCCAAATGAAGAAGAGAGCAAAGTGATCCGGGCCTCAAGAACCTCATGCCCAAGCAAATTCGGCCGGAGTTAATGGGCTGCAGGTCCTCTGATGAAGATGGGTGAATTTCAAACTGGAAAATCTGGAAACAAAAACCTGCCACTAAGGGAGACTGAAGGCCAGACTCACTGGTACAGAATTGTTATGAAAAAGCAAAGGGGAGAGTCAGTTTCCTTATAAGAACCGCTGTGACCTCCTTAGCTCTTTTTATGTTATTTTTTTACTTTACAAAGTGAAAGTGAAGTCGCTCAGTCGTGTGCGACTCTGTTCGACCCCATGGACTGTAGCCTACCAGGCTCCTCCGTCCATGGGATTTTCCACGCAAGAATACTGGAGTGGGGTGCCAGTGCCTTCTCCAATATTGTATGGCGAAACCTCCTTAGCTCTTATTAGAATGTCAGTGCTTGTATCTTGAAGGACCATTTTTCAAAGCACCACCTTGTGGCAGTAAGCCGAAATGGCAGTAGTGAACTTAGATCCAGTCCTTTCCTGGTCGGGTATGCGAACTGATATAAACTCATTTTTGGAATTTCATGTTTGGAGATCGTTCTGGGGGAAAGGCAGCGCAAAATGGAGACAACGTTATGTTAATATTGCAATTGGGGGCTGATGTATAAATTGCAAAATAATGACAATAAAGAAAAGCAATGGGCCATATTTAAATTCATGAAATATTTCTTACCAGCAGGACAGCAAGGATGGAAACTTTTCTTTGATATTTTGGTTGGTGCACAAAAACTTAAAACCCATCATTTTCATGTGACTACTGTGAATGTGCACTTAAAATATTAGATAAACATATGTTAAATATTGTTATTCTTTGATGTTATTTCCTTTGATGATACTACTGTATCTTAAAAAAAGTATAAATTCCCTTGAATCCTCAACTCCAAAGAAAAATTTATATTTTTGCAGACTAGTGGTAATAATTAGTGTCTTCTTCAAGAAGTATCTGCTGTTTCTGACAAATGTCAAATAGCTGATATTATTCTCTCTCACAAAAGAATTGTTTTTCCTAACAAAGGTTTGCCTTTGTTTAACAGAACTGAAAGCACAGGTGAGAAATAGCCTAATGTCAGTTTTCCCCAAATATTTGATACTTCAGGCAGATGGTGGATTCGTTTGCATTTGAAATGACATAGCAGTGGCACTTTAGATGTGAAGGCTCTTTCATTTACAGAGATGATTTTCAATCTCTGAAATGATCAACTTGTAGAGAAGTTTAATTTATTCTGCAGCATAGAGATCCCCAGATTTTGAATGTATTTACCAGGAAAATAAAGTAAAAATGGGATTAAACATATGATTACTAAATTTTTGTTTTGTCAAGTAAGAGCATCAAAACCTTTCCTCCAAATTACCTTCTACTGCCAGTATAATTTAGGAAAAGAAAGAACATTATAAAGCGAAAGTGGAAGCAGATAGTGTTAAATCAGGAATAATCTTTTATATTGACCATTATAAATGGTCAACTTACAGTTGTTGTTTATTTGTTATGTTATGTCTGACTCTTTGTGACCCCGTGGACTGTAGCCCACCAGATTTCTGAGGCTAGACTACTAGAGTGGGTTGCCATTTCATTCTCCATGGGATCTTCCCAACCTAGGAATCCAACCTGTGTCTCCTGCATTGGCAAGTGGATTCTTTACCACTGAGCCACCAGGGAAGCCCCAGCGTAGTAGCCCTCTGCTCTCTTAAAACTTGAGGCAGAAGGTGGAATGGGTATTGGTGAGCTGTTAGTCTCCACCACAATGTCTCCTTTGGCAGAATCAGGTGAATGAAAGACTGTTATTTCTAATAAAAGTGATATGTCTGGGAAGAAAAAAGTCAGTATAATCTTATTTTAGAATAGATGCTTATGATAAATAATTTCTCAATATTTTGTATGTTGTTGTTACCATATTTCATAATTTATTTATCTGTAGTCCCTGATTAATCTTGAAGCTTTTGAATACATGAATTGCATTTTATTTATGTATATTTATTTATCTGTCTCCTTATCATTTATCCCTACTTCCTATTTATTTACAGAGTCAGTACCTAGTGCAATTCTTGGTAAGTGGTAAACACCCAAGAAATACTCTTTGAATAAATGATTTGATTCATCTTCTGTTGGACAAGGTCAATATTATATCTTTAGCTCTCTACACTCTGATTTTTCCATCTAATTAATGACTTTGCTGGCCATTTTTTTATCCACAATATTCTCCTTATTGCACTCTTTACATCTTTGTTTCTCAAAGTATATATCAGAGGGTTAAGACTGGGTGTGACAATGGTATAAAAGAGAGTAAGGAATTTCCCCTCATTTTGTGAGGTGCTAGTTTGCGGCTTCATGTACATATAAATTACTGTTCCATAAAACAGAGATACTACTGTGAGATGGGAACCACATGTATGAAGGATCTTTCGCCACCTTGCTGCTGACTTGATTCTCATGACAGCTTGAGTGATGACTCCATATGAGATGAGAATTAGTGACAGAGGTACCAGAAGAAATACCACCCCAAGAGCAAAGACAACAAATTCGATTACTTTTGAATAGACACAAGCCATCTTGATCAATGCTGGCATCTCACAGAAAAAGTTATCCACCTCTCGGTGCCCACATCTTGGCAACTTCAAAGTCAAAGAGCAAAGAATTAAGGCACTGCCAAGACCACCTAACCAGGCAATCAACACCATCTTCTGGCAAAGCTCCGGGTGCATTATTACTGTGTAGTGAAGAGGTTGACAGACAGCAGCATAGCGGTCATAAGCCATTACAGCCAAGAGAAGGCATTCTGTGGCTCCCAAGTCAAGGGCAAAGAAGAATTGGAGCACACAGCCTCCATATGTAATAGACTTTTTTGGACCCCATAGATTTACCAGCATCTGGGGGATAATGCTAGTTGTGTAACAGAGGTCCACAAAAGACAAATTGGATAAAAAGAAATACATGGGCGTATGGAGCTGGGTGTCTAGGTAAGATACAAGAATGATAGTTGTGTTTCCTACCAGGGTTATAATATAGAAGATGAAGACAATCACAGAGATGATGTGTTCCAATTGGGGCCGATCAGAAAAGCCCAGAAGGATGAAGTCTGTTCTGGAACTTCCATTGCTGGTTCCCATTGCTCCTTTTGAAAAACTAGGAAGCTATACCATGATAAGAAAACATAGTGTCAGCCTTAGGTAGAACTAAAAACCTCTGAAGTTTGCCATGAATATCCAAAGGTCACTTATTTGCATGCTTTTTCCCATTTTGGAACACCTCTTAACATATCTGCTGTGTTCATTTTCCAAAATCTCTACATATTTTGTTATATCCATAGTGGTTTTATTCTTTTTTTTTCTTTTTTAATTTGCCATGCCATTTGGCTTCCAGTTCCTTGACTAGGGGTTGAACCTGGGACCCCAACAGTTAAAACGTGGATCCGAACCACTGGATTGCTAGGGAATTCCCCAGAATGCTTCTAAAAATAATTTTTGACCACTGAGTCACACAAATAGTTTTCTTATAAAGCTGTTGAACTTAAGGTAAAGGTTAAGTGACATTTTCCTGGGGTAAGCTCTATTTTTTGCTAAGAGAATCACTTTCTATATTAACTTTCAAACGTCTACATCTCAACCATTATAATTGTAATCATAATTATAATCACAACCAACATCCTCCTCCTTTTCCCCCCCTCTTCAACATTACACTGTTGTTCTTGTATTCATTTTGATGTTCTTTAATATCCTGCCCTTTTTTTGTGCATGTGTTTTTGATGCCAGATAAAAGTCCTTAGTACTATTAACCTTTATTCACGTGTACAGAGGCTGTATAATTCTTTGAACACCTTTTATGGATGTTATTACACCATGTAAGTAGCCTTATTGATTTGTTGCAGAGTTAAAAGTTGAATTAATTCCAAAAGGTTTTGGTCCCCACATACACATGGCAGCAATCTGTGTTAGTTCCTATTTGCCTGGCCATTCAGCAAAACTAACACGGCAGTTAACTGAAACAAAAAGCAGTTTATTAAACAATCAGTGAGTTGTTTCTCCCCATGGTATTTACTGACTGCATGAGTTTATCCTCTGGTTGCTTTGGAACTCTATAGGTAAAACTATCACCTAATTTCAACTCTAAAAGAATATAGAAAAGGGATAAAATTATATCAGTCTTACTATGATTAGATACAGTATCATATCTTTATTTTTATTTATGAATTTTTTAATGTATATAATCTTTGACCATGAACTTCAGACCTAAATGTATACTTTACATTTACAGTGTCTTTGGGGCCAAGGAATAATTACCTATTTGTTGTAGTTATAGTGAGATAAGGTAAAGATAAATTACCTACAGTATATCATTGTTATAAGCATTTTACTTAGAAATTACACATTATAATCATGTAGAAAGAACTGTTGTTACTAAGTAATATGAGATAGAGATGTAGTTTTTCTCAATATAAAATGGAAATTTAATTATGAGTGTCTGGTTTTTATGGAGTAGATGTCAGAATAAGTTAAGCATAGTGCTTAAGAGCACAGTTTCTTGATTCAGAGTGGTTGGGATCAAATTCCAGCTTCACCACTTGGAAGCATTGTGTCCTTGGGCGATTTATTTAACCTGTCTCTATACTAGGTTCTCTATGTGTTATGTGAAGTGAGATTGTGAAGGTTAATATTTGTGAAGACACTTGGAAGTGAATCCTTCTGTGGAAAGATTTCCAATGAAAGCCAGAAATCCTTTGTTCATGATTAATTTTAAAAATGAAAGCTATATTCACCTACCCCCAAATCCTTGTTACTCTATCCCTCATTTCCTTTGTCTTTCATGGTGATGATTCACCATGTGGTCTATAACTAAACTGGAAAACGTAAATACTTTTTTTGGCATGATTTTTTAGGTGCCCAAGCATATTTATATATACAAAATTACTTTCAAACACAGTGTACAGTTTGAACCAATAAGCTTCAGAAGGAGGAAAGGACTTGGTTTCCAAAATGACTTGATTATAGAATGCACTTGACTTTTTTTGACCACTTCAGGTTGGGATAGTGTTGGGAATTAAAAGGCCACAGTATTTTAGAGTTGAAATGAACCTTGGGCACCATGAATCCAGCCTCCTATCCTGCACAGGAAAGCCTTCCACAGGAAGATTCACTTCCACTCCTATTTTCATAAATTCAGTAACAGGAAAGTCATTTGCACGTGAAGCAGCCTCTTTCCTTTAATCAGTGTCTCTTACTTACTCATGTAGAACTCAAAGATGCTTCTAACATCCAGGCACCAGCTCTTTTTCTTTTTTCTGGAAATAAATACAGAATAAGTCAATTTCACATGGCTTTATAAAGGTAGTTTTATTATAAAATAAATCACATATATAGAAAGGAAAATAAAAGCTTGGTGAGCTAAGGTGAATATTTTTGTAACTGACACCCAGGTCAAGAAACAGAATGCTGCCAGCCACCCTGGGAACTTCTCTTTGTGCCTCATGCCAATCATAACCCTTCTCTGTCCTTGAAAGTATCCAGTATCTTGATGTTTATAGTAACCACCTCCTTGTATTTTACTAGTTTAATTACTTAAGTGTGCATCTGTAGACACTATTGTTTAATTGGGTTCATTAAGAATTTTTGTATGTCTTTTAAGTCTCTTTTAATATTAGAATCAACTGTTAAATATACACTTACATTTATGTTCCCAGACCAAGTGCATAGGTCACTGAACGATCTTTAATTACTATGTTCTTCTGGTTGCAGTCCATTGGATGCAACATGGTTTATCAAATGCCTCAGAATAGTGAGTTTAGAAGTAAACACAGTGCACCAGGTGTGCTACACTGTTGAAGAGAATAGTGATAGTCTATGATTTACACATGCCTTCTAAAATGTAGCCAGTTTTAGCAGGTGGAAAACATTAAAACATAGTCTTAATTTAAGCTTTGGATTATATAAGGCCCCTTGTTCAAAGTGCTGTCAAGACAAGAATTATACTTTATGTAATTTAATCTTGTGAACCCAAATATAAGACTTCATCTTATGCTTTTTAATATTTTGGTTTAAGCATTGAAGTCTCAAAATTTAAATATCATTTTAAATTTAAAAGTCAATATGATATAAAAAAGAGAACCTGAATTGAAGAAATAGATGTTAAAAAGAGGCATGCTATATTTTAATTAAAACTCACTTTCATTTTTCATAGTATGAACTTCAGTTTCTAATAATGTAGCATAACTTTACATTGTACTTTCTTCAGTGAAATCTAAGACAAATGAATCAGACATATTTAAACATAACTTGAGTGTACACAATGATATGGAGATAAAACTAGGTACATAAAATTTATAGTTGTCTAAAATTTTATAAAAAATAAAGAGATATTAAATGGATCTTTTATAACTGTAAAGTAAGAGGTAGATTGCTGTAACCATGCAAAGCCAAAGCAGAAAAATACAGTGTAAAAGTACCTGAGAGTCCTGAACTCTAGATTCAGACCATCAGTGATGGTATTAGAACACCCTTCAGCTACTTTCTCACTGTGTGAACTGAAGCAGCTAATTATTGTCTTTAAGCCTGAGTTTCCTCATCTGTAAAATAGTTATTCTAGAGCACCTGCTATTGGAGAAGGCAATGGCAACCCACTCCAAAATTCTTGCCTGGAGATTCCCAGGGACGGGGGAGCCTGGAGGGCTGCCGTCTATGGGGTCACACAGAGTCGGACACGACTGAAGTGACTTAGCAGCAGCAACAGCAGAGCACCTGCTTTATAGAATGGTTTGTGAGGATAATTAAATGATATATTTCACATAAACTGTTTAGTAAGATGCTCAGCATAGAGAGCATTTACTAAGTTAAAATATTCACTAATTGCTCTTGTTGAAATTTAATATAATCTTCATTCCTGAGAGGGAATTAGTGTATTAGGGTTTATTTTTATCTCACATATCTGTCACATATTTGCTTTCATGTTAGACTGAGAGCTAACATCTGTACTACCTAGGATCTGTTTTCTACTCCATGTCTTCTGTTGGAGATAGCAGCGAATACTTACCAGAAGGAAAAAATATTAGAGTGTAATTATACTTTTATGAGGGTAGAATTCACAGTTGTCATGCTCTTAAGTAGTCCAGATGTACTCCTGTGCACACTATGATGATCCTTCATTTCATTGATAATTCAGAAAAATTGTTTGGCGAGTCACTGAGCCTATGAAATATTGGAATAGCCACCAGTTTCTCATACTATTAATAAGATTACAATCACATTCGTGTTTAAATACAAGAGCTAAACTGAGGTTAAATAGAGGTCTCCATCTAATGTGGATGTTGGAGAAAAGCTAGATGCAGGACTGGTTGAAGAGCTGAAGAATTAGGTTTTGTTAAATGTATTTTTGATAGTATATTTGTAGTCTTTTAGTGTATACTTTTGTTAAATGCATTTGTAGATAGATTTTTGCCTGATTAAACAAAGAGAGTGCTATGTTGGTCTGCGTATACTACAAGAATCATAATGATGGAGCAGGGAAATATTTGTGTGCAATTTTAAAGGCTACTACGTGGATGTGATTTAGACCTTGGGGACTGGTGCCCCACAGAGGTGATTAACAAATCTTTGACTATGGTCAGAAGCTGATCTAAACAACAATTTTATGAAAATTTCCCTTAAGACTTTGGGGTCTATCTATTTTCTATTTAGATTTCTTCCATGGAAATTAATTTCAGAGGTAAATATATATATTGTGCTTATGTTTCTATGGAATATTATACATATAATGTAAACCATATTTATTAAAATAACACATTTAATTGAAATTTGGTTTATTCAAGAGGTAAGATATCAAGTTGGAGAAATACAGGCAATTATCTAGATATGTGTCCATAGGAAATAAAATATTTGATTAAAAAATCATGGAATAATTAAAAGTCTAGGTTTATGAGCCATAGAATCATTGTTTCATTTTCAATGAATTAAAAATAATACCATGAACACGTGTCAGCTTGCCCTTCTGTTCAAGAGCTGAAAGTTTACTAATAGCTTAGAGCTGGCTATGTGGCTTCACACTGTCCAGTCTGTCTTCCTGCCTGACTCCCAGGGGAATCATGGTCTTGAGTTTTGTGTTCATCAAATACTTACATTAGGATATAATTTATACATTAACGCACTCCCATACATATGTGTGGAATGTCTAAATAGCATATATTTTTTTGCATGTGCAAATTTGCAGAATTTGTCTATCTGTTCTTGGAGTTTTTTTTTATTAGGTCTTTAGGATTTTCTATATCAAAGATCATGTCATCTGCAGAGACAGTTTTACTTCTCACTTTCTGATTTTGATGCTTTTCATTTCTTTTCCTTTTCTAGGATTTCCCAGCTATATTGAATAGAAGTGGCAAGAGTGGTCATTATTGTCTTGTTCTTGATATTAGAGGAAAAACTTACAACCTTGTACTATTGAGTATGGTGTTTGCTGTGGGCTTGTCATATATGATTTAATCTCTTTTCTAGTAATTGGTCTGTTTAGATTTTTTACCAGTCAGATCAGTTCAGTTCAGTTGCTCAGTCGTATCTTTGTGACCCCATGGCCTGCAGCATGCCAGGCTTTCCTGTCTATCAGCAACTCCCAGAGCCTACTCAAACTCATGTCCATGGAGTCTGTGATACCATTTCCTTCTAATTCAGTCTTAATAGGTTTTAGTTTTAGGAATTAACCAGTTCTTTTAAGTAGTCCAATTTATTGGTGTAGTCTTTTTTGATCCTTTGTATTTTGTGTGGTAGCAGTTGTAATGTCTTTTTCATACTTTTATTTATTTTTGTCCTCTATGTTTTTTTGCTGATGGAGCCAGCAATGCATTTAGTAGGAACTGCATCCTTTTGTTGCCCTCCAAGAGTCCTAGCTGCTGCTTTTTCAGGCTCTTCCTTCCTCACAGTCACCACTCCCCACGAGTCTTGCAGCACATCTTGGCATACTGAAAACGGTGAGAAAGAAGTTGGTTTGCTTGTCAGTGTCTTTGTTGTACAGCTAGGGAAGCCGGTTGCTCACTCAGGTACTCTCACATTCTCCCAGTGGAGAAATCACAGGCTAAGGAAGTCTCCTTTGGCACTGAGCTATGACACCTTGGAGGAGAGGTGGTAGGTAGTAAAGTAAAACTGTTCTTAACCTCATCAGTGTGTCCATCTTGTATTTGTCTCTGCTCCAGGGATGTGCTGGTACTTCTCACTGGACTCCCAGAGTTTCACAAAAGCAGTGTTGTCTGTTGGTGATTGCACAGATCATCCTGAATATGCAGGAACCTTAGACTATGGCTTCCTTTTCTAATTCCTTAGTGGTGTCTTTGGAAGAGACAAAGCTTTAATTTTAAAAAGTTCAACACATGAATTTTTCTTTTATGATTAGTCTTTACCTACTCTAAGCTTATGAAGATATTTCTCTATATTTTATTGTAGAAGCTTTATAATTTTAGCTTTTATTTTTAGTCAGGGATTCACTTCAAGTTAAAGTTTTCTGTATGGTGTGAGGTAGAAGTTGAACTTCAGTATTTTCCATAGAATATCCAGTAATTTCAACACCATTCATTGAAAGATTCTCTTTTTCTTATTAAATTTTGACACCTTTGCAAAAAGTCAGTTGACCCTATACATCAATTTCTGAGCTCTCTATTCACCTATTTGTTTATGCTTAGGCCAATACTGCACTGTCCTGATTGGTGCAGTTTTATAGTAAATCTAGGAATCAGGTGATGTCATTCCTCCAGTTTTGTTCTTCTAAGAAGATTTGGGGATAGTGTAGGTTTTTGCATTTGCATGTCAGTTTTACAATCAGCTGGTGAATTTCTTAAACAAAATTGGTTGATTTATTGGTTTCCTATTGCTGCTGTTCCAAACTACCAAAAACTTAGTGGCTTTAAATAACATGATTTATTATCTTACATTTTTGGAGATTGGAAGTCCAAAATGGATATCTCTGAGAAAATCACAAGGTGTTGGTAGGGTTGCATTATTTTCTGGAGGTTCTAGGAAGAATTCATTTTCTTGCACTTTCCAGTTTCTAGGGGCTGCCATGGTCATTGCCGTATGGATTCCTCCCCTCTTCAAGCCAGGATTGGCCAGTCTAGACTTTCTCACATTGATCACTCACATTGACTCTTCTGCATTCTTTTTCCTTCATTGAAGGATGCTTCTGGTTGTATTGGGTCCATCCATATAATTCAGAACACTCTCCCTATTTTAAGATTTCTCGTTAGCAGCCTTAATTCCACCTGAAACTTTAATTCTTTCTTACTGCATCACATAATATATTCACAAGTTCAAAGGGATAGAATGAGGACCTCTCTGGGGGAGCCATTATTCTGCCTACTTAGTTGGAGATGTTTTGAATCTGGAGATCAGTTTGGGGAAAATTGACATTATAACAATATTATGTCTTCCAATCAATGAACATGGTCTATCTAGCTCCATATTTATTTAGGCCTTCTTTGAGTTCTCTTAGTGGTGTTTAGTAGTTTTCAAAGTAGAAGTCTTGTACATCATTCATTTAAATTTATTCTATTTAAAATGCTATTGTAACTGGTATTATTTTACACTTTCAATTTTCAATTGTTTATTGCTCATATAGAAATACTCTTCAGTTTTTAATTTTCATCTCGCCCCTAGCCAGCATTCAACCTCACTTATTAATTCTTGTTACAGTCTCTCCTACAGTTTTAAATTGAATTTGTGTTTATCTTGTTCCTGAATTCAGGAGGAAAATACTCATTATTTCATTATAAAACATAGTGTTATTTCAAGCGTTTTTTTGGTAACTTGTCTTTACTAAATTAATTAAGCACACTGCAACAGAGAATCTGGCTGATACTTCCATCCAATCTGCATCTTGACAACCATTAATCTATAGATGAAATACTGGCATCTTTACATCTTCACTTTCTAGAAAAGAACACTGCAGAAAATGGTCTCTACCTGCCTCTTCCTTTAGATTCTTACATGAATATGTGTAATTGTACTTACTTTCTAGCCCTTACAGCACAAAAAACCAGACAAAGGGCAGCTAAAGTGGGTTCTGAGTATCAATCAATAATATATTTCATACATGGGGCTTCCCTGGTGGCTCAGATGGTAAAGCGTCTGCCTGCAATGCGGGAGACCCGGGTTAGATTCCTGGGTCGGGAAGATCCCCTGGAGAAGGAAATGGCAATCCACTCCAGCACTCTTGCCTGGAAAATCCCACGGAGGGAGGAGCCTGATAGGATACAGTCCATGGGGTCGCAAAGAGTCGGACACAACTGAGCGACTTCACTTCACTAACAATCTGTGGGTTCTGGGTTATTTGACATTTTCATTGATCTTTTTCTTGGCTGCATTAATTGTGAAAAATTTAAGATATTACATCAATTGTCTACTATCTGAGCTGTTTCATATCAGAAAAACTTATGTTTCTTTCACATATAAAAGACAATTTGTTTGGATATAGAATTATTTGCTAGTGAATTTTTCCACTGCAAACTTTCAGTGGCCATTTCAAGGACCATACTTAACATGTCTTTTTTACTTCCAACATCTTTGCTTCCATCAAAGTTACTATATCTGCTTCTTTCTTTTCATCTTCAATTTTGTCACTACACTACAAAATGTTAACCCTAGCAAAAACTAGAGTACATGAAGTGATGGACTGACTCAAATTTCTGAACATCCTATTCTAGATTTTCTGATTTTGTAGAGCACTTGTTTTCAATCTTGGCTGAGCACTAGCCTTTTGGCAAATATAATTCATTGCTCTGGGAGGTGGCATACCATGTGGCTTATACAATCCTATAGATCATTCCATAATATATCATCTTTTATTTTTAAAATTATTTTATTTATTATAATTGGAGGCTAATTACTTTACAATATTGTGGTTGTTTTTGCCATACATTGACATGAATTAGCCATGGGTGTACATGTGTCCCCCCTCTCCCTAACCACACTCCCTCCTCCCTCCCCATTCCATCCCTCAGGGTTGTCCCAGTGTACTGGCTTTGAGTGCCCTGTTTCATGCATTGAACTTGGACTGGTCATCTATTTCACATATGGTAATATACATGTTTCAATGCTGTTTTCTCAAATTATCCCACCCTTGCCTTCTCCCACAGAGTCCGAAATCTGTTCTTATATCTGTGTCTCTTTTGCTGTCTCACATATAGGGTGGTTGTTACAATCTTTCTAAATTCCATTTATGTGCATTAATATACTGTATTGGTATGTTTCTTTTTGACTTACTTCACTCTGTATAATAGGCTGCAGTTTCATCCACCTCATTAGAACTGACTCAAATGTGTTCTTTTTAATTAGCTCAGTAATATTCCATTGTGTATATGTACCGTGGCTTTCTTATCCATTCGTCTGCCCATGGACATCTAGGTTGCTTCCATGTCCTAGCTATTGTAAACAGTGCTGTGATGAACATTGGGGTATACATGTTTCTTTCACTTCTGGTTTCCTCAGTGTGTCTGCCCAGCAGTGGGATTGCTGGGTCATACAGAAGTTCTATTTCCAGTTTTTTAAGGAATCTCCACAGTGTTCTCCATAGTGGCTGTACTAGTTTCCATTCTCACCAACAGTGTAAGAGGGTTCCCTTTTCTCCGCACCCTCTCCAGCATTTATGGTTTGTAGGCTTTTTGATAGCAGCCATCTGACTGGCATGAGATGGTACCTCATTGTGGTTTTGATTTGCATTTCTCTGATAATGAGTGATGTTGAGCATGTTTTCATGTTTGTTAGCCATCTGTATGTCTTCTTTGGAGGAATGTCTGTTTAGTTCTTTGGGCCGTTTTTGATTGGGTCATTTATTTTTCTGGTATTGAGCTGCATGAGCAGCTTGTATATTTTTGGGATTAATTCTTTGTCTGTTGTTTCATTTGCTATTATTTTCTTCCATTCTGAAGGCTGTCTTTTCATCTTGCTTATACTTTCCTTCATTGTGCAGAAGCTTTTAAGTTTATTTGTTTGGTCCCATTTATTTATTTTTGCTCTTATTTCCATTACTCTGGGAGGTGGATCAGAGAGAATCTTGCAGTGATGTATGTCAGAGAGTGTTCTGCCTATGTTTTCCTCTAGGAGTATTATAGTTTCTGGTCTTACATTTAAATGTTTAATCCATTTAGAGTTTATTTTTGTGTATGGTGTTAAAAGTGTTCTAGTTTCTCTTTTACAGGTGGTTAACCAGTTTTCCCAGCACCACGTGTTAAAGAGATTGTCTTTTCTCCATTGTATATTTTTGCCTCCTTTGTCAAAGATAAGGTTTCCATAGGTGTGTGGATTCATCTCTAGGCTTTCTATTTATTCCATTGATCTATATTTCTGTCTTTTTGCCAGTACCATACTGTCTTGATGACTGTAGCTTTGTGGTATAGTCTGAAATCAGGCAGGTTGATTCCTCCATCCATTCTTCTTTCTCAGGATTGCTTTGGCTATTCAAGGTTTTTTGCATTTACATATAAATTGTGAAATTATTTGTTTTAGTTCTGTGAGAAATACCATTGGTAGCTTGATAGGAATTACATTGAATCCAAAGGTTACTTTGGGTAGTATACTCATCTTCACTATATTGATTCTTCTGACCCATGAACATGGTATATTTCTCCATCTGTTTGTGTCATCTTTGATTTCTTTCATCAGTGTTTTATAGTTTTCTATATATAGGTCTTTTGTTTCTTTAGGTAAATTTATTCCTAAGTATTTTATTCTTTTCATTGCAATGGTGAATGGGATTGTTTCCTTAATTTCTCTTTCTATTTTCTCACTGTTAGTGTATAGGAATGCAAGGGATTGTGTGTGTTAATTTTATATCCTTCAAGTTTACTTTATTCATTGACTAGCTCTAGTAGTTTTCTGGTGGTGTCCTTAGAGTTTTCTGTGTAGAGGATCAGGTCATCTGCAAACAGTGATAGTTTTACTTCTTTTCCCATCTGGATTCCTTTTATTTCTTTTTCTTCCCTGATTGCTGTGGCTAAAACTTAAAACTATGTTGAATAGCAGTTGGAAGCGAGGGCACCCTTTTTTTGTTCCTGACTTTAAAGGAAATGCTGTCAATTTTTCAGCATTGAGGATATTGTTCGCTGTGGGTTTGTCATAGATGCCTTTTATTATGTTAAGCTATGTTCCTTCTATGCCTGCTTTCTGGAGAGGTTTTTTTTTTTTTTTTTCTAATCATAAATGGGTGTTGCTTTTGCTGCTTCTGCTGCTGCTGCTGCTAAGTTGCTTCAGTCGTATCCAGCTCTGTACGATCCCATAGATGGCAGCCCACTAGGCTTCCCCATCCCTGGGATTCTCCAGGCAAGAACACTGGAGTGGGTTGTCATTTCCTTCTCCAATGCATGAAAGTGAAAAGTTAAAGTGAATGCGTTCAGTCATGTCCGACTCTTAGCAGCGCCATGGACTGCAGCCTACCAGGCTCCTCTGTCCATTGGATTCTCCAGGCAAGAGCACTGGAGTGAGTTGCCATTGCCTTTTCCAGATGGGTGTTGAATTTTGTCAAAGACTTTTTCTGCATCTATTGAGATAATCATATGGTTTTTATCTTTCAGTTTGTTAATATGGTGTATCACATTGATCGATTTGTGAATATTGAAGAATCCTTGCATCCCTGGGATAAAGCCCGCTTGGTCACGATGTATGATCTTTTTAATATGTTGTTGGATTCTGTTTGCTAGAATTTTGTTGTGGATTTTTGCATCTGTGTTCATCAGTAATATTGGCCTGCAGTTTTCTTTTTTTTGTGGCATGTTTGTCTGCTTTTAGTATTAGGGTGATGATGGCCTCATAGAATGAGTTTGGGAGTTTACCTTCCTCTGCAACTTTCTGGAAGATTTTGAGTAGGATAGGTGTTAGCTCTTCTTTAAATTTTTGGTAGAATTCACCTGTGAAGCCATCTGGTCCTGGACTTTTGTTTGTTGGAAGGTTTTTGATAACAGTTTTGATTTCCATGCTTGTGATGGGTTCTGTTAAGATTTTCTATTTCTTCCCGGTTCAGTTTTCTAAGAATTTGCCCATTTCTTCCAAGTTGTCCATTTTATTGTCATATAGTTGCTGATAGTAGTCTCTTATGATCCTTTGTGTTTTTGTGTTGTCTGTTGTGATTTCTCCATTTTCATTTCTAAGTTTGTTGATTTGATTCTTCTCCCTTTTTTTCTTAATGAGTCTGGCTAATGGTTTGTCTATTTTATTTATCTTCTTGAAGAACCAGCTTTTGGTTTTGTTGATTTTCACTTTTTCCACTTATTTCTGGTCTGATTTTTGTGATTTCTTTCCTTCTACTAACTTTGGGGTTCTTCATTTCTTCTTTTTCTAGTTGCTTTATTAAAGTTAGGTTATTTATTTGATGTTTCTCTTGTTTCTTGAGGTAAGCTTGTATTGCTATGAACCTTCCTCTTAGCACTGCTTTTACTGAATCTGATAGGTTTCGGGTTGTAATGTTTTCATTTTCATTTGTTCCTATGCATATTTGATTTCCTTTTTGATTTCTTCTGAGATCTGTTGGTTATTCAGAAGCATGTTGTTTAGCCTCCATATGTTTGTATTTTTAATAGTTTTTTTTTTTTCCTGTAGTTGACATCTAATCTTACCGCATTGTGATCAGAAAAGATGCTTGACATGATTTCAATTTTTTTTAAATTTCCCAAGGCTAGATTTATGGCCCAGGATGTGATCTATCTTGGAGAATGTTCTGTGTGCACTTGAGAAAAAGGTGAAATTTATTGCTTTGAGGTGAAATGTCCTATAGATATCCATTAGGTCTAACTGGTCCGTTTTATCATTTAAAGTTTGTGTTTCCTTGCTAATTTTCTGTTTGGTTGATCTATCCATAGGTGTGAGTTGGGGTAGTAAAGTCTCCCGCTAGTATTGTGTTACTGTTATTTTCCCCTTTCATACTTGTTACATTTGCTTTACATGTGGGGTGCTCCTATGTTGGGTTCTTGTAAAAAGCCATTTTAAAGCCCCTTGACATCTGTATTCCTGAGTGTATATTAATGGGTTAAGACTTGGGGTGATAATGGTCTAAAAGAGGGTAAGAAATTTATCAGCTTTGTGCATGGAACCTTTCTTTGGTTGCAAGTACATGTAGATGACACTGCCATAAAAGAGGCTGACCACAGTGAGACGAGCACCACAGGTGTTGAGCATCACAGGTGTTAATCACCTTCTTCCACCCTCTGCCTGACTTGATCTTAGTCACAGCATGAGTGATGATTCCATCTGAGACAAGAATGAAAAATAGTGGCAAAACAAGGTAAATTACTCCAAGTGTGTAAATGGTAACATCCATTACTTTGGTGTATGCACAGGCTATCTTAAGAAAGACAGGCATCTCACAAAAGAAGTTATTGTGTGTGACCACAAAGCAGCAGTGAAAAGGCAAAAGTGCTCATAGTCAGGGGACCACACATGCCAGTCAACCATGATGCTGCTGCCATCTTCTTACAGAACTGAGGGTGCATGATACCTGGTAGTGCAGGGGTTGGCAGACTGCTGCATAACGATCATAGGCCATGACAACCAATAAAAGATTTTCTGTTGCACCAAAGTCAAAGGCAAAGAAGAACTCTAGGATACAACCTGCATAAGTAATTAATTTGTTTGGCCCCCACAGATTTATCAACGTCTGGGGGAACAATACTAGCTGTGTAACAGATATCTAAAAATGTGAGGTTACTGAGGAAGAAGTACATGGGTGTACGAAATTGGCTGTCCAGAAAAGTTAGCAGGATAATTGCTGTGTTGTTTAGCAGAGTCATGATATGGAAGAGCAAAATGGTCACAGAGATAATGGGGTCCAGTTGGGGTTGATCGGAAAATCCCAGCAGAATGAAGTTACCACCTGAGCTGGCATTGGATATGTCCACTATTTTCACTTTTTGACATCTGTAGAAAGGGGTAATGAAGAAACCAGAAAGTGAGTGAGTGAGTGAAGTTGCTTAGTCGTGTATGACTCTTTGCGATCCCATAGACTGTAGCCTACCAGGCTCCTCTGTCCATGGAATTTTCCAGGCAAGAATACTGGAGCGGGTTGCCATTTCCTTCTTCAGGGGATCTTCTCGACCCAGGGATCGAACTGCATTGCAGGCAGACGCTTTACTGTCTGACCACCAGGGAAGCCCCGAAGGGGGAACAACAGATTATACAATTTTATTGTTCCTATAGATGACTCAATATTGTGGGAATAGTGTTTACCAACAAAAAGCTCACAAATTACAGAAAATGTCTTACTTGACCACTTTCTGTTCAGTTAACAAGCTGAGTAATGAACTGTGTTCCATCATTTGATTAGAGAAAATGATCTATCACCCTATCGCCAGGATTAGAAATGCCCACCTGTTTGTTTTGGGACTGTTCATTTTGTTTCAATCATCTGCAAACCAATAGTTTGAATAATTATTACTTGATAACATTTCAGTGCCTGGCATAGCAGTTCCTTATCTATTACCTTTTTTTAAATAGAAAATGTCTTGATCTACTAAGCTGTCATTTTTCCAAATAAATCTTGAAATCAATTTATTATAAGCCAGACAAAATATAGGAAGTTGTCTGAAATATCTGTATTTAAGTTTTTTAAAAAGTTCATATTTAAAATTTTCTTTTTGAAGAATACAGCATGTCTCAGTTTTTTAAAGTTCTCCTACTTTGGTAAAGATGAATAGAACTTTTTCATAAAAATATTTTACATATCTTAATTTTATCTTTATTGATGTATTTTATTTAATTGCTAACTTGATAGGAGAGCTGTAGATTTTAAATATTTATTTTGTATATTCTCTCTTTGCTGATACTATAGGGGCTTATAATCATTTTCATATGAATTTGTTTTATTTATTTATTTATTTTCAAGTTTTCTTAAATGACATTAATTGGAGACACAAGACTCTAAAGCCTCACTCTGTGGGACAGCATTTGGTCCCCATTGCGGGTAGGAGAAATGCATGATTGAGGTTGAAATAGGGAGCCCCAGTCTCCCTGTCTTCCATTTTGGAGCTTATGCGAATTTTGGCTGCTGAATGAGACTTATAATTATGTTAGTGATACCAAACTATAGGTTCCTTTCTTCCTCTGATGTAGAATCTTCCTATGAGGCAAACTCTTCTAAAAACTCTTTGGGATCAAAATTCGATTCTGTAACTGCACTTAATATATACAAATAGGAAGTTTCTTGTTGCAGTTACCTAGCTGCAAAAAAAAAAAAAAAAAAATCACGCCTGGAGGAATCTTCTCCCTCTCCAGCCTACTCACTGCATCAGCCCTTGGGTTACAACCCTCGGAAAGACCGAACACCTGCCCTTGATCTCCACGGCCTGATTTCTTTGAAGGCCCAGTACAGGGGTGATTACAGTTTGCAGCACTGTACACAGCCATTATGGTAATCTGGGATTTCTATCAACCGTTCTTCCTAAGAACAATTGAAAACATCTTCACAGTAAAAATAGCATCAGGTTTGCCTTCTTACCAACCCCTAGAAGAGGAAGTGGAGCAAACCCCTTCACTTTGCATTGAAAGGAAACCTGAGGCCTGGAGAGCCTTCTTCATGGTTCCATCCCCCTTCAGGGCAAAGAGCTATGGAGGGTCCCAACCTTCTATTTCCAAAGTGCTGGAGGACAAAGATTTGACTGTTTTTCTAACTTGTATAGTTTCCTTCTTTCCCATAGGAATGTTTCTGGATTAGGGAATTCCTTCCAGTCTCCTCTAATCCCATACCCTCCAGTGTGGAGAAAATAGCATCTCAGTCCTACAAGACCTCTCACTGCCCTAATATGCCTTTCTGGCTTGAAACTCTAATGGATGGAGGACACCACATAGGCTGTTGCGATGTACTTCTTGCCATTTCCATAGGTTGACTTGTTCCAAGTATAGGTCTGGATGGCCAAGGGATGTCCACCCAGGCTCAATTGGCACACTTTGCCTGGCCTGGCAATGAAGCACAGAGAGTAGAGCACCATCTCAAACTCAGGGCTGCTGCCAATGAAAGCTGAGCCCACTTCCTTGTAGTACCCATCCCAGTTGAACTGCATGGCCAGCACGTCGGGGTAAGAATCCCAAGGCCCATCATAGATGTGACTGTAATAGTCCACCAGGCCCTCCTTCTCTTGCATGTAGAAACGGATCCAGTTATGGAAGCCAGTGACCTTGCCTTTTCTGACTTCACCTGAGAAGACGTGCTCAAAGCCACTTGAGTCCCTCTCTTCTTTGCTTCTGGAATACAGCCCAAACCATGTTTTTTAGGTCACTGACGAACTCCTGTTCCGAGCTGTAGTGGTTCTGCTGGTGGAGGAAGCCATAGAGTTCCTTCATGACATCTGTCTTCATGATCTCTCTGAGGAAGGTGTCCTGCTCAGCCAGCTCCTGGGCTGTGAAGTGCTCCCCGCGGCCTGTGGCCTGCAGGTAGTTGTTGAGGAGGTTGATGAAGGCGGTGTAGGTCAGCTTAGAGAAGAGCTTCTTATTGACATATGTGAAGAGCGGCTCTGGGCAGTGGTCTACTTGGTCTCTGGTCTCTGAGGGCAAGATGCAGTTTTGGCTGTTGAGAACGATGTCTTCCTTCCGGACTTTGTTGGTGTCTGCCCTGTAGATCTTCTCAGAGACACTCTGCAGTACTTCCTTGTTTATGGCATCCCTGCTGTGGGAGCAGCCCTCATGGCCACACAGGCTCTCAAAATCCTCGCAGCAGTTTCCAAACTCTGGGCAGTGGGCATTACAGTGGCATGGGTGGTGCTTGTCGAAGGCCTCCAGGCAGCGGCCCTGGCAGGAGTTGGGTGCCAAGTACAAGCTGCTAGCCGGGGCGCCCTCCGTCTCCTCTTCCAGCTCCAGGAATAGCTCTGGTTCTATGGGATTCTCTTCAGCTATAATAACTCCCAGGGTCAAGGGTGAACTTTTCCCAGGCCTCAGGGAATAAGAACTGTTTCCTGAGTTACCAACTTCCCTTCTTTCTTCACAGTTGCACTTGGCAATCAATTTGTTAAATTTAAAAGGAGTGAATTGTTATTTTAAAATAATGATTGTTTTGTTTCTTCTTGTTTTGGAGGGTGTACGCATACATCTCTCAGCTGTTAACAGACAAGAAAGTCTTGTGGATATTTGTTCTTAAACACTTTAGTTCAGATTCTCATTTTTATAGATGTAGAAAGCAAGGTATAATAAATTAAGAAAAGAATTAATAGTGTGTAACAAGGAAATGGTCTGTGCAAGGAAGCAAGTTATAATAAATTAAGAAAAGAATTAATAGTGTGTAATGAGAGAAGTGGGCTGTACAAGGGTTCTGACCTTATAAAAGCCAATTTGGTCACCTTCAGCTTTCAGGTTATTTTGGTAGATAATCAGTCCCTGAAAAACTTGAGATGACTACAGGGTTAGCATTTTCCCTACAACCATTGTCCAGGTTGTAATGAAAGTGACACCAAATCGTACCACTCATATGGAGGTTTATTAAGCAGACATTAGCAGGTAGGCATATATTCTACCTGCTAGAATAAGACAACTGTGCCATACATTCTATAGGCTCATGAAGTCCCAGTTCACTGCCATTTCAGATGCTCCACTACTACCTTGCATAAAAGGTTTATTGAAGACGTGACAGCAGAGGCAGAATTTTGGTTACTTTCAGGTCAAAAAAAAAAAAAAAAAAAGGCAAGATGTAAGTCCATTTAGGAAACAAATCTTGAGCATTGTCACTAAAATTCTGGTCCCATACCTTTTTGATTCTTATGCCTCTCACGCCAGAATGAGGAGTGTTTCTATATATGTTAGGCCACGTATGTTTGATAACTACTTTTCACTGATAATCCACTTGAACATTAACTGTTATGCAAATTAGCAAGACATCAGGTGTTGATCAAGAAATGCTCAGTGGGAAGTTTTGTGATAGTTGCCTTGGAAAGCAGCCTTTCTGATTAAAAAAGCCACCTAATGTGGTAAATGCGGTGGTGGTGGGGGCACAATAAGACAATTTTTGAATGGAATGAATTCTTGGTTTCCATCATATGCTTTTTCAGGGTTGCCTTTCAGTGTCTATAACTGTTCCTTTCTTTTGGCTTTTGCTGACTCCTTTTGGTTTCCCTGTTCTAAGTTGTGGCTGAGTGTCATGTTTTATTCTTCAGACAAGGGGGCCTTAATTGTCTGTATCTTCTCCTGACCCTCACTCTAATCCTGTTAAACTAAATGATGCTCTGCTATCATCTCTATGTCAGCAGTATGTTTACATAAACCACACCCATGGTATTTCTGTATTCATGGGGTCATTTCAAGGCAGATGGTGGAATGGGAAAAATAAATACCTATGTTTATACCACTCTCTTGAAAGTCGTCTTCCTTTTTTTTCTCAAGAAGACCTGCAAATCATGTTAATGCTATTTTTAAAATATATCCTGAATACATTTCTCACTGTCTCCATTTAGGTCATGTCACACTGGTCTCCCTACAGGATAGATGCTAGACATACTACAGAGCAGTCAATCAGATTATTTGAACATGCAAATCAGGTGCTGTCAAAATTTTCCAGTGGTTTCCCATCACTCCCCACTTTTATAAAACATTTTTGTCATATTTACTTTGCCTCTCTCTGAACCATTTGGAAATGTGTTGAAGATATCATGATACTTATCTGTAAATACTCCAGAATGCTTTCCTGACAATAGTGGCATTCTTTTCCATAGTCACAATACCATTATCATACTCAAGAAAATTACTGATTCAATAATACATCTAACATCCAGCCCACATTCAAATTTCCCCATTATCCTCCAACGTCTTATAGCTGTTTTTTCCGGCACCAAAATCAGAATTCAGTTAAGGTACACACATTGCAGTAGTTGTGTTTCTTTAGTCTAATTTAGAACTACGTGGAAATGGCAACCCACTCCAGTATTCATTCCTGGGAAATCCCATGGACAGAGGAGCCCGGTAGGCTACAGTCCATGGGGTCACAGAATCGGACACGACTTAGTGACTGAACAACAACAACAATACTGTCTAATGCAACGCTGTCTAATAGAGTAGACTCTAGTCACATGTAGTGAAAGTGAAAAAGCACTGGAGAAGGAAATGGCAACCCACTCTAGTGTTCTTGCCTGGAGAATCCCAGGGACGGGGGAGCCTGGTGGGCTGCCATCTATGGGGTCGCACAGAGTTGGACATGACTGAAGTGACTTAGCAGCAGCAGTCACATGTAACTACTGAGCTGAATGCTGTTACTGTGATTGAGATGTGCTGTGAGTTAAAATGCACACGAGTTTTTATTTTGTACAGAAAAAGTAAGATATCTCAGTTTTTATATTGATCACATGTTGAAATAATATTTTAGATATATCAATTAATTAAACATGATTAAAATCTCAGCTATTCATTTTAACCTTTTTAAAAATGACCAGTGCCTTACACTCCCTAACAGGATAGGCTCCAACTTTCCAGGTATCCATGGTCTTCAGGTGCCAGGCAGCTGGCCTTCCTCAAACAGTTGGCATCTAAACCCAGACTGCCTGGCAACCAAGTAGTCTTGATGTCTCACTAAGAAGTAGAATTCAAGTTTACCTTTTGAGAAGGTAGAGCAGTTGTGTCAGGAGTACAGCAGCTTGACCCTGGCACTGATTCACCTCTCCCTGAGATTATGAGAGAGTGGAAGTACTTTGCCTCTTGTTCCTGACTCTTGGTTTCCTGTGTTTCCCCAATAAATCTTGTTCTTTGGTTCTTACTGTGTGATGTTGCAGTATTTATCCTAATGCTTGTTGCACCACATTCTTGCAACAAATTTGTGAATTAGAGATGCTGGGGATATCGAGAGGATGTGGGTAGAGTTTGCCATCTTCTCGGGAAAGAGTGTGATTAATTATAAAAGTGTGTGTGTGTGTGTGTCTGTCTGTCTGGAGAGCTAGTTGTAGGTTGGAGGATTGGTTGATGAAGGAAAAATTGCCCAACCCTATGAAGATCGGGATCCCAAATGAAGAAGAGAGCAAAGTGATGCGGGCCTCAAGAATCTCATGCCCAAGCAAATTCGGCCAGAGTTAATGGGCTGCAGGTCCTCTGATGAAGATGGGTGAATTTCAAACTGGAAAATCTGGAAACAAAAATCTGACACTAAGGGAGACTGATGGCCGGGCTCAGTGGTACAGAATTGTTATGAAAAAGCAAAGGGGAGAGTCAGTTTTCTTATAAGAACCGCTGTGCCCTTCTTAGCTCTTATTAGAATGTCAGTGCTTATATCTTGAAGGACCATTTTTCATAGCACCACCTTGTGGCAGTAAGCCGAAATGGCAGTAGTGAACTTAGATCCAGCCCTTTCCTGGTCGGGTATGCAAACTGATATAAACTCATTTTTGGAATTTCAGGTTTGGAGATCATTCAAAGGAAAGGCAGCGCAAAATGGAGACAACGTTCTGTTAATATTGCAATTGGGGGCTGATGAATAAATTGCAAAATAATGACGATAAATAAGAGCAATGGGCCATATTTAAGTTCATGAAATATTTCTTACCAGCAGGACAGCAAGGATGGAAACTTTTCTTTGATATTTTGGTTGGCGCACAAGAATTTAAAACCCGTCATTTTCATGTGGCTACTGTGAATGTGCACTTAAAATATGAGATAAACATACGTTAAAGTTATGTTATTCTTTGATGTTACTTCCTTTGATGATACTACTGTATCTTAAAAAAATTATAAATTCTCTTGAAACCTCAACTCCAAAGAAAAAAATCTATATTTTTGCAGACTAGTGGTAATAATTAGTGTCTTCTTCAAGAAGTGTCTGCTGTTTCTGACAAATGTCAAATAGCTAATATTCTTTCTCACAAAGGAATTGTTTTTCCTAACAAAGGTTTGCCTTTGTTTAACAGAACTGAAAGCACAGGTGAGAAATAGCCTAATGTCAGTTTTCCCCAAATATTTGATACTTCAGGCAGATGGTCGATTCGTTTGCACTTGAAATGACATAGCAGTGGCACTATAGATGTGAAGACTCTTTCATTTACAGAGATGATTTTCAGTCTCTGCAATGATCAACTTGTAGAGATGTTTAATTTATTCTCCAGCATAGAGACCACCAGACTTTGCATATATTTACCAGGAAAATAATGTAGAAATGAGATTAAACATATGATTACTAAATTTTTGTTTTGTCAAGTAAGAGCATCAAAACCTTCCCCCCAAATTACCATCTACTACTGTGAGTTGGTGATGGACAGGGAAGCTTGATGAGCAGCAGTCCATGGGGTCACAAAGGGTTGGACATGACTGAGTGACTGAACTGAAGTGATCACTATAATTCAAGAAAAGAAAGAACATTATAAAGCGAAAGTGCAAGCAGATAGTGCTAAATAAGGAATAGCCTTTTTTATTGACTTCAGTATAAATGGTCAACTTGTAGTTGTTGTTTATTCACTAAGTTGTGTCTGACTGTTTGTGACCCCATGGACTGTAGCCCACCAGACTTTCTGTCCATGGGATTTCCGAGGCAAGAATACTGGAGTGGGTTGCCATTTCCTTCTCCATGGGATCTTCCCAACCCAGGGATCCAACTTGTGTCTCCTGGATTGGCAGGTGGATTCTTTACCACAGAGCCACCAGGGACACCCCAGCGTAGTAGCCCTCTGGTCTTTTAAAACTTGAGGCAGAAGGTGGAATGGGTGTTGGTGAGCTCTTAGTCTTCACCACAAAGTCTCCTCTGGCAAAATCAGGTGAATGAAAGAGTGTTATTTCTAACATAAGTGATATGTCTGGGAAGAAAAAAAAATCAGTACAATCTTATTTATCATAGGTGCTTATGAATAATACTTCCTCAATCTTTTGTACATTGCTATACTTACCACATTGCATAATTATTTATTTATCTATAGTCCCTGATTAGTCTTGAAGCTTTTAAATGTATAAATTATATTTTATTTATATATATTTATTTATCTGTCTCCTTATCATTTATCCCTACTTCCTATTTATTTACAGAGTCAGTACCTAGTACAATTCTTGGTACATGGTAAACACCCAAGAATTGCTCTTTGAATAAAAGTATTGATTAATCTTCTGTTGGGAAAGCTCAATATTATTTCTTTAACTCTCTACACTCTGATTTTTTCCATTTAATTCATGACTTTGCTGACCATTTTTTAAATGCATAATATTCTCTTTATTGCAGTTTTTACATCTTTGTTTCTTAAAGTGTATATTAGAGGGTTAAGGCTGGGTGTGACAATGGTGTAAAAGAGAGTAAGGAACTTCCCCTCATCTTGCGAGGCACTAGTATGTGGCTTCATGTACATATAAATGATTGTTCCATAAAACAGAGATACTACTGTGAGGTGGGAACCACATGTATGAAGGATCTTTTGCCACCTTGCTGCTGACTTGATTCTCATGACAGCTTGAGTGATGACTCCATATGAGATGAGAATTAGTGACAGAGGTACCAGAAGAAATACCACCCCAAGAGCAAAGACAACAATTTCAATTACTTTTGAATAGACACAAGCCATCTTGATCAATGCTGGCATCTCACAGATAAAGTTATCCACCTCCCGGTGCCCACATCTTGGCAACTTCAAAGTCAAAGAGCAAAGAATTAAGGCACTGCCAAGACCACCTAACCAGGCAATCAACACCATCTTCTGGCAAAGCTCCGGGTGCATTATTACTGTGTAGTGAAGAGGTTGACAGACTGCAGCATAGCGGTCATAAGCCATTACAGCCAAGAGAAGGCATTCTGTGGCTCCCAAGTCAAGGGCAAAGAAGAATTGGAGCACACAGCCTCCATATGTAATAGACTTTTTTGGACCCCATAGATTTACCAGCATCTGGGGGATAATGCTAGTTGTGTAACAGAGGTCCACAAAAGACAAATTGGATAAAAAGAAATACATGGGCGTATGGAGCTGGGTGTCTAGGTAAGATACAAGAATGATAGTTGTGTTTCCTACCAGGGTTATAATATAGAAGATGAAGACAATCACAGAGATGATGTGTTCCAATTGGGGCCGATCAGAAAAGCCCAGAAGGATGAAGTCTGTTCTGGAACTTCCATTGCTGGTTCCCATTGCTCCTTTTGAAAAACTAGGAAGCTATACCATGGTAAGAAAACATAGTGTCAGCCTTAGGTAGAACTAAAAACCTCTGAAGTTTGTCATGAATATCCAAAGGTCACTTATTTGCATGCTTTTTCCCATTTTGGAACACCTCTTATCATACTTGCTGTGTTCGTTTCCCCAAATCTCTACTTAATCATATCAAGTATAGTTTTATTTTATTTTTAATTTTTGCCATGCCACGTGGCTCCCAGGATCTTAGTTCCTTAACCAAGGATAGAGCCTGGGACCCCAACAGTTAAAATGTGGATCCTAACCACTGGGCCGCCAGAGAATTCCCCAGAATGCTTCTAAAAATAAATTTTGACCACTGAATCACACAAATATTTTTCTTACAAAGCTGTTGAGCTTAAGGTAAAAGTTAAATGACATTCTCCTGGGGTAAGCTCTACCATTTGCTAACAATCGCTTTCCATATTCACTTCCAAATGTCTATATCTCAACCTTTATAATCATAATAATAATCATCACAACCAGCATCCTCCTCCACTTTTTCCTGCTTTTCAACATTACACTGTTGTTATTGTATCAATTTTGATGTTCCTTACTATCCTGCCCTTTTTTTGTGCAATGTGCTTTTGGTGCCAGGAAAAATATCCTTTTTATTAACCTTTATTTACGTGTAGAGATGCTATAGATTTCTTTGAACACCTTTATGAATCTTATTATACCATCTCAGCAGTCTTATTGATTTGTTGCAGAGTTAAAAGTTGGACTAATTCCAGAAGGCTTTGGTCCCCACATACACATGGTAGCAATCTGCATTAGCTCCTATTTACCTGTCCCTTCAGCAAAATTAACAAGGCAGTTAATTGAAACAAGAAGTTTATTAAACAATGAAGGAGTTGTTTTTCCCCATGGAATTTACTGATTACATGAGTTTATCCTCTTGGTTGCTTTGGAACTCTATAGGTAAAACTATCACCTAATTTCAACTCTAAAAGAATACAGATAAGGGATACAATAATATCAGTCTTACTTTGTCTGGATGCGGTAGCATATTATTAAACAGATGGAATGCCTAATTACTGAGTTAATTTATGAATTTTTTAGTGTATATAATCTGTAACCGTGAACTTCAGACCTAAGTGTATACTTTGCATTTATAGTGTCTTTGGGTCAAGTAATAATAACCTATTTGTTACAGTTATAGTAAGATAAGGTAAAGATAAATTACCTACAGTATATCATTTTTATAAGCATTTTAATTAGAACATTATATATTATAATCATGATGAAAGAACTGTTATTATTAAGTAGTATGAAATAGAGGTATAGTTTTTCTCAATATAAAATGGAGATTTAATTTGAGTGTCCAGTTTCTATGCAGTAGATGTCAGACTAAGTTAAGCAGATTGCTTAAGAACACAAGTTCTTGACTCGGAGTGCTTGGGATCAAATTCCAGCTTCACCACTCGGAAGCAATGTATTCTTGGGCAATTTATTTAACCAGTCTGCCTACTAGGTTCTCTATGTGTTATGTGAAGGAATATTGTGAAGGTTAATATTTGTGAAGACACTTGGAAGTGCATCCTTCTGTGGAAGGCTTTCCAATGAAAGGCAGAAAGCCTTCGTTCACGTTTAATTCTAAAAATGAAAAGCTATATTCACCTACCCCCAAATCACTGTTATTCTATTTATCCCTCATTTCCTTTGTTTTTCGTGGTGGTGATTCACCATGTGGTCTACAACTAAACTGGAATGCTTAAATATTTTTTTGACATGATTTTTTAGGTGCACAATCATACTTATGTACACAAAATTACTTTCAAATACAGTGTAAAGACTTGGTTTTCGAAATGACTTGATTACAGAATGCACTTGACTCTTTTTGACCACTTCAGGTTGGGATAGTGTTGGGAATTAAAAGGCCAGAGAATTTTAGAGTTGGAATGAACCTCAGGCACCATGAATTCAGCCTTCTATCCTGCACAGGAAAGCCTTCCACAAGAAGATTCACTTCCACTCCTATTTTCATAAATTCAGTAACAGGAAAGTCATTTGCACACGAAGCAGCCTCTTTCCTTTAATCAGTGTCTCTTACTTACTTACGTAGAACTCAAAGATGCCTCTGTAACATCCAGGCACCGGCTCTTTTTCTTTTTTTCTGGAAATAAATACAGAATAAGCCAATTTCACATGGCTTTATAAAGGTAGTTTTATTATTAAATAAGACATATATACAGAAAGGAAAATAAAAGCTTGGTGAGCTAAGGTGAATATTTTTGTAACTGACACCCAGGTCAAGAAACAGAATGCTGCCAGCCACCCTGGGAGCTTCTCTTTGTGCCTCATTCCAGTCATAACCCTTCTCTGTCCTTGAAAGTATCCACTATCCTAATGTTTATAGTAACCACCTCTTTGTATTTTACTAGTGTAATTACTCAAATGTGCATCTGTAGACACTGTTGTTTAATTGGGTTCATTAAGAATTTTTATATGTCTTTTGAGTGAGTGAAGTCTGCTCAGTCGTGTCCGACTCTTTGCGACTCCATGGACTGTAGCCCACCAGGCTCCTGCGTCCATGGGATTCTCCAGGCAAGAATACTGGAGTGGGTTGTCGTTTCCTTCTCCAGGGGATCTTCCCAACCCAGGGATCCAACCCACGTCTCCTGCATTGCAGGCAGTCGCTTTAACCTCTGAGCCTCCAGGGAAGCTTAGTCTCTTTTAATATTAGAATCTATTGTTAAATATACACTTATATTTATGTTCCCAGACCAAGTGCATAGGTCACTGAATGATCTTTAATTACTATGTTCTTCTGGTTGCAGTCCATTGGATGCACCATGGTTTATCAAATGCCTCAGAATAGTGAGTTTAAAAGTAAACACAGTGCACCAGGTGTGCTACACTGTTGAAGAGAATAGTGACAGTCTATGATTTACACGTGCTTTCTAAAATGTAGCCAGTTTTAGCAGGTGGAAAACATTACAGTCTTAATTTAAGCTTTGGATTATATAAGGCCCCTTGTTAGAAGTGCTGTCAAGACAGGAGTTATACTTTATGTAATTTAATCTTGTGAACCCAAGTATAAGACTTTATGCTTTTTAATATTTTGGTTTAAGCCTTGAAGTTTCAAAATTTAGGTATCATTTTAAATTTAAAAGTTCGAGATGTAGAACATGAGTTGAAGAAATAGATGTTAAAAAGAGGCATGCTATATTTTAATTAAAACTCACTTTCATTATTCATAGTATGAACTTCAGTTTCTAATAATGTAGCATAACTTTACATTTTACTTTCTTCAGTGAAATCTAAGACAAATGAACCAGACATATTTAAACATAACTTGAGTGTACACAATGATATGGAGATAAAGCTAGATACATAAAATTTCATAGTTGTCTAAAATTTTATATAAAAAAGCTATTAAATGGGTCTTTTATAACTGTAAAGTAAGATGATACATTGCTGTAACTATACAAAGCCAAAGCAGACAAATACAAGATAAAAGTAGTTAAGACCCCCAACTCAGTCAGACCATCAGTGATGGTATTAGAACACCCTTCAGCTACTTTCTCACTGTGTGGACTGAAGCAAACTAATTATCTTCTTTAAGCCAGAGTTTCCTCATCTGTAAAATATTCTAGAGCACCTACTTCATAGAATGGTTTGTGAGGATAATTAAATGTTATATTACATATAAACTGTTTAGTAAGATGCTCAGCATAGAGAGCATTTACTAAGTTAAAATATTCACTAACTGCTTGTGTTGAAATTGAATATAATCTTCATTCCTGAGAGGGAATTAGTGTATTAGGGTTTATTTTTATCTCACATATCTGTCACATATTTGCTTTCATGTTAGACTGAGATCTAACATCTTGCTGCCTAGGATCTGTTTTCTACTCCATGTTTCTGTTGGAGATAGCAGTGAATACTTACCAGAAGAAAAACATATTAGAACGTAATTATACTTTCATGAGGGTAGAATTCACAGTTGTCATGCCCTTAAGTAGTCCAGATGTACTCCTGTGCACACTATGATGATCCTTCATTTTATTGATAATCCAGAAAAATTGTTTGGCAAGTCACTGAGTCTATGAAATATTGCAATAGCTGCCAGTTTCTTATACTATTAATAACATGACAATCACATTCGTGTTTAAATACAACAGCTGAACTGAGATTAAATAGAGGTCTCCATCTAATGTGGATGTTGGAGAAAAACTAGATGCAGGACTGGTTGAAGAGCTGAAGAATTAGGTTTTGTTAAATGTATTTTTGATAGTATATTTGTAGTCTTTTAGTGTATACTTTTGTTAAACGCATTTGTAGATAGATTTTTGCCTAATTAAACGAAGAGAGTGCTATGTTGGTCTGCGTATACTACAAGAATTGTAATGATGGAGCAGGGAAATATTTGTGTGCAATTTTAAAGGCTACTACGTGGATGTGATTTAGACCTTGGGGACTGGTGCCCCACAGAGGTGATTAACAAATCTTTGACTATGGTCAGAATCTTATGTAAACAACAATTTTATGAAAAGTTCCCTTAAGACTTTGGGGTCTATCCATTTTCTATTTAGATTTCTTCCATGGAAATTAATTTCAGAGGTAAATATATATATTGTGCTTATGATTCTATGGAATATTATACATATAATGTAAACCATATTTATTAAAATAACACATTTAATTGAAATTTGGTTTATTCAAGAGGTAAGATATCAAGTTGGAGAAATACAGGCAATTATCTAGATATTGCGTTCATAGGAAATAAAATATTTGATTAAAAAACCATGGAATAATTAAAATTCTAGGTTCATGAGCCATAGAATCATTGTTTCATTTTCAATGAATTAAAGAAAATACCATGAACACATGTCAGCCTGCCCTTCTGTTCAAGAGCTGAAAATTTACTAATAGCTTAGAGCTGGCTATGTGGCTTCACACTGTCCAGTCTGTCTTCCTGCCTGACTCCCAGAGGAATCATGGTCTTGAATTCTGTGCTCATCACGTACTTACATTAGTATATAATTTATACTTTGACACACTCCTCTACATATGTGTGGAATGTCTAAATAGCCTGTATTTTTTCTATGTGTAACTTTGCAGAATTTGTCTATTAGTTCTTAGAGGTTTTTTTATTAGGTCTTTAGGATTTTCTATATCAAAGATCATGTCATCTGCAGAGACAGTTTTACTTCTCACTTTCTGATTTGGATGCTTTTCATTTCTTTTCTTTTTCTACGACTTCCCAACTATATTGATAGACGTGGCAAGAGTAGTCATCATTGTCTTGCCCTTGATATTAGAGGAAAAGCTTACAACCTTGTACTATTGAGTATGATGTTTGCTCTGGTCTTGTCATATATTATTTGATGTCTTTACTAGTAACTGGTCTGTTAGATTTTTCTACCAATATTTCTTTCTAATTCAATCTTGATAGGTTGTATGTTTTTTTAGAAATTAACCATTTCTTCTAAGTAGTCCAATTATTGGTATAGTCTTTTTTGATTCTATTTTGTGTGGTAGCAGTTGTAATGTCTTTTTCACACTTTTGTTTATTTTTGTCCTCTTTCTTTTTTTGCTGATGGAGCCTGCAATGCATTTAGTAGGAACTGCCTCTTTTTGTTGCCCTCCAAGAGTCCTAGCTGCTGCTCTTGTAGGCTCTTCCTTCCTCACAGTCACCTCTCCCGGCGAGTCTTGCAGCACATCTCAGCATACTGAATACGGTGAGAAAGAAGTTGGTTTGCTTGTCAGTGTCTTTGTTGCACAGCTAGGGAAGCCGGTTGCTCACTCAGGTACTCTCACATTCTCCCAGTGGAGAAATCACAGGCTAAGGAAGTCTCCTTTGGCACTGAGCTGTGACACCTTGGAGGAGAGGTGGTAGGTAGTAAAGTAAAACTGTTCTTCTTAACCTCATCAGTATGTCCATCTTGTATTTGTCTCTGCTCCAGTGATGTGCTGGTACTTCTTATTGGACTCTCAGAGTTTCACAAAGGCAGTGTTATCTGTTGGTGATTGCACAGATTATCCTGAATACACAGGAACCTTAGACTATGGCTTCCTTTTCTAATTCCTTAGTGGTGTCTTTGGAAGAGACAAAGCTTTAATTTTAAAAAGTTCAACACATGAATTTTTCTTTTATGATTAGTCTTTACCTACTCTAAGCTTATGAAGATATTTCTCTATATTTTATTGTAGAAGCTTTATAATTTTAGCTTTTATTTTTAGTCAGGGATTCATTTCAAGTTAAAGTTTTCTGTATGGTGTGAGGTAGAAGTTGAACTTCAGTATTTTCCATAGAATATCCAGTAATTTCAACACCATTCATTGAAAGATTCTCTTTTTCTTATTAAATTTTGACACCTTTGCAAAAAGTCAGTTGACCCTATACATCAATTTCTGAGCTCTCTATTGACCTATTTGTTTATGCTTAGGCCAATACTGCATTGTCCTGATTGGTGCAGTTTTATAGTAAATCTAGGAATCAGGTGATGTCATTCCTCCAGTTTTGTTCTTCTAAGAAGATTTGGGGATAGTGTAGGTTTTTGCATTTGCATGTCAGTTTTACAATCAGCTGGTGAATTTCTTAAACAAAATTGGTTGACATATTGATTTCCTATTGCTGCTGTTCCAAACTACCAAAAACTTAGTGGCTTTAAATAACATGATTTATTATCTTACATTTTTGGAGATTGGAAGTCCAAAATGGATATCTCTGAGAAAATCACAAGGTGTTGGTAGGGTTGCATTATTTTCTGGAAGCTCTAGGAAGAATTCATTTTCTTGCACTTTCAGTTTCTAGGGGCTGCCATGGTCACTGGCATATGGATTCCTCCCCTCTTCAAGCTAGGAATGGCCAGTCTAGCCTTTCTCAGATCGGTCACTCTGACATTGACTCTTCTGCATCCTTTTTCCTTCATTGAAGGATGCTTCTGGTTGTATTGGGTCCATCCATATAATTCAGAACACTCTCCCTACTTTAAGGTTTCTGGTTAGCAGCCTCAATTCCACCTGAAACTTTAACTCTTTCTTACTGCATCACATAATATATTCACAAGTTCAAAGGGATAGAATGAGGACCTCTCTGGGGGAGCCATTATTCTGCCTACTTAATTGGAGATGTTTTGAATCTGGAGATCAGTTTGGGGAAAATTGACATTATAACAATATTATGTCTTCCAATCGATGAACATGGTCTAGCTCCATATTTATTTAGGCCTTCTTTGAGTTCTCTTAGTGATGTTTAGTAGTTTTCAAAGTAGAAGTCTTGTACATCATTCATTTAAATTTATTCTATTTAAATGCTATTGTAACTGGTATTATTTTACACTTTCAATTTTCAATTGTTTATTGCTCATATAGAAATCCAATTCGGTTTAAATTTTCACCTTTCATCGAGCCACCATTCAACTTGACTTGTTAATTCTTGTTACAGTCTCTCTTACAGTTTTAAACTGAATTTGTATTTATCTTGTTCCTGAATTCAGGAGTAAAATAATCATTATTTCATTATTAAACATAGTGTTAGTTCAAGCTTTTTTTTGTGACTAGTCTTTAGTAAATTAATTAAGCACACTGCAACAGAGAATCTGGCTGACACTGCCATCCAATCTTCATCTTGACAACCATTAATCTATAGATGAAATACTGGCATCTTTACATCTTCACTTTCTAGAAAAGAACACTGCAGAAAATGGTCTCTACCTGCCTCTTCCTTTAGATTCTTACATGAATATATGTAATTGTTCTTACTTTCTAGCCCTTATAGTACAAAAAAACCCAGACAGAGTGCTGCTAAAGTGGGTTCTGAGTATCAATCAATAATATATTTCACACACTGTTAACAATTCTTTCTTTAGTCTGTTGGTTCTAGGTTATTTGACATTTTCATTGATCTTTTTCTTGGCTGCATTAATTGTGAAAAAATTAAGATATTACATCAATTGTCTACTATCTGAGCTGTTTCATATCAGAAAAACTTATGTTTCTTTCACATATAAAAGACAATTTGTTTGGATATAGAATTATTTGCTAGAGAATTTTTCCACTGCAAACTTTCAGTGGCCATTTCAAGGACCATACTTAACATGTCTTTTTTACTTCCAACATCTTTGCTTCCATCAAAGTTACTATATCTGCTTCTTTCTTTTCATCTTCAATTTTGTCACTACACTACAAAATGTTAACCCTAGCAAAAACTAGAGTACATGAAGTGACGGACTGACTCAAATTTCTGAACAACCTATTCTAGATTTTCTAATTTTGTAGGGCACTTGTTTTCAGTCTTGGCCGAGCACTAGCCTTTTGGCAAATATAATTCATTGCTCTGGGAGGTGGCATAGCCATGTGGCTTATACAATCCTATAGATGATTCCATTATATATCATCTTTTATTTTAAAAATTATTTTATTTATTATAATCGGAGGCTAATTACTTTACAATATTGTGGTTGTTTTTGCCATACATTGACATGAATTAGCCATGGGTGTACATGTATCCCCTCTCTCCCTAACCACACTCCCACCTCCCTCCCCATTCCATCCCTCAGGGTTGTCCCAGTGCACTAGCTTTGAGTGCCCTGTTTCATGCATTGAACTTGGACTGGTCATCTATTTTACATATGGTAATATACATGTTTCAATGCTATTTTCTCAAATTATCCCACCCTTGCCCTCTCCCACAGAGTCCAAAATCTGTTCTTATATCTGTGTCTCTTTTGCTGTCTCACATATAGGGTGGTTGTTACAATCTTTCTAAATTCCATATATGCATTAATATACTGTATTGGTATGTTTCTTTTTGACTTACTTCACTCTGTATAATAGGCTGCAGTTTCATCCACCTCATTAGAACTGACTCAAATGTGTTCTTTTTAATTAGCTCAGTAATATTCCATTGTGTATACGTACCATGGCTTTCTTATCCATTCGTCTGCCCATGGACACCTAGGTTGCTTCCATGGCCTAGCTATTGTAAACAGTGCTGCAATGAACATTGGGGTACACATGTTTCTTTCACTTCTGGTTTCCTCAGTGTGTCTGCCCAGCAGTGGGATTGCTGGGTCATACAGAAGTTCTATTTCCAGTTTTTTAAGCAATCTCCACAGTGTTCTCTATAGTGGCTGTACTAGTTTGCATTCCCACCAACAGTGTATGAGGGTTCCCTGTTCTCTGCACCCTCTCCAGCATTTGTTGTTTGTAGACTTTTTCATAGCAGCCATTCTGACTGTCATGAGATGGTACCTCACTGTGGTTTTGATTCGCATTTCTCTGATAATGAGTGATGTTGAGCATGTTTTCATGTGTTTGTTAGCCATCTGTATGTCTTCTTTGGAGAAATGTCTGTTTAGTTCTTTGGGCCATTTTTGATTGGGTCATTTATTTTTCTAGTATTGAGCTGCATGAGCAGCTTGTATATTTTTGGGATTAATTCTTTGTCTGTTGCTTCATTTGCTATTATTTTCTCCCATTCTGAAGGCTGTCTTTTCATCTTACTTATAGTTTCCTTCATTGTGCAGAAGCCTTTAAATTTATTTGTTTGGTCCCATTTGTTTATTTTTGCTCTTATTTCCATTACTCTGGGAGGTGGATCAGAGAGAATCTTGCAGTGATTTATATCAGAGAGTGTTCTGCCTATGTTTTCCTCTAGGAGTATTATAGTTTCTGGTCTTACATTTAAATGTTTAATCCATTTAGAGTTTATTTTTGTGTATGGTGTTAAAAGTGTTCTAGTTTCTCTTTTACAGGTGGTTGACCAGTTTTCCCAGCACCACGTGTTAAAGAGATTGTCTTTTCTCCATTGTATATTTTTGCCTTCTTTGTCAAAGATAAGGTTTCCATAGGTGTGTGGATTCATCTCTAGACTTTCTATTTATTCCATTGATCTGTGTTTCTGTCTTTTTGCCAGTACCATACTGTCTTGATGACTGTAGCTTTGTAGTATAGTCTGAAATCAGGCAGGTTGATTCCTCCATCCATTCTTCTTTCTCAAGATTGCTTTGATTATTCGAGGTTTTTTGCATTACATACAAATTGTGAAATTATTTGTTTTAGTTCTGTGAGAAATACAATTGATAGCTTGATAGGAATTACATTGAATCTATAGATTGCTTTGGGTAGTATACTCATTTTCACTATATTGATTCTTCTGACCCATGAACATGGTATATTTCATCATCTATTTGTGTCATCTTTGATTTCTTCATCAGTATTTTATAGTTTTCTATATATAGGTCTTTTGTTTCTTTAGGTAAATTTATTCCTAAGTATTTTATTCTTTTCATTGCAATGCCATTGCCTTTTCCAATTGGATGTTGAATTTTGTCAAAGACTTTTTCTGCATCTGTTGAGATAATCATATGGTTTTTATCTTTTGATTTGTTAATGTGGTGTATCACATTGATCGATTTGTGAATATTGAAGAATCCTTGCATCCCTGGGATAAAGCCCACTTGGTCACAATGTATGATCTTTTAAATATGTTGTTGGATTCTGTTTGCTAGAATTTTGTTGTGGATTTTTGCATCTGTGTTCATCAGTAATATTGGCCTGCAGTTTTCTTTTTTTGTGGCATGTTTGTCTGGTTTTGGAATTAGGGTGATGATTTCCTCATAGAATAAGTTTGGGAGTTTACCTTCCTCTGCAACTTTCTGGAAGAGTTTGAGTAGGATAGGTGTTAGCTCTTCTTTAAATTTTTGGTAGAGGTCACCTGTGAAGCCATCTGGTCCTGGACTTTTGTTTGTTGGAAGATTTTTGATTACACTTTTTACTTCCATGCTTGTGATGGGTTCTGTTAAGATTTTCTATTTCTTCCCGGTTCAGTTTTCTAAGAATTTGCCCATTTCTTCCAAGTTGTCCATTTTATTGTTATATAGTTGCTGATAGTAGTCTCATGATTCTTTGTACTTCTGTGTTGTCTGTTGTGATTTCTCATTTTCATTTCTAAGTTTGTTGATTTGATTCTTCTCCCTTTTTTTCTTAATGAGTCTGGCTAATGGTTTGTCTATTTTATTTATCTTCTTGAAGAATCAGCTTTTAGTTTTGTTGATTTTCACTTTTTCCACTTATTTCTGGTCTGATTTTTGTGATTTCTTTCCTTCTACTAACTTTGGGGTTCTTCATTTCTTCTTTTTCTAGTTGCTTTATTAAAGTTAGGTTATTTATTTGATGTTTCTCTTGTTTCTTGAGGTAAGCTTGTATTGCTATGAACCTTCCTCTTAGCACTGCTTTTACTGAATCTGATAGGTTTCGGGTTGTAATGTTTTCATTTTCATTTGTTCCTATGCATATTTGATTTCCTTTTTGATTTCTTCTGAGATCTGTTGGTTATTCAGAAGCATGTTGTTTAGCCTCCATATGTTTGTATTTTTAATAGTTTTTTTCCCCCTGTAGTTGACATCTAATCTTACCGCATTGTGATCAGAAAAGATGCTTGACATGATTTCAATTTTTTTTTTTAAATTTAGCAAGGCTAGATTTATGGCCCAAGATGTGATCTATCTTGGAGAATGTTCTGTGTGCACTTGAGAAAAAGGTGAAATTTATTGCTTTGAGATGAAATGTCCTATAGCTATCCATTAGGTCTAACTGGTCCAGTTTATCATTTAAAGTTTGTATTTCCTTGCTAATTTTCTGTTTGTTTGATCTATCCATAGGTGTGAGTTGGGATATTCAAGTCTCCCACTAGTATTGTGTTACTGTTATTTTCCCCTTTCATACTTGTTACATTTGCTTTACATGTGGGGTGCTCCTATGTTGGGTTCTTATAAAAAGCCATTTTAAAGCCCCTTGACATCTGTATTCCTGAGTGTATATTAATGGGTTAAGACTTGGGGTGATAATGGTGTAAAAGGGGGTAAGAAATTTATCAGCTTTGTGCATGGAACCTTTCTTTGGTTGCAAGTGCATGTAGATGACACTGCCATAAAAGAGGCTGACCACAGTGAGAGCACCACAGGTGTTGAGCATCACAGGTGTTAATCACCTTCTTCTACCCTCTGCCTGACTTGATCTTAGTCACAGCATGAGTGATGATTCCATCTGAGACAAGAATGAAAAATAGTGGCAAAACAAGGTAAATTACTCCAAGTGTGTAAATGGTAACATCTATTACTTTGGTGTATGCACAGGCTATCTTAAGAAAGACAGGCATCTCACAAAAGAAGTTATTGTGTGTGACCACAAAGCAGCAGTGAAAAGGCAAAAGTGCTCATAGCCAGGGGACCACACATGCCAGTCAACCATGATGCTGCTGCCATCTTCTTACAGAACTGAGGGTGCATGATACCTGGTAGTGCAGGGGTTGGCAGACTGCTGCATAACGATCATAGGCCATGACAACCAATAAAAGGTTTTCTGTTGCACCAAAGTCAAAGGCAAAGAAGAACTCTAGGATACAACCTGCATAAGTAATTAATTTGTTTGGCCCCCACAGATTTATCAACGTCTGGGGAACAATACTAGCTGTGTAACAGATATCTAAAAATGCGAGGTTACTGAGGAAGAAGTACATGGGTGTACGAAATTGGCTGTCCAGAAAAGTTAGCAGGATAATTGCTGTGTTGTTTAGCAGAGTCATGATATGGAAGAGCAAAATGGTCACAGAGATAATGGGGTCTAGTTGGGGTTGATCAGAAAAGCTCAGCAGAACGAAGTTACTACCTGAGCTGGCATTGGATATGTCCACTATTTTCACTTTTTGACATCTGAAGAGAGGGGTAATGAAAAAACCAGAAAGTGAGTGAGTGAGTGAAGTTGCTTAGTCGTGTACAATTCTTTGTGATCCCATAGACTGTAGCCTACCAGGCTCCTCTGTCCATGGAATTTTCCAGGCAAGAATACTGGAGCGGGTTGCCATTTCCTTCTTCAGGGGATCTTCTCGACCCAGGAATTGAACTCAGGTCTCCTGCATTGCAGGCAGATGCTTTACTGTCTGAGCCACCAGGGAAGCCCCAAAGGGGGAACAACAGATTATACAATTTTATTGTTCTCATAGATGACTCAATATTGTGGGAATAGTGTTTACCAACAAAAAGCTCACAAATTACAGAAAATGTCTTACTTGACCACTTTCTGTTCAGTTAACAAGCTGAGTAATGAACTGTGTTCCATCATTTGATTAGAGAAAATGATCTATCACCCTATCGCCAGAATTAGAAATGCCCACCTGTTTGTTTTGGGACTGTCCATTTTGTTTCAATCATCTGCAAACCAATAGTTTGAAAAATTGTTACTTGATAACATTTCAGTGCCTGGCATAGCATTTCCTTATCTATTACCTTTTTTAAAATAGAGAATGTCTTGATCTACTAAGCTGTCATTTTTCCAAATAAATCTTGAAATCAATTTATTATAAGCCAGACAAAATATAGGAAGTTGTCTGAAATATCTGTATTTAAGGTTTTAAAAAAGTTTATATTTAAAGTTTTCTTTTTGAAGAATACAGCATGTCTCAGTTTTTTAAAGTTCTCCTACTTTGGTAAAGATGAATAGAACTTTTTCATAAAAATATTCTACATATCTTAATTTTATCTTTATTGATGTATTTTATTTAATTGCTAACTTGATAGGAGAGCTGTAGATTTTAAATATTTATTTTGTATATTCTCTCTTTGCTGAAACTATAGGGGCTTGTAATCATTTTCATATGAATTTGTTATATTTAAAAGAAGTCAATTGTTATTTTAAAATAATGATTGTTTTGTTTCTTCTTATTTTGGAGGGTGTATGCGTACATCTCTCAGCTGTTAACAGACAAGAAAGTCTTGTTGATATTTGTTCTTAAACACTTTAGTTCAGATTCTCATTTTTATAGATGCAGAAAGCAAGGTATAATAAATTAAGAAAAGAATTAATAGTGTGTAACAAGGAAATGGTCTGTGCAAGGAAGCAAGTTATAATAAATTAAGAAAAGAATTAATAGTGTGTAACGAGAGAAGTGGGCTGTACAAGGGTTCTGACCTTATAAAAGCTAATTTGGTCACCTTCAGCTTTCAGGTTATTTTGGTAGATAATCAGTCCCTGAAAAACTTGAGATGACTACAGGGTTAGCATTTTCCGTACAACCTTTTGTCCAGGTTGTAATGAAAGTGACCCTGACCAAATCGTACCACTCATATGGAGGTTTATTAAGCAGACATTAGCAGGTAGGCATATATTCTACGTGCTAGAATAAGACAGCTGCGCCATATATTCTATAAGCTCATGAGGTCCCTGTTCACTGCCATTTCAGATGCTCCACTACTACCTTGCATAAAAGGTTCATTGAAGACGTGACAGCAGAGGCAGAATTTTGGTTACTTTCAGGTCAAAAAAAAGGAAAAAAAAAGGCAAGATGTAAGTCCATTTAGGAAACAAATCCTGGGCATTGTCACTAAAATTCTGGTTCCATACCTTTTTGATTCTTATGCCTCTCATGCCAGAATGAGGAGTGTTTCTACATATGTTAGGCCACATATATTTGATAACTACTTTTCACTGATAATCCACTTGAACATTAACTGTTATGCAAATTAGCAAGACATCAGGTGTTGATCAAGAAATGCTCAGTGGGAAATTTTGTGATAGCTGCCTTGGAAAGCAGCCTTTCTGATTAAAAAAGCCACCTAATTTGGTAAATGTGGTGGTGGTGGGGGCACAATAAGATAATTTTTGAATGGAAAGAATTCTTGGTTTCCTTCATATGCTTTTTCAGGGTTGCCTTTCAGTGTCTATAACTGTTCCTTTCCTCTTGCTTTTGCTGGCTCCTTTTGGTTTCCCTCTTCTAAGTTGTGGCTGAGTATCATGTTCTATTCTTCAGGCAAATGGTCCTAATTTTCTGTATCTTCTCCTGACCCTCACTCTAATCCTGTTAAACTAAATGATGCTCTGCTATCATCTCTATGTCAGCAGTATGTTTACATAAACCACACCCATGGTATTTCTATATTCATGAGGTCATTTCAAGGCAGATGGTGGAATGGGAAAAATAAATACCTATGTTTATACCACTCTCTTGAAAGTCGTCTTCCTTTTTCTTTCTCAAGAAGACATGCAAATCATGTTAATGCTATTTTAAAAGTACATCCTGAATACATTTCTCACTGTCTCCATTTAGGTCATGTCACACTGGTCTCCCTACAGGATAGATGCTAGACATACTACAGAGCAGTCAATAAGATTATTTGAACATGCAAATCAGGTGCTGTCAAAATTCTCCAGTGGCTTCCCATCACTCCCCACTTTTATAAAACATTTTTGTCATATTTACTTTGCCTCTCTCTGAACCATTTGGAAATGAGTTGAAGATATCATGATACTTATCTGTAAATACTCCAGAATGCTTTCCTGACAATAGTGGCATTCTTTTCCATAGTCACAATACCATTATCATACTCAAGAAAATTACTGATTCAATAATACATCTAACATCCAGCCCACATTCAAATTTCCCCATTATCCTCCAACGTCTTATAGCTGTTTTTTCTGGCACCAAAATCAGAATTCAGTTAAGGTACACACATTGCAGTAGTTGTGTTTCTTTAGTCTAATTTAGAACTACGTGGAAATGGCAACCCCCTCCAGTATTCATTCCTGGGAAATCCCATGGACAGAGGAGCCCGGTAGGCTACAGTCCATGGGGTCACAGAGTCGGACACGACTTAGTGACTGAACAACAACAACAATACTGTCTAATGCAACGCTGTCTAATAGAGTAGACTCTAGTCACATGTAGTGAAAGTGAAAAAGCACTGGAGAAGGAAATGGCAACCCACTCTAGTGTTCTTGCCTGGAGAATCCCGGGGACGGGGAAGCCTGGTGGGCTGCTGTCTATGGGGTCGCACAGAGTTGGACACGACTGAAGTGACTTAGCAGCAGCAGCAGTCACATGTAACTACTGAGCTGAATGCTGTTACTGTGATTGAGATGTGCTGTGAGTTAAAATGCACACGAGTTTTTATTTTGTACAGAAAAAGTAAGATATCTCAGTTTTTATATTGATCACATGTTGAAATAATATTTTAGATATATCAATTAATTAAACATGATTAAAATCTCAGCTATTCATTTTAACCTTTTTAAAAATGACTGCAAGAAAACTTAAAATACTTATATGACTTGCATTTATTGCTTATGTGGTATTTTTGTTGAATATGTGGAATCAGAACAAATCACCAATGTTTTCTTTCAAAGCATTGTTTAAAGAAAGAGTTGAGGCAATTTGTTTTATAAGAAATGGGTCCCCAACCTCCAAGATCTAATGCCTGATGATCTGAGGTGGAGCTGATGTAATAATAAGAGAAATAAAGTTCAGAATAAATATAATGCATTTGCATCATTGCAATCCTCCCCCCCCCCCCCACCCCCGTGCCACCCTCCTTCCCATCCCCCAGTCCATGGAAAAATAGTGTCTCTTATGAAACCCATCCCTGGGGCCAAAAAGGTTGGGAACAACTGTTATAGAATCATCCTACATTCTGAATGATCCCTTTCAGAAGAAGCTTTATAGTATGTGGAGAAGGCAATGGCAACCCACTCCAGTACTTTCGCCTGGAAAATCCCATGGACGGAGGAGCCTGGTAGGCTGCAGTCCATGCGGTCACGAAGAGTCGGACACTTACTGAGCGACTTCACTTTCACTTTTCACCTTCACGCATTGGAGAAGGAAATGGCAACCCACTCCAGTGTTCTTGCCTGGAGAATCCCAGGGACGGTGGAGCCTGGTGGGCTGCTGTCTATGGGGTCGCAGAGTCGGACATGACTGAAGTGACTTAGCAGCAGCAGCAGCAACTGTCCCTATAGAAAGAATCTCCTACAGTTCTATCACTTGCTTTACACTGACTTTCTTGCTGTTTGGCAAACACATGAGACATATCTTTTGCAATTCCTGGGAATTCTCTTTCCTATATTTTTTTGCAAGACTGACTCCTTTACTTCATTCAGGTCTCTGCTCACATATCACATACTCAGAACTTCCTGACCATCTTTTTTAAATAGCACTTTTCATGATTGTTTCCCCTTACCTTGCTTTGCCTTTCTTTTTAAAATTTCACCTTTATTGAAGTATAAAATTGTAGGATATTTAAAGTGTGCATTGTGATTTGATATGTGTATGCATTATGAAAGGATATCACCGTCTTCCCCACCCATCTAGTTAATTAATACACCATCACCTCACATATTTATTCTTCTTTTAGGGGGAATGAGAACATTTAAGTTCTACTCTCTTAATAAGTTTCAACTATAAAATACAATGTTATCGACTACAGTCGCCAGGTTTTTACATTAGATCTTCAGACCTTATTTTTCTTATAGTTGAAGTTTGTAACCATTTCCCTCCCCTCTGTTTGGTCACACCATATGGCTTGTGGGATCTTATTTCCAAAACCAGGGATTGAACTCAGGTCTATGACAGTGAAAGCGTCGAACCTACCACTGGACTGGCAAAGAATTCCCCTTATAAACTTTTATAAGTCTTTCTCTATGTCTCCATTCCCTAGCCCCTGTCGACCATTTTTTTTACTCATTTTTCTTTTTAATTCCACATATAAGTGATATCATGAAGTATTTTTCTCTGGCACATTTCACTGAAGGTCCATCCATATTCTCACAAATAGTAGGATGTCATTCTTTCCCATGGCTGAGTAATATTCCATTATATATTCTACATCATATATACCATATCTTCTTTATCTATTCATCTGTCGATTGGCACTTAGGTTGTTTCCATATTGCGGTTATTGTGAATAACACTGCAATGAAAATGGGAGTGCAGATATCATTTTGAGTTCTGTTTTCTTTCCTTTGGATATATACCCAGAAGTGGGATTGCTGGGTCATATGTTACTTCTATTTTTAATGTTTGAGGAACTCTTATACTTTTAAAAATAATGGTTTATACCAGTTTACATTGCTACTAGTAGTGTACAGCGTTCCTTTTTTTCTATATCCTTACCATCACGTGTTATTTGTGTTGGCTTTTTAATAATAGCCATTCTGACAGGTATGAGGTGATATTTCATTGTGGTTTTAATTTGCATTCTCCTAATGACTAGAGATGTTGGGCATCTTTTCATCTACCTTTGGCCACTTCTATATATTCTTTGGAAAAATATCTATTCAGGTACTCAGTCTATTTTAAAATTGGATAATTGTTTTTTTTTTTTTGCAATTGAGTGTATGAGTTCCTTATATATTTTATCTATTAACTTCTTAGTAGATATATATTTTACAGATTTTCTCCTATTTCATAGGTTGTCTTTGCATTTTTTTTTTTGCTGTGCTTTTGGTGTCATATCCAAAAAACCATTCATTTCACCCTATGTTTTCTTCTAGGAGTTTTATGGTCAGGTCATGAAATTTCAGTCTTCGATCCGTCTTTGAGTTAATGATTGTGAGAGGTGTAATACTTTTTGAATTGAGTATTGTGAGAGGTCTAGTTTCATTTGTTTGCATGTGGCTATCCAGTTGTCCCAGCATCATTTATTGAGGAGACTGTCCTTTGGTCATTGCATGGTTTTGGCTCCTTTATTGTAAATGGATTATCTGTATATGTATGAGTTTATTTCCAGGCTTTCTGTTCTTGTTCCTTTGATCAATGTGTGTGTTTTTAATTCCAATACCATACAGTTTTAATTACTATGGCTTTGTAGTATAGTTTAATATCAGGAAGTGTTGTGCCTCCTAGTTTGTTCTTTCAAGATTGGTTTGGCTATTTAGGTTTATTATGGTTCCACACAAATGTTGGATTGTTTCTTCTATTTCTGTGAAAAATGCCCTTGGAATTTTGATAGGGATTGTATTGAATCTGTAGATTACCTTGGGTGGTAGTATGGGTATTTTAACAATGTTAGTTCTTATGATCTATCCTTGAGCATATTCATGGGCGTTTGAGAAGAATATGTGTTCTGCTGTTCTTGGATGGAATGTTTTGTAAATATTAAGTCCATCTGGTTTAGTGTATACTTTAAGTCCAATTTACCCACAGAGAGTTAAGGGTGAGGTTTGAGGTACTCCTACATATTTTTTTCTTTTTGCTAATGGATTCAGAAAAGAGTAAGTCCATCCCCATCAATTGCTTCTGATACTCTTCTCATATGAGATTCCTAATGGTTTATATAAAAGGAATAATAGTCAAATAGAACTAATTACAATAGTTAATATTTATTGAGAACTTTAATTACAGACTATACTAATTACAGACTATACTAACACTGTATGAAATATTTTTCTTAATCTTCTGTGTGGCAATGAATAGAACTACTCAAAAGTGATCCTGAGATCTCTCTCTAGGTTGCCTAGGAAAGGAGCTAGCTGGAACTGGGGTTTCCCCCTCTTCCTGGAGGGAAGCGGTGCACTCAAACTCAGTTTTCCATTGGACCAGTGCCTTACACTCCCTAACAGGATAGGCTCCAACTTTCCAGGTATCCATGGTGTTCAGGTGCCAGGCAGCTGGCCTTCCTCAAACAGTTGGCATCTAAACCCAGACTGCCTGGCAACCAAGTAGTCTTGATGTCTCACTAAGAAGTAGAATTCAAGTTTATCTTTTGAGAAGATAGAGCAGTTGTGTGTCAGGACTAGAGCAGCTTGACCCTGGCACTGATTCACCTCTCCCTGAGATTATGAGAGAGTGGAAGTACTTTGCCTCTTGTTCCTGACTCTTGGTTTCCTGTGTTTCCCCAATAAATCTTGTTCTTTGGTTCTCACTGTGTGATGTTGCTGTATTTATCCTATTGCCTGTTGCACCACATTCTTGCAGCAAATTTGTAAATTAGAGATGCTGGGGATATCGAGAGGACGTGGGTAGAGATTGCCATCTTCTCAGGAAAGAGTGTGATTAATTATAAAAGTGTGTGTGTGTGTGTGTGTGTGTGTGTGTGTGTGTGTGTCTGGCTGTCTGGAGAGCTAGTTGTAGGTTGGAGGATTGGTTGATGAAGGAAAAATTGCCCAACCCTATGAAGATCGGGATCCCAAATGAAGAAGAGAGCAAAGTGATGCGGGCCTCAAGAACCTCATGCCCAAGCAAATTCGGCCAGAGTTAATGGGGTGCAGGTCCTTTGATAAAGATGGGTGAATTTCGAACTGGAAAATCTGGAAACAAAAATCTTCCAATAAGGGAGACTGAAGGCCGAGTTCAATGGTACAGAATTGTTATGAAAAAGCAAAGGGGAGAGTCAGTTTCCTTATAAGAACCGCTGTGACCTTCTTAGCTCTTATTAGAATGTCAGTGCTTCTATCTTGAAGGACCGTTTTTCATAGCACCACCTTGTGGCAGTAAGCCGAAATGGCAGTAGTGAACTTAGATACCAGTCCTTTCCCGGTTGGGTATGCAAACTCATTTTTGGAATTTCAGGTTTGGAGATCATTCTGGGGGAAAGGCAGCGCAAAATGGAGACAACGTTCTGTTAGTATTGCAATTGGGGGCTGATGAATAAATTGCAAAATAATGACGATAAAGAAAAGCAATGGGCCATATTTAAATTCATGAAATGTTTCTTACCAGCAGGACAGCAAGGATGGAAACTTTTCTTTGATATTTTGGTTGGCGCACAAGAACTTAAAACCCATCATTTTCATGTGGCTACTGTGAATGTGCACTTAAAATATGAGATAAACATATGTTAAAGTTATGTTATTCTTTGATGTTATTTCCTTTGATGATACTACTGTATCTTAAAAAAATTATAAATTCTCTTGAAACCTCAACTCCAAAGAAAAAAATCTATATTTTTGCAGACTAGTGGTAATAATTAGTGTCTTCTTCAAGAATTAGCTGTTGTTTCTGACAAATGTCAAATAGCTAATATTCTTTCTCACAAAGGAATTGTTTTTCCTAACAAAGGTTTGCCTTTGTTTAACAGAACTGAAAGTACAGGTGAGAAATAGCCTAATGTCAGTTTTTCCCAAATATTTGATGCTTCAGGCAGATGGTGGATTCGTTTGCACTTGAAATGACATAGCAGTGGCACTATAGATGTGAAGACTCTTTCATTTACAAAGATGATTTTCAGTCTCTGTAATGATCAACTTGTAGAGAAGTTTAATTTATTCTGCAGCATAGAGACCCCCAGACTTTGCATATATTTACCAGGAAAATAAAGTAAAAATGAGATTAAACATATGATTACTAAATTTTTGTTTTGTCAAGTAAGAGCATCAAAACCTTCCCCCAAAATTACCATCTACTACTGTGAGTTGGTGATGGACAGGGAAGCTTGATGAGCAGCAGTCCATGGGGTCACAACGGGTCGGACACGACTGAGTGACTAAACTGAAGTGACCACTATAATTCAAGAAAAGAAAGAACATTATAAAGTGAAAGTACAAGCAGATAGTGTTAAATAAGGAATGCTGCTACTGCTGCTGCTAAGTCGCTTCAGTCATGTCCAACTCTGTGTGACCCCATAGACAGCAGCCCACCAGGCTCCCCCATCCCGGGGATTCTCCAGGCAAGAGCACTGGAGTGGGTTGCCATTTCCTTCTCCAATGCATGACAGTGAAAAGCGAAAGTGAAGTCGCTCAGTCGTGCCTGACTGTTCTTGACCCCATGGGCTGCAGCCCACCAGGCTCCTCCATCCATGGGATTTTCCAGGCAAGAATACTGGAGTGGGGTGCCATCGCCTTCTCCCAAAACATTGGTTAAGATCATGAAAATCCAGTTTCACACATGGCTTTAGACAAGTGGAATGCTATAAAAATAACCCTCATCACACCGCTGGGGACGTGGAGGCTTTTATACCGGTGCTAACTGACAAGTGATGCTGGCTCAAAAGGAACAGCTCAACACACAGTTCTTGGATTAGAATTTCCCCAGGTTATTTCTGGCCTGGAGAAAGATAATTTCATGACACCTCCCACCCACCGCCAAAATCTGGAAAAGTTACAGATGATAATCTTTAACACCAAAAAAAAATTGATAACCAATACAAAAAAACAGAGTTCATGAAGCCCAATAAAGAAACCAAATTCTGCAAGTGGAATAAATCTTTCCTAGATTCAAACAAATGCTACAATATCAAACGTCGAATTTCTCAACTCACAGAATTAAGAGTCCTTAAGCTGTTAACTTTGTCCTGTGTGACTCTCCTATTGAGAAAAAAATTTCCCCTAGAATTTGCAAAAATGACTGAGACACACCTGTAGTGTGTGACATGGGAGATGTTCTCAAATCTTTCATGAGGCGAAAGTCACTTTTTACAACTGAAAATGAAAAAGGTGCTACAGAAAGAAATGAAAGTTTAAAACTGCATAAAAGCAAAGACTGGCTGAAATTGTAACTTACTGGATAAAGACAGTAACAATAACCCACGCTAGAACTAACTCCTCCGCAGTGACCCATCTGCTATCCATGCTGGGAGGAGACATGACCGGAGCCCGGCACAGTGGAAAGCAGCCTTGGCTGCGAGGCTGCGGTTCTGCTCTTTCCTGGTGCTCTGCGCACAGGGTGGTGCCACCTACTAAAGGCAGTCAGGGAGACGGGGGAGCCTCTCTCACCAGCCTGCTGTTCACTTAACTCAGCTCTGGACTCCAACGTGTATCTGGGCATAATTTTATGAAATATTTAAATGCCATTCACTAGATTAAAAAAAAAGAAAACTCTGGACCAAGTATATTGTGAACTTAAAAAAAAGTTATGAGGAGGGTTACCAATTACATTAACAACACTTTCTTTAAAAAATAGAATCACTTTCTTTTGAAATCAACCACAGTGGTGAGACGTGTTTCTCTTCCCAGGTGGCCCGTGATGGCACACAGCTCTACTCGACAAATCCTGCCACCTCCAAGTCCCGGGGTGCTGACCTGCACCAGCACGTGGGGCAGCATTACCTCCCAACAGTGTGGAGAAGAGCACATGTCACCACTGGGTGATGAGAGAGCAGAGAGAGCCTCTTGGCTTCTCAACGCCAGACAGGGTCGGAGAGCTTTCCTTGTTCTATTAGAAAAGTTCATGAGGAAGCTGTGGATAGGATCAGTCCAGAGAAGTAAAACTCTTTTATTTTCACTGTCCAAACATCAGTCAATATACTGGGAGAGCCAGCGGAAGCCCTCGCCGTATCCTTGCCTCTTGAGCACAGTGCACATAAACACTTCCATGGGGTGGGCATAGCCTTTTTTATTGACTTCAGTATAAATGGTCAACTTGTAGTTGTTGTTTATTCGCTAAGTTGTGTCTGACTGTTTGTGACCCCATGGACTGTAGCCCACCAGACTTTCTGTCCATGGGATTTCCGAGGCAAGAATACTGGAGTGGGTTGCCATTTCCTTCTCCACGGGGTCTTCCCAACCCAGGGATCCAACTTGTGTCTCCTGGATTGGCAAGTGGATTCTTTACCACTGAGCCACCAGGGACACCCCAGCGTAGTAGCCCTCTGGTCTTTTAAAACTTGAGGCAGAAGGTGGAATGAGTGTTGGTGAGCTGTTAGTCTTCACCACAAAATCTCCTCTGGCAAAATCAGGTAAATGAAAGAGTGTTATTTCTAATATAAGTGATATGTCTGGGAAGAAAAAAAATCAGTACAATCTTATCTATAACAGACGCTTATGAATATTATTTCCTCAATCTTTTGTACATTGCTATACTTACCACATTTCATAATTATTTATTTATTTGTAGTCCCTGATTAATCTTGAAGCTTTTAAATGTATGAATTACATTTTATTTATGTATATTTATTTATCTGTCTCCTTATCATTTATCCCTACTTCCTATTTATTTACAGAGTCAGTACCTAGTACAATTCTTGGTACATGGTAAACACCCAAGAAGTGCTCTTTGAATAAAAGTATTGATTAATCTTCTGTTGGGAAAGGTCAATATTATTTCTTTAACTCTCTACACTCTGATTTTTCTATTTAATTCATGACTTCGCTGGACATTTATTTTAATCCACAATATTCTCTTCATTGCACTCTTTACATCTTTGTTTCTTAAAGTGTATATCAGAGGGTTAAGGCTGGGTGTGACAATGGTGTAAAAGAGAGTAAGGAACTTCCCCTCATCTTGCGAGGCACTAGTATGTGGCTTCATGTACATATAAATGATTGTTCCATAAAACAGAGATACTACTGTGAGGTGGGAACCACATGTATGAAGGATCTTTCGCCACCTTGCTGCTGACTTGATTCTCATGACAGCTTGAGTGATGACTCCATATGAGATGAGAATTAGTGACAGAGGTACCAGAAGAAATACCACCCCAAGAGCAAAGACAACAACTTCAATTACTTTTGAATAGACACAAGCCATCCTGATCAATGCTGGCATCTCACAGAAAAAATTATCTACCTCCCGGTGCCCACATCTTGGCAATTTCAAAGTCAAAGAGCAAAGAATTAAGGCACTGCCAAGACCACCTAACCAGGCAATCAACACCATCTTCTGGCAAAGCTCCGGGTGCATTATTACTGTGTAGTGAAGAGGTTGACAGACAGCAGCATAGCGGTCATAAGCCATTACAGCCAAGAGAAGGCATTCTGTGGCTCCCAAGTCAAGGGCAAAGAAGAATTGGAGCACACAGCCTCCATATGTAATAGACTTTTTTGGACCCCATAGATTTACCAGCATCTGGGGGATAATGCTAGTTGTGTAACAGAGGTCCACAAAAGACAAATTGGATAAGAAGAAATACATGGGCGTATGGAGCTGGGTGTCTAGGTAAGATACAAGAATGATAGTTGTGTTTCCTACCAGGGTTATAATATAGAAGATGAAGACAATCACAGAGATGATGTGTTCCAATTGGGGCCGATCAGAAAAGCCCAGAAGGATGAAGTCTGTCCTGGAACTTCCATTGCTGGTTCCCATTGCTCCTTTTGAAAAACTAGGAAGCTATACCATGGTAAGAAAACATAGTGTCAGCCTTAGGTAGAACTAAAAACCTCTGAAGTTTGTCATGAATATCCAAAGGTCACTTATTTGCATGCTTTTTCCCATTTTGGAACACCTCTTAACATATCTGCTGTGTTCATTTCCCCAAATCTCTACATATTTAATCATATCAAGTGTAGTTTTATTTTATTTTTAATTTTTGCCATGCCACATGGCTCCCAGGATCTTAGTTCCTTAACCAAGGATAGAGACTGGGACCCCAACAGTTAAAATGTGGATCCTAACCACTGGGCTGCCAGAGAATTCCCCAGAACGCTTCTAAAAATGAATTTTGACCACTGAGTCACACAAATATTTTTCTTATAAAGCTGTTGAGCTTAAGGTAAAAGTTAAATGACATTCTCCTGGGGTAAGCTCTACCATTTGCTAACAATCGCTTTCCATATTCACTTCCAAATGTCTTATCTCAACCTTTATAATCATAATAATAATCATCACAACCAGCATCCTCCTCCACTTTTTCCTTCTATTCAACATTACCCTGTTGTTCTTGTATTAACTTTGATGTTCTTTACTATCTTGCCCTTTTTTTGTGCAATGTGCTTTTGGTGCCAGGAAAAAAACCTTTTTATTAACCTTTATTTATGTGTACAGATGCTATAGATTTCTTTGAACACCTTTATGAATGTTATTACACCATCTCAGCAGTCTTATTGATTTGTTGCAGAGTTAAAAGTTGAACTAATTCCAGAAGGCTTTGGTCCCCACATACACATGGTAGCAACCTGCGTTAGCTCCTATTTATCTGTCCCTTCAGCAAAATTAACAAGGCAGTTAATTGAAACAAGAAGTTTATTAAACAATGAATGAGTTGTTTTTCCCCATGGAATTTACTAATTACATGAGTTTATCCTCTGGTTGCTTTGGAACTCTATAGGTAAAACTATCACCTAATTTCAACTCTAAAAGAATACAGATAAGGGATACAATAATATCAGTCTTACTTTGTCTGGATACGGTATCATATCATTAAACAGATGAATGTTTAATTACTGAGTTAGTTTATGAATTTTTTAATGTATACAATCTCTAACTGTGAACTTCAGACCTAAATGTATACTTTGCATTTATAGTGTCTTTGTGGCCAAGGAATAATAACCTATTTGTTACAGTTATAGTAAGATAAGGTAAAGATAAATTACCTACAGTATATCATTTGTATAAGCATTTTAATTAGAACATCATATATTATAATCATGATGAAAGAACTGTTATTATTAAGTAGTATGAAATAGAGGTGTAGTTTTTCTCAATATAAAATGGAAATTTAATTTAATTATGAGTATCCAGTTTCTATGCAGTAGATGCCAGACTAAGTTAAGCAGATTGCTTAAGAGCACAAGTTCTTGACTCAGAGTGCTTGGGATCAAATTCCAGCTTCATCACTCAGAAGCAATGTGTCCTTGGGCAATTTATTCAACTTGTCTGTCTATTAGGTTCTCTATGTGTTATGCGAAGGGATATTGTGAAGGTTAATATTTGTGAAGATACTTGGAAGTGCATCCTTCTGTGGAAGGATTTCCAATGAAAGACAGAAAGCCTTTGTTCACATTTAATTCTAAAAATGAAAAGCTATATTCTCCTACCCCCAAATCACTGTTACTCTATTTATCCCTCATTTCCTTTGTTTTTCATGCTGGTGATTCACCATGTGGTCTACAACTAAACTGGAATGCTTAAATTTTTTAGTTTATAGTAACCACCTCCTTGTATTTTACTAGTTTAATTACTCAAATGTGCATCTGTAGACACTATTGTTTAATTGGGTTCATTAAGAATTTTTATATGTCTTTTAAGTCTCTTTTAATATTAGAATCTATTGTTAAATATACACTTACATATATGTTCCCAGACCAAGTGCATAGGTCACTGAACGATCTTTAATTACTATGCTCTTCTGGTTGCAGTCCATTGGATGCACCATGGTTTATCAAATGCCTCAGAATAGTGAGTTTAGAAGTAAACACAGTGCACCAGGTGTGCTACACTGTTGAAGGGAATAGTGACAGTCTATGATTTACACATGCTTTCTAAAATATTTTAGCCAGTTTTAGCAGGTGGAAAACATTACAGTCTTAATTTAAACTTTGGATTATATAAGGCTCCTTGTTAGAAGTTAATAAAATCACCACAGATGGTGACTGCAGCTATGAAATTAAAAGACGCTTACTCCTTGGAAGAAAAGTTATGACCAACCTAGATAGCATATTCAAAAGCAGCGACATTACTTTGCTGACTAAGGTCCATCTAGTCAAGGCTATGGTTTTTCCTGTGGTCATGTATGGATGTGAGAGGTGGACTGTGAAGAAGGCTGAGCGCCAAAGAATTCATGCTTTTGAACTGAGGTGTTGGAGAAGACTCCTGAGAGTCCCTTGGACTGCAAGGAGATCCAACCAGTCCATTCTGAAGGAGATCAACCCTGGGATTTCTTTGGAGGGAATAATGCTGAAGCTTAAACTACAGTACTTTGGCCACCTCATGCGAAGAGTTGATTCATTGGAAAAGACTCTGATGCTGGGAGGGATTGGGGGCAGGAGGAGAAGGGGACGACCAAGGATGAGATGGCTGGATGGCATCACGGACTTGATGGACATGCGTCTGAGTGAACTCCGGGAGATGGTGATGGACAGGGAGGCCTGGCGTGCTGCAATTCATGGGGTCGCAAAGAGTCGGACACGACTGAGTGACTGAACTGAACTGAACTGAACTGAACTTGTTAGACGCGCTGTCAAGACAGGAGTCATACTTTATGTAATTTAATCTTATGAACCCAAATAAAAGACTTTATTTTATGCTTTTTAATATTTTGGTTTAAGCTTTGAAGTCTCAAAATTTAGATATCATTTTAAATTTAAAAGTCAATATGATATAAAAAGAGACTTAGAACATGTGTTGAAGAAATAGATGTTAAAAAGAGGCATGCTATATTTTAATTAAAACTCACTTTCATTTTTCATAGTATGAACTTCAGTTTCTAATAATGTAGCATAACTTTACACTGTACTTTCTTCAGTGAAATCTAAGACAAATGAATCAGACATATTTAAACATAACTTGAGTGTACACAATGATATGGAGATAAAACTAGGTACATAAAATTTATAGTTGTCTAAAATTCTATAAAAAATAAAGAGATATTAAATGGATCTTTTATAACTGTAAAGTAAGAGGTAGATTGCTGTAACCATGCAAAGCCAAAGCAGAAAAATACAGTGTAAAAGTACCTGAGAGTCCTGAACTCTAGATTCAGACCATCAGTGATGGTATTAGAACACCCTTCAGCTACTTTCTCACTGTGTGAACTGAAGCAGCTAATTATTGTCTTTAAGCCTGAGTTTCCTCATCTGTAAAACAGTTATTCTAGAGCACCTGCTATTGGAGAAGGCAATGGCAACTCACTCCAATGTTATTGCCTGGAGAATCTCAGGGACGGGGGAGCCTGGAGGGCTGCTGTCTATGGGGTTGCACAGAGTCGGACACTACTGGGGCGACTTAGCAGCAGCAGCAGCAGAGCACCTGCTTTATAGAATGGTTTGTGAGGATAATTAAATGATTTATTTCATATAAACTGTTTAGTAAGATGCTCAGCATAGAGAGCATTTACTAAGTTAAAATATTCACTAATTGCTCTTGTTGAAATTTAATATAATCTTCATTCCTGAGAGGGAATTAGTGTATTAGGGTTCATTTTTATCTCACATATCTGTCACATATTTGCTTTCATGTTAGGCTGAGATCATCTGTGCTACCTAGGATCTGGTTTCTACTCCATGTCTTCTGTTGGAGATAGCAGCAAATACTTACCAGAAGAAAAACATATTAGAACGTCATGCGGAGAAGGCATTGGCACCCCACTCCAGTACTCTTGCCTGGAAACTCCCATGGAAGGAGCAGTCTGGTGGGCTGCAGTCCATGAGGTTGCTGAGAGTTGGACACGACTCAGTGACTTCACTTTCACTTTTTACTTTCCTGCATTGGAGAAGGAAATGGCAACCCACTCCAGTGTTCTTGCCTGGAGAATCCCAGGGATGGGGGAGCCTGGTGGGCTGCCGTCTATGGGGTTGCACAGAGTTGGACACGACTGAAGCGACTTAGCAGCAGCAGCATACTTTCATGAGGGTAGAATTCACAGTTGTTATGCTCTTAAGTAGTCCAGATGTACTCCTGTGCACACTATGATGATCCTTCATTTCACTGATAATTCAGAAAAATTGTTTGGCGAGTCACTGAGCCTATGAAATATTGGAATAGCCACCAGTTTCTTATACTATTAATAACATGACAATCACATTCGTGTTTAAATACAACAGCTGAACTGAGGTGAAATAGAGGTCTCCATCTAATGTGGATGTTGGAGAAAAGCTAGATGCAGGACTGGTTGAAGAGCTGAAGAATTAGGTTTTGTTAAATGTATTTTTGATAGTATATTTGTAGTCTTTTAGTGTATACTTTTGTTAAATGCATTTGTAGATAGATTTTTGCCTAATTAAACAAAGAGAGTGCTATGTCGGTCTGCGTATACTACAAGAATCGTATTGATGGAGCAGGGAAATATTTGTGTGCAATTTTAAAGGCTACTATGTGGATGTGATTTAGACCTTGGGGACTGGTGCCCCACAGAGGTGATTAACAAATCTTTGACTGTGGTCAGAATCTACTCCAAACAACAATTTTATGAAAAGTTCCCTTAAGACTTTGGGGTCTATCCATTTTCTATTTAGATTTCTTCCATGGAAATTAATTTCAGAGGTAAATTTATATATTGCGCTTATGTTTCTATGGAATATTATACATATAATGTAAACCATATTTATTAAAATAACACATTTAATTGAAATTTGGTTTATTCAAGAGGTAAGATATCAAGTTGGAGAAATACAGGCAATTATCTAGATATTGTGTCCATAGGAAATAAAATATTTGATTACAAAATCATGGAATAATTAAATTCTAGGTTCATGAGACATATAATCATTGTTTCATTTTCAATGAATTACAGATAATACTATGAACATGTGTCAGCTTGCCCTTCTGTTCAAGAGCTGAAAATTTACTAATAGCTTAGAGCTGGCTATGTGGCTTCACACTGTCCAGTCTGTCTTCCTGCCTGACCCCCAGGGGAATCATGGTCTTGAATTCTGTGTTCATCACATACTTACATTAGGATATAATTTATCCATTGACACACTCCCCTACATATGTGCGGAATGTCTAAATAGCCTGTAGTTTTTCTATGTGCAACTTCGCAGAATTTGTCTATTAGTTCTTAGGGCTTTTGTATTACATCTTTAGGATTTTCTATATTAAAGGTCATGTCATCTGCAGAGACAGTTTTACTTCTCACTTTCTGATTTGGATGCTTTTCATTTCTTTTCCTTTTCTAGGACTTCCCAGCTATATTGATAGATGTGGCAAGAGTGGTCATCATTGTCTTGCCCTTGATATTAGAGGAAAAGCTTACAACCTTGTACTATTGAGTATGGTGTTTGCTCTGGGCTTGTCATATATGATTCAGTGTCTTTACTAGTAATTGGTCTGTTAGATTTTCTACCAATATTTCTTTCTAATTCAATCTTGGTAGGTTGTATGTTTTTACAAATTAACCGTTTCTTCTAAGTAGTCCAATTTATTGGTGTAGTCTTTTTTGATCCTATTTTGTGTGGTAGCAGTTGTAATGTCTTTTTCATACTTTTATTTATTTTTGTCCTCTTTTTTTTTTTTTTTTGCTGATGGAGCCTGCTATGCATTTAGTAGGAACTGCCTCTTTTTGTTGCCCTCCAAGAGTCCTAGCTGCTGCTTTTTCAGGCTCTTCCGTCCTCACGGTCACCATTGCCCATGAGTCTTGCAGCACATCTCAGCATACTGAATACAGTGAGAAAGAAGTCGGTTTGCTGGTTTGCTTGTCAGTGTCTTTGTTGTACAGCTAGGGAAGCTGGTTGCTCACTCAGATACTCTCACATTCTCCCAGTGGAGAAATCACAGGCTAAGGAAGTCTCCTTTGGCACTGAGCTGTGACACCTTGGAGGAGAGGTGGTAGGTAGTAAAGTAAAACTGTTCTTAACCTCATCAGTATGTCCATCTTGTATTTGTCTCTGCTCCAGGGATGTGCTGGTACTTCTCACTGGACTCCCAGAGTTTCACAAAGGCAGTGTTGTCTGTTGGTGATTGCACAGATCATCCTGAATATGCAGGAACCTTAGACTATGGCTTCCTTTTCTAATTCCTTAGTGGTGTCTTTGGAAGAGACAAAGCTTTAATTTTAAAAAGTTCAACACATGAATTTTTCTTTTATGATTAGTCTTTACCTACTCTAAGCTTATGAAGATATTTCTCTATATTTTATTGTAGAAGCTTTATAATTTTAGCTTTAGTTTTTAGTCAGGGATTCATTTCAAGTTAAAGTTTTCTGTATGGTGTGAGGTAGAAGTTGAACTTCAGTATTTTCCATAGAATATCCAGTAATTTCAACATCATTCATTGAAAGATTCTCTTTTTCTTATTAAATTTTGACACCTTTGCAAAAAGTCAGTTGACTCTATACATCAATTTCTGAGCTCTCTATTGACCTATTTGTCTATGCTTAGGCCAATACTGCATTGTCCTGATTGGTGCAGTTTTATAGTAAATCTAGGAATCAGGTGATGTCATTCCTCCAGTTTTGTTCTTCTAAGAAGATTTGGGGATAGTGTAGGTTTTTGCATTTGCATGTCAGTTTTGCATCAGCTGGTGAATTTCATAAACAAAATTGGTTGATTTATTGATTTCCTATTGCTGCTGTTCCAAACTACCAAAAACTTAGTGGCTTCAAATAACATGATTTATTATCTTACATTTTTGGAGATTGGAAGTCCAAAATGGATATCTCTGAGAAAATCACAAGGTGTTGGTAGGGTTGCATTATTTTCTGGAAGCTCTAGGAAGAATTCATTTTCTTGCACTTTCCAGTTTCTAGGGGCTGCCATGGTCACTGGCGTGTGGATTCCTCCCCTCTTCAAGCTAGGAATGGCCAGTCTAGACTTTCTCAGATCGATCACTCTGACATTGACTCTTCTGTATCCTTTTTCCTTCATTGAAGGATGCTTCTGGTTGTTTTGGGTCCATCCATATAATTCAGAACACTCTCCCTACTTTAAGGTTTCTGATTAGCAGCCTTAATTCCACCTGAAACTTTAATTCTTTCTTACTGCATCACATAATATATTCACAAGTTCAAAGGGATAGAATGAGGACCTCTCTGGGGGAGCCATTATTCTGCCTACTTAATTGGAGATGTTTTGAATCTGGAGATCAGTTCGGGGAAAATTGACATTATAACAATATTATGTCTTCCAATCGATGAACATGGTCTAGCTCCATATTTATTTAGGCCTTCTTTGAGTTCTCTTAGTGATGTTTAGTAGTTTCCAAAGTAGAGGTCTTGTACATCATTCATTTAAATTTATTCTATTTAAAATGCTATTGTAACTGGTATTATTTTACACTTTCAATTTTCAATTGTTTATTGCTCATATAGAAATCCAATTTGGTTTAAATTTTCACCTTTCATTGAGCCACCATTCAACTTTCACTTATTAATTCTTGTTATAGTCTCTCTTACAGTTTTAAATTGGATTTGTATTTATCTTGTTCCTGAATTCAGGAGGAAAATATTCATTATTTCATTATTAAACATAGTTAGTTCAAGCTTTTTTTGTGTGACTAGTCTTTAGTAAATTATTTAAGCACACTGCAACAGAGAATCTGGCTGACACTGCCATCCAATCTTCATCTTGACAACCATTAATCTAGAGATGAAATGCTGGCATCTTTACATTTCATTTTCTAGAAAAGAGTACTTCAGAGAACAGTCTCTATCTGCCTCCCCCTTTAAATTCTTACATGAATATATCTAATAGTTTTCACTTTCTAGCCCTTATAGTACAAGAAACCAGACAGTGGGATGCTAAAGTGGATTCTGACTACGAATCAACAACATATTTCAAATACTGGTAACAATTTTTCTTTAGTCTGTTGGTTCTTGATATCTGACACTTTCATTGATCTCTTGCTTGAATGCATTAATGTTGAAAAATTTAAGAAATTACATGAGCTATTACATGAACTACTATCTGAGCTATTTCATATCAGAAACATTCTGTTTCTTTCATATATAAAAGACAATTTACTTGGACATAGGATTATTTGCTAGTGAGTTTTTTTATTGCAGACTTTCAGTGGGCATTTCATGTCCTACACTTAAAATATCTTTTTTACTTTTTTAAAGTAAAGACGTTACTTTCAACATCTTTGCTTCCATCAAAGTCACTATATCTATTTCTTTCTTTGCACCTGCAATTTTGGCACTACACTACAAAATGTTAACGCACAAAAATATAAAGTGAAAGTGAAGTCGCTCAGTCATGTTTGACCCTCAGCGACCCCATGGACTGCAGCCTTCCAGGCTCCTCCATAAAGAGTACATGAAATGCTGGACTGACCCAAATTTCTGAGCATCCTATTCTAGATTTTCTAATTTTATAGGACACTTGTTTTCAATCTTGTCTGAGCACTAGTCTTTAGGCAAATATAATTCCATTTCTTTGGGAGGTGGCATAGCTGTGTCGGAGAAGGCAATGACACCTCACTCCAGTACTCTTGCCTGGAAAATCCCATGGACAGAGGAGCCTGGTAGCCTGCAGTCCATGGGGTCGCAAAGAGTCAGACAGTACTGAGCAACTTCACTTTCACTTTTCACTTTCATGCATTGGAGAAGGAAATGGCAACCCACTCGAGTGTTCTTGCCTGGAGAATCCCAGGGACGGGAGAGCCTGGTGGGCTGCTGTCTCTAGGGTCGCACAGAGTCGGATACAACTAAAGCCACTTAGCTGCAGCAGCAGTGTAGCTGTGTGGCTTAAAAAAAATCCTGTAGATGATTCCATTATATATCATCTTTTAAAAATGACATCAGAATAAATCTTGCTATGAGAAAATGAATTTGTTGATAAATGGTTTTGCCTTCTTAGAGACACCTTTGTCTCTTAAACATAAGTATAGGAGATTCTCAGATTATAATTTCCTGATTTTTCAACCATTAATCTATACATTTAATTGTAGATAAGCAATTAGCATATTGATAACCTGCTCTCTAGCATGAAATTAAAATTTTCTTCCAAGTTAGGAAAATTGTTTATTGATTCATCTAATGATATTTCTGTAAAATCTGTCAGGAGATTTTTATTCTCTGCTGTATCTCCAGTATCTATTTTAGTAGTGATAAAAAGGGACTCACTTAATATTTGTTGAAGACTGTAATTGCATACTTTCTCATATTAAAATAATTATATACAGATGGCTAACAAGCACATGAAAAGATGCTCAACATCACTCAGTATCAGAGAAATGCAAATCAAAACCACAGTGAGGTACCATCTCATGCCAGTCAGAATGGCTGCTATCAAAAAGTCTACAGACAATAAATGCTGGAGAGAGTGTGGAGAAAAGGGAACACTCTTACACTGTTGGTGGGAATGCAAACTAGTACAGCCACTATAGAGAACACTGTGGAGATTCCTTTAAAAACTGGAAACAGAACTGCCTTATGACCCAGCAATCCCACTGCTGGGCATATACATCGAGGAAACTAGAATTGAAAAAGACATGTGTACCCCAATGTTCATTGCAGCACTGTTTACAATAGCTAGGATATGGAGGCAACCTAGATGTCCATCTGCAGATGAATGGATAAGAAAGCTGTGGTACATATACACAGTGGAATATTACTCAACCATTAAAAAGAATACATTTGAATCAGTTCTAATGAGGTGGATGAAACTGGAACCTATTATACAGAGTGAAGTGAGTCAGAAAGAAAACCACCAATACAGCATATTAACACATATATATGGAATTTAGAAAGATGGTAATGATGACCCTATATGTGAGACAGCAAAAGAGACACAGAGATAAAGAACAGTCTTTTGGACTCTGTGGTAGAAGGCAAGGGTGGGATGATTTGGCAGAATAGCATTGAAACATGTATATTATCATATGTGAAATAGATCATCAGTCCAGGTTTGATGCATGAGACAGGGCGCTCAGGTCCAGTGCACTGGGATGACCCTGAGGGATGGGATGGGGAGGGAGATGGGAGGGGAGTTCAGGATGTACAGGAACACATGTACACCCATGGCTGATTCATGTGAATGTATGGCAAAAACCACCACAATATTGTAAAGTAATTAGCCTCCAATTAAAATAAATTAATTATAAAATATAGAAAATATTCATTGAAAGACAAATCTCTGCATATACTGCAAAGATGAATAAGAACATCTGTTTTTTTTTAATTGGGCTTGATATTGGACAAAGTGTGTATATGTGTACTTGACTTGCAGTAGCTGTTAACTCTATAAAATCCATCACTATTCAAGTATTGAGTGTCACAGCAACTTCAAATTTAACCTATTTATGATATGTTTTTTGCTTAACAAATGAGGGAAAGCTCAGTTAGTAAAGAATCCGCCTGCAATGCAGGAGACCCCAGTTTGATCCCTGGGCTGGGAAGATCCCCTGGAGAAGGGAAAGGCTACCCACTCCAGTACTCTGGCCTGGAGAATTCCATGGGCTATATAATCCATGGGGTCACAAAGAGTTGGACATGACTGAATGACTTTCACTTCACTCAGACATATAAGAAATTTATTGATTTATTTATTTGGCTACATTGGGCAGCTTGTGGGATCTTAGTTCCCCAACTAGGGATCCAACCCACACCTACAGCAATGAAAGTGCAGACTATTGACCACTGGCCTGCCAGGGAATTCCAAGAATGATTTTAAATGAAACCAGTCATAGTCAAGATGACACTTCATCTTCCCTGTATGTTTGTGAATCTCTGAATTTGAAAAATGTATGTTTAGATTACAGTCTTAAAAAAAGAGAGATGTTGAAAGAATTAATCACTTATCTGCTGTGTGAAGAACCTTAATATCTGTTTCCTACTCTGGATTTCTTAGTCCACCACTCCTCAAGTTACAATGGTTAGTTTAGGTAGTAGGGTTGCTTTTGTTTGGAACATTAAATCACTATGGATTTAATGGTCTGATTAAATCCAAGGATTTCCTGGTCTGAACCAGCCATTATAAACTGGCTGGGTGGTTAATTAGATCTACTCAGAGAAAAATATGGAGATGATCTTAGGAAAAGGGACTATGGAATAAAAGCTATTATATTGTGTTCTGTCTTTCCACCCTGAGAATAATTGAGTTTAGCAATTATGTTTTTATTGGGCATATTTTAGGTATTTGTTAACCTTACAAAAAGAGAAGTGTGATGGGTAAAAGATAGTTCATGGGTATGATGTCTAAGAAAGTTGGTAATTTGATTTCTAGATATTTTTAAAGCCCTGGGGATTGGTGACCCACAAAAGTAATTAAACATCATTATGATGCAGGTCAAAGTGAGGCATTCAGGAATTTCCTAGGATATGTTCTGCGAATGCTTGGCATAGTCCGTTTATCTCATCTTTACTTGTCCTCCATTAAAAATAAAAACAAGCATTTAAATGAACGCTGAAAAGTTAATCCAGAAGAAAAATATGAACACTGAAAGATTTATGATCACAGGAAATTTAAAAAATAATTTCAATTAATTTATGTATTTGTTGCTGAGAAGAATAATAGTCAAAAGACTTGCAAAGGAACAAATATAATACATTACTGTAAAATTCTGGATGAGAAAAACAATGGAAATATGGCTTCAAGAAGAAATTTCCAACTGTTGAAGAGCTTGTTAATATATTCAAAAAAGATTTTTAAGACATTTAAAAACCTTTTATTACAGATACTTTCTAACATGTACAAAAATAGAGTGAATAATACTATAACCCCATGGATCCATCATCTAGTTTTAAAAATTATCATCATGTGGCTGTCTTGTGGTATGTTAAGAAAAACCCACAATATTATCATATTAAGTTAATTGATTAATTTTTTTGTTTTATTTAAAAATTTTTGTTTTTTGAGGTAACATTGGTTTATATAAGTTCCATATGTACAATATTACATTTTGACTTTTATATACACTACAAAAGTGTAGTTTCTATTCATCAGTTGATACTCCTTTACCCATTTTACCTTTCCCTTCTGGTAACCACCACTCTGTTCTCTGGATCTATGTGTCTATTTTTGTTTGGCTTGGTTTCTTCATTTATTTTTATTTATTTATTCATTTTTTAATTCTACATATGTGTGAAATCTTACAGTATAAGTTTTTCAACGTTTGACTTATTTTACTTAGCATTACACCTTTAAGGTTCATTCATATTGTTGTAAGTGGCAAGATTTCATCTTTTTTATGGCTAAGTAGTATTCAGTCATATATTTATATATTTTTTTATTCATTCATCCCTTGTTTGTGTATCTTGACTATTGTAAATAATGCTGTCATGAACAGAGGGTTACATATATCTTCTCAAATTACTATTTTAATATTCTCAGATAAATATTCAGAAGTTGAATAACTGAAACATATGGTATTTCTATTCTTAGTTTTAAAAGGAATCTCCATTCTGTTTTCCATAGTGGCTGTACCAATATATATTCTCACCAACAATATATGAGGGTTTCCTTTTCTCCACATCCTCTTCAATACTTGTTACTTAAGGCCTTTTCAATAATATGCACACTAATGGCTATGAGATGATATCTCATTGTGGTTTTTATTTGCATCTTTCTGATAACTAGTGATGTTAAACATCTTTTCTTGTACCTATTGGCCATATGTTTGTCTTCTTTGGAAAAATGTCTATTCAGATACTCTGACCTTTTAAAACTTTTAAAATTTATTTTAATTGGAGGCTAATTACTTTACAATATTGTGGTGGTTTTTGCCAAACATTGACATGGATCAGCCATGAGTACACATGTGTCCCTCCATCCTGAACCCCCCTCCCGTTTCCCTCCCCACCCCATCCCTCTGTCTTGTCCCAGAGCACCAGCTTTGAGTGCCCTGCTTCATAGATCAAACTTGCACTGGTACTCTGACAATTTTTTAATCAGGTTTTGTTGTTGTTGTTGCTGTTGTTAAGTTGTATGAGTTCTTTATATATTTTGCAAATATATATAGGATTTGCAAACATCTTCCATTTGCCAGGTTGTCTTTTACTTTAGTTGATTTCTTTTGCTGTGCAGAATCGTTTTGGTTTGATGTAGTCCCATCTTTACTTTTGCTTTTGTTTTCCTTGCCTGAGGTCACATATCCAGAAAAATATTGCTAAGACCAATGTTACAGAACATACTGCCTATGCTTTCTTCTAGTAGTGTTATGGTTTCTGGTGTTATGTTGACTCTTTAAGTCATTTTGAGTTGATTTCTTGTATGGTGTAAGATAGTGGTCTAGTTTCTTTCTTTGCATGTTGATGTGCAGTTTTCCCAACAACATTTTTTTTAAGTTAAAAAATTTATTCATTTATTTATTGAAGTATAGTTGATTTACAATGTGTTAGCCATACACAAAAATAAACTCAAGATGGATTAAAGATCTAAACGTAAGACCAGAAACTATAAAACTCCTAGAGGAAGACATAGGCAAAACACTCTCCAACATAAATCACAGCAGGATCCTCTATGATCCACCTCCCAGAATACTGGAAATAAAAGCAAAAATAAACAAATGGGACCTAATTAAAATTAAAAGCTTCTACACAACAAAGAAAACTATAAGCAAGGTGAAAAGACAGCCTTTGGAATGGGAGAAAATAATAGCAAATGAAGCAACTGACAAACAACTAATCTCAAAAATATACAAGCAACTCCTGCAGTTCAATTCCAGAAAAATAAATGACACAACCAAAAAATGGGCCAAAGAACTAAATAGACATTTCTCCAAAGAAGACATACGGATGGCTAACAAACATGAAAAGATGCTCAACATCACTCATTATCAGAGAAATGCAAATCAAGACCACAATGAGGTACTATTTCACACCAGTCAGAATGGCTGCGATCCAAAAGTCTACAAGCAATAAATGCTGGAGAGGGTGTGGAGAAAAGGGAACCCTCTTACTCTGTTGGTGGGAATGCAAACTAGTACAGCCACTATGGAGAACAGTGTGGACATTCCTTCAAAAACTGGAAATAGAACTGCCTTATGACCCAGCAATCCCACTTCTGGGCATACACACTGAGGAAACCAGAATTGAAAGAGACACATGTACCCCAATGTTCATCGCAGCACTGTTTATAATAGCCAGGACATGGAAACAACCTAGATGTCCATCAGCAGATGAATGGATAAGAAAGCCATGGTACACATACACAATGGAGTATTACTCAGCCATTAAAAAGAATTCATTTGAATCAGTTCTGATGAGATGGATGAAACTGGAGCCAATTATACAGAGTGAAGTAAGCCAGAAAGAAAAACACCAAGTACAGTATACTAACACATATATATGGAATTTAGAAAGATGGTAATGATGACCCTGTATGCAAGACAGCAAAAGAGACACAGATGTATAGAACAGACTTTTGGACTCTGTGGGAGAGGGAGAGGGTGGGATGATTTGGCAGAATGGCATTGAAACATGTATACTATCATGTAAGAAATGAATCGCCAGTCTGGGTTCGATGCAGGATACAGGATTCTTGGGGCTGGTGCACTGGGATGACCCAGGGAGATAATATGGGGAGGGTGGTGGGAGGGGGATTCAGGATTGGGAACTCATGTACACCTGTGGCAGATTCATGTCAATGTATGGCAAAACCAATACAGTATTGTAAAGTAAAAAATATATAAAAAAAAAACAAACAAAAAAACAATGTTTCTGGTATATAGCAAAGCAATTCAGAATATATATATATATATATATATATATACACACACACACATATTCTTTTCCATTATGTTTTATTACAGGATACTGAAAATAGGTCCCTGTGCTATATAGTAGGACCTTGTTGTTTATCTGTTTTATATATATACTAGTTATATATATATACTAGTTATATATACTAGTTTTTTTCTGCTAATTCCAAACTTGTAGTTTATCCCTCTCCCATTCCCTTTCCCCTCTGGTAGCCAAAGTTTGTTTTCTTTGTCTGTGAGTCTGTTTCTGTTTTGTAAATAAGTTCATCTGTATCTTGTTTTAGCTTCCACATATAAGTCCTATTTTATGGAGTTTGTCTTTTTCTGTCTGGCTTTACTTAGCATGGTAATCTCTAGGTTTATCCATGTTGTTGCAAATGGCATCATTTCATTCTTTTTTATGGCTGAGTGCCCAACACCATTTATTGAAGAGATGATCTTTTTTATTTGAGATTTTTATTATTTCTTGAGGTAGGCCCATATTGCCATAAACTTCCCTCTCAAAACTACTTTTTCTGTATCCCAGTGATTTTGATCTGTAATATTGTCATTTTTGTGTGTCTTCAGATACTTTTTGCTTTCTTCTTTGATTTCTTTATTGACCAAGTAGTTGTTCAGTAGCATGTTTTTCAGTCTCCATATATTTGTGTGATATTTTCAGCTTTATTCTTGTAGTTGTTTCCAGTTTCATACCATTATGATCACAAAAGATGCTGGATACGATTTCAGTCTTCTTAATTTATTGAGACTTGTGTCACAGCATATGGTCTATTCTTAAGCATTTTACATGTACACCTGAAAAGAATGTGTATTATTCTGAATTTGGATTAAATGTTCTGTATAAATCTATTGAATCAACAGGTCTAACATTTCATTTAAGGCTGCCCTTTCCCTATTTTCTTTCGTCTGGATGATCTACCCATGGCTGTAAGTGGGATGTTAATGTTCCCTACTATTATTGTGATCCTATCAATTTCTCCCTTTAAATCTGTTAATAATTGCTTTATATATTTTGGTGTTGCTATGTTAGGTTCATATATATAAGTAACTATCATGTCTTCTTGTAAATCGTCCCCTTTATCATTCTATAATGTTGATCTCTGTCTCTCTCTCTTTTTTTTTTTTTTTTGCTTGAAGTCTATTTTATCTGATGTCATAAGTATGGCTACACTGTTTTCTTTTGGCTGCCATTTGCTTACAGTATCATCCTTCATCCCTTCACTTCGAGTCTATATTTGTCTGTAGGGTTGAGGTGAATCTCCTGGAGGCATCATATAGTTAGATCCTATTTAGTAATCTCTCCAGATGCTCTGCGTCTTTTGATCGGTGAATTCAAGCCATTTATATTTAGGGTGATTACTGATAAATGTGGATTCAGTACTGCTGTTTTATTTTTGTTTTCTGCTTGCTCTGTATCTCTCTTGTTTATTTTCCCCTTATGTTTCTGCCTGCCATTTTGGTTTACTTTTTTCCCTCTTGTTAAATGTAATGGGTGGGGTGGCCAGACTATAAAAATCAGGATCACATAATTTACATTTTATGTACTGGTGAACTTTTTTATAGGCTGGTGAACTGTTTTTGAAGGTAACTCTAAAACATGTAGTAGATGGACAATAAGAACACTGACAACATCCTATATCATGTTAAATATATTTTATGTGTCATCCCATTGTTCTGCCTGGGAAAGTAAAATTATCTAGTGACTCTTTTCTACAGTTCAAGAATTATGAACTGATAGAGGAGGAAATACTATATATTTAGGTTGATTACAGTTTTAAATTATGGAGTCTGTTAGAGAAACCCACTCCAGTGTTCTTGTCTGGAGAATCCCAGGGATGAGGGAGCCTGGTGGGCTGCTGTCTATGGGATTGCACAGGGTCAGACACGACTGAAGCGACTTAGCAGCAGCAGTAGGAGAGAAAGGTATTGCATAGAAAATATCAAAGTTTAATTCAATAGTATCACAATAGTTTCATAATAAGTTTCATAATATATATAAAACTAAAAGTTATATCAAAATAAATGAAGCTATTTACTCATTGTATGAAACTCCACTACATACAAATTTACAAATCTATATTTCTAAGAAAATCACGTAAATTCTACTGTCCACAGATCTCCCCAAAAGCCTAACTAATCTCAAACTAGCCATACTCTTCCTTCCATTGAGATGGATAATAATGAACAAAATGTTTTATAAATAAATAAGAAATGAATATGACTGTGTTGTCATCTTTAAAATCGTTTTTTGGTGTCTTCTCACGTCCTCGTAACATTATAAAGATGCAACAGACTTAAAAACCAGAGATCTTTTACTCATGCTGTTAATGATCAAATTTCATTGAAAAAAAGTGAATTGTTTCAAGTGGTGCTTATGACAAATTACTACCTTGTAGACTGCATTGTCTGCACAAAAGAAGTATATGTATTTGAACGGTATCATAGAGATTTAATGCAGAAAACCATTAGCATATTATTATTTTATATACAACTCATAACATATATGAAGCTATTCATTCAGGTCTGTATTTCTGAAGATCTAAGCATTAGCATTGAAAATACATAACTAGATAACCAAAACAGTTTTTGATGGGGCTTCAGTTCAGTTCAGTTGTCGCTCAGTCATGTCCAACTCTTTGTGACCCCAATAAATTAAATGCATTCAAGTTTATGTTTACATTCTCTCTGTGTTACATTACAAGCAAAAATAAAAATTTCTATGACTTGTTTTTCCTGGAGATATGCCAAAGATTAGAGGCATAACGGTCTTCTCAGATGGCTCAGTGGTAAAAAATCTGCCTGCCAGGCTTCGAAATCCTTGGGTTGGGAAGATCCCCTGGAGTAGGAAATGGCAACCCACTTCAGTATTCCTGCCTGGAGAATTCCATGGACACAGGAGCCTGCCAGACTGCATTCTGTGGGATTGCAGAAAGTCGATGTGACTGAGCATGCATATAGAGGCATGAAAGAGCTAAGTAGGATGGTTGTAATATTGTTTGTATCCAAAAAATTTGTATACAAAAATTATTATATTAATTGACCTTTGTGATCTAGGGATTACTTGCCTCACTAAAAATGAAAGACAACTAGAAAATATTTTATTGCCTTATCCATGCTAATTTTTTTCTATGACTTCCAGTTTCTCCTTGATTTTGTAGATTTGTGGTCAACTCTTATCAGCTTCTTCAGTGCATCCTTCATGTCCTTATTCCTTAAGGTATAAATGAGAGGGTTGAGACTTGGAGTGATGATAGTGTAAAAGAGGGTGAGGAACTTACCCCGGTCCTTGGAGGCATTGTTACCTGGTTGAAGGTACATGTAGATAATAGTTCCGTAGAAAATGGACACTACGGTGAGATGAGATCCACAGGTATTAACTGCTTTTCTCTGGCCTGCTTTTGACTTCATTCTCAGCACAGCTTTGGCAATGTAGCCATAGGATATAAGAATGAGGATGAGTGGTGTAAGGACAATGACAATGCCTAAAGCAAAAACAGACATTTCAACTGCTGTGGTGTCTATGCAGGCTATCTTGACCATAGCTGGCAACTCACACAAGAAATGATCCAGAAGGTTGTTTCCACATCTAGGCAAATTCAGGGTGAGTGTACATAATACCAGAGAATTGGCCAGACTAATACTCCAGACTGTGATAACCATCTTGAGGCATAAATGTGGGTTCATGATGACCAAATAATGCAAGGGCTTACAGATAGCTGTAAAACGATCATAGGACATAACAGCTAGGAGAAGGCACTCGATGGAGCCAAACCACATGTAAACATAGAGCTGAATGACACAGCCCACATAGCTGATGGTCTTATCATGTCCCCACAAGTTAACCAGCATCTGGGGTACGATGCTGGTTGTGAAACATAGATCTAGGAGAGATAAATTCCGGAGGAAAAAGTACATTGGTGTGTGGAGATGGGAATCCAGGAGAGATGCAAGAATGATGGCTGTGTTACCGACCAAGGTAATTAAGTAGAAGACAGTGACAACTCCTGACAGGACCATCTCCAGTTTGGGATGGTCAGAGAAGCCAAGCAGAATGAAGCCATGTAGAGAAGTATAATTTCTTTGGTCCATAATCCTTCAGTGTCAAATCCAAGAGAAGAGAAGGTGGAGAAGGTGAAGGAAGATGAGGATGAATGGGAGGAGGAGGAAGAAAAGGAAAAAGGAAAGGAAGAGGAGAAACTTGTCAGCAAAGACTATCTGAATAATTTAAAGAAATGTAGAACTAAACAAAGGTAGCAAATTTATGTTACTAGTAAAAATTACAGCCAAGTAATCTGATATTTGTTGTAGGTTCTTTTATGGTGATGAGTTTAATATATTTTTATATTAAACTTAGGGAGTTTTACTAAGGGTCTGAATTTTCTTATGTGTAAATTTGAAAGTTTGGAATAGATTTTCTTCTATGGTTATTTATAATTTTCATTGACTATGTACAGTGAACATGCTATTTTACTTGGTCAGTGGATTCACCTATATGATATAATTATTTGGCTAATGTTAGAACGAGGAAGAGTATTCCTTTTTTTGCATATCCTAGTGAATAGCACCTTTGGTCTTCCAGTTTGATATGCAGGAGATCTGGCTTTTATCCTTGGCACATTTATCTCTCTCATCCCCAATACCTAACATCACCAAAACTTGTAAGTTTTAATGCAGAAATATATTTTAATTGTCCCCTCACTCTAAAAACTTACATGATCAGTGCCCTAGTCCAAATGATTGTCATCTCTATTCTAGATTCTGGCAATAATCTTTATTCCTTACTTCTAGTTTTACGCCTCGACATTTTTACAAGATTAAATAAAATCGCATTATCCATGTGCCCAAACCTAGCCAGTCATTTTCCATTACATTTAGGAAATATTCTAATTCCTTAAGATGGCCTAGATGAACCTGCACAAGGTCTCATTCTTATTTCACAGATCACTTTACACATATTGACTACTAGCCTTCTCTCGCTTTGACAAGTCAGATTCATTCCTATCTGAAGCCCTGGGAACCCTTCTCCTTTTCTGGACTCCTATTTATTCTGCAAGTTCTGCTCATTCTTTTAACTACCTCTTGAATGTTCATTGCTTAAAGAGAGATTGCTTGAACTCATAATCTCTTTTTGTTTGATATCATGTTTAGAGAGATTTACAGAGGGCCAGTGTAGCGTGGAGTGACAGCACAGGCAGAGAGAGTTTGTTTATATTTCTGCAAATTATTTAGCTGTGCAATCTCAGACAAGTTACATCACACTTGTGGGCTCAGTTTTCTCATCTGTAAAAATGGGGACAAAAATCATTTGGAGTTGGGGTGAAGATTGAATGAGTGTAAAGTTTTCAGAACAATGCTTGGAATGTAGGGTGTCTCATTAACCATTAGTTACTACAGTTATTCTAATAAGAAATTATAATCATGCACCATGTGAGTAAACGTTTAACAACTCCCCCCATCTAAGCAGTGGTCTATAATACCTAATGCAGTTCACCTAAGTATGTATATGTTTATATATATGTATATCCCCTTGTGTATACATAATTTTTGCATAAAAATTTACACTATGAATAATGATGAAAAATCACTGAAAGTAATTTCACTTCATGAACGTGAAAGTGAAGTGAAAGTGTTAGTTGCTCAGTCGTGTCCTACTCTTAGTGAGCCTGCCAGACTCCTCTGTCCATGGAATTTGCCAGGCAAGAATACTGGAGTGAGTTGCTATTTTCTACTCCAGGGAATATTCCTGACTCAGGGATTGAACTCAAGTCTCCTGCATTGGCAGGCAGATTCAATCACTTTGTTAGTAAGCACTTTTTATTTTTTAATAAGTGATAAATTCTTAGGCTTCTATTTTATGATTGTCTAAATAGGATGATAGAAGGTGGCAGATGAATGGAAAAGATTTTCATTTAATCTATATAGTTGCAAATAACATTTATTTGGTTTGGTGAAAAATAATTGAAAATATTAGTTTCTATTCAAAGGAGTAGTAAACTCATCATAATTTAGTAGTGTGATACAGATAGATTTCCTTTAGACATGCATGAGCATATCAGAGCTGTCAAAACTTTTAACAGTCAAACAGATTATCAATAGTCCACCTACATTTTTCCCTACCACTGGGTATAAAAAGATCACTTCTCAACAAGTAACATCCAGAACTCTTCCATTAAAAATGACTAAAAGAAAATACATGACTGAAAAATAGGTTAAATATCACATTGATTTGCCTTTCTCTCTCTGTATAGATATAGTAGAAAAAGTTGTGCTTTCTTTGTTTGCTATACACTTCAAATATATTTCTTGAATATTAGAAAGAAATTAGTTCAAACTGTGGCCGTGATTAAAAAGTGGACACATTTAGAAGAGTAATTGAGTATACTGGTTAAGATAGCTGTTTTGAGAGAGTCATTTGGTAATTTTCTCAGAAATAGCTTTCCAAGAGTCATGATTTGAGCCTGGGTTCTATCATTGACCTACCTTCTTAGAGAGAAAAAAATAACTCTGAAATGTATTGCAAGCTGTCACACACCATTAGAACAATATAATGTCTAAGCACAGGGATGAATAACTAATTAATACTTATTTTGACAGACAGGTCTGTGTGTGCAATTGTGCCTAAATTCTGAATAAAACAGAGCTTCAGTTAAAATTATAAGAAAACAAAATCTAAAAATTAAAAAAATTAAATCAATGCCACAAGTTAATTTCTTAACTTGTTGCAATATCACTGTAGCCTCCAAAGATTAATTCAGGAAGGTAAAAAAATCCTTCTGCCTATTAAAATTTTAATTTAACCTACATTTTCCTCTTTTATTTCTGCTGGATGAAAATGTCTGAAATCACAAATTGAGACATAACTTCATGTCTTCCTCTTTACCATGGTAGAGAATAAAGCAATATTTCCTTCATAATAAAGATAAAAAGGAGAATTTCTATATAGAGATTTATAATATTTATTCTAAACATCCTGAAAGAAAATCAGAGGAATCAGTCTTTGTAGGTCTAAGTTCTCTTTCTTTTACTTCCCACAAGTTGTTTTACCAACTCAGGCACACTACTTTCCAAGAGATATTAAAGATTAACATTACTGTGATCCAGAGAGAGTTCCCCTTATGTTCTGCTTCTTGACCAATGTGGAGCCCACACTTTGGACAATAGATCCTGTGGACATTTGCTTTGCAGGGCTGCAGCTTGCTCATGTTTTCTCTGCAGTGCCACTGTGAATTCTGCTTTTCCTGATATATACTAAGGTATAGATTCTCAACGGAACTCCTCCCTCTTGAACATGTGACTTCAGGTGAAACGATGAAACTTGTCAGAAATTCTTACTGCTTGTTCTGACTTTAAATCAACCTGCAGATAGGTCTTTGCCCTAGAGAAACATTAAAAAGCAACTATTAATTCACTATTCTGAACAATTTGAACAAAATTTCCTAGTGTTTCTAGAAAACCCAGATCATTCAGAAAAGTTTGCTAAACCATTCAGACCATATCTGATTGATTTTAGTTAAGTGCCACAGATAAATCTTGTAAAAGAGATAGTTGGACACTCTCAGACATAAATCACAGCAGGATCCTCTATGATCCACCTCCCAGAATTCTGGAAATAAAAGCAAAAATAAACAAATGGGATCTAATTAAAATTAAAAGCTTCTGCACAACAAAGGAAAATATAAGCAAGGTGAAAAGACAGCCTTCTCAATGGGAGAAAATAATAGCAAATGAAGCAACTGACAAACAACTAATCTCAAAAATATACAAGCAACTTATGCAGCTCAATTCCAGAAAAATAAATACCCAATCAAAAAATGGGCCAAAGAACTAAATAGACATTTCTCCAAAGAAGACATACGGATGGCTAACAAACACATGAAAAGATGCTCAACATCACTCATTATTAGAGAAATGCAAATCAAAACCACAATGAGGTACCACTTCACACCAGTCAGAATGGCTGCGATCCAAAAATCTGCAAGCAATAAATGCTGGAGAGGGTGTGGAGAAAAGGGAACCCTCCTACACTGTTGGTGGGAATGCAAACTAGTATAGCCACTATGGAGAACAGTGTGGAGATTCCTTAAAAAATTGCAAATAGAACTACCTTATGACCCAGCAATCCCACTTCGGGGCATACACACCGAGGAAACCAGAATTGAAAGAGACACATGTACCCCAATGTTCATCGCAGCACTGTTTATAATAGCCAGGACATGGAAGCAACCTAGATGTCCATCAGCAGATGAATGGATAAGAAAGCCGTGGTACATATACACAATGGAGTATTACTCAGCCGTAGAAAAGAATTCATTTGAATCAGTTCTGATGAGATGGATGAAACTGGAGCCGATTATACAGAGTGAAGTAAGCCAGAAAGAAAAACACCAATACAGTATACTAACACATATATATGGAATTTAGGAAGATGGCAATGACAACCCTGTATGCAAGACAGGAAAAAAGACACAGATGTGTATAACAGACTTTGGACTCAGAGGGAGAGGGAGAGGGTGGGATGATTTGGGAGAATGGCATTCTAACATGTATACTATCATGTAAGAATTGAATCGCCAGTCTATGTCTGACGCAGGATACAGCATGCTTGGGGCTGGTGCATGGGGATGACCCAGAGAGATGTTGTGGGGAGGGAGGTGGGAGGGGGGTTCATGTTTGGGAACGCATGTAAGAATTAAAGATTTTAAGATTAAAAAAAAAAAAGAATATAAAGGAGTCCTGAAACCAAAAAAAAAAAAAAAAGATAGTTGGAGAATTAGTCAATATCCTGATATGTCAGCGGAAGAAATTTAATAGATGTAAAAGTTACTTAGTATAAAGGAAAGCTATTAGTACAAGGAAATGAGAAATAGTATTTTTAGAATTTTTTCTCTAGGTAGAGAATGTATTTCAAATAAAAATTGCCTTTAAGTAATATGGGTTTTCAATACTCAAATTATAGCATGTAACTCTGTAAAATCATCTTACCATTAATAGTACACCTATGGATTTTTGAAATAATTTTGTTCTCAGCAGATATCATTTAAATAAAGTGTCTCTAATAATTGCCTCTGATATCAAAGTCAAAACAGTTATCTGCGGAAGAGAATGTTATTTCCAAAGCTCTAGAACAATAAGTTGAAAATCATAAGATTTATATTTTTATTAAACAGTCCTAATGTGCCTTTGACTTAATAGCCATGGTAGGTAATTCAGACACTTTGTGTTCATGACAATTCAATGTCTCAGAGGTCATTATTTAAGTCCTAGGTTATAGAATGAAGTTTTTATAACTTGGTTTATGATCGACCATAAGTTATAAGAGCTCCTTTTAATTAGAAGTACATACTATCAATAGTTACTTTAATAAAATACATGAACACAAATTGACTGCCTCATGATAACTATTTAATTGTGATGACTTCTCATCACTGAGCAATAAAACAATTTTAACTATCCATTTCTGTGTGATAGTAATCACTATATTCTATATTTAAGACATAGTACAGTGTGAAGTAGATGGAGCCAGATATTTTGGACTGAAATTCCAGGGATTCCAGTTATTAGCTGTGTAAACCTGGGAAAATTACTTAACATTTTGGTGCCTCAGAGTTCTTATCTATAATAGGAGGATAGTAACAATACATACTTAGAGGGTTAGTATGAGTTTAAATGAATTCAGTTCAATTCAGTCGCTCAGTTGTGTCTGACTCTTTGCGACCCCATGGACTGCAGCATGCCAGACTTCCCTGTCCATCACCAACTCCTGGAGTCTACCGAAACTCATGTCTATTGAGTCAGTGATGCCCTCCAACCATTTCATCCTCTGTTATCCGCTTCTCCTCCTGCCTTCAATCTTCCCAGCATCAGAATCTTTTCAAATGAGTCAGCATTTCATATCAGATGGCCAAAGTATTGGAGTTTCAGCTTCAACATCAGTCCTGCCAATGAACACTCAGGGCTGATCTCCTTTAGGATGGACTGGTTGGATCTCCTTGCAGTCCAAGGGACTCAAGAGTCTTCTCCAACACCACAGTTCAAAAGCATCAATTCTTCAGCCCTCAGCTTTCTTTATGGTCCAACTCTCACATCCATACAGGACTACTGGAAAAACCATAACCTTGACTAGACAGACCTTTGTTGACAAAGTAATGTCTCTGCTTTTGAATATGCCTTCTAGGTTGGTCATAACTTTCCTTCCAAGGAGCAAGCGTCTTTTAATTTCTTGGCTGCAGTCACAATCTGCAGTGATTTTGGAGCCTAAAAAAATAAAGGCAGCCACTGTTTCCACTGTTTCCCCATCTATTTCCCATGAAGTGATGGGACCAGATTCCATGATCTTAGTTTTCTGAATGTTGAGCTTTATGAAGCCAACTTTTTTACTCTCCTCTTTCACTTTCATCAAGAGGCTTTTTAGTTCCTCTTCACTTTCTGCCATAAGGGTGGTGTCATCTGCATATCTGAGGTTATTGATATTTGTTCCGGCAATCTTGATTTCAGCTTGTGCTTCATCCAGCCTAGCATTTTTCATGATGTGCTCTGCATAGAAGTTAAATAAGCAGGGTGACAATATACAGCCTTGACATACTCTTTTTCCTATTTGGAACCATGGTTAAATGAATTAACCATTTGTATTGGTTGACGCACAGTAAACATTCACATAAATAAGCTATTACTATTTCAATCAATTTAGGGAGTCTGTATGGTATAACAATGTTCATTTTAATCAATTTTTGGAGAGCTAATACAGATACTTGATAAAACGTCTGGTAAGCACATTCCCTGTTTCAACCAGTTCCTTTAGAATTAAATACATGGACTGGCGATTCAATTCTTACATGACAGTATACATGTTAGAATTCCCATTCTCCCAAATCATCCCACCCTCTCCCTCTCCCTCTGAGTCCAAAAGTCCGTTATACACATCTGTGTCTTTTTTCAGGAGCAGCTTGCTTGGGGCTGGTGCATGGGGATGACCCAGAGAGATGTTGTGGGGAGAGAGGTGGGAGGGGGGTTCATGTTTGGGAACGCATGTAAGAATTAAAGATTTTAAAATTTAAAAAATAAAAAAAAAAGAAAAAATAAATAAAATAAAATAAAATAATGTCAGGCTTAAAAAAAAGAATTAAATACATACTGCCTATGTATTATATATATATATTATTATATATTGTTTTAAATAAGGATAATAAGAAACTCTGATGCTGGGAGGGGTTGGCGGCAGGAGGAGAAGGGGACGACAGAGGATGAGATGGCTGGATGGCATCACTGACTCAATGGACATGAGTTTGGGTGAACTCGGAGTTGGTGATGGACAGGGAGGCCTGGCGTGCTGCAATTCATGGGTCACAAAGATTCAGATTTGACTGAGAGACTGAACTGAACTGAACAAACAAAACTGAACTGAAACAAAATCAATTAATTGGGATTTTTTTGTCTATCAAAATTCTAAGTATATGGATAGTTGAAAATATTCACTTTGACTAAAGATCTCAATTTTAAACATGCATTTTCATGTCTCCCTTTTTATTTTCTATAGTTCTCTTTTTTCTTTAAAAAAATTCTTTAAAGTTATAATTTAACTTTATAATTGGAGCCCAAACATGAAAAATACTCATTTTTTTGTTTGAAAACAAAAATATATATGAATTGTCATATATATGTCATATATACTTAATTCCATTCTTGCACAGTAACTTTCCTAGTCTCCTGCTCTTTATTCTTTTTTTTTAAAATTTATTTTTACTTGGAGGATAATCGCTTCAATGTTGTATTGGCTTCTGCCATACACCAACATGAATCAACCATAAGTATACATATGTCCCCTTCCTCTTGAACCTCCCTCACATGCCAGACCCCTCCCTACCTTTCCAGATTGTCACAGAGCACCGGGTTGCCTTGCTCCTTATTCTATGATTATATCCTATGGGTTTGCTACTCTGGAGAAATTACAGAGAAATCATCTGGATTCTTAAGTGTTTGAAAATTTTCTCATTGGTTTTCCAGAAATGGGTAGATTCAGAATGTGAAGCAGGTGTTTTTGTGTTAGGTATACAATATAGTGTCTTTTTGAACCCCTTGACTAAATCGAGATATTTTTCTGATCACTTTCTATTTACCCATGTTTTTCCTTGCTTTCTTTAGCCCTTTACTAATAGGAACCATTTAGAATGAAATTATTAGCTTCCCCCTTTGGCTGCATTTTAGAATAACTGGGGTATGTGGAAATTTTAGAAATACAAAATCTGAGACTCTTATGCTCTCACCAGAGGCTATATTATTCTCTATTTCTACTGCTTCTCTGGATAATATAGTTTCAGGGCTTTAAATGCCATCTACGTGTTGATGGGTTTCAAATTTATATTTCCAGTCTTCTCTATTGAGCATGAAACTAGTAATGTCCACTACCTAATTTTGTTCAAATTTGAATGTCTAATAAGAATATGAACCTAACATATGGCTAAAATGGGCTTCCTTGGAGGATGTAATAGCAACCTACTCCAATATTCTGCCAGGCAAATCTTGTGGTCAGAGGAGCCTGGTTGGCTGCTAGCCAGCTGCGGTTCATAGTGTCACGAAGAGCTGGACACCACTGAGCACATGTACCGCGTGAATGGCTAAAATAGAACACTTGATCCCGCTGCACCAAATCTGATAGTACCTCAGTCTTCCTAATCATAGTAAATGGTACAAACATCTACAGGTCCAGAAACCTGTCATCCTTAATTACTTCCCTGCCCTCACCTTGAAAAGTCTGAACTATTTCAAACTTTGCTTGTTCTCCCCATTTCTACTGTTACTTACACTGAGCACCTGTCTTACTTTCCCCTCTGGGTTACTCAATTGCCTCTTATCTTTATCCCTGCTAAATCCATTCTCTATATGACAGCCAAAATTGTTTTTTTTTTGAAATTTAAATTTATTTATTTTAATTGGAGGCTAATTACTTTACAGTATTGTATTGGTTCTGCCACACATCAGCATGAATCTGCCACAGGTGTACACGTGTTCCCCATCCTGAACACCCCTCCCACCTCCCTCCCAGTACCATCCCTCCAGGTCATCCTAGTGCACCAGCCCCAAGCATCCTGTATCGAACCTGGACTGGCAATTTATTTCTTATATGATATTATACATGTTTCCATGACATTCTCCCAAATCATCCACCCTCTGCCTCTCTCACAGAATCCAAAAGACTGTTCTATGCATCTATGTCTCTTTTGCTGTCTTGCATACAGTGTTATCGTTTACCATCTTTCTAAATTCCATATATATGCGTTAGTATACTGTATTGGTGTTTTTCTTTCTGGCTTACTTCACTCTGTATAATAGGTTCCAGTTTCATCCACCTCATTAGAACTGATTCAAGTGTATTCTTTTTAATGGCTGAGTAATATTCCATTGTGTATATATACCACAGCTTTCTTATCCATTCATCTGCTGATGGACATCTAGGTTGCTTCCATGTCCTGGCTATTATAAACAGTGCTGCAATGAACATTGGGGTACATGTGTCTCTTTCAATTCTGGTTTCCTCGGTGTGTATGCCCAGAAGTGGGATTGCTGGGTCATAAGGCAGTTCTATTTCCAGTTTTTAAAGGAATCTCCACACTGTTCTCCATAGTGGTTGTACTAGTTTGCATTCCCACCAACAGTGTAAGAGGGTTCCCTTTTCTCCACACCCTCTCCAGCATTTATTGCTTGTAGACTTTTTGATAGCAGCCATTCTGACTGGCATGAGATGGTACCTCACTGTGGTTTTGATTTGCATTTCTCTAATAATGAGTGATGTTGAGCATCTTTTCATGTGTTTGTTAGCCATCTGTATGTCTTCTTTGGAGAAATGTCTATTTAGTTCTTTGGCCCATTTTTTGGTTGTGTCGTTTATTTTTCTGGAATTGAGCTGCAGGAGTTGCTTGTATATTTTTGAGATTAATTCTTTGTCAGTTGCTTCATTTCCTATTATTTTCTCCCATTCTGAATGCTGTCTTTTCACCTTTCTTATAGTTTCCTTTGTTGTGCAGAAGCTTTTAATTTTAATTAGATCCCATTTGTTTATTTTTGCTTTTATTTCCAATATTCTGGGAGGTGGGTCATAGAAGATCCTGCTGTGATTTATGTCAGAGAGTGTTTTGCTTATGTTCTCCTCTAAGAGTTTTATAGTTTCTGGTCTTACATTTAGATCTTTAATCCATTTTGAGTTTTTTTGTTTGTTTGTTTGTTTTTGTGTGTGTATGGTGTTAGAAAGTGTTCTAGTTTCATTCTTTTACAAGTGGTTGAACAGTTTTCCCAGCACCACTTGTTAAAGAGGTTGTCTTTAGTCCATTGTATATTCTTGCCTCCTTTGTCGAAGATAAGGTGTCCATAGGTGTGTGGATTTATCTCTGGGCTTTCTATTTTGTTCCACTGATCTACATTTCTGTCTTTGTGCCAGCACCATACTGTCTTGATGACTGTAGCTTTGTAGTAGAGCCTGAAGTCAGGAAGGTTGATTCCTCCAGTTCTATTCTTCTTTCTCAAGATTACTTTGGCTGTTCTAGTTTTTTTGTATTTCCATACCAATTGTGAAATTATTTGTTCTAGTTCTGTGAAAAATACCATTGGTAGCTTGATAGGGATTGCATTCAATCTATAGATTGTTTTGGGTAGTATACTCATTTTCACTATATTGATTCTTCTGACCCATGAACATGGTATATTTCTCCATCTATTATGTCCTCTTTGATTTCTTTCACCCATGTTTTATAGTTTTCTACATATAGGTCTTTAGTTTCTTTAGGTAGATATATTCCTAAGTATTATTCTTTTTGTTGCAATGGTGAATGGAATTGTTTCCTTAATTTCTCTTTCTGTTTTCTCATTATTAGTGTATAGGAATGCAAGGGATTTCTGTGTGTTGATTTTACAAAAAAAATCTAAATAAAATATTTTCATTTACTTGTCTGAGATCTTTCAAGTTTGCTATGTACTTAGAACATAATGTGGACTCCTTGAGATAGGGGTCAACCAAAATTAAAACAAAGCAATTTCCTAAACTCCACTCTTCCTATGGACACATCCATTGTACAGCAGCACATAGAGCAATTCCCTCTGAAAGAAATCCAGAGACTTCTTGAGTAACTTCTACGCATTGGATGAGTGTGAAAATATTTAAATTGTAATGTGTAGGAGTAATTGAGACACAATCTTTTGTTTTTTCTGAACTTTATTTATTTAGCTTTATCTGGTCTTTCTTTCCAGTGCATAGACTCTCTAGTTGTGGTGCACAACACTTGTATTTCTTGCCTTCCAGATACTGGTCATTCTAATAGGTGTAAGGTGCTATGTCATTATGGTGTTTATTTGCATTTTCCTGATGGTTACTAACATTGAGCTCTTCCTCATTTACAGGTTTGCCATTTGTGTGTCTTGTTTGAAAAATTTTCTATTCAGTTCTTTTGTCCATTTTGAAATTAGATTTTTTTTTTGCTATTGATTTGTGTGCATTTTTTTAACAAATTAATTATTTTTAATTGAAGGATGATTGCTTTACAACATTGTGTTGGTTTCTGCCATATATCAACATGAATCAACCATAGGTTTATGTATGTCCCCTCCCTCTTGAACCTTTATTCCCACCTCGCACCCCTCCCACCCATCTAGATTATCACAGAGCACCAGATTTGAACTCCCTGCATCACAGTGTAAATTTCTACTGGTTATCTATTTTTACATATGTTAATAAATGTGTTTCAATGCTACTCTCTCAATTTGTCACACCCTCTCCTTCCTCCCCTGTGCCCACAAGTCTTTTCTCTAAGTCTGTGTCTCCATTGCTGCCCTGCAAATAGGTTCATCAGTATCATCTTTCTAGATTCCATATATTTGCATTAATACATGATATTTGTCTTCCTCTTTCTGACTTACTTCACTCTGGATAATAGGCTCTAGGTTCATTCACCTTATTAGAACTGAGTCAAATGTGTTCCTTTTTATGGCTGAATAATATTCCATTGTGTATATGTACCACAACTTCTTTATCTATTCATTTGTTGATGGACATCTAGGTTGCTTCCATGTTCTAGCTATTGTAAATAGTGCTGCAATCAACACTGGAGTGCATGTGTCTTTTTCAGTTGTGGTTTCCTCAGGGTATATGCCCAGTAGTGGGTCATATGGTAGATTTATTCCTAGTTCTTTTTTTAAGGAATCTCCATACTGTTCTCCATAGTGACTGTATCGTTTTGCATTACCATGTATACTTTGGATATTAGCCACCTCTCAGATTCGGAGAGGGCAATGGCACCCTACTCCAGTACTCCTGCCTGGAGGGTCCCATGGATGGAGGAGCCTGGAAGGCTGCAGTACATGGGGTCGCTGAGGATCGGACACGACTGAGTGACTTCACTTTCACTTTTCACTTTCATGCATTGGAGAAGGAAATGGCAACCCACTCCAGTATTCTTGCTTGGAGAATCCCAGGGGTGGCGGAGCCTGGTGGGCTGCTGTCTATGGGGTCACACAGAGTCGGACATGACTGAAGTGACTTAGCAGCAGCACCTCTCAGATATATGATTTGCAAAATTTCTCCCATTCTGTAGGTTGCCTTTTTATTTTGTAAATTTTCTCTTTTGCTTTTTAGTTTGATATAGTTCCACTTGTTGAGTTTTGGTTTTGTTATTTGTGCTTTTGGTGTCATATGCAAACATTCTGTTAAGATGGTCTACTTTGCCATTAGTCTGGTCCACTCTTCCAGAGATTTGTTAATACCTGCCTGAAGAGATTAGGATAGGAGCTCCTTTATTTTGCCCCAGAACTTGATAGCTCAATATATTTGATAACACATCCATATGTCCTCTATTTCCAATTGTTTTAATGACAATTCATGAAATGCTTCCTTACGTATCTACTTAGGTGTTAAAAAACAAAATTTAACTGACTAATTTTAAGTTCTAATTGACTTTATTAGATGATTTGGGAACTGAGCAGCATCTCATCTAATCAGAAAGGTATTACAAAGGATTGAACAAAAAGGAAGTTTTTTTCTTTTCAAGTATTTGTTTATTGGCTGCATTGCATGTTAGTTGCAGCATGTAGGATCTTTGTTGTGTCATGTGTGATCTTTCTTTGCAGTACAGACTCTAGTTGGGGCATGTGGGCGTTGTAGTTGCAGCCAGAGGGCTAAGTTGCTCTGTGACATGGGAGATCTTAGTTTCCTGACCAGGGAATGCACCCAGGTCCCCTCCACTGTGAGGTGAATTCTCAATCACGGAACCACCAAGGAAGTACCAGGAAGGTTTTTAGAGGAAGAAAGATGTGGTAAGGCAGCTACTAGAAAAGAAAATTAAGGATTATTTTAGGCCAGAAAGTGTTTTTTTGGAGGAAGAAAATGGCAAAGGTTTTATCATGCAGATTGCCTCTTCTTTCTCTGGGAGAATGAAGAAGGACCGTGTGACAGATTACTTCATTCTTGCTGACCACAAAGTTCCATACTGGTTAATTAAGATTACATTTGTGGTGAAGGTTGTAACTGCAGTTAGGTTAGGTATTAAATCTAGGTTTTGTATCATGGGCTTTAGCACAAGGATTGCCATTTTGAGTCTGTAGTTTTTCTCTTTAACATCCAGGAAACTGGGAAAATCTTATAAGCCACTCTGTAAGAAAGAATTCTGCTCACAATGTCTACAGTTTCTCTCTATTGCATATCTGATATATTATTGCAATTTTGAATTTTTTTACATTTGATAATCATTATCTTATTAAAGAGATTACTTTTATTAATTTATTAAGCTTCATCTAACCTATAACATATACTTGAGACAAAACTGAAATGCAAATCAAAACCATAATGGCATATCACCTTACACCTTGTTAGAATGGCCAGCATTTGGAAGGCAAGAAATACAAGTGTTGGTGAGGATGTAGAGAAAAGGGAAATTTTTGTGCATGTTAGTGCAGTTTTTTTTTTTTTCACATACTTAAGTCTTTTGTTAACTGGAAATAGTACAGAAGGAATTTTTATTAAAATTTATATTTCCAATCCATCATAATGTCTGACAGGTATATGTTTCATACTTAAAGTAATTTAATTGAAATTTAATATGTTTAAATATTCTTTTTTTAGGTCTAAATATTCTGATGCTTGATCAATGTGATATGTATTTCTAGTTAATATATCTACTATGCAGACATATTTGCCTTTTTTTTCAAAATCAAAACACTAGGCATGCTTGAAAATTTATGGCAGTCCATCATTTTGTGTATTTATATAACAACAAATTACATAAACTAAGTTCCACATGGGTGTTTGGATTCAATGGTGTTGAAAGATCATTGATTTAATGATTTTCTTTTCTGGACTCATTTCCGGTAGAGGTACTTGATTAGTGAATGATGTTAGTGGAGTATTTTTTTAGAAATATTAATATATTATTGTAAAAAATGATATTATTTAATTTATTCTCATTTTTGTTGAGATATAATTGACATAAAACACTGTATTAGTTTTGCAACCTAAAAGTTAGCTAACTTATTATGGTAATCCTATTACCATATTATCTATTACCATAATAAGCTAGTTAACTTTTTATCACCAGATACAGCTACAATTTTTTTTTCTTGTGATGGGAATTTTTAAGATTTACTCTCTGGGCAACTCTCAAATATACAGTACACTGTATAGCATTGTTAACTATAGTCACTATGCTGTCTATTATACTCCAGAACTTATCTTATAACTGGATGTTTGCACTTTCTGACCACCTTTACCTGTTTTGCCAGTCTCCTGTCATCCTTTTCCCCCTGTGCCCAGCCTTTGGCAACCACTAATCTGTTTTCTGTATCTATATGTACAGTTTTTTAAGATTCTACATGTAAGTGAAGTCATACAGTATCTTTCTCTGCCTGATTTATTTCTCCTAGCCTTTAAGTTCCATCCATTTTTTTTTGCAAGTGACAGAATCTTATTTTTTAATGGCTAAATAATATTCCATTGTGTATACACATACACACACACACCCCACACATTTTCTTTATCTGTTATATTTATTTGCTGAGGCAAAGACAGTGGTTCCTAAATGTTAACCATATAATATTCAAACACATGAGGTGTTTTCTTATAGTGCCTTTCACACAGTAAGCATTTCATATATATTTTCTTATTGATTGTTTAATCTGGTTTCTGTTTACCAATACAGTTTTGATCTACTTAAAGGCTATTTACTTGTACCTTTCATTCTAAAAACCATCCATTCTGGTTTTTAGCCTCCATACTTTATCACACCATTTTCACTTGAATGTTTTCTGCTATATTCAGATATTACAGAATCTTTAGAGTTTAATTCTAGTGCCATCTACTTCATAAATATATTTCCATTTCCTCCTAATCAGACTTATCCATTACTTTCCTGAGAGTCTTTGTACTTACCATTAGTTAAGCAGTTTAACACTTAAACTTCAGTAGTTTGGGTGTAGATATCCTCTAATTGTATTACGTAATGTTGTTTTCTCAAACAGATAAGATGGTATCATTTTTGCTTATATGCCTAATTCTCCATTTTAATTTGTAATACAGGGATCGGGAAGCACAAAATCAATTCTGTCAGATTCATCATTTGTTTACCTTAGGAAGTTCTGGCTTCAAGTGACAGCCTGGCACCCAGCACTGTCCTATTTTGGAAACACTCCCCACCAGGGATATCCACTACTGTTTGTTTTATGCTGAGATGAAGATAGTGAAGCTAAATTTAGTAAATCAGTGAAAGAAGTGACAGGAAAATAGGGAGCTCTTATAATATCCATTTTAAATTTAAGAAAACGAAGACTTAGAAACATTAATTTTTTTTCTCAAGGTAATTTTGAGATTAGGTGTATGTAGTCTTCCGAGTCCTAGTCTAATATTTGTATCATACATTTGTTCCCTCCAATTAACTTTTTATATTACTTTAAGAATATTAACACTGTGCTAGCAGAGCATTTAAGTTAGATGACTAGAGCATATGTGGTAAATTCTTGTAAGTATGATGTGAGACTTGGTTAAGAAAGTAACCCTTGTTCAAATTTAATTACATTTTTTTAATCATTAATGTTAATTACACTTATCAGTTACATTTTCAAGTGACATATTAGTATACAAATGTGAGGTCAGGCTTACTAAATTATAAAAATTCTGGTTAGTTTATAGAAACTCAATGTACCTAAAGGATTTATTGTAATTTAATGTAAATTCCAACTATATGCACATTTATTATTGAGAAATAAAAGGGAGATTAAGTATTTGAAATTTTGGTTTAATTTGGGACCCAAATGCAGAATAGATTTAAGAAGAAAATAAAAGTAGTTAAATAAGAAAGTAAACAATCATAACATAATATGTAATTTTCTGCTGAGTCCATTATTATTATATTTTTTGGTATACTTAGATAATTGAAGATAGCAAAGAATGTATTTCTTAATGCTACTAACTATAAACTGTACTAAGTTAAGAGCAAACTTAACACAGAACTTAAATTCTCTCTGTGAAAAATTTTTATGAGCTAGTGAACTGTTTCTGAAGTCAACTGTAAAAAGGTATTATGTGGACAATAAGAATATCTACACTATTCTAGATAATATTGAGTGTATTTTATGTGAGTCATTGGGGGCTTCCCCAGTAGCTCAGCACTTGAGAATCCGCCTGCAATTTGGGAGACCCAGCTTTGATCCCTGGATGCCCTGGAGGAGAGCATGGCAACCCACTCCACTATTCTTGCCTGGAGAATCCCATGGACTGAGGAACCTGGCAGCTTTAGTCTACAGGGCTGCAAAGAGTTGGACATGAGTGAAGTGACTGAGTATGCATGCTTGCAAGTCATTACTGTCCTCACTGAGAACGTAAAAATTATCCAGTGACTCTTCCTTTTTCACATTTTAAGAATTATGAAATGATACAAGAGAAAACATTATGTTACTTTGAGTACAGCAATGTATCCTTCCAAATCTATCTAGATTATAATTATTAAATAAAGATTATAAGTACTAAATAATGGTATCCTTTAGAGATAGGTATCAAATAATAGAAAATATCAAAATTTAACTCAAATGTCATTGCCTTTCCCATAAAATATTAAATACTGTATCATACTAAATGAAAACTAAAATATTATTCCTTTTATGAAATTCCACTATGTACAAATATTACATTTCTCAAAATTTATGTAAATTCCATGATTCTGTAGATCTATGTCAAAAGCCTACCTAATCTCAAAGTTTCATATTTTCTTTTCATTGAGATTAAGACAATCATGAAATAAATCTTTCATGAATGAATGAGAAATGAATAAAACTTGGTTGTCACCTTTAAAATCCCTTAATTGGTGTCTTCTCACTCTTTTGTATCATGATAAAGAGGTAATAGACTTAAGTTACAAAGACCTTTTACTCAAGAAAATGATAATAATGTCATAATCAGAGGCATAAAAAGTAGGATGATTATAATATTGTTTGCATCCACAAAATGTCTGCCTACAGGAATTAATATGTTAATTAACCTCTGTGATCTAGGGATTCCTTGCCTCACTAAAAGTGAAAGGCAATTAGAAAGCATTTTATTGCCTTATCCATGCTAACTTTTTTCCTATGACTTCCAGTTTCTCTTCAGTGTTGTAAATTTAACTCTCATCAGCTTCTTCAGTGCATCTTTCATGTCCTTATTTCTTAAGGTGTAAATGAGAGGGTTGAGACTTGGAGTGATGATGGTGTAAAAGAGGGTGAGGAACTTACCCTGCTCTTTGGAGGCATTGTTACCTGGTTGCAGGTAAAGGTAGATAATAGTTCCATAGAAGATGGACACTACGGTGAGATGAGATCCACAGGTATTAACTGCTTTTCTCTGGCCTGCTTTTGGCTTCATTCTCAGCACAGCTTTGGCAATGTAGCCATAGGATATAAGAATGAGGATGAGTGGTGTAAGGACAATGACAATGCCTAAAGCAAAAACAGACATTTCAACTGCTGTGGTGTCTATGCAGGCTATCTTGACCATAGCTGGCAACTCACACAAGAAATGATCCAGAAGGTTGTTTCCACATCTAGGCAAATTCAGGGTGAGTGTACATAATACCAGAGAATTGGCCAGACTAATACTCCAGACTGTGATAACCATCTTGAGGCATAAATGTGGGTTCATGATGACCAAATAATGCAAGGGCTTACAGATAGCTGTAAAACGATCATAGGACATAACAGCTAGGAGAAGGCACTCGATGGAGCCAAACCACATGTAAACATAGAGCTGAATGACACAGCCCACATAGCTGATGGTCTTATCATGTCCCCACAAGTTAACCAGCATCTGGGGTACGATGCTGGTTGTGAAACATAGATCTAGGAGAGATAAATTCCGGAGGAAAAAGTACATTGGTGTGTGGAGATGGGAATCCAGGAGAGATGCAAGAATGATGGCTGTGTTACCGACCAAGGTAATTAAGTAGAAGACAATGACAACTCCTGACAGGACCATCTCCAGTTTGGGATGGTCAGAGAAGCCAAGCAGAATGAAGCCGTGTAGAGAAGTACAATTTCTTTGGTCCATAATCCTTCAGTGTCAAATCCTAGAATGAGAAGAGCAAGAGAAAGAGGAGTGGAGGAGAGAGAGGAAAGGGTTAAAGGAAGTGGTGGTGGTGGAGGAAGAGAAGAAGAAGAAGAAAAAAAGAAGGAAATTGGTCAACATAGACTAAGTAAATTAATGAAATACAGGCGTAAACAAAAGGGGAGAATTTATATTAATTAATCATTGAAAAAATTAACGGTAAAAGTGTTGCCCAACTAACCTGGTATTTGTGGTAGTTTCTTTTATAAATAAATAAATTTAAATTTAATATTATATCAATAATAAATGACATTTAACATTATATTTAATAAATATTTATTATATATTACAATATAAATATCATGATAAACAATATTAACTAGATAATAATTTTCATGTTATATTAAACTTAATATTATATTTTAATGTACATTAAAAATAAATACATCTAATATTTTTATAATTAAATTTATTTATTTTTAACTGAAAGGGAATTGCTTTACATTATTGTATTGTTTTCTGCCAAACATCAACATGAATCAGCCATAGGTATACCTATGTCCCCTCCCTCTTGAACCCCCCCAAAATAAATAAATTTAATATTATATTTAATATATAAATTTACTATTATATTTTTATCTAGATGACCTTGGGAGTTCACTCTTAAACTCAAGGTCTGAATTTTCTCACATGTTAATTTGGAGTTTGAACTAGAATTATTTCTAAGATGATGTGACTCTATGATGTCACTTCTAAAATGTCACTAGTGTGATATAGGAAACTTACTCCTAATTGAGTGAAGAGGAGCTAAAAAGCCTCTTGATGAAAGTGAAGAGGAGAGTGAAAAAGTTGGCTTAAAGCTCAACATTCAGAAAATGAAGATAATGGCATCTGGTCCCATCACTTCATGGGAAATAGATGGGGAAACAGGAAAAACAGTGTCAGACTTTATTTTTTTGGGCTCCAAAATCACTGCAGATGGTGACTGCAGCCATGAAATTAAGAGACGCTTACTCCTTGGAAGAAAAGTTATGACTAACCTAGATAGCATATTGAAAAGCAGAGACATTACTCTGGCGATTAAGGTCTGGCTAGTCAAGACTATGGTTTTTCCTGTGGTCATGTATGGATGTGAGAGTTGGACTGTGAAGAAGGCTGAGCACCGAAGAATTGATGCTTTTGAACTATGGTGTTGGAGAAGACTCTTGAAAGTCCCTTGGACTACAAGGAGATCCAACCAGTCCATTCTGAAGGAGATCAGCCCTGGGATTTCTTTGGAAGGAATGATGTTAAAGCTGAAACTCCAGTACTTTGGCCACCTCATGCCAAGAGTTGACTCATTGGAAAAGACTCTGATGCTGGGAGGGATTGGGGGCAGGAGGAGAAAGGGACAACAGAGGATGAGATGGCTGGATGGCATCACGGACTCGATGGACTTGAGTCTGAGTGAATTCTGGGAGATGGTGATGGACAGGGAGGCGGTGATGGACAGGGAGGCCTGGCGTGCTGCGATTCATGGGGTCACAAAGAGTCGGACACGACTGAGTGAACTGAACTGACCTGACTCCTAATTGAGTCAGTGAATATACTTGTAACACATAATTATTTGGCTTATGTTGGAATGAAGGAGTGGTCTTATTTCCATATCTTGTTTACTAATTTGATTTATACCTTTTTTACCCCCAGTGTATTATGTAGTAGATCTGGCATTTATCCTTAGTACCTTTATTTTTCTTAATTCAATACCTAATATAGCACCAAAACTGGTACATTGTTCATACAAAAGTATCTGTTAACCATTCTGTCACTTTAAAAAATGTCCTCTATCACACTCTAATTCAAAAAATTACCATTCTGATTAATGATAATGACAATGAGAAGGTTGTACAAATGAGTAGGGAGGGCATGTATGGGAAATATCTATACCTTTCTCTCAGTTTTGCTATAAACTTGAAACTGCTCTTTAAAAAGTTGAATAAAAAGATAAAAAACTTAGAGAAATACATTAATGAAAATTAACAGTTAAATATCAAACTAGTGATGCTATCTTTTTGTCTAGGACAAGTTGTGTTGTTTGTTTCTTATGCCATTTCAAATATATTTCTTGAATATTTTGAAGAAATTACTTCAAACTGTGGCCATGATTCACAAGTGAACACATTCAGGACACTAACTGGTAGGCTAGTTGAAATAGTTAAGAGAGTCATTTGGTGATTTCCTCAGAATTAACTTTCCAAGAATCATTTGAGTCTAGGTTTTGCCGTTGACCAAGTTGGATAGTAAGAAAAAAATTAATGTATTGTAAGTCTTCACATACCATTTGAGTTCTATAATGTCTAATTAGGGGGATGAATCAGCAATTAATGCTTATTTTCTTGACAGATGTTGTTTATGTAATTGTGCCCAAACTCTGAATAAGGCAGAACTTCAGTTAAAATATATGGATAAAAAAATGAAAATTCTTTAAAAATTAAAGACAGTGAAGGACTTCCCTGGTGGTCTATTAGTGAAGACTCCAGGCTGCCAATGCAGGGGGGCCTGGAGTTGATCCCTGGTTAGGGAACTAGATTACATGACACAACTAGAATATCCCAAATGCCATAATGAAGACTGAAGATTCCATATGCCACAACTAAGTCCTGGCACAGCCAAATAAATAAATATTAAAAAATTAAAGACAATGCAGTTAATTTCTTAACTATTTCCATTATTACTCTAGCCTTCAAAGATTAATTTAGGAGGGGAAAACATCCTTCTACCTATTAAAAATATGACATAGGAAATCTTCAGATAATTTTTCATGAACGTGAGGAGATTTAGAAATGGATAAAAAATCTGAGTCCTTTCTAGCTCTACAGTTTTCATGAATAAAATACTGTATTTTATTTTCAATTTAATCTACAGTTCCCTCTTATTTTTTAAACGCTGGAGCAAAATGTCTAATATCACAAATCAAAAACAGTATCAGGATTACAACCTTCCAAAATTGTGAATCATTATGCTCTACACCTGGAACGTATCATATTGTACATCAACCATACTTCAAAAAAAGCAATAACATCATGTCCTAACTTAGAGAATAAATTTAATCTTTTCTTCATAATAGAGATTAAAAAGGAGAATTTCTCTACAGAGATTTACAATATCTATTTGTTCTTAACATTCTCAAAGAAAGAAGGATCAGAACTTACAGATCTAAATTCTCTTTTTCTTCCCACAAGTTGTTTTTCAGGCACACTATTTTCCAAGAGATATTAAAGATTAATGTCTGTGATCCAGAGAGAGTTCCCCTGATATTCTGTTTCTTGACCAGTGTGGAGCCCACACTGTGGACAATAGATCCTGTGGACATTTGCTCTCCAGGGCTGCAGCTTACTCATGTTTTCCCTGCACTGCCACTGTGAATTCTGTTTCGCCTGATGTGTGTTAAGGTATAGATTCTCAACGGTACTCCTCCCCCTTGAATATGTGACTTCAGGTGAGGGGATGAAACTTGTCAGAAATTCTTACTACTTATTCTGACTTCAAAACAACATGCAAATAGGTCTTTGCCCTAGAGAAACTTTATAAAAAGCAGCTATTAGTTCATTATTGTGAACATATTGGACAAAGTTTCCCAATGTTGCCTGAAAACCTAGATCATCAAGATTTTCTAAGCCATCCAGACTACATCCAGCTGAGTAAAGTATCATAGAAAAATCCTGTAAATAAAACAGTTTCAGAATTAGAAAATACTCTTTTATTAGGAGAAATTTAATAAATGCAAGTTATTTGCTATGAAAAAAACCATAAGATAACCATAAGATGAGGAAAGAGGAAAATGTTTATTTAGATATATTTTTTTCTCTAGGTAGTGAACATATTACAAATAAACTTGGCTGTTAAATAACGTGCATTTCTAACACTCAAATTATAACATGTATTAATCTTACCATTACTAGCACATATTGATTTGGAAATAAAATTGTTGCAGCAGATATCATTTAAATGACCTTAAATAGTTATCTAATGGCCAAAGTAATCTGTAAAAGAGAAGATATTCAATTTGCAAAGCCCTAGTTGGTGATGGACAGGGACGCCTGGCGTGCTGCGATTCATGGGGTCACAAAGAGTCAGACACAACTGAGTGACTGAACTGAACTTAACTGAAACAGTAAGTTGAGTTTCATAAGATCAATATTTTCATTCAACTCTAATGTGCCTTTGTCTTGATGACCATGATAAGTAATTCAAATATTTCAGTATAATGATTCTGCTTATGTCTTGGAGGTCACTATTTAAACCTTTGATTCTGGATTGAGTAGTATTTATAGCATTTTAAAATGAGTTGGCTCATGGTCTTAAACTGTAAGAACTCCCTTGAATTAAAATTACATACCACCAATAATTACTTTAATAAAATACATAAGCGAAAATTGACTGCCTCATGATATGTACACGTTTAAATGTTATGATTCTCATCTCTGAGTCATAAAACAGTTTAAATTATTTGCCTCTGTATAATAGTAATCTTTATATTCTATATTTGAAAAATAGTATAGTGTAAAACATATGGAGTAAGATGTTCTAGACTGAAATCCTGTGTTTCTAGTTATCAACTGTGTGAACTTGGGAATATTGCTTAACTTTTTGGTGATCAGATTTCTTATCTATAACAGAGAGATAGTAATACTTACTTTAAAGGGTTAGTATGGGGGTTAGATAAATTTAGTGTATGTAAAATATTATAATACTGGTTAGCACACAATAAGCATTCAAACAAGTATTAGCTATTACTACTTCAATCAATTCAGGGGGAAGTATGCTCCTTGGACTGCAAAGAGATCAAACCAGTCAATACTAAAGGAAATCAGTCCTGAATATTCATTGGAAGGATGGATGCTGAAGCTGAAACTCCAATACTTTGGCCTGATGATATGAAAAACTGACTCATTGGAAAAGACCCTGATGCTGGGAAAGATTGAAGGTGGGAGAAGAAGGGGACGATAGAGGATGAGATTGTTGGATGGCATCACCAATGCGATGGACATAAGTTGAGAAAGCTCTGGGACTTGGTGATGGACAGGGAAGCCTGGCGTGCTGCAGTCCATGGGGTTGCAAAGAGTTGGAGACAACTAAGTGACTGGACTGATGCTGTAAAAATATTCATTTTTATCAGTTTTGATAGAGCTCAAACAGGTATTTGACAAAACATTTGGTAAACACTTTCCTTTTTTCAACTACTTCTTTTAGGACTGTATACATATAGTGTATGCGTATATTCTCTATTAATAATGATAGGAAGAAATGGAAAATCAATCAATGGTACATTTTTGCCTATTAAAAATTTAAATGTATGGAAACTTGAAATTGCTCACTTTGACTAAAGATCTCAAGTTCACTTATATTTTTTCTCCTCTCTTTTAGTAAGATTTCTGTCACTCTCATTTTTGTTGTATATGAATTGTCATGTATATGCATCTACTTTGATTATATTACTGAACAGTGATTCCCTAGTCCCTTGCTCCATATCCTGTAAATATATTCCATGGGTTTGGTACTCTGGCAAAATTACAGAGAAATCATCTACATTCTTTAATTAAAATTTAAAAAAATGTTTATTTTCATTTATTGGCTGCATTGGCTTGTGGCACACAGGCTCTCCATTTACACTTCCAGAGCATGCAGGCTTAGTTATTATGAGGCATATGGGATCTTAGTTCCCTGACCAGGAATTGAACTCATGTCCCCTGCACTGCAAGATGGACTCTTAACCCCTGGACCACCAGGGAAGTCCCTAGGTTCTTTAATTTTTGAAGTTTCCTAGTGGTTTTTCAGGAATTGGTAAATCCAGAGTTTGGCTTAGACATACAATACAATGCCTTTTTGAACCCGCTTGACTAAATTAAGATGTGTTTTTCTGTTTGCTTTTTACTTAATTTTTTCCCCCTTTCTTGCTTTAGCCCTTTACTTATGGGAGCCATTTAAAATGAAATTATTAGCAGTACTTTCTCATTTGGCTGCATTTCAGAATAACTGGGATATGTGGAAATTTTACAAAGACAGAGTCTGAATCTTATGGCCTCACCAGGGATTCTAGTCTTCTCTGTTTTTACTGCCTCTCTGGATAATATCATATAGTTCCAAGGCTTAAATGTCATTTTCATATTGATGGCTTTCAAATTTGTATTTCTAATCTTCTCCATTGAGCATCAAACTTATATTTCCAAATGCCTAATTTTACACATTTTTGGGTTTTTAACAAAAATATGAATCTAAACATGGCTAAAATAGAACTCTTGATTCCCACTGCATCAAATCTGATATCACTGTGGTGTTCCTCATCATAGTAAATGGTACAAACATCTACCTGTCACTGGCCAGAAACCTAAGCCATCCTTAATTACTTCCCTGCCTTCCTCACCCTGAAAATTTGAACTATTTCAAGCTTTAACTTCTTTTCTCTGTTTCTACTTTTACTGCCAAACACTGAGGCACTGTCTCTCCCCAACCCTGGCCCCCTGTATTATCCAATGGCTTCCTAACATTCCCTGCTCTAGCTTTTTTCCCTTTCAATCCATTCTCCATGTGGCAGCCAGAAGTGTTCTTAAAATTTTTTTCATTTACATGTTTGAAATCTTTCAAGACTCCTTATGACCTTAGAATAAAATTCAGACTCCTTCTTTACCATGACCTATCAATTGCTTCAAGACCTAACCTCTGTTATCCTACCCACTTTCTCCCATTCTCTCTATCCCTGTGTTTCTCCCGGAATGCAAGCATTTAAAAGCCTTTTGCACTATCCCATTTACCTGTAGTATTCTGTCCCCAAATTGTGCTCCTTATTTTCACTTTTCCAGCTGTCATCTATTCAATGAGGGCTTTCTTGATTATCTAAACAAAGATTCTCCCCACCTCAGTCTTCTCTATCATGTTTTCATATTTTTCTTCAACAGTCTTCACATTTTGCTTTTTTAATATATTGTCTTAGGCTGTTTGGGTGGCTTAAACGACAAACATTTATTTCTTATAATTCTAGAGGCTGGGAATGTCAAGATCAAAATGCTGGCAGATTTAGTATCTGGTGAAGATCTGCATCCTGGTTCATAGAGATTAGTCTTTTTCTTTTTTAATATATCTATTTACTTATTTATTTGTCTGCATCAGGTCTTATTTGTGGCATGTGGGATCAGGTCAGTTTTCATTCCAATCCCAAAGAAGAGCAGTGCCAAAGAATGTTCAAGATATTGTATAATTGTGCTCATTCAACATGCTAGTAACAGTATACTCAAAATCCTTCAATTTAGGCTTCAGCAGTATGTGAACTGAGAACTTACAGAAGTACAAACTGGGTTTAGAAGAAGCAGGAGAACCAGAGAGAATATTGCCAACACTTGTTGGATCATAGAGAAAGGAAGGGAATTTCAGGAAAACATCTGCTTTGTTGACTATGCTAAAGCCTTTGACTGTGTGCATCAAAAGAAACTGTGGAAAATTCTTAGAGAGATGGGTATACCAGACCATCTTATCTGTCTCCTGAGAAACCTGTATGCAGGCCAAGAAACAACAGTTAGAATAGGAGACAGCTGACTGGATCAAAACTGGGAAAGGAGTATGACAAGACTGTATAATATCACCTCGCTTATTTAACTTCTACACAGAGCACATCATGTGAAATCCTGGACTGGATGAATCACAAGCTGGAATCAAGACTGGTGGTAGAAATATCAACAATCTCAGATATGCAGATGATACCATTCTAAGGGCAGAAAGTGAAGAGGAACTAAAGAGCTTCTTGATGTGGGTGAAAGAGGAGTGCAAAAGCTGGCTTAAAGCTCAACATTAAACAAGTCAAGATCTTGGCATTGGTCCTATTACTTCATGACAAATAGAAGGGGAAAAAGTGAAAGCAGTGACAGATTCTATTTTTCTGGGCTCCAAAATCATTGCAAATGGTAATTATAGCCATGAAATTAAAAGATCCTAGTTCTTTGGAAGGAAAGTCATAACAAGCCCAGACAGCATATTAAAAAGCAGAGACATCACTTTGCTGACAAAGGTCCATAGAGTCAAAGCTATGATTTTTCCTGGCAGGTAGAGAATCTGCCTGCCAATGCAGGAAGTGCAAGAGACATGGGTTAGATCCCTGGGTGGGGAGATACCCTGGAGGAGGAAATGGCAACCCACTACAGTATTCTTTCCTGAAAAATTCCATGGACAAAGGATCCTGGTGAGCTATAGTCCATGGGGTCACAAAGAGTCAGACACAACTGAACATGGTTTTTCCAGTAGTCAAGTACAGCTGTGAGAGTTGAAGAATTGATTTTTTCAAATTGTGGTGCTAGACTCTTGAGAGTCCCTTGGACTGCAAGAAGATCAAGCCAGTCAATCCTAAAGGAAATCAACCCTGAATGTTCATTGGAAGGACTGATGGTGAAGCTCATACTTTAATACTTTGGCCACCTGATGCAAAGAGCTGACTCACTGGAAAAGACCCTGCTGCTGGGAAATATTGAAGGCAAAAGGAGAAGGGGGCAATAGAGGATGAGATGATTAGATAGCATCACCAACTCAGTGGACATGAATCTGAGTGAACTCTGGAAGATAGTGAAGGAGAGGGGAGCCTGATGTGCTGCAGTCCAGAGTATTTGGTATTGCAAAGAGTCGGACATGACTTAGGGACTGAGCAACAACTATTCCTAGGTATTTTATTCTTTTTGATGTGATGGTAAATGGGATTGTTTCCTTAATTTCTCTTTCTGAGAGATAGTGTATAGAAATTTGGCAAGTTTACCAAATTCACTGATGAGCTTTAGTAGTTTTTTGCTAAACATCTTTTTCTTTTCTTGTAGCATCTTTAGGATTTTCTGTATAAAGTATCATGTCATCTGCAGTGACAGTTTTATTTCTTCCTTTTAAATTTAGATTCCTTTTATTTCTTTTTCCTCTCTTATGGCTGTGCTAGGACTCCCAAAACTGTGTTGAATAAAATTGGTAAGAGTGGGCATCCTTGTCTTGTTCCTGATCATAGAAGGAGTGCATTCAGCTTTTCACCATTGAGTATGATGTTAGCTGTGAATTTGTTATATATGCCCTTTATAATGTTGAGGTATGTGTTCTCTATGCCCTTTTTCTGAAGAGTTTTTTAAAAATCATAAATGGATGTTGAATTTTATCAAAAGTTCTTTCTGGATCTATTGAGATGATCATATGGTTTTCATTCTTTTTTGTTCATATGTATAACATTGATTTGTCGGTATTGAAAAATCCTTACATCCCTATAATAAGTTCCACATGGTCTAGTCAAGGCTATGGTTTTTTCCTGTGGTCATGTATGGATGTGAGAGCTGGACTGTGAAGAAGGCTGAGAGCCGAAGAATTGATGCTTTTGAACTGTGGTGTTGGAGAAGACTCTTGAGAGTCCCTTGGACTGCAAGGAGATCCAACCAGTCCATTCTGAAGGAGATCAGCCCTGGGATTTCTTTGGAAGGAATGAGGCTAAAGCTGAAACTCCAGTACTTTGGCCACCTCATGCCAAGAGTTGACTCATTGGAAAAGACTCTGATGCTGGGAGGGATGGGGGGCAGGAGGAGAAGGGGACAACAGAGGATGAGATGGCTGGATGGCATCACTGACTCGATGGACGTGAGTCTGAGTGAACTCTGGGAGTTGGTGTTGGACAGGGAGGCCTGGCATGCTGCGATTCATGAGGTCACAAAGAGTCGACATGACTGAGCGACTGAACTGAACTGAACTGATCATAGTGTATGACTCTCTCAATATATTGTTGAATTTGATTTGCTTATATATATATTTTTATTTGCTTGTATTTTGTTGAGGATTTTTGCATCCATGTTCATCTGTGATATTGCCCTGTAACTTACTTTTTTTGGAGGGTCATATCTTTGTCTAGTTTTGTTATTCGGGTGATGGTAGCCTCATAGAATAAGTCTGGAAGTGTTCCTTCCTCTTCAGTTTCTTTGGAATATTTTCAGAAGGATAAGCATTAATTCTTCTCTAAATGTTTGGTAGAATTCACTCATGAAGCCATTTGGCCCTGTTTTTTTTGTTTGTTTGAATTTTAAAATTATTGATTCCATTTTATTACTGGTACTCGATCTATTCATATTTACTGTTTCTTCCTGGTTCAGTCTTGGGAGATTGTATGTTCCAAAGATTTGTCCATTTCTTCTAGGTTGTCTAATTGTTGGCAAATACTGTTCTTAGTATTCTCTTATGAATTTTTTGTATCTCTGTGGTATTTGGAGAAGGCAATGGCACCCCACTCCAGTACTCTTGCCTGGAAAATCCCATGGATGGAGGAGCCTGGTAGGCTGCAGCCCATGGGGTCGCTAAGAGTCGGACACGAATGAACGACTTCACTTTCACTTTTCACTTTCATGCATTGGAGAAGGAAATGGCAACCATCCAGTATTCTTGCCTGGAGAATCCCAGGGATGGGGGAGCCTGGTGGGATGCTGTCTATGGGCTCGCACAGAGTCGGACACGCCTGAAGCGACTTAGCAGCAGCAGCAGCTGCTGCCATATTGGTTATTTTGATTATTGGGGTCCTTTCCATTTTTCACTTGATGAGCCCAGTTAAAAGTTTATCAATTTTGTTTATCTTTTAAAAGAACCAGCTCTTGGTTTTATTGATCTTTTCCATTTTTGTCTCTATTTTATTTCTGTTCTGATCTTTGTTACTTCTTTCCTTGTTGACTTCTTTTCCTTCTATTTTAATTCATTAATTAATTTAAAATTTTTAATTGGGGGATAATTTCTTTACAATATTGTGTTAGTTTCTTCTGTACAACAACGTGAATCAGCTATAAGTATACATATATCCCCTCCCTCCTAAACCTACTTTCCATGCCCCCATTCCACCCCTCTAGGTCATCACCTTGTTAACTTTTGACTTAGTTTGTTCTTTTCTATTTCTTTGATGTGCAATGTTAAGTTGTTTATGTAGATCTTTTATTTTTCTTAATATTGCTGTTTATCCTTCTTAGACTGCTTTTGCTGCCATATATAGTTTTTGGTATGCTATATTCCAACTTTTACTTGTTTCAAGCAATTTTTTTGCTTTGCTGATTTATTCTTGACCTATTGGTTGTTCAGGAGTGTGTTGTTAATTTCTATGTACCTAAAAGATTTCCAGCTTTTCTCTTATTATTGATTTCTAGAGTCATGCTGTTGTGGTCAGAAGTTACTTGGTGTGATTTCAATCTTCTTAAATTTGCTGACTTGTTTGTGGCCTATAATATGATCTATTCTGGAGAATGTTCATGTGTGTTTGAGAAGAATTGTGTGTTTTCTTGCCTTGGATGAAATGTCCTATATTTCTCTGTTTGGTTCTTTTGGTCTAATGTATGGTTTATGCCCTGCTTTTTTTTTTTTTTGTTGTTGTTGTTGATTCTTTCTGGATGATCTATCTCTTACTAAAACTGGGGTAGGGAAGTCCCCTACTAATATTGTAAGTTTTTCCCTTCAAGTCTGTTAATGTTTGCTTGATAGATTGAGATGCTTCAATTTTTGTGTAAATATATTTATGATTGTTATATTTTGGTTGATTAACCTCTTAATCATTATACACTGACTGTCTTTGTCTCTTGTTACCATTTTGGCTGATAAAAGTATAGATACCTTACCTGTTTTTGATTTTCATTTATTTGCACATACTGTTGTTTTTCACATGTTCACTTTGTGTCTATGTGTGTTCTTAAAGGCAAAATGAGTCTCTTGTAGGCAGCATATATTTAGGTCCTGCTTTTCTCCTCCCATCCAGCCACTCTATGGCTATAAATTGGAGAATTTAATCTATTTATATTTGAAGTAACTACGGACAGGCAATAGCTTACTAATGCCATCTTATTAATCATTTCCTGGCTATTTTGTAGTTCCAGTTTTTTCCCTTTCTTCCTCTCTTGGTGCCTTACTTGAATTCGTGATTTTCTGCAGTGATATGCTCTGATTCCCTTCTCTTTATCTATTGGAATATACTATAAATTTTTGCTTTGTAATTCCTACACAGCTTATATAAATCATCTATAAAGCTTTCCATTTTACTCTGATAGAAACTTAGCTTTGATTGCATAGAAAAAATTTGCCCTTTTACTCTGCTCTTTATGTTTTTATGTCACAAATTACCTCTTTTATATTGTGTATTTGTTAAGAAGTTATAGTAGCTATAGTTATTGTTAATGCTCTTGTTTTTTAGCCCTTATACTATAGTTAAATGGTTAACACCCCAATGCATTATAGTATTCTAAATTTTCGTATATATTTATCTTTACCAGTGTGTTGCATAGTTCCATGTTTTCATGTTACTAATTAGTGTTCTTTTATTTTAGCTTTAAGAACTCCTTTTAGCATTTCTTATAAAAAAGACCTAGTGGTGATGAATTTCTATGGATTTTGTTTCTCTGGGAGTCTTTATTTCTTCTTAATTTTTGAGGGATAACTTTACCAGATAGAGTGTTTGTGATTGGCAGGTTTTTTCCTTCCAGGACTTTGAATGTGTCATTTTGCCTTCTCTTGGCTTGTGGCCATTTTACTGAGAAATTTTCTGATAGCCTAATGGGGGTTTCATCATAGGTTATAATAATTTTTTACTCTTGCTGTTTAAAGATTCTCTCTTTGATTTTTGACAGTTTTATTGTGATATGTCTTAGAAAAGGTAGTTTTGGATTGAAATTTTAGGCTAACTTGTAGCCTCAAGAACTTGGATGTCCAGATTTCTCCCTGGGTTTAGGAATTTCTCTGCCATTCTTTCTTTTTTTTTAGATTAAAATTTTTTTAATTTTTAAAAATTTATTTATCTTTAATGAAGGATATTTGCTTTATGATACTGTGTTGGTTTCTGCCATACAGAAACCAACCAAAATTCCTTCCTTACAAGGAGATTTTAACAGGCAGTCAAGAAAAGTTGTTAATGGAAGATTTTTGAAGTAATAAAAAAGATTGATAGAGATCATCTAAATGTTCAGAATAAAAGACTTGAGTGGTATCTGGATTATTTTCTGAACTTTCAGATGTAAAGTTGAAATTGAACATAAAAGATAATTGGAAGGGTGTAAATGGTGTGGATAAGTTCTCAAAGAGCACCATATTAGTAAGAAAAATTATAGTTTTAATACATTTCTCTTTTTTTTGATTTCTTGGCTCCCAAACCTTGCCTGCTCCTAATCAAGTATCTTGTAAATGTGGGCCTTAGCCCCATTGGGAATTGTGGGGAAAATTGGGTGATGCAGTATACCCCATTCCTTTATTGCCTATACAACTCAAAGCAACTTTTAATGTAGGTTGGTAAAAATTTTATTATCACTTTAGTGTGAGTATAATCATCATGCTGAAGCCTTTTCTGTGAATTTTTTTCCTGTGAAGATTAACACCAAAGACCTATATATAGAAAACCATAAAACACTGATGAAAGAAATCAAAGATGACACAAGTAGATGGAGAAATATACCATGTTCACGGGTCAGAAGAATCAATATAGTGAAAATGAGTATACTACCCAAAGCAATCTATAGATTCAATGTAATCCCTAGCAAGCTACCAATGGTATTTTTCAGAGATCTAGAACAAATAACTTCACAATTTGTATGGAAATACAAAAAACCTCAAATCGCCAAAGCAATCTTGAGAAAGAAGATTGGATGGAGGAATCAACCTGCCTGATTTCAGACTATACTACAAAGCCACAATCATCAGGACAGTATGGTACTGGCACAAAGACAGAAATATAGATCAATGGAACAAAATAGAAAGCCCAGAGATAAATCCACACACCTATGGACACTTTATCTTTGACAAAGGAGGCAAGGATATACAATGGCGAAAAGACAATCTCTTTAACAAGTGGTGCTGGGTGACCACAATAGCTGGGAAAACTGGTCAACCACTTGTAAAAGAATGAAACTAGAACACTTTCTAACACCATACACAAAAATAAACTCAAAATGGATTAAAGATCTAAATGTGAGACAAGAAACTATAAAACTCTTAGAAGAAAGCATAGGCGAAACACTCTCTGACATAAATCACAGCAGGATCCTCTATGACCTACCTCCCAGAGTAATGGAAATAAAAGCAAAAATAAACAAATGGGACCTAATTAAACTTAAAAGCTTCTGCACAACGAAGGAACCTATAAGCAAGGTGAAAAGACAGCCTTCAGAATGGGAGAAAATAATAGCAAATGAAGTAACTGACAAAGAATTAATCTCAAAAATATATAAGCCGCTCCTGCAGCTCAATTCCAGAAAAATAAACGACCCAATCAAAAAATGGGCCAAAGAACTAAACAGATATTTCTCCAAAGAAGACATGCAGATGGCTAACAAACACACGAAAAGATGCTCAACATCACTCATTATCAGAGAAATGCAAATCAAAACCACAATGACGTACCATTTCACGCCAGCCAGAATGCCTGCTATCAAAAAGTCTGCAAACAATAAATGCTGGAGAGGGTGTGGAGAAAAAGGAACCCTCTTACACTGTAGGTGGGAATGCAAACCAGTACAGCCCCTATGGAGAACAGTATGGAGATTCCCTAAAAATCTCGAAATAGAACTCCCATACAACCCAGCAATCCCATTGCTCTGCATATACACCAAGGAAACTAGAATTGATAGAGACACATGTACCCCAATGTTCATCGCAGCCCTATTTACAATAGCTAGGACATGGAAGCAACCTAGATGTCCATTGGCAGATGAATGGATAAGAAAGCTGTGGTATATATACACAATGGAATATTATTCAGTCATTAAAAAGAATGCATTTGAATCAGTTTTAATGAAGTGGATAAAACTGGAGCCTATTATACAGAGTGACGTAAGCCAGAAAGAAAAACACCAATATAGGCGGTGCTCCTAAGATGGCAGAGGAATAGGATGGGGAGATCACTTTCTCCCCCACAAATTCATCAAAAGAACATTTCAACGCTGAGTAAATTCCACAAAACAACTTCTGAATGCCAACAGAGGACATCAGGCACCCAGAAAAGCAGCTCATTGTCTTCTAAAACAGGTTGGAAAAAATATAAAAGACAAAGAGACAAAAGAGGTAGGGAGGGAGCTCTGTCCCGGGAAGAGAGTCTTAGAAAGAAAGAAGTTTCCAAACACCAGGAATCACTCTCACTGCCGAATCTGTAGTGAGCCTTGGAAGCATAGAGGGCAACATAATAGGGAGGAAAAGTAAATAAATAATTTAAACCCACAGATTATGAGCCCAACGGTAACTCCCCCAGCGGAGAAGCAGCGCAGACGCCTGCATCCGCCACTAGCAAGCGGGGGCTGGGCAGGGAGGCGCGGGCTGCATTGCATTTTAAGGATTGGACCGAATGCCCTGAGCGTAACCAGAGCGAACTAACTTGGGCTAGCAAACCAGACTGTGGGATAGCTCTAACATAAGACACCGCCAGGACCATGCACAGAACAAAGGACGGAACAGAATTAGCCGGCTGCAGACTATCCCCCTCCGGTGACAGGCAACCAGAGCCGGAAGGGCCGGAAGGGGGCAATAGCAGCCCCAGAGAGACATCAACTACCAAACTGCAAACAGGCTTCTTTGCTAACTAAGACTTCTTGGGGTTCTGGACCGTCATCATCTGCCTGAGAAGGGGCGCCAGCTGTACACCCAGAGAACTGAGCAGCAGGGGCAGGAGAGGCAACAAGTCACAGCGACCACGCTCGCCAAACACCTGAGCTGCTCGGACCTGGGAAGGGCACAAAACGCAGGCCTAACCGAGTCTGCACCTCTGAGGACTACCTGAGTTGCCTGAGTCTGAGCGGCTTAAACCTGGGAGGTGCATGCAGCCCAGGGCCAGCCTCAGAAGGTTCCCGGCAGGGCAACTTAGAGCCTGAGCTGTGTGCACCGTGAGCGGGGGCAGGCCCAGTGTGGCTGAGACACTGCGAGCACACGCCAGTGTTATTTGTTTGCAGCATCCCTCCCTCCCCACAGCGCGACTGAACAAGTGAGCCTAAAAAAAAGTGTCCACCACCGCCCCTCTTATGTCAGGGTGGAAATCAGACACTGAAGAGACCAGCAAACAGAAGCTAAAACAGAGGGAACCGCCTTGGAAGTGACAGGTGCAATAGATTAAAACCCTGTCGTTAGTACCAACTACATAGGAAGGGGCCTATAGATCTTGAGAAATACAAGCCGGACCAAGGAACTATCCAAAAATGAACTGACCTCACACTGCCCACAACAACACCAGAGAAAGTCCTAGATATATCTTTACTATTTTTATGATCATTCTTTTTGTTTGTTTGTTTTTTCTTCCTTTTTTCATTTTTTAATTTTTAAGTCCTCTATTTCTCCTTTAATTTTCATTTTATAACCTACTATTACTTTTCCAAAAAAGACCCTATTTTCAAAGCAAACTTCATATATATATATATATATATATATATATATATTCTTTTTAATAATTCTTGTGACTATTTTTTTTCCTCTTCTTTTCTTTAATATTGTATTTTTGAAAATTCAACCTCTACTCTAGATTTTTAATCTTTGCTTTTTGGTATTTGTTATCAATTTTGTACCTTCAAAAACCCAATCTTCAGTATCCATTTTTACTTGAGAGAGAGATTACTGGCTTGACTGCTCTCTCCTCCTTTGGACTTTCCTTTTTCTCCACCAGGTCGCCTCTGTCTCCTCCCTCCCCCTTCTCTTCTCTACCCAACTCTGTGAATCTCTGTGTGTTCCAGAGGTGAAGAACACTTACAGAACTGATTACTGACTGAATCTGTCTCTCCCCCTTTCATTCCCCTCTTTTATCCTCCTGGCCACCTCTGTCTACTTCCTCCCTCTCCTCTTCTCTGTATAACTCTGTGAACATCTCTGAGCTGTCCAGACTGTGGGGCGCACATAAGAAAGTGATTACTGGCTAGCTTGCTCTCTCCTCTTTTGATTCCACCTCATCTCATTCAGGTCACCCCTAAATCCCCTCTCCCTCTTCTCTTCTCCATGTAACTCTGTGAACCTCTCTGGGTGTCCCTCAATGTGGAGAAACTTTTCATCTTTAACCTAGATGTTTTATCAATGGTGCAGTATAGAAGGAGAAGTCTTGAGCCTACTGTAAAAATAAAACTGAAAACCAGAAGCAGGAGGCTTAAGTCCAAATCCTGAGAACATCAGAGAACTCCTGACTCCAGGGAACATTAATCAATAGGAGCTCATCAAATGCCTCCATACCTACACTGAATCCAAGCACCACCCAAGGGCCAACAAGTTCCAGAGCAAGGCATACCATGCAAATTCTCCAGCAACACAGGAACACACCCCTGAGCTTCAATATACAGACAGCTCAAAGTTACTCCAAAACCATTGACATCTCATAACTCATTACTGGACACTTCATTGCACTCCAGAGAGAAGAAATCCAGCTCCATCCACCAAAACACTGACACAAGCTTCCCTAACCAAGAAACCTTGAGAAGCCACTGATACAACCCCACCCACAGTGAGGAAACTCCATAATAAATAGAACTCCACAAACTGCCAGAATACAGAAAGGCCACCCCAAACGCAGCAATATAAACAAGATGAAGAGACAGAGGAATACCCAGCAGGCAAAGGAACAGGATAAATGCCCACCAAACCAAACAAAAGAGGAAGAGATAGGGAATCTACCTGATAAAGAATTCTGAACAATGATATTGAAAATGATCCAAAATCTTGAAATAAAAATGGAATCACGGATAAATAGCCTGGAGACAAGGATTGAGAAGATGCAAGAAAGGTTTAACAAGGACCTAGAAGAAATAAAAAAGAGTCAATATATAATGAATAATGCAATAAATGAGATCAAAAACACTCTGGAGGCAACAAATAGTAGAATAACAGAGGCAGAAGATAGGATTAGTGAAATAGAAGATAGAATGGTAGAAATAAATGAATCAGAGAGGAAACAAGAAAAACGAATTAAAAGAAATGAGGACAATCTCAGAGATCTCCAGGACAATATAACATGCTCCAACATTCGAATCATAGGAGCCCCAGAAGAAGAAGACAAAAAGAAAGACCATGAGAAATCCTTGAGGTGATAATAGTTGAAAACTTCCCTAAAATGGGGAAGGAAATAATCACCCAAGTCCAAGAAACCCAGAGAGTCCCAAACAGGATAAACCCAAGGCGAAACACCCCAAGACACATATTAATCAAATTAACAAAGATCAAACACAAAGAACAAATATTAAAAGCAGCAAGGGAAAAACAACAAATAACACACAAGGGGATTCCCATAAGGATAATAGCTGATCTTTCAATGGAAACTCTTCAGGCCAGGAGGGAATGGCAAGACATATTTAAGAAAATAACCTACAGCCCGGATTACTGTACCCAGCAAGGATCTCATTCAAATATGAAGGAGAAATCAAAAGCTTTACAGACAAGAAAAGCTGAGAGAATTCAGCACCACCAAATCAGCTCTTCAACAAATGCTAAAGGATACTCTCTAGACAGGAAACACAAAAAGGGTGTATAAACCTGAACCCAAAACAATAAAGTAAATGGCAGTGGGATCATACTTATCAATAATTACCTTAAACGTAAATGGGTTGAATGCCCCAGCCAAAAAACAAAGACTGGCTGAACACAGTGTATATATTGTCTACAAGAGACTCACCTCAAAACAAGGGACACACACAGACTGAATGTGAAGGGCTGGAAAAAGATATTCCACGCAAATAGAGACCAAAAGAAAGCAGGAGTGGCAATACTCATATCAGATAAAAGACTTTAAAACAAAGGCTGTGAAAAGAGACAAAGAAGGACACTACATAATGGTCAAAGGATCAATCCAAGAAGAAGATGTAACAATTATAAATATATATGCACCCAACATAGGAGCACCGCAATATGGAGGACAAATGCTAACAAGTATGGAAGGGGAAATTAACAATAACACAATAATAGTGGGAGGCTTTAATACCCCACTCACACTTATGGATAGATCAACTAAACAGAAAATTAACAAGGAAACACAAACTTTAGATGATACAATAGACCAGTTAGACCTAATTGATATCTAGAGGACATTTCACCCCAAAACAGTGCATTTCACCTTTTTCTCAAGTGCCCACGGAACCTTCTCCAGGATAGATCACATCCTGGGCCATAAATCTAGCCTTGATAAATTCAAAAAAATTGAAATCATTCCAAGTATCTTTTCTGATCACAATGCAGTAAGATTAGATCTCAATTACAGGAGAAAAACTATTAAAAATTCCAACATATGGAGGCTGAACAACACTCTTCTGAATAACCAACAAATCACAGAAGAAATAAAAAAAGAAATCAAAATATGCATAGAAATGAATGAAAATGAAAACACAACAAGCCAAAACCTGTGGGACACTATAAAAGCAGTGCTAAGGGGAAAGTTCATAGCACTACAGGCATACCTCAAGAAACAAGAAAAAAGTCAAATAAATAACCTAACTCTACACCTAAAGTGACTAGAAAAGGAAGAAATGGATAACCCCAGGGTTAGTAGAAGGAAAGAAATCTTAAAAATTAGGGCAGAAATAAATGCAAAACAAACAAAAGAGACCATAGCAAAAATCAACAAAGCCAAAAGCTGGTTCTTTGAAAGGATAAATAAAATTGACAAACCATTAGCCAGACTCATCAAGAAACAAAGGGAGAAAAATAAAATCAATAAAATTAGAAATGAAAATGGAGAGATCACAACAGACAACACAGAAATACAAAGGATCATAAGAGACTACTATCAGCAATTGTATGCCAATAAAATGGACAACGTGGAAGAAATGGACAAATTCTTAGAAAAATACAACTTTCCAAAACTGAACCAGGAAGAAATAGAAAATCTTAACAGACCCATCACAAGCACTGAAATTGAAACTGTAACCAGAAAACTTCCAGCAAACAAAAGCCCAGGTCCAGATGGCTTCACAGCTGGATTCTACCAAAAATTTAGAGAAGAGCTAACACCTATCCTACTCAAACTCTTCCAGAAATTTGCAGAGGAAGGTAAACTTCCAAACTCATTCAATGAGGCCACCATCACCCTAATACCAAAACCTGACAAAGATGCCACAAAAAAAGAAAATTACAGGCCAATATCACTGATGAACATAGATGCAAAAATCCTTAACAAAATTCTAGCAATCAGAATCCAACAACACATTAAAAAGATCATACACCATGACCAAGTGGGCTTTATCCCAGGGATGCAAGGATTCTTCAATATCCGCAAATCAATCAATGTAATTCACCACATTAACAAACTGAAAAATAAAAGCCATATGATTATCTCAATAGATGCAGAGAAAGCCTTTAACAAAATTCAACATCCATTTATGATAAAAACTCTCCAGAAAGCAGGAATAGAAGGAACATACCTCAACATAATAAAAGCTATATATGACAAACCCACAGCAAACATTATCCTCAATGGTGAAAAATTAAAAGCATTTCTCCTAAAGTCAGGAACAAGACAAGGGTGCCCACTTTTACCGCTACTATTCAACATAGTTCTGGAAGTTTTGGCCACAGCAATCAGAGCAGAAAAAGAAATAAAAGGAATCCAAATTGGAAAAGAAGAAGTAAAACTCTCACTGTTTGCAGATGACATGATCCTCTACATAGAAAACCCTAAAGACTCCACCAGAAAATTACTAGAGCTCATCAATGAATATAGTAAAGTTGCAGGATATAAAATCAACACACAGAAATCCCTTGCATTCCTATACACTAATAATGAGAAAGTAGAAAAAGAAATTAAGGAAACAATTCCATTCACCATTGCAACGAAAAGAATAAAATACTTAGGAATATACCTACCTAAAGAAACTAAAGACCTATATGTAGAAAACTATAAAACACTGGTGAAAGAAATGAAAGAGGACACTAATAAATGGAGAAATATTCCATGTTCATGGATTGGAAGAATCAATATAGTGAAAACGAGTATACTACCCAGCGCAATCTATAGATTCAATGCAATCCCTATCAAGCTACCAGCGGTATTTTTCATAGAGTTAGAACAAATAATTTCACAATTTGTGTGGAAATACACAAAACCTCGAATAGCCAAAGCAATCTTGAGAAAGAAGAATGGAACTGGAGGAATCAACCTGCCTGACTTCAGGCTCTACTACAAAGCCACAATCATCAAGACAGTATGGTACTGGCACAAAGACAGACATATAGATCAATGGAACAAAATAGAAAGCCCAGACATAAATCCACACAGTTATGGATACCTTATCTTTGACAAAGGAGGCAAGAATATACAATGGAGAAAAGACAATCTCTTTAACAAGTGGTGCTGGGAAAACTGGTCAACCACTTGTAAAAGAATGAAACTAGAACACTTTCTAACACCATACACAAAAATAAACTCAAAATGGATTAAAGATCTAAACATAAGACCAGAAACTATAAAACTCTTAGAGGAGAACATAGGCAAAACACTCTCCGACATAAATCACAGCAGGATCCTCTATGACCCACCTCCCAGAATACTGGAAATAAAAGCAAAAATAAACAAATGGGACCTAATTAAAATTAAAAGCTTCTGCACAACAAAGGAAACTATAAGCAAGGTGAAAAGACAGCCTTCTGAATGGGAGAAACTAATAGCAAATGAAGCAACTGACAAGTAACTAATCTCAAAAATATACAAGCAACTCCTGCAGCTCAATTCCAGAAAAATAAACGACCCAATCAAAAAATGGGCCAAAGAACTAAATAGACATTTCTCCAAAGAAGACATACAGACGACTAACAAACACATGAAAAGATGCTCAACATCACTCTTTATCAGAGAAATGCAAATCAAGACCACAATGAGGTACCATTTCACACCAGTCAGAATGGCTGTGATTCAAAAGTCTACAAGCAATAAATGCTGGAGAGGGTGTGTAGAAAAGGGAACCCTCTTACACTGTTGGTGGGAATGCAAACTAGTATAGCCACTATGGAGAACAGTGTGGAGATTCCTTTAAAAACTGGAAATAGAACTGCCTTATGACCCAGCAATCCCACTTCTGGGCATACACACAGAGGAAACCAGAATTGAAAGAGTCACATGTACCCCAATGTTCATTGCAGCACTGTTTATAATAGCCAGGACATGGAAGCAACCTAGATATCCATCAGCAGATGAATGGATAAGCAAGCTGTGGTACATATACACAATGGAGTATTACTCAGCCATTAAAAAGAATACATTTGAATCAGTTCTAATGAGGTGGATGAAACTGGAGCCTATTATACAGAGTGAAGTAAGCCAGAAAGAATAATATCAACACAGTATACTAACACATATATATGGAATTTAGAAAGATGGTAATGAGAACCCTGTATGTGAGACAGCAAAGGAGACACAGATGTATAGAACAGTCTTTCGGACTCTGTGGGAGAGGGAGAGGGTGGGATGATTTGGGAGAATGGCATTCAAACATGTATAATATCATGTAAGAAAGGAATCACCAGTCTAGGTTCGATGCAGATACAGGATTCTTGGTGCTGGTGCACTGGGATGACCCAGAGAGATGGTATCAGGAGGGAGGTGAGAGGGGGGTTCAGGATTGGGAACTCGTGTATACCCATGGCGGATTCATGTCAATGTATGGCAAAACCAATACAATATTGTAAAGTAAAATAAATTAAAAAAAAAGGAAAACACCAATACAGTTTATTAACACATATATATGGAAATAGAAAGATAGTTGGTAATGATGACCCTATATGTGAAACAGCAAAAGAGACACAGATGTAAAGAACAGTCTATTGGACTCTGTGGGAGAAGGCGAGGGTGGGATGATTTGAGAGAATAGCATTGAAACATGTATATTATCATATGTGAAACAGATCACCAGCCCAGGTTCGATGCACGAGGCATGGTGCTCAGGGCTGGTGCACTGGGATGACCCTGAGGGATTGAATGGGGAGGGAGGCGGGAGGGGGTTTCAGGATGGGGAACACATGTACACCCATGGCTGATTCATCTCAATGTTTGGCAAAAGCCACTACAATATTGTAAAGTAATTAGCCTCCAATTAAAATAAATAAATAATTAAAAAAATGATAAACACCGGTCTAACCAGGCAATCACCTTGAAGGACATTAATTGCAACTTTGGGATTTATTTTCCCAATGGCCCTAGTCAAGGAAGGAAACTCATATTATTCTCTTTGTTTCTGTAAAGGTCCTGTTTACTCTGGGGTAAAGAGTGCATCCCCTGATACCTTATTATGACCTTAAGAGTTCCCATGTTCTGCTAAAAGGAAAATTTTGGACAAACTCATTGTCTTGTTTGTAACAATGATAATCACAGTTATTTTCAGCTTGCTTTCCACAGTTAGATTATATACATTAGTGTAGGTGGGATAGGAGGGCAATTAGGTTAATGTTGCAGGTCACATGATATCCAAAGATCCTCTCATCAGTTTATATATGATTAGGGCATAGAAGGAAAGAGAACAGCAGGGAAGGTGAGCAAACCCAGGAAGGTCACTACTGAAAGAAGTTGATGCAGTGCTAAACCAGGTTTAATATAAAGGAATGAATATGACAAGAATTAGAAAAATGTTTGTTAGTAACAATGAGGGTGAGAAGAAAGTGCTAAGTCATCCACTTTCCCCATAATTTTTAACTTAAGGGAAATATTTTATTCTATGGTTTATAAAAGATATCTTTGATAGGGTCTTTATTTCCCTTTTATCTGTTAAGAAGGAAATCAAACCATAAAGCTTTGAAATTTAATTTCCTGAATTCTGTAGTTTTTCATCCCTAATCTCTTATCCCTTTTTACTTTTTTTCCCCTTTTTACTTTGAGAAGAATGCTGACAGAAAGGTAATACAAAAAATACCACAAAACTCCCAATTTCTTTTAATTAATGTAATGTGAAATTCAGGCAGCTTTATAAGGCAGAAAAATGATGTCTGCATCAAAAAAGGTACCCACAGTATTTGAATTCAAATATCTTGTGATGTATTAACTCCAATTCTAAGGAAATTTTAAAAATCCCTTAGAATTTTCCCATCATATCTCAAAAGGTTAAGTTATTTTTATTGTCAATAATATTAAGTGGTGCATTACTATCTTTATGCCTGCCTAAATCAATCTTAGCCAAATTCAATATTTCTAGCTCTTCAGCTTGTAACTCAACTAATTAGACATCTCTTATAGCTTTTTAAAGACTCAAGATTAGAATATTAGAGCAAATAAACATTCCTTGAAAGACTGCAGGTGAATCTGTTTTGGTTGAATTTGTCTTTTGCCATATTCTATCAGAGAATGTGAGAGAAGCAGAAGTAGCAAGGCAAAGCTATTTGGGATTATTTAAATGATGGGATACTGTGCTTTGCATCAGTAACTATATAATAAAAGAGTGTTTTTTTTTTCTGTGAAAAATCGATAATGCATATGAGAAAATAAGCAACTGAAAATCAAACTATTAGTACACATTCAAATTTCTTAACTTTATTTTTTACAAAAGAACCACGAGAAGATGACCTTGTCATTGGATTTTATGTAATATTCACATATCTTTGTCTATTAAAAATTAGTGAATTTTCTCTTCGGAATTTCCCATTCCAAACTGTGGAAAACCTAGACATATTATGTAATTGTAGGTTGTGACTCAGAATTTAATGTCTTACCTATTGTTCTAAAGCATATGCAGTTTTGTGGGCACAGTCTTTAAACCCTGTTGTTCATGTTTCATAGACACTCAAAATACACACTTTGTATTCCAAATACCACAATCAGAGTTCCACTCTGCTTTCCTGCTCCAACCACCCTCCCTTTCTTGCTCCCTCTTAACAGTTTCCTTCGTCTTTTTTTTTTTTTTAAATCTTCCAAAGCAAGTTGTATTCTCATTTATGTTTGGAAGTATGTTTTATCACCAAATTCCCCAATCTACTTCATTTTTCAATTAATCCAGATTATTAGCTGTTTTATTGTTGTTGTTGTTTGTCTTTTCCATAAAGGCCACTTGGATAAGTAGCTTTTACACCTCAGCATTTCATTTCTTCTTTACCTTCTGGGTTTCCTTGTGTGGACATTGCTCTGTGGAGCACTTCTGTGGTTTTAGCACTTCTGCGATGATCATGTGTTGATACCTGTGCAGTGAACTTCAGCTAAACTCATTATGAATATTGATAAGTTGGTGTGTGCTCATGCAGGCATGCGTATTTGTTTATATTTACATTTGCATGTTATTTGTGTCTGGAAATAAGCTGATAGCATAAACAAATAAGTATGAATGTTTTATTTTGTCTATAAACATATCAATTGAAATTTAGTTTTTTCATCCAATATTAACACTTTAAAGTTACTGCTGAATTGTTTTTATCTCATGATAAATTCTCACATTTGTGCAAGATTGTTAAGACTGCGGATATTTCTTTCTATGCAACCACAAGGGGGTAGAGGGTTTTTTTCCCCTAAGAAAAGAGAGTTTTTAAAATGAAAATTTTCTTAGCTATGAAAAGTCTTTAATCTTCATTTATCCAAATGCTAACATACATAAAAAATAACTAATTCAGCTGAGAAGCTATTGTTAGTATCTACAACAGGAGAAATGTCTGAATGAAACATAAAAACTATAAAAATCCTATTGTTATAATGGCAGTATTTGGAAATGTGTTTTCTCCCTCAATCAGTTTGCAAAGGTTTGACAATGAGGGGGCAGACCCTCAGTTTATATGATTCTTCAGGTATTGAAAGAAAAAGAAAGATGAAGGAAAAAAATGCAAGTTCTGGTTACTTTGTTCTACTGGGTTTTTCTAACTGGCCTCATCTTGAGTTAGTTCTCTTTGTGGTTATCTTGATGTTCTACCTGATGACACTGATAGGTAACCTGTTCATCATTTTCTTGTCATATCTGGATTCCCATCTCCACACTCCTATGTACTTCTTCCTCTCAAACCTCTCTTTTCTGGATCTCTGCTACACCACGAGTTCCATCCCCCAGTTGCTGATCAACCTCTGGGGGCCAGAGAAAACCATCTCTTATGCTGGTTGCATGATCCAACTTTATTTTGTCCTTGCACTGGGAACTGCTGAATGTGTGCTGTTGGTGGTGATGTCCTATGACCGTTATGCAGCTGTGTGTAGACCTCTGCATTACACTGTCCTCATGCACCCTCGTTTCTGCCATCTATTGGCTGTGGCTTCTTGGGTAAGTGGCTTTACCACCTCAGCACTTCATTCCTCATTTACATTCTGGGTACCCCTGTGTGGTCATCACCAAGTGGACCATTTCTTCTGTGAAGTTCCAGCATTGCTTCGACTGTCATGTGTTGATACTCATGCTAATGAGCTGACCCTCATGGTCATGAGCTCCATTTTTGTGATCATACCACTTATCCTCATTCTCAGCTCCTATGGTGCCATTGCTCAGACTGCGCTGAGGATGCAGTCAACAACTGGACTTCAGAAAGTCTTTGGGACATGCGGAGCCCATCTTATGGTTGTATCCCTCTTTTTCATTCCAATCATGTGCATATATCTACAGCCACCATCAGGAAATTCTCAAGATCAAGGCAAGTTCATCGCCCTTTTTTATACTGTTGTCACACCTAGCCTTAACCCTCTAATCTACACCCTCAGAAACAAAGATGTAAAAGGGGCAGTTAAAAGATTAATGCGCTGGGACAGGGAGATGTGAGAGATCACCTGTCCAGCAACTTTTGTTCAGAGAGTCTTATGTATCTCAGAGGTTTCCTCTGCTCCTTTGAGACGTGATGGTATTTTTGGTCTACAACCCACCAAGCATAGAAGAAAAGTTCTGCCCCCAAATTTGTTGCTCTTTTTATTTGTTCATTCTAAAATATTTTCTAAAGATAACCTTTTTGATTTGTACAACTTTAATCTTTAATTATTCTATATTTAGTGTTCCCAGAAATTAAGGGCCTGGTTTTAAAATTATTATACTAATTCATGGAGCAAACTTTAGTATCTACAGAAAGAGAGAGTCAATATAGCAAAGATTAGGCTAATAGAGTTTTTGGTCATTGAGAGTCATTACATTTACATAAGTGGTAAAAATTCTTTGGCTGAAATACACTTTATTCAAGATACTAAATTATTTGAGCATTTTGTCTTATGGATCTATATATATACTTGTTGCATTGAAAGATATAGAGAATTACCTATTCAAATGATTCATTCATTCATCCATTCCTTTATTCATTGACTCTCTCCAGGGTATTTGTCTTCCCCTCTCTTCATCCTCTTTATCTTTCACTAGACATGATCATGACTATAGGGTACAGACTAATGTCTTTGAATCCACCTCTCTACCAAGGCTTATTAGGTAATAGAATTTTTCCTAAATAATTGGGGCCACATGCTGGATCATTTCACATATCACACAAGCTTTGCAAAGTGTGAAAACGTTTACTTTTCCTGCCTCCATGGAAAACTTACCATTTGGCATTCCACATGTAGCATTCCAGTCTTTCAACATATAAATGGTTCTCCTTTTTAAGGCTTATTGAAGTATAATTTACATATAATAAAATTCATCCATTTAAAATGTACAGTTCAATGAGTTTTGACCAATGTATAATTGTATAAATATCACCACAATCAAGATATAGTACATTTCCATCACTCTGCAAGCAATGCTGTCCTTTTGCTGTCAGTTCTTTTACCTGTGCCTGAAGCAACCATTGATTTTGTCTTAATAGTTTTGCCTCTTTCTTTTTTTTTAATTTAGAATTTCATATAAATGTAATCATACAGTGTATAATCTTTGAGTTTGGCTTCTTTCACTTAGCATGATGGTTTTGAAATTTAGACATGCATCAATGGATCCCCCCTTTTACTTGCTGATTAGAATTCCATTGTATGAATATGGCACAATATATCCACTTATCTGATAATGAGTTTTTGAAAGTATTTACTTTTTTGGTTATTATGAATAAAGCTCTTATAAAGATTGGTATACAAGTGTTTGTGTGGCTAAGTGTTTTCCCTAAATTTAGGTAAACACCTAACAGTGGGATTGGTGAATCATAAGCTAAGTATATGTTTACCTTTTGTAAGAATTAAAGATTTTAAAATTTAAAAAAAAATAAAAAATTAAAAAAAAAAAGAAAAGGGGATGAAGAGGAAAAAAAAATAAAAGAAATTTTCAAAATGTTTTCAAAGTAACTATACCATTTTCATTCTAAAAAACAGTGTATGAGAGTTACAATTACCCCACATTTTCTGTAACACCTGGTATTGTGAATCTTTATACTTTTAGCCTTTCCAGTGGGTTTATAGTTATATCTCATTGTGGTTTTAATTTGCATTTACTTCAGGGCTATGATGTTGATCATCTTTTCATATACCTCCTATATCTTATTTTGTGATGTTTATGTTAAAATATTCTACCCATTTTTATTGGGTCATTTATCTTTTTATTACTGAGTTCTAAGTATTACTTATACATTTTTAACTCAAGTCCTATGTCAGGTAAATGTTCTGTAAGATATTCTTCCAGTCTGTGGTGTGCTTTTTATTTTCTAATACTGTCTTCCAAAGAGCAAGTTTTAAACTTTAAGGAAATACATGCTTCTACAAAAAAGCATGCCAGCATTTTGATTGTGATTGCATTGAATTTATGGATCAATTTGGGAAGAACTGACATCTTGGCAATATTTAGTCTTCTGATTCAGGAACACAGTGTACATCTCCATTTATTTACATCTTTTAAATTTCTTTCAGAAGCATTTGAAGTTTTTTATTATATTGATCTTGTGTATATTTGGTAAAATTTATCCATAACTATTTAATGTTTTGAATGCAATTATAAATGGCATAGAAATACAATTGAGTTTTCATATATTGACCTTGTATCCTGTGACTGTGCTAACTGCACATTTTATTTCTGGAAGACTTTTAATAATTTTTAGAAAATAAATGCAAAGTGTTTATATTTCAAAAGGGATTGTGGACAATTTACTTACCATTCACTTAAGACCAGCACTTTGGTCTAAAGGCTGCCAAAAGTTCACTTAAGTCTATCTAGGAAGTTACTTTTTTTTGTCTCCTGTTATGGCTGTCTTTAAATTATCCCCAGTGGAAGACTATCAGATTTTAAAACCAGATTGCCAACTAAAAATAACCTAAAATCTTGCTCAAATTGACTTCAGGCTGTACTGTAAAGCTACAGTCATCAGGACAGTATGGTACTAGCACAAAGACAGAAATATAGATCAATGGAACAAAAGAGAAAGTCCAGAGATAAATTAATGCTTTTGAACTGTGGTGTTGGAGAGGACTCTTGAGAGTCCCTTGGACTGCAAGGAGATCCAACCAGTCCATCCTAAAGGAAATCAGTCCTGGATAGTCATTGGAAGGACTGATGCTGAAGCTGAAACTCCAATACTTTGGCCATGTGATATGAAGAACTGATTCATTGGAAAAGACCCTGATGTTGGGAAAGATTGAAGGCAGGAGGAGAAGAGGACAACAGAGGATGAGATGGTTGGATGCCATCACTGATGCGATGGACATAAGTTGAGAAAGCTCTGGGAGTTGGTGATGGACAGGGAGGCCTGATGTGCTGCAGTCCATGGAGTTGCAAAGAGGTGAACACGACTGAGTGACTGAACTGAACTGAACTGATGGACACCTTATCTTTGACAAAGGAGGCAAAAGTATACAATGGAGAAAAGACAGTCTTTTTAACAAGTGGTGCTGAGAAAACTGTCAACCATATGTAAAAGAATGAAACTAGAACACTTTCTAACACTATATACAAAATAAACTCAAATGGATTAAATATCTAAATGTAAGACCAGAAACTATAAAACTCTTAGAGGAAAACATAGGCAGATACTCTCTGTCATAAATCACAGCAAGCTCCTCTATGACCCACCTCCCAGAGTAATGGAAATAAAAACAAGTATAAACAAATGGGACCTAATTAAAGCTAAAAGCTTTGGCACAATGAAGGAAAGTATAAGCAAAGTGAAAAGACTGACTTCAGAATGGGAGAAAATTATAGCAAATGAAACAACTGACAAAGAATTAATCTCCTAAATATACAAGCAGCTTGTGCTGCTCAATACCAGAAAAATGAACAACCCAATCAAAAAGTGGGCAGAAGAATTAAACAGACATTTCTCCTAAGAAGACATACAGATGGCTAAAAATAGATGAAAAGATGCTCAACATCACTCATTATTAGAGAAATGCAAATCGAAACCACAATGAGGTATCATCTCATGCCTGTCAGAATGACTGTCATCAAAATGGCTACAAACAATAAATGCTGAAGAGGATGTGGAGAAAAGAGAACCATCTTACTCTGTTGGTGGGAATGCAAACTTGTACAACCACTGTGGAGAACAGCGTGGAGATTCCTTAAAAAACTGAAAATAGAACTTCTATAAGACTTAGTAATTCCACTTCTGGGCATACACCCAGAGGAAACCAGAATTGAAAGAGACACATGTACCCCAGTGTTCACTGCAGCACTGTTTACAATAGCCAGGACATGGAGGTGAGGTGAGGTGAGGTGAAGTCACTCAGTCGTGTCTGACTCTTTGCGACCCCATAGATTGTAGCCTACCAGGCTCCTCCGTCCATGGGATTTTCCAGGCAAGAGTACTGGAGCGGGTTGCCATTTCCTTCTCCAGAGGATCTTCCCAACCCAGGGATCGAACCCGGGTCTTCCACATTGTAGGCAGATGCTTTACCATCTGAGCCAGAAGCAACCTAAATGTCCATCAGCAGATGAACAGATAAGGAATTTGTGGTACATATACACATGGAATATTACTCAACTATAAAAAGGAACACATTTGAATGAGTTCTAATGAGGTGGATGGAACTGGAGCCTATTATACAGAGTGAAATAAGTCAGAAAGAGAAACACAGATAGTGTATATTAATGCACACATACCCACTCCAGTATCCCTGCCTGGAAAACTCCATGGACAGAGGAACCTGGCAGGCTACAGTCCATGGGGTCGCAAAGAATCAGACACGCCTGAGCAACTAACACGGAATTTAGAAAGATGGTAAAATAGATGCAGAGCAGTAAAATAGACACAGATGTAAAGAACAGACTTTTGGACCCTGTGGGAGAAGGCAAGGGTGGGATGATTTGAGAGAATAGCATTAAAACATGTGTATTATACGTAAAATAGATGACCAGTGCAAGTTTGATGCATGAGGCACCCAAAGTTGGTGCTCTGGGACAACCCAGAGGGATGGGGTGGGGAGGGAGACAGGAAGTGGGGTTCAGGATGGGGGGACATATGTGTACCCATGGCTGATTCATCTTGATGTATAGCAAAACCCATCACAATATTGTAAAGCAATTATCCTCCAATTAAAACAAATAATTAATTAAAAAAAATGAGTTTCTGTTGTGGCAGTTTTCCAGCCTCAGTATTGATAGTGTTGGGAAGTTACATCCCTTATTTGAATGCTCTGTCTGAGTCTGAGAGTCAATACCTTCAGTTTACTTTTCTGTCTACATTATCTTTTTGACTTAGTTTCAGTGATTTCATTTCTGAAAAGTCCTGTTTTTAGTGCAGGGAGTAAAGCTTTCACCAAGCCTGAAAATGTAAAGAGAATTTCATTTTAACCTATAGCTTGCAGAACATGCAACCAGTTAGTGTTCATTCCTATAAGCATTGGATGCTGACTCCAGCAAATTTTCTTCAAAGATTGTTGGAAGAATGGTGGATTCCAGGGTACCCCAGGCTCTCAGAGTCCAATTACTAGGGTAGTGCCAGGGAGTCCAGAGCAAAAGTGAATGAACAGCCTCAAGTTCACCGGAACAACTCAGGGCCTGTCATCTTCCTTCTTTGTCCTTCTGCTCAAGAGTCAAAGCCCTGGAGAAAGTCAGCCTGATCAAGCCTCAGTCCTATGTCCATCTCTAGACTAGGGACCAGGGCTCTCTGTTTGACACACACTCACCAAGATTGCACAGGAGGGAGGAAGTTCCCAGATGAGAAGGAAGGTGCAGCTGGAGGGGTACTGAACAGGAGGAAAGACCCTCCCAAATCATGGTCTCACTGCTGCATGAGGATGGAGCTGTGCTTTACTTATTTTTGCCAGACACACAATAGGCCTTCAGTAAATGTTTGTTCATTTGAATGTTGTTAATCACTAAGTCGTGTCTGACTCTCTGTGACCCCATGGACTGTAGCCCACCAGACTCCTCTATCCATGGGATTTCCCAGGCAAGAATGCTTTAATAAATTTTTAAGAATTTTATAAGTACATGTTCATGTCATTCACAAATGAAGACTGTTATTTCTGCCTGTCCAACTGCTGTTCCTTTTAAATCGCTATCTTACTTTGTTGCACTGGCTGTGATTTCTAGATCAATTTTGACTGTAAGAACTGGGAGCCAGAATCCTTGCCTTATTCTCAATTTTGAGGGGAAGTAGTCAGTCTTTTATCAATATATTTGTTTAGCTTTTGTTTTTTTAGTTTGTACTATCTATTAGGATTAGAAAGTTTCATTCTCTTCTTGGTTTGCTGTGATTGTTTGTCATGAAAGGGTGTGAAATTTTGTCCAGCATTTGTTCTGCATTTGTTCATTTTCTTCTTTATTCAATTAACATGGTGAATTTCACTGGTTAATTTTCATGAGTTAAACTAACTTTGCCTCTTGGCAGTGGACTCTTGATCATAATGTGTTGTCCTTTTAAAATCAATCTGGATTTCAGTTGCTAATTTTTTTTGTCCAATTACTAACGTAATTACTAGGTAAGAATTTTTGGGTCTGCAATCATGAGTGATAATAAACAGTATTTTTCTTTTCTTACGATGTTTTTTGTATAGTTTCTGTACCAACTTAGTGCTGGTTTCATTACATGACTTGGGAAATACTCCCTTCTCTATTTTCGGAAAGAGTTTGTTTAGCATTGGTATTCCTCTTAAGTGTTCAATAGGACACTGATGTGAACACTTACTATTTCCTTTCTTTTGCTTACTTTTAGTTTAATTTCATCTTCCTTTTTCAACTTTTGAAGGGTGAAAGTGTAGATCATTGATATTAGATAATTTCCCTTTATTTTAAATATAAAACATTTAAAGCTATAAATTTTCCTCTCAGTATTGATTTAGCTGCTTCACACATTTTGAATTTTTTTAAAAAGATTATTTTTAATTGGAGTATAATTACTTTACAATATTGTGATAGTTTCTGTCATACATCAACATGAATCAGCCATAGGTATACATGTCCCCTCCTTCTTGAACCTTCCTTCCATCTCCCTCACCATCCCTCCCCTCTAGGTTGTCACAGAGCTCTAGTGGAGTGGAGGTGATGGAATGCCAGCTGAGTTATTTCAAATCCTAAAAGATCATGCTGTGAAAGTGCTGCACTCAATATGCCAGCAAATTTGGAAAACTCATCTGTGGCCGCAGGACTGGAAACAGTCAGTTTTCATTCCAATCCCAAAGAAAGGCAATGCCAAAGAATGCTCAAACTACCGCACAATTGCACTCATCTCACATTCTGGCAAAGTAATGCTCAAAATTCTCTAAGCTAGGCTTTAAAAGTAAGTGAACCGAGAACTTCCAGATGTTCAAGCTGGATTTAGAAAAGGCAGAGGAACCAGAGATCAAATTGCCAACATCCGTTGGATCATCAAAAAAGCAAAAGAGTTCCAGAAAAACATCTACTTCTGCTTCATTGACTATGCTAAAGCCTTTGACTGTGTGGATCACAACAAGCTGTGGAAAATTCTGAAAGAGATGGGAATACCAGACCACCTGACCTGCCTCCTGAGAAATCTGTATGCAGGTCAAGAAGCAACAGTTAGAACTGGACATGGAACAATGGACTGGTTCCACATTGGGAAAGGAGCACATCAAGGCTGTGTATTGTCACCCTGCTTATTTAACTTATATTCAGAGTACATCATGAGAAATGTTGGGCTGGATGGAGCATAATCTGGAAGCAAGATTGCTGGGAGAAATATCAATAATCTCATATATGCAGATGACACCACCCTTATGGCAGAAAGTGAAGAGGAACTAAAGAGCTTCTTGAAAGTGAAAAAGGAGAGTGAAAAAGCTGACTTAAAACTCAACATTCAAAAAATGAAGATCATGGCATCTGGTCCCACCACTTCATGGCAAATAGATGGGCAATCAAGGGAAACAATGACAGACTTTATTTTCTTGGGCTCCAAAATTGCTTCAGATGGTGACTGCAGCCATGAAAATTAAAAAATGCTTGCTCCTTGGAAGAAAAGCTATGACCAACCTAGACAGTATATTAAAAAACTAAGATGTATTACTGTGTTAGAATACAGTATTTATCTTTCTCTTTCTGACTCACTCCATGAAGAATTTATTTACAGGGCAACAGCGGAGAAACAGACATAGAGAATAGACTTATTGGGGGAGAGGGTGAGATGTATGGAAAGAATAACATGGAAACTTACATTACTATATGTAAAATAGATAACCAATGAGAATTTTCTGTATGGTTCAGGGGACTCAAACAGGGTGTCTGTATCAACCTAGCGGGGTGGGATGGGGAGAGTAATGGAAGGGAATTTCCAAAGGGAGAGGATATATGTATACCTATGGCTGATTCATGTTAAGGTTTGTCAGAAAACAGAAAAATTCTGTAAAGCAATTATACTTCAATAAAAAAAAATAAGTTAAAAGAAAAAAAAAGATATTACGTTGCCAGCAAAGGTCCGTCTAGTCAAAGCTATGGTTTCTTCAATAGTCATGTGTGGATATGAGAGTTGGACCATAAAGCTGAGCACAGAAGAACTGATACTTTTGAACTGTGGTGTTGGAGAAGACTCTTGAGAGGCCCTTGGACTTCAAGGAGATCCAGTTAGTCAGTCCTAAAGGAAATCAGTCCTGAATATTCATTGGAGAGACTGATGCTGAATTGAAACTCCAATACTTTGGCCACCTTATGCAAAGAACTGACTCATTGGAAAAGACCCTGATGCTTGGAAGACTGAAGGTGGAAGGAGAAGGGAACGACAGAGGATGAGATGGTTGGATGGCATCACTGACTCAATGGACATGAGTTTGAATAAGCTCCAGGAGTTTTTGATGGAAAGGGAAGCCTGGCGTGCTGCAATCCGTGCTATTGCAGAGTTGGACATGACTGAGTGACTGAACTGATACTAATTAAATAAGGATGAACAGCTTCTTCTGGCATTGAAGTAACCCTGTTCAATCCCAACCTCAGTGGTGTCATCATATTATACATTACTGGTGTGTTCTCACACTTGGAGTGTGTAATTTTTCTGACAGCTTATGAAGATTAAAAACATGGGAATAGAAGTAAATCATATCCAGTAATAATTATCAGTGCCCATAACTCAAATCCAAGTGAAGTTCTCTCCAGGATACTTTAATAGTTTATAAAGTATTCTAATTCACTTTCTTCTCATGTAACTCAGCTTGCCAGAAACGTACAAAAATGAATTAATGTCATTTGTCCATTTTCATCCCTCATATATGATTTGTGCTTTATGGTCCATGACAATCTGATACTTAAAATGTTTTGCATGGATTTTATATAACTGGGAGTGAGTATGGGCTCTGAAAATTACCAAAAGGCAGAATCCATATTTCTTCTATCAAGTGCTTTGAAAGCCACATACTTTCAGTGTGTTTCATCTCTCAAGTGTGTTGGGGAAAAAGAAAGAAGCTGAGAGCTGCTGTTTTAGAAATACTCTGCTTTAATTAAATTATTTTATACCATCTGTATATTCCCAATAAGTTTATAATATTGCACATAAGAATTTCACAATTGCTAGCACCCAATAGATTGGCAGAAGCTAAATATTCTACAAGTCTAGCAACCACAGCATGAGGAATATTGGAACTTGGTATGAAAATATTATAGTCCTGGTTGTCAGATATTTCCCAGGTTTAAATAACTCAATTTTACTGCTAGTGTTGGATTACTCTTTAAATTCTTCCTCCTCAAAATAAAATTTAAAGCATGACTATATAACTATTTAATGATATTAATAGGTAAATATTTATTATTATTTAATATATATTGAGGTGAACTGGAATGATACATGCCAAATTCATGATAATGGTTGTCTCTGGGTTGGATTTTGGGTCAAAGAGTGGTAATTAAAAGGGATATGGATTTTATTTATGATATTTTGTGTGCTAAAATATGCTTGATTTAAATATATATTAAAATCATAATTGATAATTCTGAGTTGTGGGAAGATAGATTTTCTATGTGTAATATTTTAAATATCCAAAATAAAGAATAATAAGAAAATAAGGTAGAATCATGTGTTAAAATATCAGTTCAAATTAAACTTCACTCTGATGATAATAATAGCTAAGATGTATTGAATAATTATGTACTAAGTACTGCTGAAGACTTTTAAAATCTTTTTCCTATTGAGTCCTTACAACAGTCAAGATCACTGAAACATAAAGACTATTTTCTGGTACCTCTCTTAAATAGAAAGAAAAATACCTAATTGCTTTCTTAAAATTATACTTTTAAAAATGTTGTACTATTATATGACTTCCAAACTAAATTTTTTTCTACAGATGGAATATATTAGCTGGAAACAATATAACAAATTAAAAATATTTATTAATCCATAAACTTTATATACTTTTTTTTATAGTAACAAGTCAATTATTGGATTTAGGCTAGCAATCACAGCTAATTTCATTTGTTTATATATATTATGGCAAAACTCTTGACAAGACACCAAGGGGAATTATTGATAAAAATATTTTGGAAATATTAAATAGTTTTGTTAAGTTTTCAGAGTTTTGGTCATTATTTTCTGAGTTATAGTTTTCAAAGATTACTTTCAATACTTTTGAGGTCTGAACTTGGCCTTGAATTTTAGAGATGTCAGGCAGAGACAATTAACAAGGCAAAGATGTACAGTTTCATCTTCATGTATTCCATTTTCTAAATGTCTCATGCTTCCTTCCTCCCTCAAAATAATTCTGACAAGTTATCCTTGAAATGTGGCCCTTAGCATGATGAGGAATTGCAAAAGAAATTTCAGGACAATGCATTCCCTTACCTATAAATACAGCTTAATGCATGTTTATCAGTGATGATCGGTCTAGAGTCATTGTTTTTTTAGTGCCACTGTGTATCATGCTGAAGGATTCCTCAGAAACTTCTAACTAGGACAACTCCTTGAAGGGCATTAATTGCTGCTTGGGGGTTTACCCTCCCAATGGCCCCAGTTAAGGAAAGCGTGTCACATTATTCTTTTGTTTCCATAAGGGCACCACTTGCTCTATGAAAAGGAGTCCATCCCCTGACACAATGAATGCTCTAGTGAGTTCTTCCTTCCTGCTAAAACCATATCTTTTTGGTAGACTCAAGACTCTCTCTTGTGTAGCAATGATAATGATAGTAATTTTCAGACTCTGCTTTCATATATTGATGTAGTAGTTTAGAACATATGATGTAGGCAGCCATTTATGTTGGTAATTTCAAAGAGCTGAAAACCAGAGATCAGACTGGTCCACATGATTAAGAGGCACAGATTAGGCAGACAAATACAGGGAATGTTGACAGTCACAGGAAGGACAGAATAGAAAGGAGTTGTTTCAATACTACTTAAGCACTAAATAAGAGTATTGAAGGACTAATGTAAGAAAAAAAAATAACGTGACCAGTTATATTGGGATGGGAAAAAGGGACTCTTGTCCCTCACTATTTCTTCCATGTCTTGTTTTTTTAAAAAAGAGATATTTCATTCCATAGTTTATACCTTTGATGAGGTTTTTATTTCTCTCTCCTCTGGTAAGAAGAAATTAAACCATTAATTTAACCACCTGCAGTTTCTCTATTTACATATGATATTATTATTATTTTTTGTCTCTTATCTCATTCCTTTCTAACTTCTGTAAGAATGTTGAAGGATGGTTCTTGCAACAGATAAATGTATCTGACAGCTGCTATTTTGTTTGAAATAATGTACTAAGTTATTCACGCAACTGTATGAAGAAGGAGAAAATTATATCAGCTTTAGAAGAAGCAATGACAACATTTGGGTTTATATTTCTCATGATGCAGTATCTTCCATTCGATGAAAATACAGAAAAATTGTGGAACTTTCCCATTATCCCACAAGTGGTAGTGATCTCTAAATGAAATAGTCTTTATGATTTATTTCACCATTGCTATCTTTTGATTCTGTCATGTTGAACTTCAGGATACACTGGGCAGCAGCCATACTGTCTTTGGTAAGGTCTGAACTTTAGCCTTGAGGAGGAAGGCTCTTTTCCAAGTTTTAGAGCTGTATTTATATCTCTATAGTTACTCTCCTTCCATAACTTAATAGTTCCTTATATTATATATTGGTTTAATTAAAAAGTTATTTTAAAACATATACTGTCTGATTATCCTATATGACTTCTGAGATGTATAAAGTAGTTTAGATTAGTGTAACAGCTAGCTAATGATTAAGTTTTAGGGCTCAATTCAGTCTTACAGCATTGGAGCCAACATGTTTGTGACTTTCCTGCTGAAAGTTAACCATTTATCTACTGCTAACGTCTTTTTCAAGAATTGCTCTTATAAAATGTGAGCAACTAAGAGACCCCCCCAAGGAGAAGGCAATGGCAACCCACTCCAGTACTCTTGCCTGGAAAATCCCATGGAGCCTGGTGGGCTGCAGTCCATGGGGTCACGAAGAGTCGGACATGACTGAGCGACTTCACTTTCACTTTTCACTTTCATGCATTGGAGAAGGAAATTGCAACCCACTCCAGTGTTCTTGCCTGGAGAATCCCAGGGATGGGGGAGCCTGGTGGGAGGCCGTCTATGGGGTCGCACAGTCTGGCACGACTGAAGCGACTTAGCAGCAGCAGCAGCAAGAGACCCCCAAAGAGGTAACCACAGATGGCTCTGCTGTGATTTCTCTTTCTCCTTTTCTTTTTTCACTTCTTTCCTCTTCTTTCCTTCCTTTCTTTTTTCTATAGCTTGTTAGAAAGTGTGAGAAAAACAATTGGCTGTGGGAGGGAAACAGAATGATGTGGCATTGTTGAATGAGGCAAAAAATGCACAGAGAGACTGGGGAGTTTAAATGGTTACTATGGCTTGTCATAATGACCAGTGACAAAAGGTATATTAATCTTTTTTATGAAAGGTGAAAATTCACTTTAAGAGTTATAATTATTTATGAAATGTACTTTTTTAAACAAAAAAGAAATATAACATTCTCTAAGAATAGTATAGTAAATGATAAACAGCCATGTAATAATTTCAGTAAATATTCAGAATTCTCTACGTTGGAGAATAAAAATATATGTAGACATTATAAATTGTGAGCAGAATTTATATATTGTCTCAGTTACTGTCCCAGAGGAAAGAAGTAATGTCAAAACTTCCTTGAGGCCCTGTGTTCAGGTTTCCCCACCCTGTGATACACATGTCCACACTTCCAACTTTCAGCACCATTAGTCATTTTTCTATCTTCCTCCAACCTCACACCCTTGCTTCTTTGCTCTCTTGGTGAATTTATGTCTTCCTTTTCCTCAAAATTTCTCTTTTCAAGTCAGTTATATTCACATCTTTTAAGACACATTCTACCACTGTTCTCCCTATGTGTTTCACAGATCTATTCATGTGAACCAAGATTTTTAGCTTTCTTCGTATTGTGAGTATCCATCCATAGATGATGTGCCCGTGTGTGTCCTTTTTCTTTTGTATTTGTATTGTGTTTTAGTTTTTGATTTAGAAATCAGCTGTGAGTATAAGAAAGCACATCAGAAGATAAAGTTCTTTCTATAATAACATTTCACTCAAGCTCAGTGTTTTCCATTCTGTATAAGTATTTTGAAATTTTAACTAAATGTGGTATTGTTCATCATATCCTCACACCTATTATATATTTAAGATTATTTGGATTGTAATTTTTGTGCTTTCTATAATCATATAAATGGAAATGGCATGAAAATGCTGAAAAGAAAACTAAAACTATTTATTGAAAAAGATTATTGTTTCACAAGAATTTTTTTTTGTAGCTAAGTAAGGAATTTTTCAAGTTACTATTTACCTAGATGTCACCCTGGGGTGAGGAAGAATTCAACTGCTAAGAAGTTATTTTTCTGTAACAGGGAACATATCTGGATGAAATATAAAAGTAAAAATATGTTGTATTTACTTTATAAATTTTTGATTTGATAAAATATCAAACAAATAAATTCTGCAAAAGTGGTGCAAATAACTACCATTAACCTTCTAACCAGATTGAGCAATAGTTTACATTCTGCCTGGAATGTTTATCTCATCTATTATCTATGTCAATATCCTATCTCTCATTATATTTTCATTCACTAGTGTTTAGTACCCATTTAAGTTTTCCTAACTTCACTATACCTTCTGTATTTGTTAGTTAGGATACTGATGTCAGGAATAGCTTTTATTTATTTATTCTTTTAAATTTATCAGTAGAGTGTGGATTCTTATTTCCTCTGGTTCATTAGTATTATAGTTTTTCTTAACACTCCAATTGTTTTAGAATTGGCCCTTTAAGAGTCATAGGCCCTTAAAATTGGCTTCCATATCTTTCTCATGTGTCCCTTTATTTCTTGGAGACTTTCTATTTTCTTTATTTAAGTATAGTTGATTTACAATATTATGTTAGTTTCAGGCATACAGCATAGTGATTTATTATTACTGCAGAGTATACTTCATTATGCTATGGAGTATATCCTTGTTGCTTACCTATTTTATGATAGTAGTTTTTTACTCTCAAGCCCTTAATTTGTTCCTCTTCCCTCCCTTTCTCCTTTGGTAGCCACAGTTTGTTTCCTATACTTGTGAGTCCTTCTCTTTTTTGCAATACATTAATTTGCATTAATTTTTAAATTTGACATCAGTGATATCATACAGTACCTGTCTTTTACTGACTTACCTCACTAAGCATAACATAATTTAGGGCCATCCACATTGCTGTAAATGGCAGTATTTTGTCTTTTTTTAGGGCTGAGTAATATTTCATTGTATTGTATTGTTGTTGTTCAGTTGCTCAGTCATATCTGAATCTGCGATCCCATCAACTGCAACATTTCAGGCTCCTCTGTCCTCCATTATTTCCTGGAGCTTTCTCAAATTCATGTCTATTGAGTCAGTGATGCTATATATATATATGTATATACACCATATCTTCTTAATCCGATCATCTATTGATGGGCATGGGGACTGCTTCCATGTTTTGGCTATGGTAAATAGTGTTTCTATGAACACTGAAATGCATTTTTTTGAATGATTGTTTTCATTTTTCTAGATATATAACCAGGAGTGGAATTGCTGGATCATATGGTAGGTTTAGTTTTAGTTTTTTGAGAAACCTCCCTACTGTCCTCCAACTTACATTCTACACTAACTTACATTCCCAACAACAGTTAGGAGTGTTCCCCTTTCCCCACATCCTCAACATTTGTTTTTTGTAGACTTTTTGATAATAAACATTCTGACAGATGTAATATGCTAACTCATTGTTTTTTAATTTGTATTTCTCTAATAACTTGTGATATCAAGCATCTTTTTATGTGCTTTTTAGCCATTTTGTATGTCTTGGGAAAAATGTCTCTTTAAGTCTTGACTCATTTTTTTTTATGATTGTTTGTTTGATGTGGAGTTGTATTAGGCTTTTGTGTATTTTGGACATTGACCCCTTGTGAGTTGCATTATTTTCCAAAAATTTTCTCCCATTCCATAGCTTGTATTTTCATTTTATCAATCGTTTCCTTTGCTATACAAAAGGTTTTAAGTTTAGTTAGTTCTCATTTATTTTTGCTTGTATTTCTTTTACCTTAGGGAATTAATCCAGGAAAATATTGCTGCAATTTATGTCAAAGAGTGTTTGGCCTATGTTCTTTTCTAGGAGTTTTATGGTTTCCATTATGTTTAGGTCTTTGACCCATTTTGAGTTTATTTTTTGTATGGTGTGATTAAGTGTTCTAATTTTATTGTTTTACATGTAACTGTGTAATTTTCTCAGCACCACTTGTTGAAGAGACTATATTTTTCCATTGTATATCTTGCCTCCTTAATTGACCATAGGTGTGGGTTTATTTCTGGGCTCTGTATTCTGTTCCATTGACCTAAATGTCTTTGTGCCAATACCATGATATTTTGATTATTATAGCTTTTTAGTATAGTCTGGGGCCTGGGATGGTTATAAGTACAGTTCTGTTCTTTTCCCTCAAGATTGCTTTGGCAATTTACTTTTCCTTTTATTTTGAATCTATGTGATTCTTTCATCAGGTAACAAGAAATGAATGATAATGGAAAAAATGAATGCAAGCTCTGAAGGCTACTTTGTTCTACTGGGTTTTTCTAATTGGCCTCATCTGGAAGTAGTTCTCTTTGTGGTTGTCTTGGTGTTCTACTTGATGACTTTGACAGGCAACCTGTTCATCATTATCTTGTCATACTTGGATTCCCATCTCCACACTCCCATGTACTTCTTCCTCTCAAACCTCTCTTTTCTGGATCTCTGCTACTCTACCAGCTTCATCCCTCAGTTGCTGGTCAACCTCTGGGGTCCAGAAAAAACCATCTCTTATGCTGGTTGCATGATTCAACTTTATTTTTCCCTTGCACTGGGAACCACTGAATGTGTGCTGTTGGTAGTCATGTCCTATGACCGTTATGCAGCTGTGTGTAGACCCTTGCATTACACTGTCCTCATGCACCCTCGTTTCTGCCAACTGTTGGCTGCGGCTTGTTGGGTAAGTGGCTTCACAAACTCAGCACTTCATTCCTTTTTTACCTTTTGGGTACCTCTGTGTGGACATCGCCAAGTGGACCATTTCCTTTGTGAAGTTCCAGCACTGCTTCGACTGTCATGTGTTGATATCCATGCTAATGAGCTGACCCTCATGGTCATGAGCTCCATTTTTGTTCTTATACCTCTCATCCTCATTCTCAGCTCCTATGGTGCCATTGCCTGGGCAGTGCTGAGGATGCAGTCAACAACTGGACTTCAGAAAGTCTTTGGGACATGTGGAGCCCATCTTATGGTCGTATCCCTGTTTTTCATCCCAGCCATGTGCATATATCTACAGCCACCATCAGGAAATTCTCAAGATCAGGGCAAGTTCATTGCCCTCTTCTATACTGTTGTCACACCTAGCCTCAACCCTCTAATCTACACCCTAAGAAACAAAGATGTAAGAGGGGCCATAAAGAGACTAGTGGGGTGATAGTGAGCCTGTATCCTTGTAACATTAATGGTACAATGGAGCATCTCTTCATCAATGATTCATCCATCCATCCATCCATTAGCCACTCTTTCACTTACTCACTCTCTCAGGACTTATTGAGAATGTACTATTGCAAGGTCGCAGAGTTCATTGTAGCAGATATGAATTAAACACAGACTGCCTGAATACCAATCACTCTCTGGTGGAGAAAACAACTATATAAAATCAAGATTGAACTCAATATTAGATTTTTCCAATGGCACTAGCCTAATAAAACAAAAGTATCTTTTTCTTAAATGAAAATGAGATATGGAATTGTTTTAAAAATTGATTAAAGAGCAAGTATAGTTCCTATGGAAAGATGATATTCATAATCTTAAAAACCTAGAATATATCTTTTAAAAAGTATTTTATTTATTTACTTATTTTGGCTGAGCCAGGTCTTCGTTGCAGCACATGGGATCTTTAGTTTAGGCATGTGAACTCTCAGTTGTGGTATGTGGACTCTTAGTTGAAGCATGTGGGATTTACTTTTGACTAGGAATTGAACCTGGGTCCCCTGCATTGAGCACATAGAGTCTTAACTATGGGACCCCCAGGGAAGTTCCTAGAACATATCTTTTGATTTCTTGTGTTTTAGGTAGAATTCATCAAAAATTTGTTTTCTTTGGTTTAATTAGACACATAATGAGATACTTCAAATCATTTCTCCAAAAATGTTATTCTTTTTTGAAAGTAATTAATATTGAGAGGAATTTTGGTCTATATTCTTCATTATACCATTATCAATAGTACGAAAATAAGTTTTATGAATCAATTAAGAAGGTCTCTGAAATAATGCAGCCATAGTAAGCATCTTATAGTTCTCATTTTTCAAAACAGTGAGAAGTATAAAGGAGATGAAAATAGTTGTAAAAATGCTATATAGCTCATAAGGTAATGGTCATCATAGGTATTGATAGATAAGAACATGGAACACCTGCTTAACCTAAGAAGCAATGAAGAATATCTGAAGCAACCAAGCAGGCTTTGCAGTTACTATGCTATGCAGATTTGAGGACACTTCTAGTGTGAAGGAAATCATAGTTAAGCCTTTTTGATTTCTCCCTTAAAGCCTGTCTCAAATACATGTCTGCATTTTTATAACTAGTGGTTACAATACTTTGCTGTCTTCCTTTTGTTCTTCAGGAAAGACTTGCTTGGCTGAGAAAAGAAGAAAAGTTTTTTGATTAGTTTCCTTGAAAAGGCAATCTTGAGATTGCTCATGCTTTTACATCAAGTATAGAGTACACTCTAACCTTCATATATAATATGTTTCTTTCAACAGCACTTCTCAGTGGTTAATGAGAATATTCTTCATGCTGGAATATACTGGACATATATGACTACTGTGAAGTAGTCTAGAGTAACAGCATATATCTCTGGCTTTCCCACTACCACTATGCTCAATGTTCTTTATCCTTAAAATTTTTTATACATTTTCTTTAGAAAGTCCTGATATTTCAGAGCCTGGAAAACACTCACAATTCTGAAATGAGTCATGTTTACAGGCTTAGAAGGTGTAGATAATTTAAGGAAGCAATCCGAACAGCTCTAAAACAGTCTCTATAGCTAAGCTTTTGACACAAATTTTGCTGGGTTTTGCCATCCAAACTAAATATTACCACATTCCTATGTGTTTAAGACTAAGTTAGACAAAGGATATATTTAATAAAAATGATCAGAGATGTCATTTAACATCACAAAATTTTAAATTTCATTGCTCTGTGTGTGTGTGCGTATGTGTAAAATTTAAAAACTTTTTTGGGCATTCAGCCATCAGTCAAACTTTAAAGATATTTAGAATTTTTCCAAACTGCTGCTGCTGCTGCTGTTAAGTTGCTTCAGTTGTGTCCAACTCTGTGTGACCCCATAGATGGCAGCCCACCAGGCTCCCTGTCCCTGGGATTCTCCAGGCAAAAACACTGGAGTGGGTTGCCATTTCCTTCTCCGATGCATGAAAGTGAAAAGTGAAAGTGAAGTCGCTCAGTTGTGTCCAACTCTTAGTGACCCCACGGACTGCAGCCCACCAGGCTCCTCTGTCCATGGGATTTTCCAGGCAAGAGTACTGGAAACTAGACATACCAAAAATCTATTTAGTTTAAGAACTCGACCAAGCACCAGAAGATCTGTTCTTTATAAAAAATTAGATATGAGTTCCAACTGATTCTTGTTCAGGATAACATGCAATTTTCTAACCAATAGTTTGCTTAGATTTTGATCATACCAGAATAATGTCAGAAAAGTTCACATCACTGTTATTTTTCTTGCTTGTTAATTTCTTCATTACAAAGCTGTATTTCTCATCATATTAATTCTATACTGAATAATTACAAAAGCATTTAATTTGCTTTAAAATATGTAACTAATTTTGTGAAAAAGTGTTAAGTTGGCTGTGAGTCCTGAAACTAAGTTTAGCACTTTTAACTTTTAACAATACAGATTCTGAGCATCAAAGAGATACGTATATTGTTCGAAGTAATCAAGCTGCTTTACACCCTAGAAATACAAATTGTTTCTTTCTCATAATGGTTCTTGCACAGTTTCAAAAGGCATTTCAGGCTACCCCCGTCTGTTTCCACCTTGTGATTCATTATTAATATCAGTACCTTTTCCTCTCATTGATTCAGAAAGTTCATGCTTATGATATTTAAAAGGAATGTTAAGAAACTCTCCAATGCATTTCCCATATATTTTATTTCTTTTAATATTTAATGATACATTTTTTTAGGCAAAATAAGAATGCTGTTCACTTGTTTGTTAAACAGGAGTCACAATGTGTTTTTAAAGAAGCAGTAGCATCTACCTAAGTTGAAGCTGATAAACTTATGAGACTCATGGTTGATTTAAGGTGTAGAGTGCCTTACAGTGGTGCCATGCTCCCATTTAGACAGGGCCAATCTTGTAGAGTGTCGGGATGTTTCTTAGGTGACTCAATCAAGGAAGTCCACTGGTGAATGTTTGCTGTGATGATTAGCTTGAACACATGAGTTTATAATTTATATTATTGCCTTCTTTTCTTTTACTACTTAGTACAGTTATGATTTCATTATCTACCCACGAGAATAGAACTACTTTTAATAGTTTGCACAAATAAAAGGGTGCTGTTACTGGTGCATATTAGCCAAGTATCACCCTTGCCTAACACCATTTTAGAAGAATATGAGGAATGTGACATATTTTGCAAAAAGAACATCTAACATGAACTGAGGAAGTGGGAGACAAGAATGAGTTATTAAAGAAACCTCTATCTACCTAACCTAATGGTTAAATATCAATAACCTCAGATATGTAGATGACACCACCCTTATGGCAGAAAGTGAAAAGGAACTAAAAAGCCTCTTGATGAAAGTGAAAGTGGAGAGTGAAAAAGTTGGCTTAAAGCTCAACATTCAGAGAACGAAGATTATGGCATCCGGTCCCATCACTTCATGGGAAATAGATGAGGAAACAGCGGAAACAGTGTCAGACTTTATCTTTTGGGCTCCAAAATCACTGCAGATGGTGACTGCAGCCATGAAATTAAAAGATGTTTACTCCTTGAAAGGAAAGTTATGACCAACCTAGACAGAATATTCAAAAGCAGAGACATTACTTTGCCAACAAAGTTCCGTCTAGTCAAGTCTATGGTTTTTCCAGTGGTCATGTATGGATGTGAGAGTTGGACTGTGAAGAAAGCTGAGCGTTGAAGAATTGATGCCTTTGAACTGTGATGTTGGAGAAGACTCTTGCGAGTCCCTTGGACTGCAAGGAGATCCAACCAGTCCATTCTAAAGGAGATCAATCCTGGGTGTTCACTGGAAGGACTGATGCTAAAGCTGAAACTCCAATACTTTGACCACCTCATGTGAAGAGTTGACTCATTGGAAAAGACTCTGATGCTGGGAGGGATTGGCGGCAGGAGGAGAAGGGGATGACAGAAGATGAGATGGCTGGATGGCATCACTGACTCGATGGACACGAGTCTGAGTGAACTCCAGGAGTTGGTGATGGACAGGGAGGCCTGGCGTGCTGCGTTTCATGGGGTCGCAAAGAGTCGGACACGACTGAGTGACTGAACTGAACTCTCACTTGGAAGTGAAAATGCTCCTCATGAGATTGCCCAATGCCCCCTTTACATCTTTATTCCTCAGAGTGTAGATGAAAGGGTTGAGTGTAGGAGTCACTACTCCATAGAAGAGAGCCATGAACTTGGGTTGGTCCCTTGAGATGGAGGAGGGGAGCTGAAGGTACATACTAATGGCTGGACCATAAAACAAGAAAACTACAATGAGATGGGAGGAACACGTCCCAAAGGCTTTTTTCCTTCCCCCCAAAGATTTAATCTTAAATACAGCATGTCCAATGCAAGCATAGGAAACAAGAATTAAGCATAGTGGTACAGCTAACAAAAAAAAGCATACCACAGAGAGTGTGAGCTCATTAGCACCCTTTTCGCCACAGGCAGTCTTTATGAAAACAGGAATCTCACAAAGCAAGTGGTCCAGGGTATTGCGACCACATAGTGGTAACTGTAATGTAAGAGTGGCCTCTGAGACAGCATAGATCATTCCACTTAGCCACACGGTGACCACTAATAAGACACAGATGCGCCGATTCATGATGAGGGTGTAGTGTAGAGGCTTGCAGATGGCCACGTAGCGATCAAAAGACATAGCAGCCAAAAGCAGACATTCTGCGCCCCCCATCATGTGGAAGAAATAAAGCTGAAAGGCACACCCCATATAGCTGATTGTCTTAGATGTTCCCAGGTTAAAGAGCATCTGAGGGACAGTGCTTGTGGTGTAGCACATGTCCAAAAAGGAGAGGTTGGTGAGGAAGAAATACATGGGGCTGTGCAAATGGGGATCTAACTTGGACACCAGAATGATGGCTATGTTTCCCATCATGGCCATTGGGTATGTTATAAGCAGAAAAATGAATAAAGGAAGCTCTAGCCAAGGACGGTCAGCAAAGCCTAGTAGAAAAAACTCTTCGGGATGGCTTTTGTTAATCAGATCCATTATTTTCAGTTTGTTTCACCTGTGGCAGGGAAGTGGCAGGGAGGGTAGAAAGGTTTTGAGAAATGACAAATCACGGTTATGCAGTGTGCACAGTTAAGCATCTGGTCATAGAAGATTGGCTACAGTAAATTGGGTAGAGGTGATAACTTAAAATATATGACGCCAGGTGACTTAATTGCTTTTCATGACATTACAAAACAAAGGTAATCACTTTAAGCGAGTAACCCAACCTTTCTGAAACTGAATTTCCTGCTCTGTATAATAAAGATGACAATAACCATATCCTTAGGATGTAGTTGTTGTTGTTCAGTCACTCAATCATGTCTGACTCCTTGCGATCCTGCGGACTGTAGCCCACCAGGCTCCTCTGATCATGGGATTCTCCAGGCAAGAATACCGGAGTGGGTTGCCATGCCCTCCTCCAGGGGATCTTTCCAACCCAGAGATCAAACCCAGGTCTCCTGCATTGTAGGCAGATTCTTTATCGCTGAGGCACTGATAGGATTAAATGCCAAGAAATGACTGTTTCAGATACTCCAAAGTAATGATTTTCATACCTTTTTTGCATAAATATTAGCTGAAGAGGCAATTAAAGTTTATTGGTTTCTATATCCAGGTGTCTGATAGAGAAGATGTGGCTTGGGGCCTAGGAATCAGATGGTTGTTTTATGAAAACACTATGCTATTAATACAAGCCAGTACTGAAATATTAAGAAGAATAAAAATATTGAGGTAACAATAGCAAAAGTAGGAGTCAGACAAATCCTAGTACTGTAAGACTTATCAAGATATCCTTTCCAGATTCAAGTATATTATTACAGCTGAATAATTGTATCATCCCCATGGGGACTATGAAGGCTGGTTTTATTAAAATCCATCTTTGTAATTTAGAATTGAGCAAGAAATGTAAACATTTTCATGTCAGTTTCCTGAAGTATAAACTGAGAGAATTTAGCTATGACATATGTTTTCTCATACTCAAAAATTTGTTTTGAGATGTAAATTTTCTTGCATAATTACTTCATTCAAACTGGGCATTTGACTTTTTATTTTAAATTTTAATTATCTGTCTTATAAGAATTTTTCTTTATCAAATGAGCTTATCATGCAACCTTTATGTCCAGGAAACTGGATCAGGAAAAAATTCTCTATTATAATTTAGCATCAGAGATTTATTCATAACTATAAATTATTTTACATCCTGAGGCTATATTCCTTTAAATTTTTTTTTTAAGGTAAGAGGCATAGTGTAACAACAAAAATCAGCTAGCTGAGTAAAGCAATACTTTGAGAAAGTTAATAATGTAATGAGATTTTTAAATACGTTTCCTTTAGTTTCATGAAGTGTGTTTCATGAAGTCTGTAATCTGTCAAGTGAGAAATATTCAGATGGGAAGTTAGAGCCGTGTATCCTGGTGACAAAATTCTGAGTTACTCTGACAACTAATTATTGGTTTAGAGACAACAGACTACATCTATAGGGTTGCAAAGCAGTTTTCACATTCTCTATTTCATTAAATCCTCAAAGCCTTCCTGTGAGGTGTCACATGAAGCTACTCAGGGTTAAGATGTCATTATGACTCTTTGATTCCACACTGTCCCTAGGTCAGATGTGTGTAATACAAAAGTAAAATAATAGTTTCAAGTAATACTTAATGAGCCCTGTGTGCCAAACTCTACAGGAAGCATTTTATACCTTTTAAATCATCTAGTAACTATTCCCAAGTCCTCTGACAAAGGAAACTTTAGTACCTGTATTTCAAGATATTATTAATCATTCATCACTAATGTCTACTAATGACTAGGGAGGTTCTAAAGATCAAAAAGTGAGAATTCCTTCAATGAGGTAGACAGATTATAAGACTCTAGATTCAGGATTTCAAGTTTCCAAGATGTACAATTAAGCTCTAGGATTGTATACTAGATCTCTAATCTTTTCCATGCCATTCTCATATTTCATTACTGTTAATTCTTGGATTCCACGACTTTTTAATCTTACTTTTTGATCTACTTTCAGTGAGTTTTCATCACTATTTAACTATATAGGGGTCTATTTATCCATGCATGTTTAAAGTCACTTTAATAAAGCATTGGACTATTTCTTTTGATTTTTCCTTTGTATCTCCACTAACATTTTCATCCTAGTATATCTTTTTGTTCACAATTTTCATCACAGAATATTTTATTATATTTACAGTGGTTATTAAGTTATGTGTAGGAAAATACTAGAGAACAAAAAAAAGTTCTTAATCTGACTTTAAAACATCTGGATGAAACTTGTGGACAAGTCAATTCATCTGACTTTGACTATGTATTAAAAATATTCACTTGATTGAATGAAAACTTCACATTTCACTCAGGTATTTAGTATCTGTCAGTTATACTGTTTATTAAAACTTACATGTATTTAAGTTTGGAATGAAAAAGACTGATTACGAAGAGAAATCTAGTTGCTCTCTATAGGCACCAAACTAGTTATTTCCAAAGTTTCGAGATGTCTCCCAGAAATGAAATGCTGTCTGTTTTCCCTACATATGTTAGGTACTGTGATGTACACAGATTACAATCCTCCTTAAGAATGCATAGTTTAAAAAATAAATGTCTTTTTACTTACCTTATTTAGATAAGTACCACTTAATAAAAAAGGATTTTGGAAAGAACACACTTGAATTTTTCAAATTTTCAAAGAGAGAAAGTATAGTATCCAGTTGACTATTTAAGAATTAGCTTCAGAAGTGTGAGTTTACAATTTGATACAATGCTGCCAGAAAGAAAAGAGCCATATTTATGAAGACAATATAGATAATATCAGGAATGCTTTGTGAGTGTGTAATTTTATTATATTCCTAAGACTCTTGAGAATTGTTTTTAAACAGTCCATTTATGCTTATCCCAGATGAGTTAGCAGAGAAATTTCCTTGGGACAGGGTTCTCTATGGAAATGCTTCTTGTGTATAATTAGTTGCTTACTGAATTGAGGTTGGTAGCAAATCTCTTCTATTGTTAGGTTTGTTCTATTCTATTTTTTGTCTTAGGTTTTTTAAAAATGAATTTTTATTGGAGTATACTTTATTTACAATGTTGTTTTAGTTTCTGCTGTACAGCAAAGTGAATCAGTTATAATATACATATATCTGTTCTTTTTAGATTTTTTCCAATACTGCAGAGTAGCGTTCTGTATGTCATCCAGTAGGTCATTATTAGTTATCTATTTTATATATAGTAGTGTGTGTGTTCATCCCAAGCTCTTAATTTATCCTTCCCTCCCTCCTCTACTCTTTGATAACCATAAGTTTGTTTTCTAAATCTGTGAGTCTGTATTTTGTAAATAAGTTCATTTGTATCTTTTTTTTTAAATTCCCCCATGTAAGTGGTATCATATGATACTTGTCTTTGTCTGAATTATGTCATTTTTTAATGAACTATACACTTGCCTTTTTATTCTCCTGATTGTTCAGCAAGTAACTATTAACACAGACACATAGATACAACTTTCCAAAGCATGCATTAATTTTCTAAGATAGTGCAATTTAAATTTATAAGAAGGATAAAACACTTTCCTGACATCCTCCAAAGTTTACAGGGCTCTTCTTTCACAATGGAATTATTATTTCTTATTTTCATGTGAAACATTTCATGTTACTTTCCTTAATACTGACTTATGTCATCATTTAAGATGATAATTTCCAGAAAATGTCATTTCATTCTTTTTAATGGCTGCGTAATATTCCACTGTATATATGTACTACATCTTCTTTATCCATTTATGTGTCAATTGACATTGAGATTGCTTCCATGTCTTGACTATTGTAAACAGCATTGTAATGAATATTGGGGTGCATGTGTCCTTTCAAACCATGGTTTTCTCTGGATATATGTTGAGGAGTGGGATTGCTGGATTTTTAGTTTTTTAAGGAATCTCCATTCTGTTCTTAGTGTCTGAACCAATTTACATTCCCAGCAACAGTGTAAGAGGGTTTCCTTTTCTCCACACCCCCTCCAGCATTTAATCTGTATAAGCTTTTTGATGATAGCCATTCTGACCCATGTGAGGTAATAGCTCATTGTAGTTTTGATTTGCATTCCTCTAAAACAGCAATGCTGAGCATCTTTTCTTGTGCCTCTTGGCCATTTGTCTGTCTTCTTTAGAGAAATGTCTATTTAGGCCTTATGCTCAGTTTTTTTTATTGGGTTTTTTTTTTTTTTATATTGAGCCATATGAACCATTTGCAAAGTTTGGAGATTAATCCCTTGTCAGTCACATCGTTTCCATATCATGATTTTTTAAAGTTGAAGCATGATAGACATACAACATTACATTATTTTCAGGTGTACAACATAATGACTCGACCCTGTATCAGGAAGATCCCCTGGCGGAGGACCCGGCAACCCACTCCAGTATTCTTCCCTGAAGAATCCCAGGGACAGAGAAGCCTGGTGGGCTACTTTTCATAGGGTCACAAAGTCAGACACTACTGAAGCGACTTAACATGAATATAGCGGGAAAGGATCACAGTAAATCCAGTTACCATTGGTCATTATATAAAGTTACAAATTTTTTTCTTTCTGATGAAAGCTTTTTTTTTTTTTCAAGATTTATTTACTTATTTAATTTTTTGGTTGTGGTGGGTCTTTGTTGCTATGCATAGGCTTTCTCTAGTTACAGTGAGCAGGTGCTATTCTAGTTGTGATGTGCAGGCTTCTCATTGTGGTGGCTTCTTTTATATCAGAGCAGAGGCTCTAGGTGCACTGGCTCAATAGTTGTGGTGCACGGGCTTAGCTGCTCCATGGCATGTGGACTCTTCCTGGACCAGGGATTGGAACTGTGTCCCTTGCATTGCAAGGTGGATTCTTAACCACTGGACCACCAGGGAAGCCCGGAAGCTTTTAGGTTTTACTTACTTAGCAACTTCCAGTTTCTCCATGCAATGTTATTGATTATAGTCCACATGCCACACATTTCATTCCTGTGGCATAATTTATTTTATATCTGGAAATCTGTTACCTCTTGATCTCCTTTATGCATTTTACCCACTGCTAATGCTCCTCCCCTCTGGCAGTCACCAATATGTTCTCTAGATCTATGAGCTTTGCTTTGTTCATTTGTTTTATTTTGATTCTACACATAAGTGAAATCATATGGTATTTGTCTTTCTCTGTGTGACTTATTTCCTTAGCATAACGCTATCAAGGTCCATCCATGTTGCTGCAAATGGCAAGATGTCATAATTCTTTTATGGCTGGGTAGAATTGCATTGTATATATATACCGCATCTTTATCTGTTTATCTATCAAAAGACACAAGTTGTTTCTGTATCTTGGCTATTGTAAATAATGCTGCAATGAACATATGGGTGCATATATCTTTCTGAATTATTTTTTTTTGTGTGTGTGTGTTTCTAAGTCTTTAATCAAAGTAAAGTAAAAATTAAACATTGCTAAGGAAATGAGTGTCTTTGCCAAGGAGCAAAGACATAGATTACGGAAATGGTTGTACATTAATTTAACTTGTATCTGTCACTGTTTCTCTGGATTGTTTTGAAGGGATATTTTAAGATACTGACACAGTGTTGAAATAGCATATTTCAAAGTTAAAAAGAAAAGAATATTATATATCTTCATGAACTTTAACATATAAATATGCATTCCTATTTCAGTGAGTACCTACTTGTCCAGACTCACCATCAGATACTCTGTATCTCTGGTTAGTATTTTTGCCAGCAGCTCAAATTCCATCTTCTAAATCCTTACACATCATCATCTCCTAATCTCCTTTCAGGTAACTAGATGAATGGATGGATGGGTGGATAGATAGATAGCTTACATTCAATTATATCTTTATACCTTAATAATTCTTTATAGTGAGATTGCTGGTGGGATTTCTTTGGAAGGAATGATGCTAAAGCTGAAACTCCAGTACTTTGGCCACCTCATGCGAAGAGTTGACTCATTGGAAAAGACTCTGATGCTAGGAGGGATTGGGGGCAGGAGGAGAAGGGGACGACCGAGGATGAGATGGCTGGATGGCATCACTGACTTGATGGACGCGAGTCTAAATGACCTCCAGGAGTTGGTGATGGACAGGGAGGCCTGGCGTGCTGTGATTCATGGGGTCGCAAAGAGTCGGACATGACTGAGCGACTGAACTGAACTGAACTGAACTGAAGCAATGTGTGAGAGATTGAAATAGCTCAAAATTATACTGTTTTTTCAATCTCAGTGTGTTCCTCCTCCTTTATTTTCTTTCTTAGCAAATGGCAGTATCCACACATTTATTTCATTTAAAAACTTACTGAGTAACTACAGCATACTAAGCACTGTGACAGGCATGGAGATAAAATGGTGAATAAGCTGGGACCCTGGCTTCGGAGGCAATTATAGTGAAAGCGTCTTAAATAAAATACTAAGTGCGATGATGTGTTTAACTTTTCTTCACCACTCCTCTGCACCTTTTCAGCCCTAATACACACAATAAGTTAATCATCAAAATGTACCTCTTGGCTATCTCTTATATGTGAGTCCTCCTCTTGTCTCCCTCCACTCCCCTCGTTCATGCCTTCAATATCTCTCTCCTGGTCTCTGTTGCTATTCTCATAATCAGCCCTCTTAATTTTTCTACTTCTATTTTCAAACAGTCGAATAATGATAATGTTCTGTTTCCCTTTCTCAAAGTTCTTTTAGCTTCTGTTATCTAGGATGAATTAGTGTTTTCATTTTCTCCAGATAAATACCAGTATTTTGAATTGCTGGATCATATGATAGTTCTGCTGTTAATTTTTTGAGATACCTCTATACAATTTTCTATAGTATCTGCATTGGTTTTCATTCCCATAAATAGTGCTCTATGTTTCCTTTACTCTACATTCTTGCCAAAACTTGTTATTTCTTTTTCTTTTGAAAACAGCCTGACATGTGAAGTGATACTGTGATTTTGATTTGCAGTTCTCTAATTATTAGTGGAGGGTGTCCCAGGTGGCTTAGTGGTAAGAAGTCCACCTGCCAAGCAGGAGATGTGGGTTCAGTCCCTGGGTCGGGAAGATCCCCTGGGGAAGGACATGACAACCCCTCCGGTATTCTTGCCTGGGAAAGCCTATGGACAGGTGAGCCTGGCAGGCTACAGCTTGTGGGATCTCAGAGTTGGACATGACCTGATGACCAAACAGCAGCAGCAGAAACAGTAATTAATGATTAAATCAATTGAATGTCTTCTCATGTGTCTGTTGGCCATTGGAATGTTTTCTTCAGAAGAATGTCTATTTAGAACTATCTATTTTTCATTTGGATTGTTTGATTTTTTATTGAGTTTCCTGTGTTCTTTGAACATTTTGGATATTATTTGGATAAACCATTAGGTATATGATTTACAAATATCTTTTCCCATTCTGTAGTTGCCTTTTTATTTTGTTTGTGGTTTCCTTCACTGTGCAGAAACTTTTAAATTTGATGTAATCTCATTGGTTTATTTTTGATTTTGTTGCCATTGCCTTTGGAGTCAATCCAAAAATTATTGTCAAGAGTGTTCTCAAGGACCTTACTGCCTATGTTCTCTTCTAGGAGTTTTATGGTTTCTGGTCTTACATTTAGGACTTTAATCCACTATAAGTTTAATTCTGCATATGGTGTGATTAGATGTAATAGTCTGATTCTTTTACATGTAAGTTGTCAAGGTTTTGATCTATTCAGACTTATAAAACTTAACAAAATGTTAATGCCATAATAGATTCCTATTAACTTGCTTTAATGCTTAATAAATCATTAATTTTTCTAGATTAATAAGCATACTTTAAAATAATAATCTCTAATGCCTACATATAATTCCTGCCTATTTCTGTAGCATAATTGTTAAGTGGTTATTTTTGCATGTTCAGATTATTTCCATTCTTAATTACTGTACACACATGTAAATAATAACCACAATGTATTATGTTTTGGTCAACAATGAATTGGATAGTTTTTGATAAAATGCATATATCTGGTAAAACACATCTTTGTCATTAGTGAACATCACTACTATACCCTGACTGTAGAATTTTCACAGTCTTTCTCCCCCTCAGCTTTTAAGAGATAAAACTGACAAATAAAATTGTATATAAAGTATATAATATGATTTGATATATGTGTCCTTCGTGAAATGATTACCACAGTCAAGTTAAGAAACATATTCCATCACCTCAAATAGTTATCATTTGTGTATGTGTATGGTAAGAACACTGAAGATCTACAGTACTCTCAGCAAATATCAAGTATATAATACAGTATTATTAACTATAGTCACCATACCATACATCAGTCCCCCAGAACCTATTCTTCTGGTACTGTAAATTAAGTCATAGTAGCAGCACAGTTCTCCACTTTTTGTCATACTATAGCTACTGTTTGAGTAGTTATTTATCCCTCATATATCATAGCACCTCCCTGAGGACAAGATGTTCAAATCCAAGGAAACGCATCTCATACATGCCTTAAGCTACTAGATTGTGTTGTAACCATGTTCATTTCTCTTAAGGTCAAGTTTTTGGATGATTTCCAAGTGTATTCAGTTATGAGTCATTTGCACATATGTAAATTTTATAAATTGAATAAAAATCTATGTAATTATTTATATTAAATATTTATATTAATTATTTTTAGTACAGCTTTCATCTTCCATCCTTGGATTTAGATGTGATTTCTCTTTATTTCTAAAAACATTTTGACCATGAGGGCTCTCCATAAAAATTTCCCATATTTTTCTTTTAATATTCTGCAACAAATACCTCTGACTATAAGAGTTTACTTCTTCTGATGTCTACATATTTTTATAGCACACACAACTCAAAAATTTAACTCTATAGAATGTACCAACAATTAAGGCAAAAGAATTTTAAAACATTTTTATGGAAGTAAGTAATAGATGTCACAGAGTTACTAGGGAATTTGGAGTTTTATGGGACAGACCCTAGTGACAAGAGCAGAAGTCAGATGGGCCCTCAGGGGCTATAAAATGCCTAAGAGTATAGGGTGAGTATTTGCCAGGATTCTGAGATATAATCTGGCAATCTATACTCTAAACCTATATTTTAAACAGAAATATTTTGGAATACTTGTCTAGTGTTGGACTCTCCTATTAAATTCTTTAATAGCCAGCTTCTTTCCAGAATTTGGCAGTCAGAACTTTAGCTATGGGAAGACAGCTGTCTCCAAAATTACAAGCATTGTTACAATCAGTTATTAAAGAATGTTCTTACAAAATAGTTTGACAAGTACAATTTTTTTCCTCCCTCCCTCCTTTCTTCTTTCCTCTTAGGTTGAGTGTGTATCTTTTGCAAAGAGGAATTTGTATGTTCCTCTGGTATCTACCCATGAGTCAAAACTTTTTCTTGCCCAGAGTTCTCCGAAGAGCTGTCTTGACTTCCTTGTTCCGTAAGCTGTAGATGATAGGGTTGAGCATGGATGTCACCACAGTATAGAAGAGGGCCAGGAGTTTATCCACCCCTGGTGAATGGCTAGACTTGGGCCTCAAGTAGGTGACAGATCCTGAGCCATAGAAGAGAGTTACTACCAGCAGGTGGGAAGAACATGTGGAAAGAGATTTTCGGCGGCCTTCAGGGGAGGGCATGATCAGCACAGCAGCTAGAATTCTGCCATAAGAAGCAATGATTAATAAAAATGGACTGGAAATGCAAAGAATAGCCACAACAAAGACTGCAGCCTCATTATGGGATGTATCCCCACAGGCTAGTGCCAGAATAGGGGGGAGGTCACAGAAGAAGTGGTCTATTTCACAGGGGCCACAGAAGTCCAAAGAAAAAATATAGTTGGTTTGGCCCAAGCCTACTATGCAACCCACTCCCCAAGAAACATTGCTAAATGGACACACACTCCACGACTCATTCGTGTTGCATAGTGAAGAGGGGAGCATATGGCCATATAGCGATCAAAAGCCATGGCTGCCAAAAGGCAGCACTCACTTATAGCAAATAATGTAAAGAAAAACATCTGTGTAGCACAGCCCTCCCGAGAGATTCCTCGGGCCTCACTCACAAGGCTCTGCAGCATCTTGGGTATGACAGAGCAAGTGTATCCAATCTCCAAGAGAGACAAGTTGGCCAGGAAGAAGTACATAGGGGTATGGAGGGCTGGATTGGTCCAGATGGCAAGGGCTATGAGAGCGTTGCCTGTCAGTGATGCTAAGAACATGAGTAGGATGAGGGTAAATAAAAGGAAGCACTGTTCGGTGACCTCAGAGAATTTGACAAATGCAAAGTGTTTCACAGACATGCTGTTGTCTTGCCACAAGGAACAATTGAGGTTCATGACCTTAAGAAAAGAAGAGCAAAGTCATCAGGAAAATTCTTTCGGATAGCAATATAACTCTTTGTATTACTCTTAATAAGCTCCAGTGAGCCAAAGAGATAAATTTCTTACCTATAATTTAAAAATTTTAAAGTTTGGAAGTTATATTCATCCTGAAACCAGTACTATTCTATGTAACTATCCCAACTGATTTGTCCACAGTGTATCTAGTCAGCAGGCATAAAATGGGGGAAAAAAGTCAGCACAAATCTCTTTCATTCCTTCTTTTTATCAAATGAAGTTCCTCAAATACCTATTTCTTTCCTCTTCTTTTCCCACTGACTTACTTTCTTCACTCATTCACTCTACGAGTATTTATTGAGCAGAATACTTTCCAAGTATTTTGCAGTTACTGTAGGTCCTGGTTTAAAACAATGAAAAAATACCACTTCTTTCCAAAGGGAACTTATTCAGTTAAGGAAAGCAATAATTAAATGACTATTCAATAAATAATTGTTACAATGCAGAGATTTAAAACTTGGGTAAGTTGTGGTGACTGACCTACTTAGACTGGCTGTTCCAAAAGGGTTCTTGATGAAGAGAAACCTGAGCTGAGATGTGAATGAAGAAGAGGCAACCATGTGAAGACTGTCACAGCCATTCACATCACGTCTATATTGTACTGCTGAGATAGTCACATCATTGCAACAGTTAAAAAAAAAATATATCTCATCTGCCAAGCTTTCTCCATCGGACTGTTGTTTGATAAATGAAAATTACCCTTGCTCCAAGTTAAAATCAAATTTCTTAATATAATTGATGAAAATCTATAGATCAAGGTAGACTATTGATAGACTTCCATCTCACTTTTTATCCAATGGACCATATGTTATAGTCACAGCAAACTGCTTGCATCTTTTAGTATGTGCCTTGTATGCATATATTTCCTTTTCTTTGTGTTTATTTTCCCCTGGTGGAAGGGGCTGGAAATTTGCCTCCTTATTTGTCCATCTATTGAACAATCTATTATTGAGTTTCAGCATAGCTTCATCTCCTCTCTGGAACTTTCTCCTCCAACTCTGCCTCTCCCTTGCCCTTGTTCTGGTCAGTTACATGGCCCTTGCACTCCATCTTCCCACCACTCTCTAACTGACATTTGAGCATTTACATTACTCCAAGGACGATTGATTGTTCATTTCTTCCTGAAAATAGACTCAAGAAGTTTGGGAGTGAAGAACTTTATTTATACCATTATTTCCACCAACCATAACAACGAATAACTTCTCATGTAGTGAAAAAATTAGAATATTAAGCTTTACTCTGACTGCATATATATGCTGTCTAGTGGCACTTATTCTATTTTCTGAAGGTAATTATGATAAATTTCATCTCCTTTAAGTATCTCAAATGTGATAGCTATTTGTCTCTCAATCCAATAGTTACTACCAATTCCTGACAAAAATATTCCTTGTTCTACATATGGATGTACTGCAGTTTAAATTTTTTTGGAAATGTCTTCAAGGAAAATCCTAAATAATGTTTGCTATGAAAGGGCAAAAGAATGAGGAGGTTTTTTTCCTATTCCTCTGAACTGTTATGTTTTCATTAGTATAAACTGAAGTCATGTTTATTCTACATTTGTTTAAAACACATCACTGTTTATTCCACATTAATATTTGATGCCAGTATATATAGAACAAAATATGCATTTTGAGGTTCCAAATTATTATGAACAGACAAAATTTGTGTGCTTATGTGTTCACAAAAGCATATGTACAAAGATATACATTTTTGCATATATACATATATCTTATACTGACAGAAACACACATTCAAATCCATGCTAAATAGCACAGTAATCAAGAGTGCTGACAGTCTTTGTGGGTTAAATTCCTAGTGCAGCCATCTAACACTGAATCATGGCTAACATTTCCTTAAATATTTGTTCCTCAGTTTTCCCATTTTAAAAGGAAGTGATAGAAGTATCTCCCTAATGCAGTTGTTATGAGGATTAAGTGAGTTAATTCTCACAGAAGCATGTAGAAAAGTGGTTATGTACTTAAATATTAGCCATAGCAGTGCCTGTATACTTGCATACTCTTACAATAAAGTTACCTTCATATATACTCCTTTTGCTGAATTTTATGTCACAGTCCCTAAAGTCCCTAATCATTCCTCCTGTTCATTCTCTTCATTTCCATTTCATATTTTTCTAATCATCTGCTGTGATAGAAAGAGAAAAAGTAAAAAATACATACATAAACAGATTCTATATATAACTACATAGATTCTATATATAATTATCTGTCTATAATCTATACATATATAGATTCAAATATAAAAATGCCACATGGATGTTATGTCCTGGGAAAAATAGTTGTATATTATGAATCATTTTAATCTACTAATTTGTATATCCACTGAGGTATGCCACAGTTCCACAAAGTTAAGGAGAGAAACAAGCGGACTGACTCAAAATTCTGTTCAATGTGAAATAAAAACTCTGCACAATTCAGGGACCCTCAGTGTATATGACTTTGAAAAATTTGCTTACACATTGTAGTCTATTACAATGCATTTACACTTATGTTAAAGCATTTGTAAACATTTACCTTGCATTGTGGGCTTCCCTGGCGGCTCAGATGGTAAAGAATCCACTTGTAATGCACGAGACCTGGGTTTGATCCCTGGGTTGGGAAGATTCCCTGGAGAAGGGAACAGCCACCTACTCCAGTATTCTGGCCTGGAGAATTCCCTGGTTGGAGGAGACTGGCAGGCTACAGTCCTTGGGGTCACAAAGAGTCCCAAGGACTTTCACATCACTCACCTTGCATTGTATCTAATTAAATTAACTAATATAATTTAATATCTATATTTCTTATGTGGCAACACAATTCAGTTAAGGTTGTGGCAAAGAAAACAAAGACAATAGTTGACTTTCATTTTTTTAAGCCTAAAAAATTTCTGAAATATCCTAACTTCTCAATGATAGACTATGCAGTTATATAGAATACTCTAGATGTAGACAAGTTGCCATTCATTTTGTCAGTTAAATAAGCAAATATGTTTCTTACTCATTCAATCTTCCTGTGTCTGGGAGAAACTAAAGTTTCCTCAGTGACACCGATGGAGGAGCCAAGAAAAAAATCCCAGCCAGAAAAGAAGAATTCCTCACTCTTTCTTAAGTAGTGACATCATTAAGATTTCATTTCATAAGTATTCTTGTCCATTTAGACTGTAGACAGCAAATACAAATACCGGTATTGGGGATGAGAGTTGAGGATGTGGGGAATGGGAGAAACCTACTGGTAGATGGCACACGGGAGGGCTGATTGCACAAAGGCTAATACATGCTGATAGTCATTCAATATTCTTAGACCCTCAGGATGAATAAAAAGTCACCCTGTGATAAGTACTTTTTAAAACCTCATAAAGTTCAGAGACAGCTGAAAAAAATTAAGACATCCAAGATAGTGAAGGCCTGTGAGTGCTTCTAAATATTTAAACTAATAAAGAATGGTACTTTGCCTAGAAATAAATATTAAATATATAAAAATAAATGTCTGAGTCCACTGGAGGTGAGACTATAAGGAAACATAGTCAAATTCCCTTCTCCCTCCCTGTCACTGAGACTAATACTACACCAAGTAAAATCTGATTTTTTTCATTATTCTTTCTATTGTTTTCAGAATTTGCTCTCTGTTGATCTTTGTGCAGGGACCCTGAGATCCATGTAGTAGAAGTCAGCTTTATGCACATAGCAAGAATGTTTAATTTTAATCACTGCCTACAGAAAGAGAGTGAGATGCTCAAGGCAGGTGTCTGGAGTCTGCAGATAAGGAGCATCATAGGAAGTACAACAATTTGGCACATTCTTCTGTCTCTCACCTGACACATTTTCTTGATTTAAAGTTTCTGATCCATCATTTCTGTGTAAGGGAAGGATGATGAAGCCCTTCCCATCTTTCTTGCTGAGTTGTTTTGAGTTAAAATGGAAACATTATAGAGATAAACCATGAATTAAAAATAAGGAATTGAAATGCACTTTATCAGTGTCAAAACCTCTTGCCCTTTAAAAACCTCACGTTAAGAAACTCATAGGATATAGCCTGCAATATCCCCTAGTATTACCAGACTATTAAAATAAACTATATTAAGAATCAGTCATTAAGCAAATATGCACTGTGATGTTAGTCTAAAAATATAGATGTTTCAAGCTCAATGATAAATTGTATTTGTCTATTCCAACTCAGTATAATAAAAGATTAAGTGACCATTGAACATTGACAAGATTCTGAGTTTGAGTCTTGAGATGGAGTTTCAGTGATAGTTGGATGCATGAAAGCATAGAAGAAGGAGACAAGATAATTAAAAAATTAGTTTATTTATTATAATTGGAGGCTAATTACTCTCCACTATTGTGGTGGTTTTTGCCATACATTGACATGAATCAGCCATGGGTATATATGTGTCCCCCCTGTCCTGAACCCCCTCTCACCACCTTCCCCATTCCATCCCTCTGGATTGTTCCAATGCATCAGGTTTGAGTGCCCTGTTTCATGCATCGAATTTGGACTGTTCATCTGTTTTGCATATGCCAATATACATGTTTCAATGCTATTCTCTCAAATCATCCCACCTTTGCCTTCTCCCATAGAGTTCAAAAGTCTGTTTTTTATATCTGTGTCTCTTTTGCTGTCTCTCATATAGGGTCATCATTACCATCTTTCTAAATTCCATATATATGTGTTAATATACTGTATTGGTGTTTTTGTTTCTAACTTACTTCACTCTATGTATTAGGCTCCAGTTTCATCCACCTCTTTAGAACTGACTCGATTGTGTTCTTTTTAATAGCTGAGTAATATTCCATTGTGTATATGTACACAGCTTTCTTATCCATTCATCTGCCGATGGACATCTAGGTTGCTTCTGTGTCCTAGCTACTGTAAACAGTGCTGTGATGACCACTGGGGTACATAGAGACAAGATAATTTTAACAGCTCAATGGCTTGGCTTCATGTGCCAACTCACCCAGCCCCAAGATCCAATGCAAGTATTTTCTATATGGTTCTACTTTGGAAATCATCCAGCATAAGTAATTCAGTTTGGGTCAATGCCACATAAATGATCCTTAACTGACTCAGTCTCTTATTAATCTCTGTTCTCATAATGAAATGTTTCTTTGTTTCCTCTCAGCCAAAGGAAAACATAAGAGACATTGTTAAATATTTTTTACCTGAAATAGAACAGTGCCTCTCAAACAAGAAAAACTCAATAAATATTAACTTTCATTATTCTGAAATTGTTCTTTCTAAAATGCTTGGAGAATATATACAATTTATGTAAATTAGTTATTAAAGATTGTTGAAATAATTTCTCATTGCTTTCTACAATTCACCCATAATCATTTCATTGAGGACCTAATATTTAGCTGGGTGATGCCTCAACATAACCCAGCATGAACTACGTTATCCTTTGGTTGGAGTAACATGCACAGGATGATCTAGGCATCTCTATTACCAAACAATAAGAGATTTGTCTATTTCCTGTGAAATGATTAGTTTAGAAGAATTAATGGCAATTTTATGACAGAGATACTGGCAAACTGAGTAAATTTTATACTCTTCAGAGAAAGGGAAAATAGCTGATTAAAATAACGTCTAGAATTAAATAATGCTTTGTATGCTTTCTATCCATTTTCACATTTTAATTCACTATCTTCCACAATCCTCTTTTAAAAAGACATCAGTTATATCACGTACCTTTAATCCTAATATTTGAGGGACAAAAGTAGATGATTATTGATTCTGATGGGCCACTCCTTAATTTTTTCTGCACATTCTCCTTAGAACTTCCCCAAATTCAGAGAATGTAAATCTCCTCAATCCTCACTCCCAAGACCATGCATTGAGAAGCTTTTGTTGTAATCAAGGCCATGTCTGTTCCCAGAAAGACTGTGTGTCTCTTCAGAGAGCATTATGTCCCTCCTAGCAGTGTCCTCAACTGCATGTGCGCACACACACACACACACACACACACACACACACACACACAGAAGAATGCAAAGCTGTGCTAGTTACATGATGGTATATTTGAGCTTTCCTCTGTCCTGAAAAAAAGGAATATGAATACATATGCTTCATTTCTTCTCCTGATTCTGAATACTTATCCTGCCTCCCCTTTCCCAGGAGACATTTTCTTCTCACTAGAGTGTTAGAAAGTAGTTTGATTCTGTCTCTCAGGGATTGCCATGGCCAAACCTTTCTCTATTTGTTGGTATAGTAAATGCCAATATTTAGGAAGAAGACAAGTAAGATGTAAAATAACCTGTAAAAACAAAAATAAATAATGGTAAAATATAATGAATAATCTGTATTATATGTAACTGATATCATAGACTATGTACATAACATGATATGAATTCAAGTGACGTACTACTGGAACTAATTATTTGACCACTCTGAACGATTAATGTGAAATACTAAGATTTTAATTTTTTGTCTGAATTCAGGTAGTCTTCAAAAATAATTATGAAAATGACAAGTAACTTTCATGTTATTATATTGATGAGTTAGTATTTTTTCTGATTGTTATAAATAAATCATAAAATAATAATAAGTAAATCTTAAAGATCTCCTAGCTATACATAAATTTGGCCAAGTGCCAACTGATTTGTATCAAAAGTAGTGAAGAAAATCAAGAGTCTATTCTGGCTGGTTGCTATAAGGGGAACAACTTCTGTCAGGAACCAGATAAAGTGATGGAGGGCAGGAGAGTTAGGTGCTATTCTGAATCTCATTTTCTGCCCCATTGACTTCCATCTTTTTTTAACATTAGAATCCCTTTGAGCTTAATCACTATACTCTTAATATACATTGAAAGAGGCAAGAGCTATGACAAATTTAATAATGTGTATAAATAAGTTTGTATCTTATTCCTTACAATAAAATCCATGAACATTAAAAAAAAGAAAAAAATAGAGTCGGAAGTACTTATTAAGAAGATGAAAAAACTGTAAGCTACTGAATTATGTCCATGATATAAAATTATGTAAATGATATAAGAATTGAGTAAGGTACTGAATATTCATTATTGACACGACATAATGGCAAAGGAAAAAGACTAGGGAAGAGGAAGTTGTTATTTAGGTAGAAAATTCCCCTTATTGTTTCCATGTTAAATACATTATCCCCAGGAGGAGGTCAAGGTGGAGGAGTAGGAGGTTGAGGAACTCACTTCCTCCAGTGATCTCATCAGCAGTACATCTACAGTAAGTCCCTGACATCTGAAATGAGTTCCATTCTGAGAGTATATTCATAAGTCCAACAAAGTTAGCCTAGGTACCCAATGAACACAATCGGCTATATGATACTGTACTGTAATAGATTTATAATACTTTTCACATAAATAATAACATTAAAAAAACAAACAAAAAGTAAATCTTATAGCACAGTACCTTGAAAAGTACAATATATAGTACAACCGCTGGCATACAGAGGCTGGCATTGAGAGAAGAGGCAAGAAGAGCTACTGACTGGAGGAGGGAGAGAAGGTAGGAAAGGGTAGAGCTGAAGGATCGTCAATGATAGGAGATGGAGGGCAAGCCACAATTTCAGTCACACTTGACTGATAGAATGCACGTTCACATCGTTGAAAGTTCACAACTTGAAGTTTATATGTAGAGCACTTACTGTACATGTGGAACAGTTCTCACTGCAAACTAATTGGAGACTCGGAGAGAGACTCCTGCAACCAAGACTGTAAGAAATATCCATATGGAATTGGGTAGGAAGAGAAGCCATCCACTTGGGACCTGTGTCCTGGGTGGAGACTCAGAGGAAAAGAGAGATTACATGGGCAGAGATCCTCCCCAGAGAATGAGTGGTTCCAGACAGATGTTGGCTCCCTCCCACCCTGGAATCCTGCAGAGAGAAGGTGAGCCCCCTTGACTGGTTGGAGAGCCAGTGGGACTAACAGAAAGGCTGTGGAAAGCTTGGACTCCACTCTTTAGGAACACATGCACACTTGCTTGCTCCTCAGTCAGTGAGAAGAAGGAGGACTGCAAACTGCATAAGTGGCTGGCCAGTTTCCCAAGACTGCCCCCCAGGCTCGGGTTCCAGCCTGAGCCTAGGGAACACTCCAGCTCTGCTTGCTTCAAGATGCAGCTGCACATTTACATTTTCCACACGTTTTTCTCTCTTTTCTCCTTTTGGGATCCCTATAATGTGAATGCTAGTACCTTGATATTGACCTACAGAGCCTTTAAATTGTTTTCAGTTTAAAAAATTTAGTTTTCTTTTTGCTATTCTCATTTAGTGATTTCCATTAATCTATCTTTTAGTTGATTTATGCATTCTTCTGTATCACTTAGTCTGGCTATTCTTTTCTTCTTGTGTTATCATTATAGTTATTGTATTCTTCAGTTGTTACTGATATTTCTTATAATTTTAGTTCCTTGTTAAAATTCTTACTGTGTTCAGCTATTCCTTTCCCCAATTCAGTTACTACTGTTATTACTAATGCATTTAATTCTTTGTCTAGTAAAATTGATTTCCATCTCAGTAGCCGTTTCTTTTTCAGAAATTTTCTCTTTCCATTTCAATTGAGAGAAATTACTCTGTCTTCTTATTTTGCTTAACTTCCTCTGTCTCTATGAAATTAGATGAAAAAGTTATCCATGGTGGCCTTGAAGAGGTGTTCTTATATGGGAGTGTCCTTGTATAATCTCCATGGGACCAGTGGCTTTGATGGCAGAACTGGGTTTGACCTGAACACAAGTCATATCTTTCCTCAGGGTGCACTGAGAGCTATCACCTTGTTAGGGGAGGGGGTCAGAACTGAAGGGGCTGGGACCAGAGCCAGGTATGAGCCAGTGCTTCTTCCTCTTTGCTCAGTGGCCAGCACAGTCCTTTTGGGGGTATGGTGGGTCTCAAGTTCCTGAAGCCCCAGAGGAGAGCAGTGCTGGAGCAAGAGGGTCTGGTGTGTTTATTTGGCAAAAGTCAGTGTATTGTGTATGGTGGTCTGGCCACTCTCAGACATATGGTCTCCTTGTGATGTGCTGCCTGTGCAAATTCCAGTAATGGTTGCCTTCTTCCTGTTCAGGCTTGGAGCTTCCTTTAGCATCTCACAGTGAGCTTTCCCCTTTGTCGTGGCAGCTGTTGCTCCAGAGTGGAGCTGCAATGAGAAACTCTAGCTGTGCTGGAGTGTTAGCTCAGTTCAGGGTAGAATATTCACTGGGACATTTGTGTGTGAAGCCAGTCAACCTCATGGTTTTGTTCTGCCCTTTCCGCCTTGTTTTGGGAAGATAGAAGCATTTTTGCACTATTCCCAAACTGAGTTGAGGTTTCCCATAGCCCATTTCTTAGTCCCTCTGAGCCTCCAAACAGCCAAGGGAGCTCCTCTTCCCTTAGTCAGACCCCAGGACTGGGGTGTCCAAGATGTAACTTGAGCTGCTCACTCCTCATGGAGGGTCTTCTCCTTTGTAATCCTCCTTTTCCTCTGAGTCCCCTCCTAGGGGCATAGGGCCTGATCTAACTGCCTGTCTTTGTTTCTGATTTGATTCTGCCTTTACCTTTCTTGTAGCCTTGCTTGTACAGGAGTCTCTCTGATCATCTCCAGGTAGTTTTCAGTGAGAATTTTTCCACATAAATGTGTGAGGGGAGATGAGTTCCACATCCTTGCACTCTGCCATCTTGATTCGAATCCAGTCTATTTCTCAAAGTGTATGTTTCCTTTTGATCTTACAATGCACTAGACTGGTTGTAGATAGCCTCTAAAAAATGAGCAATAAATACAACAAAAGTAATAGTTGATGATTCTAGCTGTAGGAATATAGGTGTTCTATTGTAATACTTTAAATATCTAAAATAAAGAATAACAAAGAAATAGAGGTGTTTATTAAAATATCTATTCAAATATGTATTAAATAATTATGTACTAAGCACTGGGGAAAACATTTATATATTTTTCTTATTAATTTTCACAACAATTAAGACCACTGAAACATAAAGTCTATTTTCTGATATTTCTGTTAAATAGAAAAAGAAACACCCAATTGCTCTCCTAAAGATTACAGTTTTTAAAATGTAATTTTATTACACATATGATTTCTAAACCAAAATTTTCTTTCTACAGATGAATTATGTTAGCTAGAAACAATATAACAATTTTAAAATGTTCACTAATTTATAAACTCGTGGTGTACTTTAATAGTAGCAAGTAAATTATTGGACGTAGATTAGTAATCTAAGGTAATTTCAGTTGTTTATATATTATGGCAAAACTCTTGACAAGACATCAAGGGAAATTACTGAGAAAAAAGTTTTGGAATTATTAAATAATTTTGTTATGTTTCTGAGTTTTGGTAGTTACCATCTTAGTTACAGTTTAAATGGTCTTCAAAGATTTTTTTCAATACTTTTGCAGTACTAAACTTGGCCTTGAAGCTTAAAAATGTTGGCAGGAAGAATTAAATTAATAAAGTTTAGTTTTTATGTATTCCATTAAAGTTTTATTTATTTATTTATTTTTGACTGTACTGAGTCTTCATTGCTGCCTGGCTTTTCTTCAGTTGCAGTGAGCTGGGGCTATTCTCCATTTGCAGTGGGCAGTCTTCTCATTGCAGTGGCTTCTCTTGTTGTGGAGCACTGGCTCTAGGGTGCGCAGGCTTCAATAGCTACAGCACGTGAGCTCAGTAGTTGTGACTCCTGGGCTCTAGAGAACAGGCTCAACAGTTGTGACTCTCAGGCTTAGTTTCTTCAAGGTATGTGGGATCTTCCTGAATCAGGGATTGAACCAGTATCTCCTGCAATGGCAGAAGGGTTCTTTACCATTGAGCCACCAAGGAAGCCTATGGATTCTGTTTTTAGAAATGTTTCATGCTTCCCTTTCCACCTCCCCATTAGACTACCTCTGACAAATATTCCTTTAAATTTGGCCCTTAGAATGATGAAGAAATCAGGAAGAAACTTCAGGACAACTCATTCCCTTCCCTATACAGCAGGCTTAAAACATGTTTACTAGTGATATTGTTATCTTAGTACAACTTTACGGTATCATGTTGAAGGTATTCCTTAGAAACTGTTCTAACTAGGACAACTCTTTGAAGGGCATTAATTGCTGCTTTGGGACTTACCCTCCCACTGACCCCAGTTACGGAAAGCAAGTGTTTATTCTTTTGTTTCCATAAAGGCACTATTCGCTCTAGGAAAGGGGAGGTCCATCCCCTGACACAGTGAATGCTCTAATGACTTCCTCCTCCCAGCTAAAACTAGATCTTTTCGGTAGACTCAGGACTCTGTCTTATGTAGCAAAGATAATCACAGTAATTTTCAGACTCTGCTTTTCTATATTGATGTAGTAGATTAGAATATATGATACACACAGCCATTTATGCTGGTGATTTCCAAGAGATGAAAACTAGAGATCAGATCAGTCCACACATAGGACTGATAGAGGGCATAGATTGTGTAGACAAATATAGGGAACGAGGACAGACACAGGAAGGACAGAAGTGGAAATAATTTTTTGAGTATTACTTAAGCACTAGGTGAGAGTATTAAAGGACTAATATAAGAAAAAACAACCTCGCCAGGGATATGGGAATGGGAAAAAGAGATTTGTGTCCACCAGTATTTCTTCCATCTATCTTAGTTTAAAAAAGAGAAGAGATATTTCATTTCATAATCCATGAAAGCAACCTTCAATGAGGTCTTTATTTCTGTCTCCTCTGGTAAGAAGTAAAGTAAACCATAAAGTTCTTACTTTTTCTTAAACATCTGTTTTTTTTTTGTCTCTTATCTCATATTCCTCTCTAACATTTATTAGTATGTTGAAGGATGGATCATGCAACAGATTAAGATATGGCTGTCACTTTTTTTTAATCAATATACTAAAGATTTTTAGGCAATTGAACCAGAAGAAGAAAGTTATATCCACAATAGAAGAAGCAATGACTGAATTTGGGTTTATATTTCTCATGACGTATTTCCCTTCTAGGGCAATTGAAAAATAATCTCTAGATTTTTCTATCATCTCTCAAGAGGCAGTGATCTCTACATGATGTAATCTTTGCAATTCACTATTTGACCATTGCTACTTTTTGATTCAGCCATGGTGAACTTCATTATCCAGTGGGCTCAACAACACCTTCTCTGGTGAGGTCTGACCTGTAGCCTTAAGCAGAAAGTGCCTCTTTCCAAGCTTGTCCTTTCTTAGATATTGTCTCTTGGTCCAAGATTCATTTAGAGTTCTAGTTGCATCTTTATAGTTATTCTCCTTCCATAACTTAAAGTTCTTTATGTTAAACTTCTGTTTAATCACAAAATTTTCTTTTTAAGTAATGTAATATCTGACTCTCCTGCATGGTTTCTGAGCTACAAAAAGTAGTCTAGGTTAGTGTAACTAGTGAATGATTAAGGGTTTAAAGGCCTGAATCAGTCTTACTGTTGTGGGGTTAAACTATTTCTAACTTTCATGCTGAAACTCAAGAAATTAGCTATTGCTCACAGCTTTTTGGGGAATTGCATTTATAAAACATGAGTGATTAAAAGACCCCAGTAGAGATAACTGGGGGCTTCCCAAGTGGTGTAATAGTAAAGAATCTGCCTACCAATGCAGGAGGTGCAAGAGACTTGGGCTTGATCCCTGAGTCAGGAGGATCCCCTGAAGTAGGAAATGGCAACCCACTCCAGTATTCTTGCCTGGAGAATCCCATGAACTGAGGAACATGGTGGGATATAGTCCATGGGATCACAAAAAGTCAGATATGATTGAGCACAAAACACAGGCAATAGAGGCAACCATAGATGGCTCTGCTGTGATTTTTACTTATTTTTGCCAATAGCTTATTAGAAAGTGGGAGAGAAAAAATTGGCTATGGAAGAAGGGAAGCAGATATGATGTGTCAATGTTGAGTAAGGCAAAGCATTCACAGAGAGAAGGAGGGATATTTAAATAGTGGTTATTATGCCTTGTCATAGTAACTATACAACAAAAGATGGTATTGCTCTTTCCTATGAAAGACTGAAAACCCACAAGAGAAAAAAAAATCACTTAGGAGTCATAACTATTTATGAGATGCACTTTATTATTATTATTATTATTTTTAACAAAAAGAAACCTAAGGTTCTCTAGGTTCAACATATAAAATGACAGAGTCATTTAATGGTTTCAATAAACATTCAGAATTCTTCTGTAAGTTGGAGAATAAAAATATATGTAGACGTTATAAATTATGAGCAGAATTTGAATATGGTCTCAGTTACTGTCCTAGAGGAAAGAAATAATGTGAAAACTTCCTTGAGGCCCCGTGTTCAGGTGTCTTAACCCTGTGATACACAGGAGAAAACTTTAAACTTTCAGCACCAGTAGTCGGATTCCTCTCCATCTTCCCCCAACCTCACATTCTTCCGTGCTTCTTTGTTCTCTGGATGACTTTATATCTTCCTTTTTCTAAAAACACCTCTTTTCAAATCAGTTATGTTTTATGTCCTTTAAAAGGCACTTTATTACTCTTTCCCCCATCTATTTCACAGATATAGACATGTGAACTAAGATTTTCAGCTTTGTTTGTATCATGAGTAACCATTAGTTGATGTCCATGTGTTTCTGTCTCTTTTTTATACCTCTATTTAGCTTTCAGTTTAGAAATAAATTGTGAGTGCAAGTAAAAAATAGGGAGATAAAGTTTTTCTATAAAAATATGTACTTGAAGCTCAATATTTTCACCCTATATAAGCATTTTGAAATCACAAATAAATTTGATGTTATTCATATCTTTTCATCTATATGTAAGATTATTGGGATTGCAATTATTCTGTTTTCTATAATCACATAAATAGAAATTGCCTGAAAATGATAAAAAGAAAACTAAAGCTATTTGTTTTAAGAAAAAGGTTGTTTCATGGAAATTTTCTTCTGTTGGTATATTAGGAGTTTTTCAAGTTACTTTTAACATAGACGTCTTGCTTAGATGAGTAAGAATAACTCAACAGTTAAGAAGAATAACTCAACAGTTAACAATAACAACACAAATGTCTGGATGAAACATAAAAGTAAAAAATACTTTGGAACTTTTTTGTTACTTTTTATTCTATATTGAATTTACAGAAAATGTGCTAAAGTGGTATAAAGAACTACCATTGATCTTTTAAGTAGATTCAGCAATAGTTTACATTCTGCCTGAAAGACTTATTCTATTATCTCCTTTCTCTCTCATCTATCTATATCTATCTATCACATATGAATCTATGTATCTATCATCTATGTATAATCTATTATCTATGTATAAATATATTAATTTCTATTTACCTATCACTATTTATCTATTATCTATCTATGGTATCTTTTTTTTTCTGGGCCATAGTAGTCTAATTTAGAGATACCATGTTCTTTTCTGCCAAATTCTATTGTTTATTTCCTAAGAATAGGAATGCTATTTTACATAATCATTGTATAGTTAACAAAATAAGAAAATTGAACATGGATACTATATTATTATCTAACCTATAGTTCATATTCATATTTCTCCAATTGTCTCAAAATGTAGTTAATGTCTATTTTTTTCCTAGTACAGACTTACACATTTAGATATCATGCCTTTTTGTCCTCCTTTAAGCTGAACAAGTTCCTTAGCCTTTGTCTCCCTTAAATTTGATATTTTTGAAGAGTGCAGGCCAGTTATTTTCTCCATCTTGTCTCAACATGAGTTTGTCTCATGTTTTTTCATTTTTAACATCAAGCTGTACATTTTTGGCAGGAATATGACTGAAGCAAAATTATGTGATATTCAGAGCATCATGTTAGTAGTCACATGATGTTGGTTTGTCTCCACACTAGTAATATTAGCATGATTACCTGACTATGGTGATGTCCACCAGGTTTTCCTATTGTAAAGTATACTACTTTTCATTTTGTAACTAATGTGTAATTTGTGAAGGGATATTTTAGACTATGTAAATATCCTTTTTCTCATCATATTTTAATTTACTAATTATTAGCATCCATTTATGTTTTTCTAGCTCTGCTATTCCTTCTATAGTTATTAATTAGGATCCTGCTGGGAGGAATAGCTTTCCCTTCTCCACTATTTCTTTATCCTTTAAAAAATTTATCAGTATTAGTTTGTGGAGTCTTATTTCTTTCAGTTCATTAGCATCATAATTTTGCTTAATGCCCACATTGTTTTAGAATTGAATAGTGGTATTCAGTTCTTTGATCTGGCTTCTGTTTCTTTTCTAAGTGTTTCTATGGTTCTTGGAGAATTTCCACACTTTTTTTGAGTGTATGTAGTTCTTTCCTTGGACTTCCCAGGTGGCGCTAGAGATAAAGAACCCACCTGACAACAGATGAAAGTGACACAGGTTTGATCCCTGAATTGGTAAGATCCCCTGGAGCAGGAAATGGCAACCCACTCCAGTATTCTTGTCTGGAGAATCCCATGGACAGAGGAGCCTGGTCGGCTTCTGTCCATAGGGTCACAAAGAGTCAGACACAGCTGAAGCAACTTAGCACAGTGCAACACAATTCTTTCCTTAGGTAACAAGAAATGCATGACGATGGAAAGAATCAATGCAAGTTCTGAAGACTACTTTATTCTACTGGGTTTTTCTGATTGGCCTCAGCTTGAGTTAGTTCTCTTTGTGGTTATCTTGATGTTCTACTTGATGACATTGATAGGCAACCTGTTCATCATTATCTTGTCATACCTGGACTCCCATCTCCACACTCCCATGTACTTCTTCCTCTCAAATCTCTCTTTTCTGGATCTCTGCTACACCACAAGCTCCATTCCTCAGTTGCTGATCAACCTCTGGGGCCCACTAAAAACCATCTCTTACAATGGCTGTATGATTCAACTTTATTTTTTCCTTGCATTGGCAACCACAGAATGTGTGCTACTGATGGTGATGTCCTATGACCGTTATGCAGCTGTGTGTAGACCCTTGCATTATACTGTCCTCATGCACCCTCGTTTCTGCCAACTGTTGGCTATGGCTTGTTGGGTAAGTGGCTTTACCAACTCAGCACTTCACTTCTTGTTTACCTTCTGGGTACCTCTGTGTGGACGTCGCCAAGTGGACCATTTCTTCTGTGAAGTTCCAGCACTGCTTCGGCTGTCATGCATTGATACCCGTGCTAATGAGCTGACCCTCATGGTCACCAGCTCCATGTTTGTTCTCATACCTCTCATCCTCATTCTCAGCTCCTATGGTGCCATTGCCAGGGCAGTACTGAGGATGCAATCAACAGGTGGACTCCAGAAAGTTTTTGGGACGTGTGGAGCCCATCTTATGGTCGTATCTCTTTTTTTCATTCCAGCCATGTGCATGTACCTCCAGCCACCATCAGGAAATTCTCAAGATCAAGGCAAGTTCATTGCCCTCTTTTATACTGTTGTCACACCTAGTCTCAACCCTCTAATCTATACCCTCAGAAACAAAGATGTAAGAGGGGCCATAAAGAGATCAGTGAGAATGATCTAGTATACTTGTGACAGTAATGGTATAATGGAGCATCTTTATCACCAATAGTTCATCTACCCATCCACATATCAACCCTTCTTTCATTCGCTCACTCTATTAGCACTTACTGTGTACTCTCACAAGGTCACAAAGTTCATGGTAGCAGATCGGAATGAAACACAGTCTGCCTAAATAGTAATCACTCTTCAGTGGATATAACAGCCATGTAAAATATGCATCAAACATCAATATTATTTTTTTCAGTGAAGAAATCTAATAAAAACATCCTTTACTTAACTGAAGATGAAGCATATAATTTGTTGTAAAAATTGATACAATTCAGATGTAAAATTCCTATGGAGAGATGATATTCTTAATTTAAAATGACTTAGAATATGTCTTTCAGTTTTTCACTTTATAGGCAAAATTTGTCATAAATTTTTCTTCTGTCTTTAGTTTAATGAAAGATAAATCTTTCCTCCAACATTGTTATTTTCTTTTGAATACTAGTTAATATTGAAAAAAATTTTGGTGTATTCTTTAATATTCCATTATCATTAGTAAGAAAATAATTTTTGATGAATTGTACCAAAAAGGGCTTTCAAATAATGCCCCTCATATTTTCTTTTTTTTTTTCAAGTCAGTGAGATGTGTAGAGGAGGTGAAAATAAGTTGCAAAGCTGTGCTATGTAGCACATAAAGTAGTGGTCATCCTAGGCTAGGTTTTGTTAAGTGAAGTTAGAGCATGATGCACCTGCTTAACTTAAGAAGCAATAAAGAATGTCTGAGTTGACTGAGTAATAGGCTCTTGAAAAATGGGTTGATGAATCCAATGGGTATTTGAAAGAATTATGTGAAAAAATATTAGAAAATATTTGTGATAAAAGCTGTATGAAAATGCTAGTTGTTTTTTGCTTTTCAAACTCAATCTGATTTGAATATTTGTGGTTAGAAAGTCCATTATAAAAATCAACGGACACATTTTCCAAATAAATGTATTTTTATCAAAGTATAATTTTATTACCTATATTATTGCCACCATCTCCATCTGAAATGTATACTATGTATATAACACTTTAAACCGAAACCACATTGAGCTGAATAATAATTAAATTTAAAGTAAAATCTTGGCAAAACCTGAATTTTGAATGGTAATTCAAATGTCAGTTGTAGTATTTGAGGGCTTTAAACTTTAGGTATGATTGGTTCAACCCTATTTCCTAATGTATTAAAATGAAAAACACATCCAAAATCTTCCCCTCAGTTTCCTGTATGGCTTGCAGTTATATTGATTCTGATGTCTTTGTCTTCTCCATTGTTTATCTGTGATCAGTCTTTATCTCCAACTAGGTGTATATGGAGTATATTCAATTATGCTTAAGCTACTTTCCAGAAAATGAAGAGCCTAGGATCATGTCTATAAAAGAACTTTTAGTAAATAATTGGGGCCACATAGAATGAACCATCACAGAGGAAAACAAAAACTTTAAAAAACGTAAAAGATATAACTGAGTTCTTTGAACCATCTTGCATTTATGGAAATACCACTATTTGGGATACCGCATTCAGTACCCTAGTCTCTCACTGCCTAAATTTTCAGATACAAATCCACCATATTCCAATTACAATTCACAAACAAAAATACTTAAAAGAAAAATTTCATAGACTTATCAGATCTATCTTGCAAGAATGTTCTATGTATACTTGAAGATAATGTTTATCCTTGTGCTGATAGATGGGATGTATATGAAAGTCTGTTAGGTCCAATTGGTATAAAGTATGGTTCAAGTCCAATTTATAAAATTGATTTTCTTTCTGGGTAATGTACCCATTGCTGGAAATGAAGTCCCCTACTATTACTGTATTGTAGTGTTGTCTATTTCTCCCTTCATATCTGTTAGTACTTGCTTAATTCATTTAGCTGCATCAGGGTTGGATATATAAATATTTGCAATTGTTATAGTTTCTTGATGAATGGACCCCTTTATCATTATTCAATGTCTCTCATTGCAGTTTTGGATAAAGTTTATTTTGTGATATAAATATAGCTACCCCCACTTTCCTTTGGTTTCTGCTTGCATGGAATATCTTTTTCTGTTCCTTCACCTTAAGCCTATGTGTGTCGATAGTATAAGTCCTGATGGTCATCCTTTCTTTATCTTTTGTGAATCTACATTAAGTTTTTGCTTTGTGGTTACCATGAGGATTACATAAAACACTGTATAGATTAAACAGTCCCTATCAATCAGAAAGCAACTTAACTTTGATCAGTTAAATTAGCTCTACCATTTTATTCTCTTTTATATTTTTGGTGTCATGATTTCTTTCTATGTTGTGTATAACTGACAAATTATAGTAGCTATAGTTATTTTGAATATCTTTTCTTTTGACTTTTTCCTATATTTAAGTGTATTTAACACACCATCTCCTTAGTTTTAGAATTTTCCGCATCTGTGTGTGTTTAATTTTTACCAATGTGTCCCATGATTTAATATCAGTTTTTATCATGAATTTATTTTAGCTTGAAGAATTCTTTGCATCATTTCTTGAAAGTCAGATCTAGTGGTGAAGAACTCCTTTCATTTTTTTAAATCTAGAAAAAGCTTTATCTTTTTCTTATTTACTTTGTCAGATAGAGTATTCATTGTAGACATTAATTTTTTCTTTCATCACCTTGAATATATCTTTCTACTCTCTCCTGGCCTGTAGGGTTTCCTGCTAGGAAACTGGCTAATGGTCTAATGGGAATTCACTTGTAGACTACATTCTTTTTTCTCTGGCCAGTTTTAAGATTCTGTCTTTAATTTTGGACAGTTTCATTAAAATGTGTCTTAAAGAAGGCCTTTTGCATTGAGATAAGGAGGCGATCGATTAATTTCTGAACTTAGACTAGTCTCTCCACAGGGTTGAGAAGGTCTCAGATGTTCCTTTAAACTTTCTGCTTCCTCTTTCCTCCTTGTGAAATTCTGATTAATATTTTCTCTCTAGAAGAAATCCCATATATCATGCAGCCTTTCTTTTCTCTTTTTCATCCTTTTTATTTTGTTCTTCTCTGAGTCAGTTATTTCAAAGTCTTGTCTGCTAGCTTTCTTATTCTCTGACTCATTTGTTCTATTCTGTAGATGCTCTCTTTAGCATTTTTTGTTTCGTTCATTAAATTTTTCAGCTCCAGAATTTTGTTTAGTTTTCTTTATGCTCTCTTTCTCTTTGCCAAATTTCTCATTTTGTTCATGTATTTTTCTGATTTAGTTGAACTACCTTGTTTTTCCTGAGGCTCATTGAGTTACCTCAAAATAGTTACAAATTCTTTATCAGTTAGATAGCTATATTCCTTACCTTGGAGCTAGATTGTTGAGGATTATTTCTATTTTTTGGTGATGATATGTTTTCTTCATTCTTCATGTTTCCTGTAGTTTTGCATTGATGCTTTTAGCAAACACTTTCTCAAATATTTCCTAGTTGACTTCAGATGGGGTATACCTTTTCTGAATTTGTTATATCTGGGGTTTTCTCTGCCTTTATATTGGATATACCCATAACACACCCTGTTCCATCTTGTGGCAGCATTTGTAAATATGTATGCCTTCTCTGGTTCTTTCAATTCACCACGCTGGCTCCTGGAAACATTTGTTTTCCAGAGGGGGCTCTATAGCTCAATTTTGAGGTTTCTCCTTTGCCCACAGGTCCTTGTTTGTTTTTCTGATGGCATTTCCTTTAAAAGATATGCTCTCACTTTCAGATTTGGCAGTGTACAAAGAGGCAGCTGAAGCATTGGAAGAGGAATGGGTTTAGCACTTGGGGCAGTGGGGGTACTTACATACCTGCTGGAGATTTTGGAATGAATTCCTCTCAGGGGTTCATGGGTAGACTTCCTGCTGAAGTCCTGAGCCCAGTCAACTGAAACCATGCCTCTTTTCATTTTTATCTGCTTCTTTCCAAATATCTCACTTCCCCATGGACATGGAGGTCCCACTTAGTACTCTCAGTGCTGCTGGAGAGAAATAGGTTTCTCTAACAGCATCCTGCACAACTGGTGTAGCTGAGCACTGAAAACTGCTCTTCTATTTCACCATGGGATAGATCACTGTGGGATATAGTTCAACTGTGACATCTTGGGGGATGAGTAGTCTGTCAGAGCTCTTTGTCTCCACTCCACTATGTTCAAACTCTCTCTCTTTTGCTTCATGGTATGATGGATTCTCCCCCTGAGAAGGCTGAGCTGCAGCAAACTTTCTCTCACCTGTTGGTATCTGCCCTGGTCAGCAGTCTCCATATTTCACTCCAACACTGTTGAAGGGATTGAGGTAGATTCACTGGCTCTGCTGGTCCCACAGACCATACAGAGGTCTGTCTGCCTATTACTGGATGCACTCATGGGTGAAACTTCTCCTGGATCCCTTGGTGTTTAGTGCTGGATCCCACAAATCCCACAGAAGCACTTTTGCTCACGGTTGGAAGTCCAATTAGTTTTTCAAAGGTGGGCGGGGGGGAGGAAGAACAACATCTTACATTGTCATGATGCTGAAATCACTCCTAATCACTTATTTTTAATTATTATACATATTATAATATGTAATGTTTAGACCAATAATTGTTCTTGTGCAAATGGAATGTATTAAATAGAAAGTAATCAACATTAACATATTTATTAATCTAGAAACAAACAACACAAGAACTGTATACTAAGAGATATATTGATGTATCTAAACCAGCCATGAAAACAATTTATTTATTTATTTTATTATTATTATTATTTTTTTACTTTACAATATTGTATTGGTTTTGCCATACATCAACATGAATCTGCCACGGGTGTACACATGTTCCCAATCCTGAACCCCCCTCCCACCTCCCCCCTCCACCCATCATCCCTCCGGGTCATCCCAGTGCACCAACCCCAAGCATCCTGTACCATGCGTCGAGCCTAGACTGGCGATTCATTTCTTGTATGATATTATACATGTTTCAATGCCATTCTCTCAAATCATCCCACCTTTCCCACAGAGTCCAAAAGACTGTTCTATACATCTGTGTCTCTTTTGCTGTCTCGCATACAGGGTTATCATTACCATCTTTCTAAATTCCATATACATGCGTTAGTATACTGTATTGGTGTTTTTCTTTCTGGCTTACTTCACTCTGTATAATAGGCTCCAGTTTCATCCACCTCATTAGAACTCCTTTCTCCAAAGTGTCATTTATAAACTCAGATTTAGTCAGTAGTTTTTACTGTCTCTTTCAAGGTAGTTTTCTGTGAAATTCATAGAAATATGCCTAGATTATCTGTTTCACTCAAGAATTTTCAATCTGAGATAATGAATCCTCTGAGATTAGAAAGAGCTGAGGTCTCTTAACAGAGTTAAGAGGTGCACTTAACTCTACAGTTTGCTAAATGGGAGGATATTGGGATAAAGGCAAGAAATTTCAGAAGCTAATTTTAGAGTAGTTTCCTTGCCAAAGCTTTCTATACTCCCTCTTCTCATTGCCAACTTGGCCTCCAACCTCTCCTCACTATGCCAAAATAGGCAACACATTGCATCTACGTAAAGAACCTTAAATCTGAGACTTAAAGTTGTTTTCCTTTAGTACTCTTATTTCACTGTAGAGTGCTTTCCTTGAAGAGAATCAGAAACTCTGAGTTAGAAGTATGTGCAAAATCTACTATTGTCCAACTGTTGCTTCCCAGTATTAATTCTTATTAAAATATTTATCATATACCAATATATTATATGCTTAAAATTTTTATCCTAAAATGTTATACTATTAAGTTGGGATGGATTGAATTTTTAAAATTGCTCCAGAAAAGGAAATCTTACAAAATTAAAAACTCTTCATCCGTTTAGTCAAGGTCTCTTTCATAAGCACGTTTATTCTGTCTTGTAGCAATTGAGGTCCATTTCTTCTTGTAGATAATAAAATATTTACTTATATCTTAGAATTTGACTTTAGTTTTTCTAGAATTTTTTAAAACTTCTATTCCAAAAGTTACTCTTCTTGATATTAAATTTGATAAAATCAATACCTCCTACTTAGTCCTCTAGACTTAAAACATCATCATTATCTTTGGCTTATCTCTTCCCAAGAGAAACCACATTCAAGAAATTTCTAAGTCAGCCTCCTACAGCAATATTTCACACTTTTTTCTTCTTTTATGTTTTAATACTCTTATCCTACTCAAGGAATTTATCACTTGTTGCATAAATTGATACAATATCTTAATTAGTCAAGTTTCTAGTGTCTCCTATTCTAAACCATTGTTCGCTTTGCTAAATGTAGTCTTATTAAATGGAGAAGTCAATGCCACCCCACTCCAGTACTCTTGCCTGGAAAATCCCATAGTGAGGAGCCTGGTAGGCTGAAGTCCATGGGGTCGCTAAGAGTCGGACACAACTGAGTGACTTCACTTTCTCTTTTCACTTTCATGCATTGGAGAAGGTAATGGCAACCCACTCCAGTGTTCTTGCCTGGAGAATCCCAGGGACAGGGGAGCCTGGTGGGCTGCCGTCTATGGGGTCTCATAGAGTCAGACACGACTGAAGCGACTTAGCAGCAGCAGCAGCAGCAGGGTATGTGCCCAGGAGTGGAATTTCTGAATGATTAAGTAGTTCTATTTTTGGTTTAATGAACCTCCATACTGTTCTCCACAGTGACTGTACCAATTTGCATTCCCATCAAGACTGAAGGAGAGTTCCCTTTTCACCACAACTTCTCCAGCATTTATTGTTTGTAGACTTTTGATGATGACCATTCTGACTAGTGTGAGGTGATATCACTTGTAGTTTTGATTTCCATTTCTGTAATGTTTAGCAACGGTGAGCATATTGTCATGTGCTTTTGGTCATCTGTTTGTCTTCTTTGGAGAAATGTCTATTTATTTATTTATTTTATTATTATTATTTTTTTAATTTTTATTTTTATTTTACTTTACAATACTGTATTGGTTTTGCCATACATTGACATGAATCCACCATGGGTGTCCATTTTTTTTATTTTTTTTTTTGATACTGAACTGATATTGAACAAGATTAATCTCTTCTCAGTCATATCATTTGCAAATATTTTCTCCCCTTCTGTGGGTTGTCTTTTCATTTTGTTTATGGTTTCCATTGCTTTGCAAAAGATTTTCAGTTTAATTAGGTCCCATTTGTTAATTTCTGTTTTTATTTTCATTGATCTAGGACATAGATCCAAAAAAACTATTGCTGTAATTTATGTCAAAGGGTGTTCTGCCTATGTTTTTCTCTAAGAGTTTTATAGTATCTGGCCTTACATTTAGGTCTTTAATCCATTTTGAGTTTATTTTCATGTATAATGTTAGAGAATGTTCTGATCATTCCTTTACATGTAACTGTCCAGTTTTCCTAGCACCACTTATTGAAGAGATGGTCTCTTCTGCATTTTATACCTTTGCCTCCTTTGTTGCAGATTAACTGACCATAGCTGCAGGAGCTTACTTCTGGACTCTCTGTCCTGTCCCGTTGATCTATATGTCTGCCTTTGTGCCAGCACCATATTGTTTTGATGACTATAGCTTTATACTATGGGCTTCCCTGGGGACTCAGACAGTAAGAATCTGCCTGCAATAGTCTAAAGTAAGGGAGCCAGATTCATCCAGCTCCATTTTTCTTTCTTAAAAGATTGTTTTGGCTATTTGGGGGTCTGTTGTGTTTCTATACAAATTTTAAGATTTTTTTCCCCGAGATATGCAAAGAAAATAGTTGTGAGCTCTTAAATATTTTTTGATTATAAAGGTCCCTCAGTCAGTGATATATTCATACATATTTCTACTAAATATTCTATTTTTTTATCATCTGTTCCTAGCAAAACTCTTTAATTATTCCTCTTTGTTTGGAATTAGATTAGTATTCTTCCTTTGTTCCATATTCACATTTATTTTAAAGAAAACACCAATACAGTATACTAACACATATATATGGAATTTAGGAAGATGGCAATGACGACCCTGTATGCAAGACAGGGAAAGAGACACAGATGTGTATAACAGACTTTTGGACTCAGAGGGAGAGGGAGAGGGTGGGATGATTTGGGAGAATGGGAATTCTAACATGTATACTGTCATGTAAGAATTGAATCGCCAGTCCATGTCTGACGTAGGGTGCAGCATGCTTGGGGCTGGTGCATGGGGATGACCCAGAGAGATGTTGTGGGGAGGGAGGTGGGAGGGGGGTTCATGTTTGGGAATGCATGTAAGAATTAAAGATTTTAAAATTTAAAAAGTAAAAAGAAAAATAAAGAAATTTATTGAGGTATGCTGCTAAGTCACTTCAGTCATGTGGGTTGCCATTTCCTTCTCCAATGCATGAAAGCGAAAAGGGAAAGTGAAGTCTCTCAGTTGTGTCCGACTCTTAGCGACCCCATGGACTACAGCCTACCAGGCTCCCCTGTCCATGGGATTATCCAGGCAAGAGTACTGGAGTGGGTTGCCATTGAGGTATACTTAGTATGCAAAAAGCTGCATATATTTAATGATACATTGTGGTGAGTTTAGACGTGTCTATGCCCATGATACTCTTTCCACAAACAATATAGTAAAATGTTCGTCACCTCCAAAAGACTTCGTGTGCTCCTTGCTGTTTTTGGATTAGAGTATGAGTCATGAGATTTTGTGTTTAAAACTAAAGAGGGTAAGAATCCCATACCTGAAGCTATATTTTAGCACTATTGAATTCTGTGTGGAAGACATTCACAATTCTGAAATGTGTTATCTTATAGGCCTGCAAAGTAGCAGATGATTTAAGGAAGTAGTCTTAACAGCTCTATAAGCTTTCAACACAACTCTTGTTGGGTTTTGCCCTCCACTCTAAAAATCACCATTTTTCTGTAAGTAAGACTGTTAGACAAAAGATATCTTTAATAAGAATGATCAGAGATGTTATTTGACATCATAGAATTTTTGTTTTCATTGCTGTGTGTGTGTGAACTTTAGAAACATTTTTTGGCAATCAGCCACCCATCAGCCAATTTTAAAGTTACTTAGAACTTTTTCCAAACTAAATATACCAAAGTCCATTTGTCTCAAGAACTGGGCTAAGCACCAGATGATCTGCTCTGTTTAAAAATGCAGGTCTGGAGAGAGAGGGAAAGATGGTGGAGGAATAGGACGGGAAGATCACTTTCTCCCTCACAAATTCCTCAAAAGAACATTTCAACGCCGAGCAAACTCCACAAAACAACTTCTGTAGGCTGGCAGAGGACATCAGGCAACCAGAAAAGCAGACCATTGTCTTCAAAAACAGGTAGGGAAAAATATAAAAGACGAAAAAGGAGACAAAGGAGGTGGGGAGGGAGCTCCGTCCCGGGAAGGGAAGCCCGTCCTGGGAAGGGAATTTTAAGAAGAGAGGTTTCCAAACACCAGGAAACACTCTCCCTGCTGAGTCTGTGGCGAGCCTTGGAAACACAGAGGGCAACATAACAGGAAGGAAAAATAGATAAATAATTAAAACCAACAGATTACAAGCCCAACAGTAACTCCCCCAGCGGAAAAGCAGCACAGACGCCTACATCTGCCATTGGGAAGTGGGGGCAGGGCAGGGAGGCGCGGGAGGCGCGGGCTGCAGAGCTTTGTAAGAATCAGGCAGGAACGCCCCACGCGCAACCAGAACGATCTAACTTGGGCTAGCAAACCAGACTGTGGGATAGCTACCACGCGAAAAGCTCGAACATAAGACACCGCCAGGACCGAGCACAGAACAAAGGACGGAACGGAAAAAGCCGGCTGCAGACCATCCCCCGCCGGGGACAGGCAGCCAGAGCCGTAAGGACTGGAAAGGAGCAATTGCAGACTCAGAGAGACTTTACTTACCTAACTGCAAGCAGGCTCCTTTGCTAAGACTTCTGGGGGTGCTGGACAGTCACAGTCTGCCTCACGGGGTGCACCAGCGGTCCACCCAGAGAGCTGAGTGGCAGAGGCGGAAAAGGTGACAAGCCGCAGCAATCGCGCTCGCCAAACTCCTGAGCTACTCGGACCTGGGAAGGGCACAAAGCGCAGTCCCAGCTGAATCTGTGCCTCTGAGGGCTGCCTGAGCGCCGAACCTGAGCGGCTTGGACCGGGTAAGTGCACGCAGCCTAGGGCCGGCCCCAGACGGTTCCCGGCTGAGCATCGTAGAGCCGGAGCGGTTTGTGCGCCGCGAGAAAGGACAGGTCAAGTGGGGCTGAGATGCGGTGTGCACACGACAGTGCTGTTTGTTTGCAGCATCCCCCCTCCCCACAGCGTGACTGAACTAGTGAGCCTAAAAAACCAGCAAACAGAAGAAGTTAAACAGAGGGAACCACCTTGGAAGTGAGCCTACATGGCCCATAACATCAGAGAAGGGCTAGATATATTTTTAATATTTTTAAAATCATTCCTTTTTTTTTTTTTTGCTTTTTGCTTTTTTGTTTTTTTTCTTTTTTTTCTAGCTTTTTTTAAATTGTTAAGTCTTCTATTTCTCCTCTAATTTTTATTTCTATAACCTATTATTACTATTTTCTTTTTTTTTAAGGCAAACACCATATATACTCTTTGGATGGTTGTTGGTGTGTTTTTTTTTTCTTTTGTTTGTTTGTTTGTTTTTTAATAATTTTTTTCTTTCTTCCTTTTTCCTTCTGCTTTTCTTTAATATTGTATCTTTGAAAATCCAACCTCTACTCTAGATTTTTAATCTTTGCTCTTAGGTTTTTGTTGTCAATTTTGTACATTTATTTTTTTTTTTTAATTTTAATTTTTTAATTTTTTTTTAAATTTTAAAATCTTTAATTCTTACATGTGTTCCCAAACATGAACCCCCCTCCCACCTCCCTCCCCACAACATCTCTCTGGGTCATCCCCATGCACCTGCCCCAAGCAAGCTGCACCCTACGTCAGACATGGACTGGCGATTCAATTCTTACATGACAGACCCAAACTTCACTACCCAAGTTTACCTGAGAGCGAGATTACTGGCTTGACCACTCTCTCCTCCTCTGGACTCTCCTTTTTCTCCACCAGGTGGCCTCTGTCTCTTTTCTCCCCCATCTCTTCTCTATCCAACTCTGTGAATCTCTGTGTGTTCCAGACGGTAGAGAACACCTAAGGAACTGGTTACTGGCAATTTGTCTCTCTCCTACTCATTCCTCTCTCTTATCCTCCTGGTCACCTCTGTCTACTTCCTCCCTCTCCTCTTCCCCGTATAACTCTGTAAATACCTCTGAATGGTCCAGACTATAGAGCGCACATAAGGAAGTGACTACTGACTAGCTTGCTCTCTCCTCTCTTGATCTCACCGCATCTCATTCCAGTTACCTCTAACTACCCCCTCCATCTTCTCTTCTCCTTGTGACTCAGTGAACCTCTCTGAGTGTCCCTCAATGTGGAGAAACTTTTCATCTTTAACCTAGATGTTTTATCATCGGTGCTGTATAGATGGAGAAGTCTAGAGGCTACTGTAAAAAGAAAACTGAAAACCAGAATCAGGAAGCTTAAATCCAAAGCCTGAAAACATTAGAGAACTCTTGAATTCAGGGAACATTAAGCAATAGGAGCTCATCAAATGCCTTCATACCTACACCAAAACCAAGCTCCACCCAAGGGCCAACAAGTTCCAAAACAAGACATACCACGCAAATTCTCCAGCAACACAGGAACACTCCCCTGAGCTTCAATATACAGGCAGCTCAAAATTATCCCAAAACTTTTGATGTCTCATAACCCATTACGGGTCACTCCACTGCACTCCAGAGAGAAGAAACCCAGCTCCACCCACCAAAACTCCAACACAAGCCTCCCTAACCAGGAAACCTTGACAAGCCACTGATAGAACCCCACCCACAGTGAGGAAGCTCCATAATAAAGAGAACTCCACAAATTACCAGAATATAAAAAGGCCACCCCAAACGCAGCAGTATAACCAAGATGAAGAGACAGAGGAATACTCAGCAGGTAAAGGAACAGGAGAGTTGCCCACCAAACCAAACAAAAGAGGAAGAAGTAGGGAATCTACCTGAGAAGGAATTCCGAATATTGATAGTGAAAATGATCCAAAATCTTGAAATCAAAATGGAAACACAGATAAATAGCCTAGAGACAAGGATTGAGAAGATGCAAGAAAGGTTTAACAAGGACCTAGAAGAAATAAAAAAGAGTCAAAATATAATGAATAACGCAATAAATGAGATCAGAAACACTCTGGAGGCAACAAATAGTAGAATAACGGAGGCAGAAGATAGGATTAGTGAAATAGAAGATAGAATGGTAGAAATAAATGAATCGGAGAGGAAACAAGAAAAACGAATTAAAAAAAACGAGGACAATCTCAGAGACCTCCAGGACAATATGAAACGCTCCAACATTCGAATTATAGGAGTCCCAGAAGAAGAAGACAGAAAGAAAGATCATGAGAAAATCCTTGAGGAGATAATAGTTGAAAACTTCCCTAAAATGGGGAAGGAAATAATCACCCAAGTCCAAGAAACACAGAGAGTTCCAAATAGGATAAACCCAAGGCGAAACACCCCAAGACACATATTAATCCAAATTAACAAAGATCAAACACAAAGAACAAATATTAAAAGCAGCAAGGGAAAAACAACAAATAACACACAAGGGGATTCCTATAGGATAACAGCTGATCTTTCAATAGAAACTCTTCAGGCCAGGAGGGAATGGCAAGACATACTTAAAGTGATGAAAGACAATAACCTACAGCCCAGATTACTGTATCCAGCAAGGATCTCATTCAAATACGAAGGAGAAATCAAAAGCTTACAGACAAGCAAAAGCTGAAAATTCATCACCAAAACCAGCTCTCAACAAATTCTAAAGAATCCTCTAGACAGGAAACACGAAAAGGGTTAAAACCGAACCAAAACAATAAAGTAATGTAACGGATCATACTTATCAATAATCACCTTAAACGTAAATGGGTTGAACGCCCCAACCAAAAGACAAAGACTGGCCGAATGGATACAAAAACAAGACCCTTATAGCTGCTTACAAGAGACCCACCTCAAAACAAGGGACACATACAGACTGAAAGTGAAGGGCTGGAAAAAGATATACCACGCAAACAGAGACCAAAAGAAGCAGATGCATACTCATATCCGATAAAATAGACTTTAAAACAAAGGCTGTGAAAAGAGGCAAAGAAGGACACTACATAAGATCAAAGGAACAATCCAAGAAGAAGATATAACAATTATAAATATATATTCACCAATATAGGAGCAACCGTATGTAAAGACAAATGCTAACAAGTATGAGAGGGAAATCAACAATAACACAATAATAGTGGGAGACTTTAATACCACTCACACTATGGACAGACTCAACTAAACAGAAAATTAACAAAAAACGCAAACTTTAGATGATACATAGATCCAAATATTAAAGCAGCAAGGGAAAAACACAAATAACACACAAGGGATTACCCTAAGGATAACAGCTGATCTTTCAATAGAAACTCTTCAGGCCAGGAGGGAATGGCAAGACATACTTAAAGTGATGAAAGACAATAACCTACAGCCCAGATTACTGTATCCAGCAAGGATCTCATTCAAATACGAAGGAGAAATCAAAAGCTTTACAGACAAGCAAAAGCTGAGAGAATTCATCACCACCAAACCAGCTCTCCAACAAATTCTAAAGGATATCCTCTAGACAGGAAACACAAAAAGGGTGTATAAACCCGAACCCAAAACAATAAAGTAAATGGTAACGGGATCATACTTATCAATAATCACCTTAAACGTAAATGGGTTGAACGCCCCAACCAAAAGACAAAGACTGGCCGAATGGATACAAAAACAAGACCCCTGTATATGCTGCTTACAAGAGACCCACCTCAAAACAAGGGACACATACAGACTGAAAGTGAAGGGCTGGAAAAAGATATACCACGCAAACAGAGACCAAAAGAAAGCAGGAATGGCAATACTCATATCCGATAAAATAGACTTTAAAACAAAGGCTGTGAAAAGAGGCAAAGAAGGACACTACATAATGATCAAAGGAACAATCCAAGAAGAAGATATAACAATTATAAATATATATGCACCCAATATAGGAGCACCGCAATATGTAAGACAAATGCTAACAAGTATGAGAGGGGAAATCAACAATAACACAATAATAGTGGGAGACTTTAATACCCCACTCACACCTATGGACAGATCAACTAAACAGAAAATTAACAAAGAAACGCAAACTTTAGATGATACATTAGATCGGTTAGACCTAATTGATATCTATAGGACATTTCACCCCAAAACAATGAATTTCACCTTTTTTTCAAGTGCTCATGGAACCTTCTCCAGGATAGATCACATCCTGGGCCATAAATCTAAACTTGATAAATTCAAAAAAATCGAAATCATTCCAAGCATCTTTTCTGACCATAATGCATTAAGATTAGATCTCAATTACAGGAGAAAAACTATTAAAAATTCCAACATATGGAGGCTGAACAACACACTTCTGAATAACCAACAAATCACAGAAGAAATCAAAAAAGAAATCAAAATATGCATAGAAACTAATGAAAATGAAAACATAACAACCCAAAACGTGTGGGACACTATAAAAGCAGTGGTAAGAGGAAAGTTCAGAGCAATACAGGCATACCTCAAGAAACAAGAAAAAAGTCAAATAAATAACCTAACTCTACAACTAAAGCAACTAGAAAAGGAAGAGTTGGAGAACCCCAGAGTTAGTAGAAGGAAAGAAATCTTAAAAATTAGGGCAGAAATAAATGCAAAAGAAACAAAAGAGACCATAGCAAAAATCAACAAAGCCAAAAGCTGGTTCTTTGAAAGGATAAATAAAATTGACAAACCATTAGCCAGCCTCATCAAGAAGCAAAGAGAGAAAAATCAAATCAATAAAATTAGAAATTAAAATGGAGAGATCACAACAGACAACACAGAAATACAAAGGATCATAAGAGACTACTATCAGCAGTTGTATGCCAATAAGATGGACAACGTGGAAGAAATGGACAAATTCTTAGAAAAGTACAATATTCCAAAATTGAACCAGGAAGAAATAGAAAATCTTAACAGACCCATCACAAGCATGGAAATTGAAACTGCAATCAGAAATCTTCCAGCAAACAAAAGCCCAGGTCCAGACGGCTTCACAGCTGAATTCTACCAAAAATTTCGAGAGGAGCTAACACCTATCCTCCTCAAACTCTTCCAGAAAATTGCAGAGGAAGGTAAACTTCCAAACTCATTCTATGAGGCCACCATCACCCTAATACCAAAACCTGACAAAGATGTCACAAGGAAAGAAAACTACAGGCCAATATCACTGATGAACATAGATGCAAAAATCCTCAACAAAATTCTAGCAATCAGAATCCAACAACACATTAAAAAGATCATACACCATGACCAAGTGGGCTTTATCCCAGGGATGCAAGGATTCTTCAATATCCACAAATCAATCAATGTAATTCACCACATTAACAAACTGAAAAATAAAAACCATATGATTATCTCAATAGATGCAGAGAAGGCCTTTGACAAAATTCAACATCCATTTATGATAAAAACTCTCCAGAAAGCAGGAATAGAAGGAACATACCTCAACATAATAAAAGCTATCTATGACAAACCCACAGCAAACATTATCCTCAATGGTGAAAAATTGAAAGCATTTCCGCTAAAGTCAGGAACAAGACAAAGGTGTCCACTTTCACCGCTACTATTCAACATAGTTCTGGAAGTTTTGGCCACAGCAATCAGAGCAGAAAAAGAAATAAAAGGAATCCAAATTGGAAAAGAAGAAGTAAAACTCTCACTGTTTGCAGATGACATGATCCTCTACATGGAAAACCCTAAAGACTCCACCAGAAAATTACTAGAACTAATCAATGAATATAGTAGAGTTGCAGGATGTAAAATCAACACACAGAAATCCCTTGCATTCCTATACACGAATAATGAGAAAGTAGAAAAAGAAATTAAGGAAACAATTCCATTCACCATTGCAACGAAAAGAATAAAATACTTAGGAATATATCTACCTAAAGAAACTAAAGACCTATATATAGAAAACTATAAAACACTGATGAAAGAAATCAAAGAGGACACTAATAGATGGAGAAATATACCATGTTCATGGATCGGAAGAATCAATATAGTGAAAATGAGTATACTACCCAAAGCAATTTACAAATTCAATGCAATCCCTATCAAGCTACCAGCAACATTTTTCACAGAACTAGAACAAATAATTTCAAGATTTGTATGGAAATACAAAAAACCTTGAATAGCCAAAGCAATCTTGAGAAAGAAGAATGGAACTGGAGGGATCAACTTGCCTGACTTCAGGCTCTACTACAAAGCCACAGTCATCAAGACAGTATGGTACTGGCACAAAGACAGACATATAGATCAATGGAACAAAACAGAAAGCCCAGAGATAAATCCACACACATATGGATACCTTATCTTTGACAAAGGAGGCAAGAATCTACAAGGGAGTAAAGACAATCTCTTTAACAAGTGGTGCTGGGAAAACTGGTCAACCACTTGTAAAAGAATGAAACTAGATCACTTTCTAACACTGCACACAAAAATAAACTCAAAATGGATTAAAGATCTAAATGTAAGACCAGAAACTGTAAAACTCCTAGAGGAGAACATAGGCAAAACACTCTCAGACATAAATCACAGCAGGATCCTCTATGATCCACCTCCCAGAATTCTGGAAATAAAAGCAAAAATAAACAAATGGGATCTAATTAAAATTAAAAGCTTCTGCACAACAAAGGAAAATATAAGCAAGGTGAAAAGACAGCCTTCTGAATGGGAGAAAAGAATAGCAAATAAAGCAACTGACAAACAACTAATCTCAAAAATATACAAGCAACTTATGCAGCTCAATTCCAGAAAAATAAACGACCCAATCAAAAAATGGGCCAAAGAACTAAATAGACATTTCTCCAAAGAAGACATACGGATGGCTAACAAACACATGAAAAGATGCTCAACATCACTCATTATTAGAGAAATGCAAATCAAAACCACAATGAGGTACCACTTCACACCAGTCAGAATGGCTGCGATCCAAAAATCGGCAAGCAATAAATGCTGGAGAGGGTGTGGAGAAAAGGGAACCCTCCTACACTGTTGGTGGGAATGCAAACTAGTACAGCCACTATGGAGAACAGTGTGGAGATTCCTTAAAAAATTGCAAATAGAACTACCTTATGACCCAGCAATCCCACTGCTGGGCATACACACTGAGGAAACCAGAATTGAAAGAGATACATGTACCCCAATGTTCATCGCAGCACTGTTTATAATAGCCAGGACATGGAAACAACCTAGATGTCCATCAGCAGATGAATGGATAAGAAAGCAGTGGTACATATACACAATGGAGTATTACTCAGCTGTTAAAAAGAATTCATCTGAATCAGTTCTGATGAGATGGATGAAACTGGAGCCGATTATACAGAGTGAAGTAAGCCAGAAAGAAAAACACCAATACAGTATACTAACACATATATATGGAATTTAGGAAGATGGCAATGACGACCCTGTATGCAAGACAGGGAAAGAGACACAGATGTGTATAATGGACTTTTGGACTCACAGGGAGAGGGAGAGGGTGGGATGATTTGGGAGAACGACATTCTAACATGTATACTATCATGTAAGAATTGAATCGCCAGTCTATGTCTGATGCAGGATACAGCATGCTTGGAGCTGGTGCATGGGGATGACCCAGAGAGATGTTATGGGGAGGGAGGTGGGAGGGGGGTTCATGTTTGGGAACGCATGTAAGAATAAAAGATTTTAAAATTAAAAAAAAATAAAAAATAAAACATTTTAAATCTTAAAAAAAATAAAAGCTATAAGGGAATAAACTTGAAAAGAGTCTTCATGACATTACAAGTTTGATTCTATCTATGCACAAAAATGAAATAAGCAAGACCTATGCTTGTGAATTAAAAGAGAATTTGGGGTAGGTGAAAATTACTGACTATTGTGATAAATATAATTTTAATGCACTTTTCAAAGACATTAGTTATACAGAGTAGACTATTAAACATGATGTTTGTAAATGCAGAAAATTATCAGAGATAAAGAAGCAAAACAGGCCAGAGCAATTTGTGATCCAATAAAATCATTCAAAATTAAAAAAAAAATAAAAATGCAGGTCTGGGGTTCACTGGCTAAGACTCCACACTCTTAATGCAAGGGGCCTAAGTTTGATCTCTGGTCAGGGAACTAGATCCTACATTATGCAACAAAGATCAAATATCCTGCATGCCACAACTAAGACCAGGCACAGCTAAATAAACAAATAAAATATAAATATTTTTTAAAAGTGCATCTGGGTTGCAGTTGATTCTTGTTCAGGATAACATATGAATTCTCATCCAATAATTTCCATAAATCTTGATTATGTCAGAAGATATTCCAGACAAGCCCAAATGACTCTTGTTCATACCTGTTAATTTTTCACTATACAACATTATGTTGATTTCTCACCATATTAATTCAATATCAGGTAACTATAAAATCTTTAATTTGCTTTCAGAAACGTAACTTTATGACAAAGTTTTCTGTTGAGTATGGATCCTTGCACTAAGGTTCACAATTTCAACATTTGATGATACATATTCTAAGCATCAAAAATACGCTAATATTGTTGAAATAATCAAGTTGTTTTCCATTCTAGAAATACAAATTATTTCTTTTTCTTACTGGTTCTTGCAGTTTCAAAAGGCATTCCTGGCTGTTACGATTATGCATGAATATGTTTCCACATTGTGGTTCAACATTAATATCATTACATTTTTCTCTCACTAACATGGAAGCCTCATGCTTAAAAGGAACATTAAGAAACTTATCCACATGTCTTGTCCATATATTTTATTTAATATTTAATGATACATTCTTTAGTTAAAAATACAGAACACTGCACAGTTTTATTAAACAAAAGTGATAAAGTATTTTTAAAATTTGAATTATTGAGATATAGTTGATATACAATATTATGTTATAGGTATTCAACACAGTGATTCACAATTTTAAAGGGTATACTCTATTTATACTTATTATAAAATATTGATATATTTCTTGTGTTGTACAATAGACAATATGTTTTTAATTAACTAGTAACATCTAAATAGGGCTTCCCAGGTGATGCAGTTGGTAAAGAATTCACCTGCCAATGCAGGAGACACTGGGAGGTGGGTTTGATCCTTGGGTGAGGAAGATCCCTGGAGTAGGAAATGGCAACTCACTCCTGTATTCTTGCCTAGAAAATCCCATGGACAGAGGAGCGTGTTGTTCTACAGTACATAGGGTCACAAATATTAGACATGACTGAGCATACACAACAAGAAAAAAAGAAAAAAAGCAACAAAGCATCTAGATAAATGGAGGTTGATAAACTTACAAGACTAATTAATGGTTGGCCTAGGTTTAGAGGGCCTCACCCTGAATCCACAATGGCACCATGCTCCCTGCTTACTCTGGCCAATCTTTCAGAGAGGATGAAATGTTTCTTAGGTGAAATGGTCATAGGAAGTCCACTGATGGTTGTCATTATGATTAGCTTGAACTAATGCTTTTATGTTATAATTTATATCATTATTAGCATCTTTTATTTTTGCTACTTAAGTTATAATTTCAGTATGGAATGAAACTATTTTTTATATTTTCCACAAACAAGGTGCAATTGCTGTGCTGTGCTGTGCTTAGTTGCTCACTTGTGTCCAACTCTTTGTGATCCCATGGACCGTAGCCATTACTGGTACATACTAGCCAAGTATCACCATTGCCTAACACCATAAAGAATATGAGAAGCATAATGTTCTTTACAAGAATATTTAACATGATCTGGTGAAACAGGAGACAAGAATGAGTTATTAAGGAAACCTCTATAAATCTACTAAATGATTAAATAATTTCATTTGATGTATACCAACTATCACTTGGAAATGAAAATGCTCCTCATCAGATTGCCCAGTGGCCCCTTTACATCCTTATTCCTTAGAGTGTAGATGAAAGGGTTGAGTGCAGGAGTCACCACTCCATAGAAGAGAGCCATGAACTCGGGCTGGTCTCTTGAGATGGAGGAGGGGGGCTGAAGGTACATGCTGATACCTGGGCCATAAAATAAGAAAACTACAACGAGATGGGCAGAACATGTCCCAAAGGCTTTTTTCCTTCCCCCCAAAAGATTTAATCTTAAATACAGCATGTTTGATACAAGCATAGGAAACAATAATTAAGCATAGTGGTACAACTAACATAAAAGTACATACCACAGAGAGTGTGACCTCATTAACACCCTTTTCACCACAGGCATTCTTTATCAGAACAGGAATCTCACATAGCAAGTGATCCAGGGTATTGTGACCACACAGTGGTAACTGTAAGGTGACAGTGGCCTCTGAGACAGCAAAGGTCATTCCACTCAGCCACACGGTGGCCACTAATAAGATACAGATGCACCGATTCATGATGAGGGTGTAGTGTAGAGGCTTACAGATGGCCACGTAGCGATCAAAAGACATAAGAGCCAAAAGCAGACATTCTGTGGCCCCCATTATGTGGAAGAAGTAAAGCTGAACAGCATACCCCATATAGCTGATTGTCTTCTTAGACGTTCCCAGGTTAAAGAGCATCTGAGGGACAATGCTTGTGGTGTAGCACATGTCCAAAAAGGAGAGGTTAGTGAGGAAGAAATACATGGGGCTGTGCAGACAGGGGTCTAACTTGGACACCAGAGTAAAGGCTATGTTTCCCATCATGGCCATAGGGTATGTTATAAACAGAATGATGAATAGAGGAAGCTCTAGCCAAGGATGGTCAGCAAAACCTACTAGAATAAACTCTTCAGGATGGCTTTTGTTAATTTGTTCCATTATCTTCAATTTGTTTCACCTATAGCAGGGAAGTGGCAGGGAAGGTAGAAAGGTTTTGAGAAATGACAAAACACAATTATGCAGTGTGTGCAATTAGGCATCCAGTCATAAGAGACTGGGTATAGTAATTGGGTGGGGGAGGGAAGGAGGAGGATAATGAAAAAAATGTGACACCATATGACTTAAATTTCTTTTCATGAGTTTACAAAATACAGGTAACTACTTTAATCTAACCTTTTTGAAATTAATTCTCTTTTATGTATAATCAAGATGGGGCTTCTCAGTGGCATAGTGGTAAAGAATCTGCCTACAATGCAGGAGACGTAGGTTCAGTCTCTGGATCAGGAAGATCCCCTGGAGAAGGAAACAGCAACCCACTCCAGTATTCTTTCCTGGGAAATCCCATGGACCGAAGAGCCTGGTGGGCTTCAGTCCATGGGGTCGCAAAAGAGTTGGACATGACTTAGAGACTCAACAACAACAAAATGATAAAGATGACAATAATTATGTCCTTGGGCTATGGTGAGGATTAAATGTCAAATAGAAGTGACTGTGTTTTGAATACTTCAAAATAATGCTTTTTATACTTTGCTTGTGTACATATCAGATGAGGAGACAGTTAAAATGATGTTTATTAGTTCCTATCTTCAGGTGCCTAGTACAGTAGTTGTGGCATGGGAACTAGGAAACAAATGGGTCTTTTTCAGAATCACTGCTGCAAGATATTACTGAAATATTAAGACTAAAAGTGTTGAGGTAGCTATAGCCCAAGAAGGACATGGTGAAAACCCTGTACTTAAGCATCATCAAGGTAGCCTTGTTCAGATACAAGTATATTATTATAGTTGAAGAGTTATATCATTCTCTTAGGAACTGACAAGGTAGGTTTTATTCAAATCCATCTTTGTAATTTAGAATTGAGCAAGAAATTTAAACATTTTCCTGTCAGTTTTGTGAAGTATAAACTGAGAGAATTTAACTATGACATATGTTTTCCTTTATTCAAAATTTTGTTTGGAGTATAAATTTTCTTGCATAACTACTTCATTTAAACTGAGCAATTGATTTTTCACGTTAAATTTTATTTATCTATCTCAGAGTTATTTTTCTTTATTGAGTGGACATATCCTGTTTGCATATAAGAATTTAGACAATTATCAATGATTTTCTTAATTCTATGTAGCTACAAATTCAATCTTAATGTCCAGGGAAGTGGACCAGGAGGAAAATCTTTAATCCAGTTTAGGATCAGAGGCTTATTGGTTTAGGGGCAATAGATTACATTTGTAGGGTTGCAAAGCATAGTTTTCACATTCTCTATTTCATTAAATCCTCAAAGCCATCCTGGGAAGTGTCACATAAAGTTACTCAGGGTGAAGATGTCACTATATGGCCCTTTGATTTCACACTACCCCTAGGTCAGATGTGTGTAATATAATAATAAAATAATAATTCCAACTAATCCTGAATGAGCCCTGCATGTCAAACACTACAGGAAGCATTTTATACCCATTAAATCATTTAGTACCGATCCCAAACCCTTTGACAAAGGAAATTTTAGTATCCATATTTTAAGATATCGTATTCATTCATCCCAGTTGTTTGCTAATAACTAGGGAGGTTCTAAAGATCAAAAAGCAATCAATTCCTTCAATCAGGTAATGAGATAGAGTATAAATTCAGATTTCAAGTTTCCAAAGATGTGTATTTAAGTAGTATAATTCTATCCTAGATTTTTAATCTTTCCCATCTCATTCTCATGATATTTCATTGCTTTTAGCTCTCAAGTACCATGACATTTTAATACAATTTTTGATCTACTTCCAGTGATTTTTCCATCACTGTTTAACCACATAGGGATCTCTTTACTGTGAAGATTTAAAATCATTTGTGTTTCTAATAAAATTTTCATTCTAGTGTATCTTTTTGTAATTGATTTTCATTATACATTATTTCATTTATATTTAAAGTTTTGTGTGGGAAAGATTAGAGAAGAAAGAAAATCTTTTTATCTGACTTCAAAATCTAGATGAAACATGTGGACAAATCAGTCCATCAGAATTTTACTAGATATTAAAAATGTTCACATGATTGAATGAAAGTTACACACTTCATTCAGGTATTTAATATCTGTCAGATATAGTGTTTATTAAAATTTACATGCTTTTAAGGTAGGTTCAAGTGAGGACTTAGTTGACTTACAAAGAAAACTCTAGTTGCTTTCTGTAGGCACCAAACTAGTTATTCCCAATGTTTAAAGAAGTCTCCCAGACATGAAATACTTTCAGATATTCCTTCAAATATTTGGTGTTATGACGTACACACATTCCAACCTTCCCTAAGAATGGATAGCTTTCAAAAAAGTTTTTTTACTTACCCTTATTTAGATAAACATCTCTTAAGAAAAAGGAAGTGTGAAGAAACACACTTGAATTTATCAAATTTTCAGAGAGAGATAGAGAACTAGAGTATGCAGTTGAGTACATAAGAATTATCTTCGGAAGTGTAGTTAGCCATTTGATAAAATGCTACCACAAAGAAAAAACCCAGATTGGGAAGAACTTAGTAGATAGTATCAAGAGTGCCTTGTGGGTGTGCAATTTTATTATATTCCTCAGACCCTTGGGCATTATTTTCAAACAGGCCAATTTATGGTTATCCCAGATGAGTTAGCAGACAAAGTTCCTCGGGACAGAGTTCTCCATGGGAGTACTCTTTATGTACAATTAGTTACCTATTGCAGAGAAGGCAATGGCACCCCACTCCAGTACTCTTGCCTGGAAAATCCCATGGATGGAGGAACCTGGTGGGCTGCAGTCCATGGGGTCGCTAACAGTGGGACAGGACTGAGCGACTTCACTTTCACTTTTCACTTTCATGCATTGGAGAAGGAAATGGCAAGCCACTCCAGTGTTCTTGCCTGGAGAATCCCAGGGATGGGGGAGCCTGGTGGGCTGCCGTCTATGGGGTCGCACAGAGTCGGACACGACTGAAGTGACTTAGCAGTAGCAGTTATCAGCAATAGAGGAGGTTTGATACCAACTTCGATTCAATAAGTAACTGCTGCTGCTGCTGCTGCTGCTGCTGCTAAGTCGCTTCAGTCGTGTCCGACTCTGTGCGACCCCACAGACGGCAGCCCACCAGGCTCCCCTGTCCCTGGTATTCTCCAGGCAAGAACACTGGAGTGGCTTGCAATTTCCTTCTCCAATGCATGAAAGTGAAAAGTGAAAGTGAAGTCGCTCAGTCGTGTCCGACTCTTAGCGACCCCATGGACTGCAGCCTACCAGGCTCCTCCATCCATGGGATTTTCCAGGCAAGAGTACTGGAGTGGGGTGCCACTGCCTTCTCCACCTCTTTTGCTAGATTTGTTTTAAAATAAAATAATTTGATTTCCCAACATCCTGGAAATTAATTTTGTTCTATTCATTTATATTCCTTTCTAACATGCTTTTATTGTCATAATGTTAAAAATTGAAGCATAATTGACATACATTACATTATGTTCAGGTGTAAAACATAATTTGACATTTGTATGCATTTTGAAACTATCATGACAAATCTAGTCATTGTTGCTCATTATACAAAAGTTATACTTTTTCTTTGTGATGAGATCTTTTAATATTTCTCTGCTTCAGTTCAGTTCAGTTCAGTTCAGTTGCTCAGTCGTGTCCGACTCTTTGCGACCCCATGAATTGCAGCACACCAGGCCTCCCTGTCCATCACCAACTCCTGGCGTTCACTCAGACTCATGTCCATCGAGTCAGTGATGCCATCCAGCCATCTCATCCTCTGTCGTCCCCTTCTCCTCCTGCCCCCAATCCCTCCCAGCATCAGAGTCTTTTCCAATGAGTCAACTCTTCTCATGAGGTGGCCAAAGTACTGGAGTTTCAGCTTTAGCATCATTTCTTCCAAAGAAATCCTAGGGCTGATCTCCTTCAGAATGGACTGGTTGGATCTCCTTGCAGTCCAAGGGACTCTCAAGAGTCTTCTCCAACACCACTGTTCAAAAGCATCAATTCTTTGGCGCTCAGCCTTCCTCACAGTCCAACTCTCACATCCATACATGACCACAGGAAAAACCATAGCCTTGACTAGACGGACCTTAATCGGCAAAGTAATGTCTCGGCTTTCTTTTCTTAGTAATATGCAAATTTACAATGTAACATTGTTGAGTATATTCCCTATACTGTACATTACACCCCTGTAAGTAACTTATTTTATATCTGAACATTATGCCTCTTGCTTCCCTTCATCCACTTTCCCACTTTTCAATTCTTCTTCCTTCTGGAAAACATTAATCTTTTCTCTATAAATTTTGTTTTGTTTGTTCAGTTCCTTTTTAAAAAAAGTGTCCATATAAAGAGAAATTATATATGACTTCATCTGTATGACTTATTTTCTTAGCATAATATCTTCAAGGTCCAATTATGTTGTTGCAGATGACAAAATTTTATTCTTTTCTTTTGTTGAGTAGAATTGCATTGTGTGTATAATACCACACGTTTATCCATTCATTCATCAATGGACAATTAGGCTGTTTCCATATCTAGGCTATTTTAAGTAATGCCACAATGAACATACAGCTGTACAATCTTTTTGAACTAGTGTTTTTGTCATCTCTAGATAACTACCAAAAATTGGAATGGCTTGATCATATGATAATTCTATTTTTAATCTTTTGGAGGAAACTACATATTATTTCCCATAGTGTCTCCCCCAATTTTCATTCCTATGAATCATGAAAATGTTCTCTTTTCTCCACATTCTTAACAACACTTGTTATTTCTTGTGTTTTTGATATTAACCATTCTGACATGTGTAAGTAATTTTTATTAAATTTTGATTCACATTTCTCTAATAATTAATCATGTTGAACAGCTTTTCATGTACCTGTGGGCTATGTGAATGTCTTCTTCTTCAAAAAATCATTTTTTTGAAACTTCTACCTGTTTTCAGTTAGCTTTTTGTTGTTTTATTATTGGGGTATATATTTTGGATATTATTTTGATAAATTTTTGCCTATATGATTTGTAAATGTCTTTTGCCATTCTCTAGGTTGTCTTTTTATTTTGTTCATGGTTTTCTTCACTGTGAAGAAGTGTTTTTGTTTGATGTAGACTCATTGGTTAATTTTTGCTTTTCTTGCCATTGCTTTTGGGGTTAGATCCAAAAAACCTATCACCAAGAGTGATTTCAAGGAGCTTACACTTTACCGTTTCTTCTGGAAGTTTTTTGATCTCACATTGGAGACTTAGATTCATTTTGAGTTAATTGTGTGTATGGTGTCAGATAGTGGTTCGGTTTCAACCTTTTGCATGTAGCTTTCCACTTTTTACAATGCCATTTATTGAAAAGATTGTTTTTTCCCCACGTTATTCTTGCTTCCTTTTGTGGGAACCGCATTTTACTGCTTTCTCAGAAATGTCTCCTGGAATTTAATCTTATTCATTCCCCCTTCCTTGCTTGTTCTTTCCCCCTGTCGTTAAGCTAGAAATTCTGGCTGATGAGTCAGCATTAGTTGAATGCTGTTCTGAATGCAGAGCAAGCCCCCTCATCTTCAAAGATCTTTCTTTATCACTCTCATGTGATTACCTCTGGACCTCTAGGAGGAAGCCTCCTTAACTCCAGTGTTCTGGTCTCTGTCTTGCTTTAACTGCTCTCAGTTAAATATTGCAAGATAAGTTACCAATAAAATATGCGCTCAATATTTTCTTGGGGAGTTGCTTCTCTGCAAGCTTTCCCTGCACTGTCTCTCATAATCCTGTGTGTTTGTGAGAATTATTCAGTGTGAAACCGCCACATACTTTGCCATAAATTAATCAACAATCAACCGTATATGGATGGGTTTATATCTGGGCTCTCTGTTTTGATTCATTGATCTCTGTCTGTTTTTATGCCAGTACCACACTGTTTTGTTTACTGCTGGTTCTTTTATTAAAAAAATTAATTTATTTGTTTTAATTGGAGGGTAATTTCTTTACAATATTGTGGTGTTTTTTGCCATACATCTACATGAATCAGCCATGGGTGCACATGTGTCTTACTTAGTATAGTTTGAAACGAAGGAACATGATCCCTCTGGATTCGGTCTTCTTTCTTAAGATTTCTTTGTTTATTCAGTATTCTTGTCAAGAAAGTTTCATGGACAGAGGAGTCTGGCAAGCTATAGTCCATGGGATCGCTAAAGAGATGGACATAGCTTAGTGACTAAACAACAAGAAAGATTTAAAATTATTGATTATAATTTTTTGAACAATGCCATTGGGATTTGACAGGAAATTCACTGAATCTGTATATTGTTTTGGGTAATATGGACATTTATATTAATTCATTCAATCCATGAGTGTGGAATATATTTCCATTTATTCGTGTGTTCTTCAGTTTCTTTCATCCGTATCTTATAGTTTTCAATGTTCTAGTGTTTTACTTCATTGATTAAATTCATTTCTAGGTATTTTATTCTTTTTGATGCAAATGTATATGAGATTGTTTTCTTAATTTCTATTTCAGGGAGTTGTTGCACAATAATTTTTAATAGGATACCATTAGAGCAAAGGAGCTATCCCATGTTGAAGGTCAGGAAGAGCAGCAGTAAGGAGATACCCCTTGTCCAAGGTAAGGAGCAGTGGCTGTGCTTTGGTGGAGCAGCTGTGAAGAGATACCTCACGCCCAAGGTAAGAGAAACCCAAGTAAGATGGTAGGTGCTGCAAGAGGGCATCAGAGGGCAGACACACTGAAACCATACTCACAGAAAACTAGTCAATCTAATCACACTAGGACCACAGCCTTGTCTAACTCAATGAAACCAAGCCATGCCCGTGGGGCAACCCAAGATGGGCGGGTCATGATGGAGAGGTCTGACAGAATGTGGTTCCACTGGAGAAGGGAATGGCAAACCACTTCAGTATTCTTGCCTTGAGAACCCCATGAACAGTATGAAAAGGCAAAATGATAGGATACTGAAAGAGGAACTTCCAGGTCAGTAGGTGCCCAATATGCTACTGGAGATCAATGGAGAAATAACTCCAGAAAGAATGAAGGGATGGAGCCAAAGCAAAAACAATACCCAGCTGTGGATGTGACTGGTGATAGAAGCAAGGTCCAATGTTGTAAAGAATAATATTACATAGGAACCTGGAATGTCAGGTCCATGAATCAAGGCAAATTGGAAGTGGTCAAACAGGAGATGGCAAGAGTGAATGTCGATATTCTAGGAATCAGTGAACTAAAATGGACTGGAATGGGTGAATTGAACTCAGATGACCATTATATCTACTACTGCGGGCAGGAATCCCTCAGAAGAAATGGAGTAGCCATCATGGTCAACAAAAGATTCTGAAATGCAGTACTTGGATGCAATCTCAAAAATGACAGAATGATCTCTGTTCGTCTCCAAGGCAAACCACTCAATATCACAGTTATCCAAGTCTATGCCCCAACCAGTAATGCTGAAGGAGCTGAAGTTGAATGGTTTTATGAAGACCTACAACCTTTTAGAACAAACACCCAAAAAAGATGTCCTTTTCATTATAGGGGACTGAAATGCAAAAGTAGGAAGTCAAGAAACACCTGGAGTAACAAGGCAAATTTGGCCTTGGAATGTGGAATGAAGCAGGGCAAAGACTAATAGAGTTTTGCCAAGAAAATGCAGTGGTCATAGCAAACACCCTCTTCCAACAACACAAGAGAAGACTCTACACATGGACATCACCAGATGGTCAACACCGAAATCAGATTGATTATATTATTTGCAGCCAAAGATGGAGAAGCTCTATACAGTCAACAAAAACGAGACCAGGAGCTGACTGTGGCTCAGATCATGAACTCCTTATTGCCAAATACAGACTCAAATTGAAGAAAACAGGGGAAACCTCTAGACCATTCGGGTATGACCTCAATCAAATCCCTTATGATTATACAGTGGAAGTGAGAAATAGATTTAAGGGCCTAGATCTGATAGATAGAGTGCCTGATGAACTCTGGAATGAGGTTCGTGACCTTGCACAGGAGACAGGGATCAAGACCATCCCCAGGAAAAGAAATGCAAAAAAGCAAAATGGCTGTTTGGGGAGGCCTTACAAATAGCTGTGAAAAGAAGAGAGGCAAAAAGCAAAGGAGAAAAGGAAAGATATAAGCATCTGAATGCAGAGTTCCAAAGAATAGCAAGAAGAGATAAGAAAGCCTTCTTCACTGATTAGTCCAAAGAAATAGAGGAAAAGAACAGAATGGGAAAGACTAGAGATTTCTTCAAGAAAGTTAGAGACACCAAGGGAACATTTCATGCAAAGATGGGCTCAATAAAGGACAGAAATGGTATGGACCTAACAAAAGCAGAAGATATTAAGAAGAGGTGGCAAGAACACACATAAGAACTGTACAAAAAACATCTTCACAACCCAGATAATCATGATGGTGTGATCACTCATCTAGAGCCAGACATCCTGGAATGTGAAGTCAAGTAGGCCTTAGAAAGCATCACTATGAACAAAGCTAGTGGAGGTGATGGAATTCCAGTTGAGCTGTTTCAAATCCTGAAAGGTGATTCTGTGAAAGTGCTGCACTCAATATGCCAGCAAATTTGGAAAACTCAGCAGTGGCCACAGGACTGGAAAAGATCAGTTTTCATTCCAATCCCAAAGAAAGGCAATGCCAAAGAATGCTCAAACTACTGCACAATTACACTCATCTCACATGCTAGTAAAGTAATGTTCAAAATCCTCCAAGCCAGGCTTCAGCAATATGTAAACCATGAACTCCCTGATGTTCAAGCTGGTTTTAGAAAAGGCAGAGGAACCAGAGATCAAATTGCCAACATCCACTGGATCATGGAAAAAGCAAGAGAGTTCCAGAAAAACATCTATTTCTGCTTTATTGACTATGCCAAAGCCTTTGACTGTGTGGATCACAAGAAACTGTGGAAAATTCTTCAAGAGATGGGAATATCAGACCACCTAACCTGCCTCTTGAGAAATCTGTATGCAGGTCAGGAAACAACAGTTAGAACTGGACATGGAACAACAGACTGGTTCCAAATAGGAAAAGGAGTACGTCAAGGCTGTATATTGTCACCCTGCTTATTTAACTTCTATGCAGAGTACATCGTGAGAAATGCTGGACTGGAAGAAACACAAGCTGGAATCAAGATTGCTGGGAGAAATATCAATAACCTCAGATATGCAGATGACACCACCCTTATGGAAGAAAGTGAAGAGGAACTAAAAAGCCTCTTGATGAAAGTGAAAGTGGGGAGCGAAAAGGTTGGCTTAAAGCTCAACATTCAGAAAAGACACTTACTCCTTGAAAGAAAAGTTATGACCAACCCAGATAATATATTCAAAAGCAGAGACATTACTTTGCCGACTAAGGTCCGTCTAGTCAAAGCTATGGTTTTTCCTGTGGTCATGTATGGATGTGAGATTTGGACTGTGAAGAAGGCTGAGAGCTGAAGAATTGGTGGTTTTGAACTGTGGTGTTGGAGAAGACTCTTGAGAGTCCCTTGGACTGCAAGGAAATCCAACCAGTCCATTCTGAAGGAGATCAGCCCTAGGATCTTTGGAAGAAATGATGCTAAAGCTGAAACTCCAGTACTTTGGCCACCTCATGCGAAGAGTTAACTCACTGGAAAAGAGTCTGATGCTGGGAGGGATTGGGGGCAGGAGGAGAAGGGGACGACAGAGGATGAGATGGCTGGATGGCGTCACTGACTCGATGGACGTGAGTTTGAGTGAACTCCGGGAGTTGGTGATGGACAGGGAGGCCTGGCATGCTGCAATTCATGGGGTCGCAAAGAGTCGGACACGACTATGCGACTGAACTGAAGTGAATCTGAGTAAATAATATGGAGGGTTTAAAGTGTGAGTTCCCTAAATGTTTTATTTGTACCCTGTCTTACAGAAGATTTAATATTTCTGACCATACAATGAAGGGGCACAAAAATAAGTTGAAGAGAAAAGAAAAAAAAAAAAAAACAAAAACAACCCATAAGTGGTTTTTCCAGCAAGGAGGTATAAAGTGACATTAAAAAGTTCTTCAGAACATTTAATGATTTTTAACACAAAAATTAAATGAGTTGATCTCTTAACCTCTCACTCTCTTTTGCTTAGTCTCTCTTTCTCTTACACATAAACATTCTACATAATAATAATCAGATTTGTATATAGTTACACAAAAAATCCATGTTGTTGTTCAGTCACTAAGTTATGTCAAACTCTTTGTGACTCCATGGACTGCAGCATACCAGGCTCCCCTGTCCATCACCAACTCCCGGAGTTCACTCAGACTCACACATCGAGTCAGTGATGCCATCCAGCCATCTCATCCTCTGTCGTCCCCTTCTCCTCCTGCCCCCAATCAATTTAGTCATTGATGCTGTCTAATCATCTCATCCTCTGTCACTCCCTCTCATTTTGCCTTCAGTCTTTCCCAGCATGAAGGTCTTTATGAATGAGTTGGTCCTTCACATCAGGTGACCAATGTATTGGAGCTTCAGCTTCAGCACCAGTCCTTTCAATGAATATTCAAGGTTAATTTCCTTTAGGATTGGCTGGTTTGATCTCCTTGCCATCCTAGGGACTCTCAAGAGTCTTCTCCAGCACTACAATTCAAAAGTATCAGTTCTTCAGTACTCAGCTTTCTTTCTTTCTTTATTTCAATTGGAGGCTAATTACTTAACAATATTGTGGTGGTTTTTGCCATTCATTGGCATGAATCAGCCATGGGTGTATATGTGTTCCCCATCCTGAACTCCCCTCCAACCTCCATCCCCATCCCATCCCTCAGGGTCATCCCAGTGCACCAGCCCTGAGCACCCTGTCTCATGCATCGAACCTGGACTGATGATCTATTTCACATATGGTAATATGCGTGTTTCATTGCTATTCTCTCAAATCATCCCACTCTTCGCCTTCTCCCACAGAGTCCAAAAGTCTGTTCTTTACATCTGTGTCTCTTTTGCTCTCTCACATGTAGGGTCATCATTACCATCTTTCTAAATTCCATATATATGTTTTAATATACTGTATTGGTGTTTTACTTTCTGACTTACTTCGCTCTGTGTAATAGGCTCCAGTTTCATCCACCTCATCAGAACTGATTCAAATGCATTCTTTTTAATAGCTGAGTAATATTCCATTGTGTATATGTACCACAGCTTTCTTATCCATTTGTCTACTGATGGATTTCTAGGTTGCTTCCATGTCCTGGCTATTGTAAACAGTGCTGTGATGAACATTGGGGTACACATGTCTCTTTCACTTCTGGTTTCCTCAGTGTGTATGCCTGCAGTGGGATTGCTGGGTCATATGGCAGTTCTATTTCCAGGTTTTAAGGAATCTCCACACTGTTCTCCATAGTGGCTGTACTAGTTTGCATTCCCACCAACAGTGTAAAGAGGGTTCCCTTTTCTCCACACCCTCTCCAGCATTTATTGTTTGTAGACTTTTTCATAGCAGCCATACTGACTGGCATGAGATGGTACCTCATTGTGGTTTTGATTTGCATTTCTCTGATAATGAGTGATGTTGAGCATGTTTTCATGTGTTTCTTAGCCATCTGTAAGTCTTCTTTGGATAAATGTCTGTTTAGCTGTTTGGCTCATTTTTTGATAGGGTCATTTATTTTTCTGGTATTGAGCTGCATGAACTGCTTGTATATTTTTGAGACTAATTTGTCAGTTGCTTCATTTGCTATTACTTTCTCCCATTCTGAAGGCTGTCTTTCCACCTTGCTTTTAGTTTCCTTCATTGTGCAAAAGCTTTTAAGTTTAACTAGATCCCATTTTTTTTATTTTTGCTTTTATTTCCATTACTCTGGGAGGTGGGTCATAGAGGATCCTGCTGTGATTTATGTCAGACAGTGTTTTGCCTATGTTCTCCTCTAGGAGTTTTATAGTTTCTGGTCTTACGTTTAGGTCTTTAATCCATTTTGAGTTTATTTTTGTGTATGGTGTTAGAAAGTGTTCTAGTTTCATTCTTTTACAAGTGGTTGAACAGTTTCCCCAGCACCACTTGTTAAAGAGATTGTCTTTTCTTCATTGTATATTCATGCCTCCTTTGTCAAAGATAAGGTGTCCATAGGTGCGTGGGTTTATCTCTGGGCTTTCTATTTTGTCCCATTGATCTATAGTTCTGTCTTTGTGCCAGTACCATACTGTCTTGATGACTGTAGCTTTGTAGTGTAGTCTGAAGTCAGGCATGTATGTTGATTCCTTCAGTTCCATTCTTCTTTCTCAAGACTGCTTTGGCTATTTGAGTTTTTTTTATACTTCCATACAAATTGTGAAATTATTTGTTCCAGTTCTCTGAAAAATACTGTCCGTAGCTTGATAGGGATTGCATTGAATCTATAGATTGCTTTGGGTAGTATACTCGTTTTCACTATATTGATTCTTCCAATCCACCAACATGGTATATTTATCCATCTATTTGTGTCATTTTTGATTTCTTTTATCAGTGCTTTATAGTTATCTATTTATAGGTCTTTTGTTTCTTTTTAGTGAAGTGAAAATCACTCAGTCATGTCTGACTCTTGCAACTCCATGTACTGTAGCCTGCAAGTTTCCTCTGTCCATGAGATTCTCCAGGCAAGAATATTGGAGTGGGTTCCCATTTCCTTCTTCAGTGGATCTTCCTGATCCAGGAATTGAACCCATGTCTCCTGCATTGCAGGCAGATTTGTTTCTTTAGGTAGATTTATTTAGGTAGATTATTCCTAAGTATTTTATTCTTGTCATTGCAATGATGAATGGAATTGTTTCCTTAATTTCTCTGTTTCCTCATTGTTAGAGTATAGGAATGCAAGGGATTTCTGTGTGTTGATTTTATATCCTGCAACTTTACTATATTCATTGATTAGCTCTAGTAATTTTCTGGTGGTGTCTTTAGGGTTTTCTATGTAGAGGAACATGTCATCTGTAAACAGTGAGGGTTTTACTTCTTCTTTTCCAATTTGGATTCCTTTTATTACTTTTTCTTCTCTGATTACTGTGGCTAAAACCTCCAAAACTATGTTGAATAGTAGTGGTGAGAGTGGGCACCCTTGTCTTGTTCCTGACTTTAGGGGAAATGCTTTCAATTTTTCACCATTGAGGATAAAGTTTGCTGTGGGTTTATCATATATGGCTTTTATTATGTTGAGGTATGTTCCTTCTATGCCTGCTTTCTGGAGGGTTTTTTTTTTTTTATCATAAATGGATGCTGAATTTTGTCAAAGGCTTTCTCTGCATCTATTTAGATAATCGTTTGGTTTTTGTCTTTCAATTTGTTAATATGGTGTATCACATTAATTGATTTGTGACTACTGAATAATCCTTGCATCCCTGGGATAAAGCCCACTTATTCCTGATGTATAATTCTTTTTTTTAATATGCTGTTGGATTCTGTTTGCTGGAATTTTGTTAAGGATTTTTGCATCTATGTTCATCAGTGATATTGGCCTGTAGTTTTCTTTTTTTGCGACATCTTTGTCAGGTTTCGGTATTAGGGTGATGGCGGCCTCATAGAATGAGCTTGGCAGTTTACCTTCCTCTGCAATTTTCTGGAAGAGTTTGACTAGGATAGATGTTAGCTCTTCTCTAAATTTTTGGTAGAATTCACCCGTGAAGCCATCTGGTGTTGGGCTTTTGTTTGTTGGAAGATTTTTGATTACAGTTTTGTTTTCCATGCTTGTGATGGGTGTGTTAAGATTTTCTATTTCTTCCTGGTTCAGTTTTGGAAGGTTATACTTTTCTAAGAATTCATCCATTTCTTCCAAGTTGTCCATTTTAGTAGCATATAGTTGCTGAGAGTAGTCTCTTATGATCCTTTGTGTTTCTGTGTTGTCTGTTGTGATTTCTCCATTTTCATTTCTAATTTTGTTGATTTGATTCTTCTCTCTTTTTTTCTTGATGAGTCTGGCTAGTGGTTTGTCAAAAAAATTTTTTTATTTATCTTCTTGAAGAACCAGTTTTTAGTTTTGTTGATTTTTGCTATAGTCTCCTTTGTTTCTTTTTCATTTATTTCTGCACTAATTTTTATGATTTCTTTCCTTCTACTAACTTTGGGACTCTTCATTTCTTCTTTTTCTAGTTGTTTTAGGTGTAACATTAGATTATTTCTTTGATTTTTCTCTTGTTTCTTGAGATAAGCTTATATTGCTATGAACCTTCCCCTTAGCACTGATTTTTACTGAATCCCATAAGTTTTGGGTTGTCATGTTTTCATTTTCTTTTGTTTCTATGAATATTTTGATTTCTTTTTTCATTTCTTCTGTGATTGTTGGTTATTCAGAAGTGTGTTATTTAGCCTCCATATATTTGTATTTTTAATAGTTTTTTTCCCCCTGTAGTTGACATCTAACCTTACTACATTGTGATCAGAAAAGAAGCTTGACATGATTTCAAGTTTTTTTGAATTTACCAAGGCTAGATTTATGGCCCAGGATATGATCTATGCTGGAGACTGTTCTGTGTGCACTTCAGAAAAAGGTGAAATTCATTGTTTGGGGGTGAAATATCCTATAGATATCAATTAGATCTAACTTGTCCATTGCATCATTTAAATTTTGTGTTTCCTTGCTAATTTTCTGCTTAGTTTATCCATCCATAGGTGTGAGTGGGGTTTAAAGTTTCCCACTATTATTGTGTTACTGTTAATTTCCCCTTTCATACTTGTTAGCATTTGCCTTACATATTTCAGTGCTTCTATGTTGGGTGCATTGCATATATATTTATAATTGTTATATCTTCTTCTTGGATTGATCCTTTGATCATTATGTAGTGTCCTTCATTGTCTCTTTTCATGGCCTTTATGTCAAAGTCTATTTTATCTGATATGAATATTGCTACTCCTGCTTTCTTTTGGTCTCCATTTGTGTAAAATATCTTTTTCCAGCCCTTCCCTCTCAGTCTGTATGTGTCCCTTGTTTTGAGTGGGTCTCTTGTAGACAGCATATATAAAGATCTTGTTTTTGTATCCATTCAGCCAGTCTTTGTCTTTTGATTGGGGCATTCAACCCATTTTACATTTAAGGTAATTATTGATAAGTATGATCCCATTGCCATTTACTTTGTTGTTTGGGGTCCGAGTTTATACACCCTTTCTGTGTTTCCTATTTAGAGAAGATCCTTTAGTATTTGTTAGAGAGCTGGTTTGGTGGTGCTGAATTATCTCAGCTTTTGCTTGTCTTTAAAGCTTTTGATTTCTCCTTCATATTTGAATGAGATCCTTGCTGGGTAAAGTAACCTGTGTTGTAGGTTTTTCTCTTTCACTACTCTAAGTATGTCCTGCTATTCCCTTCTGGCTTGAAGAGTATCTATTGAAAGATCAGCTGTTATCCTTATGGGAATCCCCTTGTGTGTTTTTTGTTGCTTTTCCCTTGCTGCTTTTAATATTTTCTCTTTGTGTTTGATCTTCATTAATTTGATTAATATGTGTCTTGAGGTGTTTCACCTTGAGTTTATCCTGTTTGGGACTCTCTAGGTTTCTTGAACTTGGGTGACTATTTCCTTCCCATTTTAGGGAAGTTTTCAACCATTATCTCTTCAAGTATTTTCTCATGGTCTTTCTTTTTGCCCTCTTCTGGGACTCCTATGATTCAAATATTGTGGCGTTTAACATTGTCCCAGGGGTCTCTGAAGCTGTGCTCATTTCTTTTATTTCTTTTTCCCTCTCTGCTTCATTTATTTCCAACATTCTATCTTCCATCTCACTTATCCTATCTTCTGCCTCAGTTATTCTACTGTTGGTTCCCTCCAGAGTGCTTTTGATCTCAGTTATTGCATTATTCATTGTTGACTGACTGTTTTTTACTTCTTCTAGGTCCTTGTTAAACATTTCTTGCATATTCTCAATTCTTGTCTCTAGTCTATTTAACTGTAACTCCATTTTGTTTTCAAGATTTTGGATCATCTTTACTATCATTATTCTGAATTCGTTTTCAGGTAGATTCCCTATCTCCTCCTCTTTTGTTTGGTTGGGTGGGCATTTATCATGTTCCTTTACCTGCTGAATCCTTTACCTCTGCCTTTTCATTTTGTTTAGATTGCTGTGTTTGGGGTGGCCTCTCTGTATGCTGAAAGTTTGTGGTTCCTCTTTATTGTGGAGGTTCCTCCCTGTGGGTGGGGTTGGACTAGTGGCTTGTCAAGGTTTCCTGGTTAGGGAAGCTTGTGTCAGTGTTCTGGTGGGTGGAGCTGGATCTTTTCTCTCTAGGGTGCAATGAAGTATCCAATAGTGAGTTCTGAGGTGTCTATGGGTTTGGTGTGACTTTGGGCAGCCTATATTTTGATATTCAGGGCTATGTTCCTGCATTGCTGGAGAATTAGTGTGGTATGTCTTGCTCTGGAACTTGTTGGCTCTTGGGTGGAGCTTGGTTTCAGTGTAGGTATGGAGGCTTTTGGATAAGCTCTTGTTGATTACTATCCCCTGAAGTCAAAGTTTTCTGATGTTCTTTAGTTTTGGATTTAAGTCTCCTGCCTGTGGCTTTCAATCTTATTCTTACAGTAGCCTCAAGACTTCTCTATCCATACTGCACAAATGATAAAACATCTAGGTTAATGGTGAAAAGATTCTCCACAGTGAGGGAAATCCAGAGAGGCTCACAGAGTTACATGAAAAAGAGAAGAGGGAGGAGGGAGATAGAGGTGACTAGGAAGAGAAGAGGGGGAGTCAAAAGAGGAGAGACCAATCTAGCCAGTAATAAGTTCCCTAAGTGTTCTCCACAGCCTGGAACACCCAGAGAGATTTACAGAATTAAGTAGAGAAGAGAAAGGGGAGGGAGGAGATAGAGGTCACCTGGGGAAGAAGAGGGAGAGTCAAAAGGGGAGAGCAATTAAGCCACTAACCGCACCCCTAAGTAAAAATTGGTACTGAAGATTAGATTCTTCAGTTCCATTCAGTTCAGTCACTCAGTCGTGTCCGACTCTTTGCGATCCCATGAATCGCAGCACACCAGGCCTCCCTGTCCATCACCAACTCCCGGAGTTCACTCAGACTCATGTCCATCAAGTCAGAGATGCCATCCAACAATCTCATCCTCTGTCGTCCCCTTCTCCTCCTGCTCCCAATCCCTCTCAGCATCAGAGTCTTTTCCAATGAGTCAACTCTTAGCATGAGGTGGCCAAAGTATTGGAGCTTCAGCTTCAGCATCATTCCTTCCAAAGAAATCCCAGGGCTGATCTCCTTCAGAATGGACTGGTTGGATCTCCTTGCAGTCCAAGGGACTCTCAAGAGTCTTCTCCAACACCGCAGTTCAAAAGCATCAATCTTCAGCACTCAGCTTTCTCCACAGTCCAAATCTCACATCCATACATGACCACAGGAAAAACCATAGCCTTGACTAGATGGACATTTGTTGGCAAAGTAATGTCTCTGCTTTTGAATATACTATCTAAGTTGGTCATAACTTTTCTTGCAAGGAGTAAGTGTCTTTTAATTTCATCACTGCAATCACCATCTGCAGTGATTTTGGAGCCTAAAAAAGTAAAGTCTGCCACTGTTTCCACTGTTTCCCTATCTATTTCCCATGAAGTGATGGGACCAGATGCCATGATCTTAGTTTTCTGAATGTTGAGCTTTAAGCCAACTTTTTCACTCTCCCCTTTCACTTTCCTCAAGAGGCTTTTTAGTTCCTCTTCACTTTCTGCCTTAAGGGTGGTGTCATCTGTATATCTGTGGTTATTGATATTTGTCCCAGAAATCTTGATTCCAGCTTGTGCTTCTTCCAGTCCAGGGTTTCTCATGATGTACTCTGAATATAAGTTAAATAAGCAGGATGATAATATACAGCCTTGACGTACCCCTTTTCCTATTTGGAACTAGCCTGTTGTTCCATGTCCAGTTCTAACTGTTGCTTCCTGACCTGCATACAGATTTCTCAAGAGGCAGGTCAGGTGGTCTGGTATTCCCATCTCTCTCAGAATTTTCCACAGTTTCTTGTGATCCACACAGTCAAAGGCTTTGGCATAGTCAATAAAGCAGAAATAGATGTTTTTCTGGAACTCTTTTGCTTTTTCCATGATCCAGTGGATGTTGGCAATTTGATCGCTGGTTCCTCTGCCTTTTCTAAAACTAGCTTGAACATCTGGAAGTTCACGGTTCACATATTGCTGAAGCCTGGCTTAGAGAATTTTGAGCATTACTTTGCTAGCATGTGAGAAGAGCACAATTGTGCAGTAGTTTGAGCATTCTTTGGCATTACCTTTCTTTGGGATTGAAATGAAAACGGACCTTTTCCAGTCTTGTGGCCACTACTGAGGTTTCCAAATTTGCTGGCATATTGAGTGCAGCACTTTCACAGCGTCATCTTTTAGGATTTGAAATAGCTCCACTGGAATTTCATCACCTCCACTAGCTTTGTTCGTAGTGATGCTTTCTAAGGCCCACTTTAACTTCACATTCCAGGATGTCTGGCTCTAGGTGAGTGATCACACCATCGTGATTATATGGGTCCTGAAGATCTCTTTTGTACAGATCTTCTGTGTATTCTTGCCACCTCTTCTTAATATCTTCTGCTTCTGTTAAGTCCATACCATTTCTGTCCTTTATCGAGCCCATCTTTGCATGAAATGTTCCCTTTGTATCTTCAGTTTTTTTGAAAAGATCTCTAGTCTTTCCCATTCAAAAATACAATATTAGAAATATTAAAAAATTAAATCACAAAATTATAAAAATATATATATGAAGTTTGCTTTAAAAATAGGGTCTTCTATATGTGAGACAGCAAAAGAGAGACAGATGTAAATAACAGACTGTTGGACTCTGTGAGGGAAGGTGAGAGTGGGATGATTTGAGAGAATAGCATTGAAACATGTATATTACCCTATGTGAAATAGATTGCCAGTCTAGGTTTGATGCATGAGACAGGGTGCTCAGGGCCAGTGTACTGCGATGACCCAGAGGGATGGGATGGGGAAGGAGGTTGGAGGGGGATTCAGGATGTGGAACGTGTACACCCATGGCTGATTTTTGTCAATGTATGGCAAAAACCACTACAATATGTAAAGTAATTAACCTCCAATTAAAATAAATTAGTTAATTAAAAAATAAAATAGGGTCTTTATTTCAAAGTAGTAGTAGGTTATAAAAATGAGAATTAAAGGAGTAAGAAAGAACTTTAAAATAAAAAATGATAATAGTAAAAATATATCTAGGAATTTCTGTGGAGCTGTTGAGGGCAGTGTAGGGTCAGTTCAGTTTCAGATAATTCCTTGTTCCAGCTTATACTTCTTCTCAAGGCCTATAAGGCCCCTTCCAATGCTTTGTCAATGCAAACTACAGGGTTTTAATCTGCTGCACCTGTCACTTCCAGAGCGGTTCCCTCTTCTTTATTTATTTGGCTTCCTCTGTTTTCAAGTCTCTTCAGTGTCTAATTTCTGCCCTGACACAAGGGGGCCAAGGTGGTCACTTAGTTGGGTTCACTTGTGCTGTGGGGAGGGCAGAACAGTGCAAACAAATGTCACTGGCATGTGTGGGGAGTGCTCCCGGTGTATGTACCACACTGGGTTTGCCCCAGCTCACGTTGTGTGTGCTTTTCTGGTCTTCACTGCTCAGGCTCCAGGTTGCTCTGCAGGAGAATTGTCCAAAGTGGGCCCTGGGTTTCATGCACTTCCTAGGTCTAAGATACTCAGATTCAGCTTCTCAGGTACTCCACAAAGGCACAAACTCGGTTGGGTCTGCGTTTTGTTCCCTTCCCAGGTCCCAGCAGCTCGGGTGACCAGGTGCTTGGCAAGCACACTGTCCCAGGTGAATCATGCATCTTAATCACCTCCTCGGTCCTGGCCACTTGGTTTTTTGGGTGCGTCGCATGAGTGCCGTCTCAGGTGTGCCATGTGTCTCCTCTGGGGAGCTGACCTCTGGCTGCGACCCTCCTTGCAGATGTCAACTTCCCAGGATCCCAGGAAGTCTTGGTTAGCAACTAGGAGCCTGCTCACAGTTTGGTGTTATGTGAGCAGGCCAGGGTGTGCCTTAGGTCAGAGCTTTTCGTGGGAAAGTTCTCTTTCTCTCTCTCTTTTTTCCTCTCTCTGGCTATCCCACAGATTGGGTTGCTATCTCATATTAGTTCTCTCAGATTGTCCTCAGGGCATTCAGGCCTGGTCCTTACCCTAAGCCTGCAACCTGTGCCTCCCTGTTCAGCCTCCACTCGCTGGTGGCAGATGCGAGTGTCTGGGCTACTTCTCCACTGGGGGTTGTGGTTAGGTGCCTATTCTGTGGGTTTTATTTATTTATTTTTTCTTCCCAGGCATGTTGCACTCTGAGATTCCAAAACTTCCCACAGGCCCGCTGGTAAGAGGGTTTCCTGGTGTTTGGAAACTTTTCCTTCTTCACGACTCCCTCCTTGGTATGGGTGTCTGTCCCTAACTATTTTGTCTCTTTTTGTCTTTTGTATTTTGTCCTACCTTCTTTTAAAGAGAAAGGGCTGCCTTTCTGGGTGCCTGGTGTCCTCTGCTGGTGTTCAGAAGTTGTTTTGCTCAGCATTCAAATGATCTTTTGATGAATTTGTGAGGGAGAATGTGGTTTTCCTGTCCTATTCCTCCGCCATCTTCCCCATTTCCAATTGTTTAATTTTTCTAGATTCCATGTAGAAGTGATAACATGGAGTGTTTATATTGATATTTAATATATATGTGTCATATATATATATTATAATCTCCCCTTTACCTCCTTTATCCATTCAAACGTTGCTGAACACTAAGGTTGCTCCCATATCTTGGCTATTGTAAATAATGCTGCAGTGAACATTGGATTGTACATATCTCTTCAAATTAGTGCTTTGTTTTTTTTTCTTCTTCAGATATATACTCAGGAATGTAATTGTTAGATTGTAGAGTAGTTGTACTTTTAGTGTTTGAAAACCTCTAGGAAGTTTTCCACAGTGGCTGTATCATTTACATTCCCTTCAAGAGTCTAAAAGAGTTTCTTTTTTCCACATTCTTGCCAACATTTGTTGTTTGTAAAGTTTTGGATGATAACCATTCTGATAGGTATGAGGTAATGTCTCATTCTGGTTTTGATTTGCATTTCTGTAATAATTAATGATGTGGAGCATCTTTTTTTTTTTTTTGAGAAACTACAACTGGTAAATTTATTTCCTTCATTTTAGGTCAAATAATACTTAAACATTTAAGCTGTAATTTTAATGTTTTCATTTTATTTTATTAACTTAAATTTATTTATTTTAATTGGAGGCTAATTACTTTACAATATTGTATTGGTTCTGCCACACATTAACATGAATGTGCCTGTTAGCCATCTATATGTCTTCTTTGGAAAAATGTCTATTCATGCTTTCTGCCTATTTTTTGATTGAGTTTTTTGGTCTTATTGATACTGAGTTATATGAGCTGTTTATATATTTTGGATATTAACCACTTACCAGTCATATCATTTGTAAATATTTTCTCCCATTCAGTCGGCCATCTTTTTGTGGATTGTCATTTTGTTTTATAAATATATATTTATATATTTCCTGTGCAGAAGCTTTTTAACATTAAGTGGGTCTAGTTTGTTTGGTTTTGCTTTTGTTTCTTTTGCCTTAGCATGCAGATTCAAAAAAAATATTGCTATGATTTATCTCAAAGAGTGTTCTGCTTATTTTCTCTCTTAGGAGTTTTATGAATTCTGGTCTTAAATTTAGGTCTTTAATTGATTTTGAGTTTTTTTTTAATATGATGAGTGGAAATGTTGCAGACATTCTTTTACATATAAATGTTCAGTTTTTGATCATTTTAGACTTACAAAACTTTTCAAAACTAGTAAACTAAACAGATATGATGATGCTATACAAATTGTTTTTAACTTGCCTTCCATGCCATGCTCAGTTGCTTCAATCGTGTTCGACTCTGTGTGACCCTATGGACTGTAGCCTGCTAGGCTTCTCTGTCCATGGGATTCTCCAAGGCAAGAATACTGGAGTCGGTTTCCATTCACTCCTCCAGGGGATCTCTCCAGCCCAGGGATGGAGCCTGTGGCAGGATGGAGCTCTTGCATCTTCTGCATTGCAGGCAGATTCTTTACCACTGAACTCCCCAGGAAGCCTGTTACTTGCCTTAATTTTTAATAAATCATTCATTTTTAAAGATTAATAAATACATGTAAAAGTAATAATCTTTAGTGCCTGCAGATAACTCCTACCTACTTCTATAGCATAGTTGTTAAGTAGTTATTTTCACACGTTCAGATTATTTCTATTCTTCATTAGGTGCACACAGATACAAATAAACACCACAGTGTATTATATCTTGGTCTTTGGTGAACCAAATAGCTTTTGGTAAAATGAGCATATCTGGCAAAACACATCTTGGTCATTAGTGAACATCACTATCATCCTGTGATTGTAGCATTATCACATCTTTTTCTCAGCTTTATTGAGATAAAATAATAAAAATTGCCAAGAGTTAGACTTAAGGTGGATAATGTGATGATTTTATATTGTCATTGTGAAATGATTACCACAATCAAGTTAAGTAACATATTCACTATCTCACATAGCTATCCTTTGGGCATGTGGATGATAGGAACAGTTAAGGTCTACTTTGTTAGCAAATTTCAAATACAATACAGTATTATTAACTACAGTCAGCATGCTCTATGTTAGACTGCTAGAACTTATTCATTCTATCTGTAAATTGTCATGGCAGCAGTCAGAGTTCTCCTTTCCTTGTCACATTATCACTACTATGAGTAGTTATTAATCACTTATAGATCACAGCACCTCCCTGAAAACTTGATGTTCAAATTTAAGGTAATGCTTCTATAGATGACTAGAGGTACTTGATTATATTGTAACTATGTTCATTTCTCTTAAGAGCAAGTTTTTGAATGAGTTCCAAATATATCCTTTCAGAATTCATCTGCACATATGTACATTTTGTAAACTACATAAAAATTAAAATTGCTTTTATTAATTATGTTTAGTTCAGCTTTCTTCTTCCTTCCTTGAATTTAAATCTGATTTCTCTTTCTTTTTAAAAAAATGTTTACTATAGGGACTCTTGGTAAAAATTTCTCATATTATTCTGCAACAAATTCCTCTGAATTTTATGACTTTGCTCTTTTGGATGGTTACATATTTTCATAGTACCCACAACTCAAAAAAAGAGTTATTTAACTCTATATCATGTACCAATTAGTAAGGATAAAAAATTTAAAAATACTTTTATGGAAGGAAATAATTCACATCATAGAGTTGTTGGGGAACTAGGAGTCACAAGAGATGGATATTTGTGGAAGCGCTACTAGTGACCAGAATGTGAAAGTGAAAGTGGCTTAGTCTTGTCTGACTCTTTGTGACCCCCATGGACTGACCATGGAATTCTCCAAGCTAGAATACTGGAGTTGGTAGCCTTTCCCTTCTCCAGGGGATCTTCCCAACCCAGGAAAGGAACCAGGGTCTCCTGTATTACAGGTGGATTCTTTACCAACTGAGCTATGAGGGAAGCCCTCCCAGTGACCAGAGCAGAAGTCATATGAACCTCTCATGGACTGGTGGTGGTGGTGGTTTAGTAGCTAAGTCGTGTCCGACTCTTGTGACCCCGTGGACTGTAGCCCACCAGGCTCCTCTGTCCATGGGATTCTCCAGGCAAGAATACTGGAGTGGGTGGCCATTTCCTTCTCCAGGGAATCTTCCATACCCAGGAATCAAACCCAGGTCTCCTGTGTTGCAGGCAGATTCTTTACTGACTGAGCTACAAGGGAAGACCTTATAGTGCTTTCTCCTCTCATGGACTAGGAAATGCCTAAGGGTATAGGTGAGAATGTCCTAGACTTCTGAGATAAAATCTGGTAATTTGTACTTTAAGCCTGTGCATGCATGTGGACTAAGTTGCTTTGTCATGTCTGACTCTTTTAGACCCTGTGGACCATAACCCACCAGGATCCTCTCTCCATGGGATTCTCCAGGCAAGAATACTGGAGTGGGTGCTGTGCTTCCTTCAGGGGATCTTCCCAGCCCAGGGACTGAACTCATGTCTCTTATGTCTCCTACATTGGCAGGTGTGCCTCCTGGGAAGCCCCATTTTAAGTCTGTACATTAACCTAACTGAAATATTTTGGAAAACCTGTCTAGTACTGGATTCATGTATCAAAATTCTTTGGTAGCCAATTTCATTCCAGAACTTGACAATCTGAACTTTAGCAATAAGAAGACTGCTGTCTCCAAAATTACAATAGCTGTTATTAAAGGAGGTTATTACAAAACAGTTGGACAAATACATTTCTTCTCCCTTCCTTCCTTTTCTTTCTTTCCTTTTAGATTGAGTATGCATCTTTTTCAAAGAGAAATTTTTATGGTCTTCTAGTATGTTGTTGCTGTTTAGCCACTAAGTTGTGTCCAGCTCTTCTGCAACACCAAGGATTGTGCCCTGCAAGACTATTCTGTCCATGAGATATTCCAGGAAAAATGTTTAAATGGGTTGCTATTTGTACTCATGAGTCAAAGCTTTTTCTTGCCCAGAGTTCTCCAAAGAGCTGTCTTGACTTCCTTGTTTCGTAAACTGTAGATGATAGGGTTGAGCATAGATGTCACCACTGTGTAGAAGAGGGCCAGGAGTTTATCTACCCCAGGTGAATGGCTAGACTTGGGCCTCAAATAGCTGACAGATGCTGAGCCATAGAAGAGTGTTACTACCAGTAGGTGGGAAGAACAGGTGGAAAGAGCTTTTCGGCGACCTTCAGGGGATGACATGATGAGCACAGCAGCTAGAATTCTGCCATAAGAAGCAGTGATTAATAAAAATGGGCTGGAAATGCAAAGAGTGGCCACAACAAAGACTGCAGCCTCATTATGGGATGTATCCCCACAGGCTAGTGCCAGAATAGGGGGGAGGTCACAGAAGAAGTGGTCTATTTCACAGGGGCCACAGAAGTCCAAAGAAAAAATATAGTTGGTTTGGCCCAAGCTTACTATGCAACCCACTCCCCAAGAAACCATTGCTAAATGGACACACACTCCATGACTCATTCGTGTTGCATAGTGAAGTGGGGAGCATATGGCTGTATAGCGATCAAAAGCCATGGCTGCCAAAAGATAGCATTCACTGATCCCAAATAAGGCAAAGAAAAACATCTGTATAGCACAGCCCTCCCGAGAGATTCCTCGGGCCTCACTCGCAAGGCTCTGCAGCATCTTGGGTATAGTAGAGCAAGTGTATCCAATCTCCAAGAGAGACAAGTTGGCCAGGAAGAAGTACATAGGGGTATGGAGGACTGGATTGGTCCAGATGGCAAGGGCTATGAGAGCATTGCCTGTCAGTGATGCTAAGAACATGAGTAAGATGAGGGAAAATAAGAGCCAACACTGTTCAGTGACCTCAGAGAATTTGGTAAATGCAAAGTGTTTCACAGACATGCTGTTGTCTTGCCACAAGGAACAATTGATGCTCATGACCTGAAAAAAAGAAAGGCAGGTCATTAAAAGATTCTTTTAGCTGGAAATATAAATCTTTATATTGCTCTTAACAAGCTCAAGTCAGAGATAAATTTCTTACCTCTAGTTTGAAAAGTTTGGAAGTTACACTGATCCTATTGCCAAATCTAGTCAGCAGACATAAAATGGAAAAAAAAATCCCTTTTATATCTAGTCAGCAGGCATAAAATGAAAAAAATTTCAGCACAATTAGCTTTTATCCCATTATTTTGTCAAATAAAGTTATCATATCTAAATATTTATTTCCTATTCTTGCCACTGACTTGCTTTCTTCACTCATCCATTCCACAAGTATTTATTGAATTCAGAGTATTTTCAGAGTATTTTTCAGTTACTGTTCATGGGTCCTGAGATTAAACAATGGACAAAAAAGGATGGAAACAAGTGGACTCATTCAAAATTCTGTTAAATATGAAATAACAACTCTGAATGATTACAGAACCCTTGGTGGATATGATTTTGCAAAATTTATTCACACATCATGTATTCTATTATGATGCATTTATAAAGCATTTATAAACATTTACCATGCACTGTATCTAGTTAAATTAATTAATATAGTTTAATGTATATATTCCCTTTGTAGCAACACAATTCAGTTAAGATTGTAGTAAAGAAACAGAGATAATTGTCTATTATCTTTTTTTTTTGAACCCCAAACATTTTCTTAAATATCTTCAGTTCTCAATAATAGCCTATGCAGTTGCATAAAAACTCTGATTGCAGAGAAGTTGTCATCTCTTTTATCAGTTAAATACACAAATATGTTATTAATATAATACTAATTCTATCTTCCTGTACCTGGGAAGAACTGCAGTTTCCTCAGTGACACTGATGGAGGAAAGAAGGAAGAAATCCAAACCAGAAATAGAGAATGCCTCACTCTTTCTTAATTAGTGACATCACAAAGATTTCATTTCATAAATATACTGTCCCATTTAGACTGCAGACAGTAAATGCAAATGCTTGTGTTGGGAGTGAGAGTCAGGGTCGTGAGGCATGGGAGAAAGCAACTGGTGAATGATACACTGGATGGCTGACTGTGCAAAGGCCAATGCATGCTGTCAGTCATTTGATATTCTTAGCCCCACAGGATGAATAAAGTTATCCTGTGATAAGTACTTCTTTCAGCTTAACAAAGCTCAGAGATAATTGAAAAAATAAGACGTCCAGAAAGGTCTGTGAGTGCCTCTAAATAATTAAACTTACGAAGAATTGTATTCTGTCTATAAATAATTATTACATCATAGAGAGATAAATGTATGGGTCTGCTTGAGGTGAGAATACAAACAAATGTAGTCAAATTCCCTTCCCCCTCCCTGTCACTGGGAATATTACTATACCAGGCAAAATCTGATTTTCTTCATTACACTTTCTGTTTATTTCAGGATTTACTCTCTGTTGACCTTTGTCCAGGGACCCTGAGATCCATGTAGTAGAGGTCAGTTTTATGTACATATCAAGAATATTTAATTTTAATCATTGTCTACTGAAAGAGAGGGAGGTCCTCAAGGGCAGTTGTCAGGGGTCTGTAGATAGGAGCATCACAGCAGTACAACAGATGGCTTGGCACAGACATTCTTCAGGCTTTTACCTCATACATTTTCTGGACTTTAAAGCTTCTAACTAATCATTTTTTGTGAAGAAAATATGATGAAGCCCTTCCTGTCTTTCTTGCTGAGTTGTTTTGAGTTAAAATGCAAACATTACAGAGGCAAATCATGAATGAAAAATAAGGAATTAAAGTGCACTTAATCAGCATCAAAACCTCTTGCCTTTTACTAGTCTCATGTTAAGAAACTCATAGGATGATGTGTGCCATATCCTCTATTATAACCAGTCTGTAAAAATAATCTATTTAATATACATATGTGTAAAAATGAGTTTGCTGTACAGCAGAGATTGACACAGCATCTTAAATCAACTATACTTCAATAAAAAGCCTATGTTAAGATTCAGTCATCAAGAAAATATGCACTGATATTAATCTAAAGAAACAAGAGTTTCATGCCCAATAATAAATTGTATTTGTCTATCTATCTCTATCAATGTGATAAGAGATTAAGTGACCAATGAACATAGACAAGATTCTGATGGTTTGAATTTTGGAATGGAGTTTCAGTGATAGTTAGATGTATGATGAGATAGAGGAAGGAGACAAGATAATTTTAATAGCTCAATGGGTTGGCTTCATGTGCCACCTTACCCAGCCCCAAGATCCAAGACAAGTACATTTTATATAGTTCTGCTTTGGAAATAATCTAGCACAAGCAATTCATTTTGGGTCTGTGCCACATAATCAGAAATACTCCTTAGCTGATTCAGTCCCTTATTAATCTCTGTTCTCTTAATGAAATGTTTCTTTGTTTCCCATCAGTCAAAGGAAAACATGAGACATTATTAGATATTTTACCTGAAACACTTAGTACAGTGCCTGGCATACAAGAAAAACTCAATAAATATTCAACTCTTTGCAACCCAATGGGCTGTACATTCCATTGAATTCTCCAGGCTACAATACTGGAGTGGGTACCACTTCCCTTCTTCAGGGGATCTTCGCAACCCAGGAATCAAACCCAGGTCTCCCACTTTGCAGGTGGGTTCTTTATCAACTGAGCTATCAGGGAAGCCCCAGTAAATATTAACCTTTGTTATGCTGAAATTGTCATTTCTAAATGATCGAGCAGTAGGTACTGTTTATGTAAATTGGTCATTAGTTTGTAGAGAAGATTTCCCATTGCTTTCCACAATTCACCCATAGTCACTGAGGATCTAATATTTAGCTGGGTGGTGCCTTAACATAACCCAGACGAACTATGTTATCATTTCATTGGAATAACATGCACAAGATAATCTAGGCATTTCTATTACCCAACAATAAGAGATATATCTATTTCTTGAGAAGTAATTATTTTGGAACAATTTGCAACAATATTATGACAGAGCTACTGGCAAACTGAGTAGATTTTTATATGCTTCAGAGAAGGAGAAAAGACCTCATTAAAATAATCTCCAGAACTGAATAATGCTTTGGGTGTTATCTATCCATTTTAGCATTTTAATAGACTTTGTTCCACAACCTTCTTTTTTTAAGATATCAGTTTTATCACATACCTTTAATCCTAAAATTTGAGTCAAAAAAGTAAATGGTTTTTACTTCTGATGAGCCAGTAGCTGATTTTGTCTGCACGCTCTCCATGTAACCTCCCAAAGTTCAGAGGATATAAATCTCCACATCCTCACTCCTAAGACAATGCACTGAGAAGATTTTGCTGTAGTCAGGACCATGTCTGATTTCATGAAGGCTGTGTGTCTCTTAACAGAGCATCATGTCCTTCCTAGCAATGCTCTCACGGCTAACACACAAAGACACACAGACACTCACACACAAGCATGCCAGACTGTGCTGATTACATAATGATGATGTTTGGACTTTTCTCATCCTGAAACACTGAGAATTATGAATATTTATACTTCATTTCTTCTTCTTGTTCTGAATCCATATCCTGCCTTCCTTTCTCAGGAGACATATTCTTCTCACTAGAGTATGTCAGGAAGCAGTTTGATTCTCTCAGGAATTGCCATGGACGGGTCTGTCTCTATCTGTTGGGGAGTATGAATATTCAGGAAGCAAAAGAAATAAATATAAAAGATAATGTAAAAAGACAAGTAAAAGTAAATCAACAGCAATATATAATGAATAACCTATAGTATAGATAGCTGCTATCATAGACTGGGTACACAATGTGATATATATATATATATTATTTTACTTTATTTTGCTTTACAATACTGTATTGGTTTTGCCATACATTGACATGAATCAGCCACGGGTGTACATGAGTTCCCAATCCTGAACCCCCCTCCCACCTTCCACCCCATATCATATCTCTGGATCATCCCTGTGCACCAGCCCCAAACATCTTGTATCCTGTATCGAACATAGACTGGCGATTCATTTCTTACCTGATGGTATACATGTTTCAATGCCATTCTCCCAAATCATCCCACCCTCTCCCTCTCCCACAGAGTCTAAAAGTCCATTCTATACATCTGTGTCTCTTTTGCTGTCTCGCATACAGGGTTATCATTACCATCTTTCTAGATTCCATATATATGTGTTAGTATACTGTATTGGTGTTTTTCTTTCTGGCTTACTTCACTCTGTATAATAGGCTCTAGTTTCATCCACCTCATTAGAACTGATTCAAATGTATTCTTTTTAATGGCTGAGTAATACTCCATTATGTATATGTACCACAGCTTTCTTATCCATTCATTTGCTGATGGACATCTAGGTTGTTTCCATGTCCTGGCTATTATAAACAGTGCTGCAATGAACATTGGGGTACATGTGTTTCTTTCAATTCTGGTTTCCTCTGTGTGTATGCCCAGCAGTGGGATTGCTGGGTCACAATGTGATATTAATTCAGGGAAAATCAACTACTGGAACCAAATATGTATGTGACCACTCTATACTATTAATATAAACTACTCACATTTAAATTTTTGTTTGAATTAAACTAAGTAGTTGTCAAAAGTAATTATGAAAATCATGTAACTTTCATGTCATATTAGTAGTACATTGATGCAGTTAGTATTTATTTTGGTTATTATAAGAGACTCAATAAATCATAATAATCTTCAAATCTTCTAGTAACATGAGTTTGTCAAAGTACCTTTTTGTTTGTATCAAAAGTAAAAAAAACCCGAGTCAAAGATATATATTATGATGATGAAAAAACTGTATGATACTTCATATTTTTTCTTTAAATGACATAAAAAAGTGGATAAGGTAATAAATACCTATTATTGACATGATATGAAGGCAAAGGAAAAAGCCCACAGAAGAGTAAGTTGTCATTTGTTTTTTTAATTGGAGTATAATTTCTTTACAATGTTAGTTTCTGCTGTACAAGGATGTGAATTATTTATGTGTATATACATATCCACTCCGTTGTGAATCTCCCTTCCATACCCACAATTCCACCCTTACCAGTCATTCACAGAACACCAAACAGAGAATCCTGTGCTATACAGCAGCTTCCCACTAGCTAATTTTGCTACTTGATTCTAGAAAAAAAGTTTCAATTCTTACTCTTTTTTGGGAATATAGCTTTATTCTTCTGTTCAGATTCATATTCCTTTATTTATTTTTTAAAATTTATTTATTTATTTTACTTTACAATAGTGTATTGCTTTTGCCATACATTGACATGAATCCACCATGGGTGTACATGTGTTCCGCATCCTGAACCTCTCTCCCACCTCCCTCCCCATCCCATCCCTCTGGGTCATCCCAGTGCACCAGCCCTGAGCACCCTGTATCATCATATTCCATTCAAAATTGTTGTGCATCCTTTAAAAATTGTTGGGCTTCCCTGGTGGCTGAGCTGATAAAGAATCTGCCTGCGATGTGGGAGACCTGAGTTTGGTCCCTGGGTTGGGAAGACCCCTGGAGAAAGGAATAGCTACCCACTTCAGTATTCCGGCCTGGAGAATTGTATGGCCTGTATAGTCCATGGTGTCGCAAAGAGTTGGACATGACTGAGCAAGTTTCACACATGCATGCTTAATAAAAAGTTGACTATATTTAATGTATGCATTTTGATAAATTTGGAAATGGGCCTATACGTATGATACTGCCATCACAAACAATATAAACCATCACCTCCAAAGACTTCCTGTGCTCCATGCATTTTTGTTTGTTTGTTTGTTTGTTTGTGAGATGAGCACTGGTCATGAGTTTGTGAACTTTAAAACTTAAGAGGGCAGAAACCCATTCTTAAAGGTGTATTTTGTCACTATTGATTTCTGAGTGGAAGACAATTACAATTCTGAAATGAGTTGTCTTTACAGATCTAAAAGATAAAGAAGTGATCTAAACAGCTCTAAACAGTCTCTATAGCTAAGTTTTCAACTTAAATCTTGAATTTTGTATTCTAAACAGAAGATATCATTTTGTCTAAATAAAATTAAGTTAAACAAAGGTTATCTTAACTAATAAAAATGATCAGAGATATTATGTACCATCACAGAATTTTTATTTTTCTTGCTTTGTGTGAATGTTTGTGTCAAATTTAAAAAACCTTTTATGGCACATCAGCCACCTATCAGCCAACATTTAAAGTTGTTTAGAATTATTTTCAAAGTAAATATACCAAAGTCCATTTGTCTCAAGAACTGGACCAAGCACCAAGCATGGTGTGTTCTGTTTCAAAAAAATGAATCTGTATTGCAGTTAATTCTTGTTCAGGAAAACATATGATTTATCATCCAATAATTTGCTTAGACCTTGATTTGCTAGACCAGAAGACATGCCAGAAATATCTAAGTCACCCTTGTTGTTCTTACCTATTAATTTTTCACTATACAACATTATGCTGATTTCTGTATTGGCAGGCAGATTCTTTACCACTGCACCACCAGGAAATCACCATAATGTTGATTTCTAACCATATTTTAAACACCAAATAAATGTAATATCCTTTAATTTGCTTTAAAAACTGTGATGTTTTATGACAGAGTTTGAAGTTGGATGTGAGTCCTAGAACTAATTTTGACACTTTCAACTTTTAACAAAACAGATTCTAAACCTCAAAAATATACTTACCTTGTTGAAGTAATCAATTTGCTGTCTATTCTAGAAATACAAATTATTTCTTTCTCATCCTGATTCTTGCAGTTTCAAAAAGCATTCCTGGATGTTCCCATTACACATGAAATGGTTCCATGTGTGGTTCATTATTAATATCACTATCTTGTTCTCTCACTGATTCAGAAGGCTCATGCTTATGATATATACAAGGAATATTAAGAAACCCATATGTTTTGTCCATATATTTTATTCATTTAATATTTAATGATACATTCCTTAGTTAAAATTATAAAACATTGCACACTTGCTTGTTAGAGTAACAATGTGTTGTAGCATTTAGATAAATTGAGGTTGATAAACTTGTGGCCTTAGGAAACATCACTACAAACAAAGCTAGTGGAGGTGATGGATTTCCAGTGGAGCTATTTCAAATCCTAAAAGATGATGCTGTGAAAGTGCTGCACTCAATATGCCAGCAAATTTGGAAATCTCAGCAGTGGCCACAGGAATAAAAAGGTCAGTTTTCACTCCAATCGCAAAGAAAGGCAATGACGAAGAATGCACAAACTACCACACAATTGCACTCATCTAGCATGCTAGTAAAGTAATGCTCAAAATTCTCCAAGCCAGGCTTCAGCAATATGTAAACCATGAACTCCCTGATGTTCAAGCTGGTTTTAGAAAAGGCAGAGGAACCAGAGATCAAATTGCCAACATCTGCTGGATCATGGAAAAAGCAAGAGAGTTCCAGAAAAACATCTATTTCTGCTTTGTTAAATATGCCAAAACCTTTGAGTGTGGACCACTATAAACTGGAAAATTCAGAAAGAGATGGAAATATCAGACCACCTGACCTGCAGCTTGATAAACCTGTATGCAGGTCAGGAAGCAACAGTTAGAACTGGACATGGAACAATAGACTGGTTCCAAATAGGAAAAGGAGTACGTCAAGGATGTATATTGTCACCCTGCTTATTTAACTTATATGCAGAGTACATCATGAGAAACTCTGGGCTAGATGAAGCACACGTTGGAATCAAGATTGCCAGGAGAAATATCAATAACCTCAGAAATGCAGATGACACCACCCTTATGGCAGAAAGTGAAGAACTAAAGAGCCTCTTGATAAAAGTGAAGGAGGAGAGTGAAAAAGTTGGCTTAAAGCTCAGCATTCAGAAAACTAAGATCATGGCATCCGGTCCCATCACTTCATGGCAAATAGATGGGGAAACAGAGAAAACAGTGGCTGACTATTTTTTTGGGCTCCAGAATCACTGCAGGTGGTGAATGCAGCCATGAAATTAAAAGTAATTTTAATTTAACTCCGTGGAAAAAGTCATGACCAACCTAGACAGCATATTAAAAAGCAGAGATGTTACTGCTGAAAAAGGTCTGTCTAGTCAAGGCTATGGTTTTTCCAGTAGTCATGTATGGATGTGAGAATTGGACTATAAAGAAAGCTGAGTGCTGAAGAATTGATGCTTTTGAACTGTGATGTTGGAGAAGACTCTTGAGAGTCCCTTGGACTGCAAGGAGATCCAACCAGTCCATCCTAAAGGAGATCAGTCCTGAGTGTACATTGGAAGGACTGATGTTGAAGCTGAAACTACTTTGGCCACCTGATGCAAAGAGTTGACTCATTTGAAAAGACCCTGATGCTGGGAAAGATTGAAGGCAGGAGGAGAAGGGGACTTCAGAGGATGAGATGGTTAGATGGCATCACTGACTCAATGGACATGAGTTTTGGTGAGCTCTGGAAGTTAGTGATGGACAGGGAGGCCTGGCATGCTGCGGTCCGTGGGGTCACAAAGAGTTGAACACGACTGAGCGACTGAACTGAACTAAGCTGAAACTTGTGAGATAAACTCATGGTTGTTCGAAGGTGTAGAGTGCCTCACACTGAATGTACAGTGGCACCTTGCTGCCCACTTAGACGTGGCAAATCTTGCAGAGAGTGATGAAATGTTTCTTAGGTGCCAAGAGCATAGGAGGGCTTCCCAGTTGGTGACAGTGGTAAAGAAACCACTGGCCAATGCAGGCGATGTAAGAGACGTGAGTTCGATCCCTGGGTTGGGAACATCCTCTGGAGGCTGGCAGGGCAATCCACTCCAGTGTTCTTGCCTGCAGAATACCATGGACAGAGGAGCATGGTGGGCTACAATCCATAGGGTTGCAAAGAGTCAGACATGACTAAAGTGACTTGGTATGCACATGGTCATAGGAAGTCCAGTGATGAATGCTACCATGCTATTTTATGATTAGCATATGCAGATGACATCACCCTTATGGCAGAAAGTGAAGAGAAAATAAAAAGCCTCTTGATGAAAGTGAAAGAGGAGAGTGAAAAAGTTGGCTTAAAGCTCAACATTCAGAAAACGAAGATCATGGCATCTGGTCCCATCACTTCATGGGAAATAGACGGGGGAACAGTGTCAGACTTTATTTTTTTGGGCTCCAAAATCACTGCTGATGGTGACTGCAGCCATGAAGTTAAAAGATGCTTACTCCTTGAAAGGAAAGTTATGACCAACCTAGATAGCATATTCAAAAGCGGAGACATTACTTTGCCAACAAAGGTCTGTGTAGTCAAGTCTATGGTTTTTCAAGTAGTCATGTATGGATGTGAGAGTTGGACTGTGAAGAAAGCTGAGCACTGAAGAATTGATGCTTTTGAACTGTGGTGTTGGAAAGACTCTTGAGAGTCCTTTGGACTGCAAGGAGATCCAACCAGTCCATTCTAAAGGAGATCAGTCCTGGGTGTTCATTGGAAGGAACGATGCTAAAGCTGAAACTCCAGTACTTTGGCCACCTCATGTGAAGAGTTGACTCATTGGAAAAGACTCTGATGCTGGGAGGGATTGGGAGCAGGAGGAGAAGGGGACAACAGAGGATGAGATGGCTGGATGGTACCACTGACTCGATGGATATGAGTTTGAGTGAACTCCGGGAGTTGGTTATGAACAGAGAGACCTGGCGTGCTGCGATTCATGAGGTTGCAAAGAGTTGGACATGACTGAGCGACTGAACTGAACTGATTAGTTTATGTTATAGTTTACAGTACTTTTTTTTTTTTTTTTAGTGTTTAACAGCCACTATTTCATTATATATCAAACAAAATAGAATGATTTTTAAAATACATTTCCACAGAATGCCCTTACTGGTGTGTATTAGCCAAGTATCAACCTTGCCTAAGAATATGAGAAACATGACATGTTTACAAGAACATCTATTATGAAATAACATGATGTGGGGAATTATGAGACAAGATTGAGTTATTAAAGAAACCTCTATATACCTACTAAATAGGTAAATAATTTCATCTGATGTCTACCAACTATCACTTGGAAGTGAAAATGCTCCTCATCAGATTGCCCAGTGCCCCCTTTACATCCTTATTCCTCAGAGTGTAGATGAAAGCATTGAGTGCAGGAGTCACCACTCCATAGAAGAGAGCCATGAACTTGGGCTGGTCTCTTGAGATGGAGGAGGGGGGCTGAAGGTACATGCTGATACCTGGGCCATAAAATAAGAAAACTACAATGAGATGGGCAGAACATGTCCCAAAGGCTTTTTTCCTTCCCTCCAAAGATTTAATCTTAAATACAGCATGTCCAATGCAAGCATAGGAAATAAGAATTAAGCACAGTGGCACAGCTAAGAAAAAAATGCATACCACTGAGAGTGTGAGCTCATTAGCCCCCTTTTCGCCACAGGCAGTCTTTATCAGAACAGAAATCTCACATAGCAAGTGATCCAGGGTATTGTGACCACACAGTGGTAACTGTAAGGTGACAGTGGCCTCTGAGACAGCATAGGTCATTCCACTCAGCCACACAGTGGCCACTAATAAGATACAGACGCGCTGATTCATGATGAGGGTGTAGTGTAGAGGCTTGCAGATGGCCACGTAGCGATCAAAAGACATAAGAGCCAAAAGCAGACATTCTGTGCCCCCCATTATGTGGAAGAAATAAAGCTGAACAGCACACCCCATATAGCTGATTGTCTTCTTAGACGTTCCCAGGTTAAAGAGCATCTGAGGGACAATGCTTGTGGTGTAGCACATGTCCAAAAAGGAGAGGTTAGTGAGGAAGAAATACATGGGGCTGTGCAGACAGGGGTCTACCTTGGACACCAGAATGATGGCTATGTTTCCCATCATGGCCATGGGGTATGTTATAAGCAGAATAATGAATAGAGGAAACTCTAGCCAAGGACGGTCAGTAAAGCCTAGTAGAATAAACTCTTCAGGATGGCTTTTGTTATTTGGTTCCATTATCTTCAATTTGTTTCACCTATGGCAGGGAGTTAGCAAGAAAGGTAGACAAATTTTGAGAAATGATAAAACAGAATTATGTAGCTCGCACAATTAAGCATCCAGTCATAGGAGGTTGAGTATGGTAACTAACTGGAAAAAAGTCAAAGTGCAGTCGCTCAGTCGTGTCTGACTCTTTGCGACCCCATGATCTGTAGCTTACCAGGACCCTCTGTCCATGGGATTTTCCAGGCAAGAGTACTGGAGCGGGTTGCTATTTCCTTCTCCAGGGGATCTTCCTGACCCAGGGATCAAACCTGGGTCTCCTGCATTGTAGGCAGATACTTTACCATATGAACTGGAGGAGAGGACTAATGAAACAAATGTGATACTAGGTGACTTAATTTCTTTTCAAGAGTCTACAAAATAAAGGTAGCTAGCTTAAGTAACCTAACCTTTTTGAAATTGAAGTTTCTTTTGTGTATAATAAAGATGCAGTGACTATGTCCTTGTGCTATGGTGAGGATTAAATGTCAAGTAGAAATGACTGTGCTTTATATTTTCCAAAGGAATGCTTTTCATACTATGTTTGCATACTTATCAGCTGAAGATGTAGTTAAAATGAAGTTTATTGGTTCCTATATTCAAATGTCTAGTAGAGTAGATGTGGCATGGGACCTAGGAATCAGATAGTTCCTTTTCAGAATCACTGCTGCAAGGTATTACTGAAATATTAAGACTAAAATTGTTAGCTATAGCTATAGCTATAGAACAAGAATGAGGTGGAAAAAACCCTGCACTTAAGCATCATCAAGGTAGCCTTGTTCAGATACAAGTATATTATTATAGTTGAAGAGTTACATCATCCGCATAGGAACTGACAAGGCAGGTTTTATCCAAGTCCATCTTAATAATTTATAATTGAAAAAGAAATTTAAACATTTTTGTACCAGTGTCCTGAAATATAAATGGAGAGGATTTAGCTATGACATGTTTTCCTATACTCAGAAATTTGTTTTGGAATGTAAATTTTCTTGCACAACGACTTCATTTAAACTGGGCAATTGGTTTTTCATGTTAAATTTTAATAATCTATCATGCAGGAATTTTTCTTTATTGAGTGGGCTTATCCTGTTTCTACATAAGAATTTGGATAGTTATCAATGACTTAGTTAATTGTTAGTTCAGTTGCTCAGTTGTGTCCGACTATTTGTGACCCTGTGGACTGCAGCACGCCAGGCTTCCCTGTCCATCACCAACTCCCGGAGTTTACTCGAACTCATGTCCATTGAGTCAGTGATGCCATCCAACCATCTCATCCTCTGTCATCCCCTTTTTCTCCCACCTTCAATCTTTCCCAGCATCAGGGTCTTTTCAAATGAGTCAGTTCTTCGCATCAGATGGCCAAAGTATTGGAGTTTCAGCCTCAGCATCAGTCCTTCCAATGACTGTTCAGGACTGATTTCCTTTAGAATTGACTGGTTGGATTTCCTTGCAGTCCAAGAACTCCAAGAGTCTTCTCCAGCACCACAGTTCAAAAGCATCAATTTTTCAGTGCTCAGCTTTTTTTTTTTACAGTCCAACTCTCACATCCATACATGACTACTGGAAAAACCATAGCTTTGACTAGACACACCTTTGTTGGCAAAGTAGCTACAAATCTAATCTTTATGTTTAGGGAACTAGTTCAGGAGGCAAATCTTTATTCCTATTCAGGATAGGAGACTTATCAGTCTAGGGGCAACAGATTACATTTGTAGGGTTGCAGAGCAAAGTTTTCACATCCACTAGTTCATCAAATCCTCAAAGCCATCCTGGGAAGTGTCACATAACGTTACTCAGGGCCAAGATGTCACCATGGCTCTTTGACTTCACACTACCCCAGGTCAGGTGTGTGAAATACAATAATAAAATAATAATTCCAACTAATCCTTAATGAGTGCAGTGTGTCAGACATTACAGGAATCATTTTACATCCATTAACTCATTTAGTTATCTATCCCTAAACCTCATGACAACAGAAATATTAGTATCCATATTTTAAGATATTATTAATCATTTATCCCTATTGTAGCCTAACAGCTATGGATGTTCTAAAGATCAAAAAGCAATCAATTTCTTCAACCAGGTAGGACATAATAAGAGTAAAATTTCAAATTTAAAGATTCCCAAACTGTATATTTAAGTGCTGTAATCCTATCCTAGATCTCTTTCTAGTCTTTTCCATGTGATTCTCATGATATTTCTTTACTTCTAAATCTCAAATATCATGACATTTTAATCCAACTTTTGAAGTACTTCCAGTGATTTTTCCATCACTGTTTAACCACATAGGGATCTCTTTATCTGTGAAGGTTTAACGTCCACTAAATTTTATTGTAGTATATCTTTTACTATATAATTTTCATTATACAGAATTTTATTTATATTTACAGTGACTTTAAAGTTATATGTGGAAAAAAATTATTGAAGAAAGAAAATTTTTTATCTGATTTCAGAACATCTGGATCAATCATGTAGACAAGTTGATCCACCAGATTTTCACTGCATATTAAAAATGTTACATAATTGAATACAAGCTACACATTTAATTCAGGTATTTAATATTGTCAGATTTCGTGTTTATTGGGCTTCCTTGGTGGCTCAGATGGTAAAGAGTGCTTGTAGTGCAGGAGACCCAGGATTCATCCCTGGGTCGAGAAGATCCCCTGGAGAAGAAACAGCAACCCACTCCAGTATTCTTGCCTGGAAAATCCCATGGATGGAGAAGCCTGGCAGGCTGCAGTGCATATGGTTGCAAAGAGTCAGACATGACTGTGTGACTTCACTTTCACACTTTTATAATGTTTATTAAAATGTGCATGCTTTTAATGTAGGTTCAAATGAGAGAATGAGTTTAATTACAGAGAAAAATCTAGTTTCTTTCTACAACACCACACTAGTTATTTCCAATGTTTAAAGAAGGCTCTCAGAATTGAAATGCTTTCTGATTTTCCTTTGAATATTTGGCACTATGATGTACACACATTCCAACCTTCCCTAAGAATGGATAGATTTTAAAACAAGAGTCTTTTTACTTACCCTTAGTTTGATAAATATCATTTAATAAAAAGAAGTGTGAGACATCAAGGAATGCACTTGATTTTTTCAAATTTTCAGAGAAGGATGAGAAACTGGAGTATGCAGATGAGTATTTAAGAAATATCTACAGAAGTGTGAGTTTTCCATTTGATAAAACGCTGCCACAAAGAAAAAAGCCCAGCTTAGGAAGACCTTAGTAGATAATATCAAGAGTGTCCTGTGGGTGTGCAATTTTATTATATTCCTGAGACCCTTGGGCATTATTTTCAAACAGCCCAGTTATGGTTATCTCAGATGAGTTAGCAGACGAAGTTCCTTGGGACAGAGTTCTCCGTGGGAATGCTCCTTATGTACATTTGTTTACCTTCTGAATTGAGGTTTGTATTAAACCTCCTCTATTGCTAGATTTGTTTTAAAATAGACTCATTTGATTTCCCAACACACTGGAAACTAATTTTAATTTATTCGTTTATTTTCCTTTTTAATGTATGTTTTATTTTCACGATTTTAAAATTAGAGTATAAATGACATATATTACATTATTTTCAGGTGTACAATATGATGATTTGACATTTATATACATTTCGATCACAGTAAGTCTAATTACCATTGATCATTATGCAAAGTTACAATTTTTTCTTTGTGATGAGATCTTTTAAGATTTATTTTCTTAGTAATTTTCAAATTTGCAATGTAATGTTATTAACCATATTCACAACGTTGTACATTACATCCCCATGACTAATTTATTTTATAGCTGGAAATTAACCTGTTGATTCCCTTTACCCTCTTTCCCACCTTTCAACCCTCATCCTCTCTGGCAAACACCAGCCTTTTTTCTATAAGCTCTGTTTTGTTTGCTCATTTGCTTTTTAAAAAATATTCCACATACAGTATGTGTCTTTGTTTGTGTGACTTATTTTCTTAGCATAACTTCCTCAAGGTCCATCTGTGTTATTACAAATGGCAAGATTTCATTCTTTTCTTATGGCTATGTAGAATTGCATTGTGTATGTGATGCTGCATCTTCTTTATTCATTTTTCCATTGATGGACACTTAAGCTGTTTCCTTATCTTGGCCATTGTAAATAAGGCTGCAATGAACATATAGGTGCATATATCTTTTTGAATTATTGTTTTTGTCATCTCCAGATATACACCAAGAATGGAAATTGCTGGATTGTATAATAATTCTATTTTCAATTTTTGAAGGAATCTCCATATGATTTTCATAGTGTCTCCACCAATTTTCTTTCCCATGAGTGGTTCCTTTTTCTTTACATTCTTCCCAACACTTATTATTCCTTGTTCTTTTGATAAAAGCCACTGTGACAAATGTGAGGTCATACTTTTGGTTTTGATTAGCATTTCTCTAATAATTAGGCATGTTGGACATCTTTTCATGTGTTTGTTGGCCATCTGTATGTCTTCTTCAAAAAATTGTCTGTTTGGAACTTTTACTTCTTTTCAGTTGGATTGTTTGTTGTTTTGTGATTGAGTTATTTGGGTTGTTTATTTTGGATATTGTTTTTATAAATTTTTGCATATAATGATTTGTAAATATCTTTCCTCATTCTCTAGGTTGCCTTTTTTATTCTGTTCATGGTTTCCTTCACTGTGAAGAAGCTTTTATGTTTGACGCAGACTCATTGGATTATTTTTGCTTTTCTTGCCATTGCTTTTGGGGTTAGATCCAAAAAAACTATTGCCTTGAGTGATGTCAAGGAGCTTATTGTCTACATTGTCTTCTGGGAGTTTTATGTGTTTTCATCTCATATTGGAGTCTTTAATCAATTTTGAGTTAATTTTGTGTATAGTGTCAGGTAGCTGCCCAGTTTCATACAAAAAAGATCTTAATGACCTTTGTAACCACGATGGTGTGATCACTCACCTAGAACCAGGTATCCTGGACTGTGAAGTCAAGTGGGCCTTAGGAAGCATCACTATGAACAAAGCTAGTGGATGTGATGGAATTCCAGTGGAGCTATTTTAAATCCTAAAAGATGATGCTATGAAAGTGCTGCACTCAATATGCCAGCAAATTTGGAAAGCTCAACAGTGGCCACAAGACTGGAAAAGGTCAGTTTTCACTCCAATCCCAAAGAAAGACAAGGCCAAAGAATGCTCAAACTACCGCACAATTGCACTCACCTCACACACAGGCAAAGTAATGCTCAAAATTCTCCAAGCTAGACTTCAACAGTACATGAACTGAGAACTTCCAGATGTTCAAGTTGGATTTAAAAGAGGCAGAGGAACCAGAGATCAAATTCCAACATTTGTTGGATCATCAAAAAAGCAAGAGAATTCCAGAAAAACATTTACTCCTGCTTCATTGACTATGCTAAAACCTTTGACTGTGTGGATCACAACAAACTGTGGAAAATTCTTCAAGAGATGGGAATACCAGACCACTTTATCTGCCTCCTGAGAAACCTATATGCAGGTCAAGAAACAACAGTTAAACCAGCCATGGAACAATGGACTGGTCCCAAATTGGGAAAGGAGTATGTCAAGGTGGTATATTGTCACCCTGCTTATTTAACTTATATGTAGAGTATACCATGCGAAATGCTGGGCTGGGTGGAGCACAAGTTGGAATCAAGATTGCTGGGAGAAATATAAATAACCTCAAATATGCAGATGACACCATCTTTATGACAGAAAGCACAGAGGAACTAAAGAGCCTCTGATGAAAGTGAAAGGAGAGAGTGTATAGCTGGCTTAAAGCTCAACATTCAGAAAACGAAGATCATGGCATCTGGTCCCACCACTTCATGGCAAGTAGATGGGGAAACAATGGAAACAGTGAAAAGCTTTATTTTCTTGGGCTCCAAAATCACTGACTACAGGCATGAAATTAAAAGACACTTACTCCTTGGAAGAAAATCTATGACAAACCTCGACAGCATATTAAAAAGCAGAGATGTTACTGCTGACAAAGGTCTGTCTAGTCAAACCTATGGTTTTTCCAGTCATCATGTATGAATGTGAGAGTTGGGACTCTAAAGAAAACTGAGCACCAAAGAATTGATGCTTTTGAACTGTGGTGTTGGAGAAGACTCTTGAGAGGCCCTTGGACTGCAAGGAGATCCAGCCAGTTCATCCTAAAGGAAATCTGTCCTGAACATTCCTTGGAAGAACTGATGCTGAAGTGGAAGCTCCAATATTTTGGCCACCTAATGGGAAGAAATGACTCATTTGAAAAGACCCTGATGCTGGAAAAGTTTGAAGGCAGTAAGAGAAGGGGATGACAGAGGATGAGATGGTTGGATGGCATCACTGACTCGATGGACATGAGTTTGAGTAAGCTCTGGGAGTTATTGACAGGGAAGCCTGGCATGCTGCAGTCCATGGGGTCATGAAGAGTCAGACATGAATGAGTGACTGAACTGAACTTCCAATTTTTACAAAACCATTTGTTGAAGAGACTGTCATTTATCACATCATTATTGCCTTTTTTTGCCATAAATTAATCAACTTTATGTTGATTTATGTGGGTTTGTTTATGGACTCTCTATTTTGTTACATTGATTACTATGTCTTTTTAAATGCCAGTGCCATACTGTTTTGTTTTCTGTTGATTCCTAATATAGTTTGAGATCAGGGAGATAGATGCCTCTGGATTTGGTCTTCTTTCTTAAGAGTTCTTTGACTATTCAGGAACTTTTATTGTTCCATAGAAATATTTAAAATTGTATGTTCTAATGTTGTGTAAAATGCCATTTGAATTTGATAGGGAATTCATTGAATCTGTATATTGTTCTGGGTAGTATGGATATTTAAATTAATTCCATCAATCTGTGGAAAATATTTCCATTTATTTGTATGTCCTTCAGTTCCTTTTTCAGTGTCTTGTAGTTTTCAATGTACTGATCTTTAACTTCTTTGGTTAAATTCATTTTCAGGTATTTTATTATTTTCAGTGTAATTGTATATGGGATTGCTTTCTTAATTTTTCTTTCAAATATTGTTAAACAACAATTTAAAATAAGATATCATCAGAGTAAAGCTAGTTTGAGTAAATGACTCTGGAGGATTTAAATGTGAGTTCCTTAAATACTTTATTTTGTTTATTTTTAGAATATCTCACATAAGACTTAATATTTCTGACCATACAATGAAGGGGCATAAAAGTGAGTTGGAAAGAAAAGAAAAAAAAAAACCCATAATTGGTCTTTCCAGTGAGGAAGAATAAAATGACATTAAAAAATTATTTAGAACATTTAAAAATTTCTCTAATATAAGGGCTCAAGACAGTCTCTCTTTCAACCTTTCACTCTCTTTCTCTTAATCTCTCACTTACACATAATAGTAGTCAGAGTTGTATATATGCCTTAAGATTAAAAAGTTATACTCATAGATTCCTTAGAAAACTAGGAATAAACCCACCATATAGCCCAGCAATCCTACTCCTAGGCATGTACCCTGAGGAAACCAAAATTAAAAAGACACATGTACCCCAATGTTCACTACAGCACTCTTTACAATAGCTAGAACATGGAAGCAACTTACACATCCATTGACAGATGAATGGATAAAGAAGTTGTGATACTTTTACACAATGGAATATTACTCAGCCATAAAAGGAATGCATTTGAGTCAGTTTTAATGAGGTGAATGAACCTAGAACCTATTATACAGAGTGAAGTAAGTCAGAAAGAGATAAATATTGTATACTAACACATATATATGAAATCTAGAAAGATGGTACCAAAGAATTAATTTGAAGGGCAGAGATGGAGAAATAGACATAGAAAACAGACTTTTGGACATGGGCAGAGGAGAAGAGAGGGTGAGATGTATGGAGAGAATAATATGGAAAATTTTATTACCATATGTAAGATAGCCCATGGGAATTTGCTTTATGTCTCAAGAACTCAAACAATGGCTCTGTATAAGCCTAGAGGTACGGGCTAGGGAGGGAGACCCGAGGGAGGTTCAAGAGGGAGGAGACATAAGTATACCTATGGCTGATTCATGTAGAGTTTTGTTAGAAAACAATGAAATTCTGTAAGGCAATTATCTTTCAGTTAAAAAATAAATTAATTAAAAAATTAAATTCTTACATATAAAAAATTTCACTCATATCCATGAGTATATTATATATTTTGAAAAAAAGCAAATTTAAATGTACTGAATAACTGTTATAAACAGATATATCTCTCTTTGAACATTCTCTTTCCATGGCTTATAATCCCACTATCCTTTCCCTAAATGGAGCCACTAGTATAAAGTGAATCATATGTTTGTTCCACTTTACAAGTGTGATGGGTGGATATATTTCATTCTTCTGTCCAGATCCCCTCTTTATTGCATTAGGTATGTAGAAGAACGGGCACTCATCTTCTCCTGTGAGAACTCCAAAATTACAACTTGTTGCTGAACAACTGTTGACAGGAGAATGTTGGATCCCACAAAAAAAAGGTACCCCACATCCAAGAGCAAAGAAGAATCCCCAACAAGATGGTAGGAGGGGCAAAATCATGTTTAGATTCAAACCCCATACCTGTCAGAGATGCTGAGAGGGCTCAAACAAAATCTTGTGCACACCAGAAGAACTCACAGAGAATGAGCCAGACCTGCCGTGGAGAGTTTGAGTGTCTCCTGTGAAGGTACAAGTCAGCAGTGGATTGCTGCAGGGGCAGGGGCTCTGGGTGCAGCAGACCTGGGTATGGCATAAGCTCTCTTGGAGGAGGTCACCATTAACCCCATAATAGAGCCCCCAGAACTTACACAGGACTGGGGAAACAGACTCTTGGAGGACACAAACAAAACCTTGTGTGCATCAGGACCCAGGAGAATGGAGCAGTGACCCCACAAGAGGACTGACCCAGACTTTCCATGAGTGTCCAGGTGTCTCCAGTGAAGGTGTTGGTCAGTGGTGGCTTGCTGCAGGGTCGGGGGCACTGAGTGTGCAGGAAATGGCAAACCACTTCAGTATTCTTGCTTTGAGACCCCATGAAGACTATGAAAAGGAAAAAGATAGGATACTGAAAGAGGAGCTCCCCAGGTCGGTAGGTGCCAAGATGCTACTGGAGAACAGTGGAGAAGTAACTCCAGAAAGAATGAAGAGACGAAGCCAAAGCAAAAACAACACCCAGTTGAGGATGTGACTGGTGACTGAAGAAAACTCCGATGTTGTAAAGAACAATATTGCATAGTGCCGGGAGCCAGCATGAGGAATCCTGCCCGTGGCAAAGGTCATGAGGAAGGAGGCCTGGCTAAACGCAAAGGTGGGGGTCAGGCCTCAGGGGTCCTCCTGGTCATTCTCGAGCATCCACCCCTCGAAACCAGAGTCTGCCTGCCTTACTGCCTTGTACTTTCACTTACACTTCTGACATTACGGGGGCTGTCTCCCATCACCTCTCTCTGAGAAGGCATTAACTTTGAGCTCTAGTTAATAAAATTCCTGGGCATGACAAGAGTGTTTCAATCCACAAACTCCTCTGAAAGTTCTCCAGCCTGCCTGACAGTTTTGTCTGGCCACATGTGATTGTTCGCAGCCTTCAAACCGTGAGAGGCACAAGATACTTTAAACTTTCTAAATACAGATTCTTTTGAGAAGTTAGGAAATTATTAGTATAGTACTAGAGGGTTGGTTAGAAATCATTGGTGAAGGGTTTTCATTTGTTGAGCCAATATTTGCTGCTAAATCTCCATATTCCCTGCCCTTGTAATGAATATAACTAGCATATAGGAGAAATAAGTATTAACCTTTGATATTAATCATGTTAAACCTTAGGCTAAGTAAATTCCTTTCTTAATTGTAACCCACTGCATCTTCACCCTATAGGAATGCAACTTTATCTGGTGCCTTTGGAGGGTGGTGCCTGGTTTAAGAAAAATCACCCCTGGAAAATAGATTTTCTGGTTGACTGACTGTTATCAGAAAGAAAGGGTCATACAATGTTAGCAGGCCCCTTGGCCAGAAGATGATGTAAATCCCTTAAGATATTTGTATACATTTGTATGAAGCACCTGATTTTGATAAGGGCCAGGACTGCTGACCCCACGTGACTTTGTATTTTCAATTTATCTCTATGTATAACAAAAAGTATATAAGTGAACTTGGAAAATAAAGAAACGGATCACTTCCTGGAAAGAGTGGTCTCCTCATGTTATTCTCTCTCTCACCTTCTGCTGAATTCTTATCTGGAGCATGGAGGCTCACTAAGCCTACAAATTTTGCTGGGGCTTCTAAGATCTGACCAGGGAGGCCTTTGTGTCTCCTCTCCTTCTGGAGAACGGGAAGACGTCTGTGGCCTACGAGGGGGTGCAAACTCCTTGTCTTGGAGTTTTATTGGTTTTCCATGTAAACCAAGTTATTCAGTCCCTTTTCTCCACTGAATTTTCCCACTGAGCTATCCTTATCCCTCTTTATATCTTTAATTAAAACTTAATTAAACTATTCTTTTCTGATCATGAATGCCGCCTCCCCTTCGAATTCCCTGGATCCACGGGGCTGGACCCTGGCAGAATAGGAACCTGGAATGTTAGGTTCATGAATCAAAGTAAGTTGGAAGTGGTCTAACAGGAGATGGCAAGAGTGAACATCAACATTTTAGGAATCAGTGAACTAAAATGGACTGGAATGGGTGAATTTAACTCACATGACCATTATATCTACTACTGTGGGCAAGAATACCTTAGAAGAAATGGAGTAGCCCTCATCAGTTGAGTTCAGTTCAGTCACTAGTCTTGTCTGACTCTTTGTGACCCCATGAATTGCAGCACACCAGGCCTCCCTGTCCATCACCATCTCCTGGCGTTCACTCAGACTCACGTCCATCGAGTCTGTGATGCCATCTAGCCATCTCACGCTCGGTCATCCCCTTCTCCTCCTGCCCCCAGTCCCTCCCAGCATCAGAGTCTTTTCCAATGAGTCAACTCTTCACATGAGGCGGCCAAAGTACTGGAGTTTCAGCTTTGGCATCATTCCTTCCAAAGAAATCCCAGGGTTGATCTCCTTCAGAATGGACTGGTTGGATCTCCTTGCAGTCCAAGGGACTCTCAAGAGTCTTCTCCAACACCACAGTTCAAAAGCATCAATTCTTTGGCACTCAGCCTTCTTCACAGTCCAACTCTCACATCCATACATGACCACAGGAAAAACCATAGCCTTGACTAGATGGACCTTAGTCGGCAAAGTAATGTCCGTGCTTTTGAATACGCTATCTAGGTTGGTCATAACTTTTCTTCCAAGGAGTAAAGCGTCTTTTAAATTTCATGGCTGCAGTCACCATCTGCAGTGATTTTGGAGCCCCCTCAAAAATAAATGTCTGACACTGTTTACCACTGTTTCCCCATCTATTTGCCATGAAGTGATGGGACCGGATGCCATGATGTTCTTTTTCTGAATGTTGAGCTTTAAGCCAACTTTTTCGCTCTCCTGTTTCACTTTCATCAAGAGGCTTTTTAGCTCCTCTTCACTTTCTGCCATAAGGGTGGTGTCATCTGCATACCTGAGGTAATTGATATTTCTCCCGGCAATCTTGATTCCAGCTTGTGTTTCTTCCAGTCCAGCATTTCTCATGATGTACTCTGCATAGAAGTTAAATAAGCAGGGTGACAGTATACAGCCTTGACGTACTCCTTTTCCTATTTGGAACCAGTCTGTTGTTCCATGTCCAGTTCTAACTGTTGCTTCCTAACCTGCATACAGATTTCTCAAGAGGCAGGTTAGGTGGTCTGGTATTCTCATCTCTTTCAGAATTTTCCACAGTTTATTGTGATCCACACAGTCAAAGGCTTTGGCATAGTCAATAAAGCAGAAATAGATGTTTTTCTGGAACTCTCTTGCTTTTTTCCATGATCCAGCAGATGTTGGCAATTTGATCTCTGGTTCCTCTGCCTTTTCTAAAACCAGCTTGAACATCAGGAAGTTCATGGTTCACGTATTGCTGAAGCCTGGCTTGGAGAATTTTGAGCATTACTTTACTAGCATGTGAGATGAGTGCAGTTGTGCGGTAGTTTGAGCATTCTTTGGCATTTCCTTTCTTTGGGATTGGAATGAAAACTGACCTTTTCCAGTCCTGTGGCCACTGCTGAGTTTTCCAAATTTGCTGGCATATTGAGTGCAGCACTTTCACAGCATCATCTTCTAGGATTTGAAACAGCTCAACTGGAATTCCATCACCTCCACTAGCTTTGTTCGTAGTGATGCTTTCTAAGGCCCACTTGACTTCACATTCCAAGATGTCTGGCTCTAGATTAGTAATCAGATCATCATGATTATCTGGGTCGTGAAGATCTTTTTTGTACAGTTCTTCTGTGTATTCTTGCCACCTCTTCTTAATATCGTCTGCTTCTGTTAGGTCCAGACCATTTCTGTCCTTTATCGAGCCCATCTTTGCATGAAATGTTCCCTTGGTATCTCTAATTTTCCTGAAGGCATCTCTAGTCTTTCCCATTCTGTTCTTTTCCTCTATTTCTTTGCACTGCTCAGTGAAGAAGGCTTTCTTATCTCTTCTTGCTATTCTTTGGAACTCTGCATTCAGATGCTTATAACTTTCCTTTTCTCCTTTGCTTTTTACCTCTCTTCTTTTCACAGCTATTTGTAAGGCCTCCCCAGATAGCCATTTTGCTTTTTTGCATTTCTTTTCCATGGGGATGGTCTTGATCCCTGACTCCTGTACAATGTCACGAACCTCATTCCATAGTTCATCAGGCACTCTACCTATCAGATCTAGGCCCTTAAATCTATTTCTTGCTCATAGTCCACAAAAAAGTCTGAATGTACTTGGATGCAATCTCAAAAATGACAGATTTATTTCCAAGGCAAAGCATTCATTATCACAGTCATCCAAGTCTATGCCCCAATCAGTAATGCTGAAGAAGCTGAAGTTGAATAGTTCTATGAAGACCTACAAAACCTTCTAGCACTAACAACCCCAAAAGATGTCCTTTTCATTATAGTGGACTGGAATGCCAAAGTAGGAAGTCAAGAGCTACTTGGAGTAACAAGCAAATTTGACCTTGGAGTACAGAATGAAGCAGGGCAAAGGCTAATAGAATTTTGCCAAGAGAACGCACTGGTCCAGAGCAAACACCCTCTTCCAACAACACAAGGCAAGACTCAACACATGGACATAACCAGATGGTCAATACCAAAATCAGACTGATTTTATTCTTTGCAGTCAAAGGTGGAGAAGCTTTATACAGTCAGCAAAAACAAGACCAGGATTTGAGATCATGAGACCAAGGCTCAGAGATCATGAACTCCTTATTGCCAAATTCAGACCTAAATTGAAGAAAGTAGGGAAAACCGCTATACCATTCAAACATGACCTAAAACAAATCCCTTATGATTATACAGTGGAAGTGACAAACAGATTCAAGGGATTAGATCTGATAGAAAAGAGTGTCTGAAGAAATATGGATAGAGGTTCATGACATTGTACAGGAGGCTGTGATCAAGACCATCTCCAAGAAAAAGAAATGAAAAAAAGCAAAATGGTTGTTTGAGGAGGCCTTACAAATAGCTGAGAAAAGAAGAGAAGCGAAAAGGAAAGATAAACCCATCTGAATGCAGAGTTCCAAAGAATAGGAAGGAGAGATCAGAAAGCCTTCCTCAGTGATCAATGCAAAGAAAAAATAGGGGAAAACAATAGAATGGGAAAGACTAGAGATTTCTTCAAGAAAATTAGAGATACCAAGGGAACATTTCATGCAAAATGGGCACAATAAAGGACAGAAATGGTGTGGGCCTAACAAAAGCAGAAGATATTAAGAAGAGGTGGCAAGAATACGCATAAGAACTATACAAAAAAGATCATCAAGACCCAGATAACCATGATGGTGTGATCACTCATCTAGAGCCAGAAATTCTGGAGTGCAAAGTCAAGTGGGCCTTAGGAAGCATTACTGTGAACAAAGCTAGAGAAGGTGATGGAATTGCAGTTGAGTTATTTCAAATCCTAAAAGATGATGCTGTGAAAGTGCTGCACTCAATATGCCAGCAAATTTGGAAAACTCAACAGTGGCCACAGGACTGGAAAAGGTCAGTTTTCATTCAAAGGGATTGCCAAAGAATGCTCAAACTGCTGCACAATTGCACTCATCTCACATGCTAGTAAAGTAATGCTCAAAATTCTCCAAGCCAGGCTTCAGCAATACATGAACTGTGAACTTCCAGATGTTCAAAGTGGTTTTAGAAAAGGCAGAGTAGCCAGAGATCAAATTGCTAACATTGGCTGGATCATGGAAAAAGCAAGAGAGTTCCAGAAAAACATCTATTTCTGCTTCATTGACTATGCCAAAGCCTTTGACTGTGTGGATCACAATAAACTGTGGAAAATTCTTCAAGATATGGGAATACCAGACCACCTGAGCTGCCTTTTGAGAAACCTATGTGCAGGTCAGGAAGCAACAGTTAGAACTATACAAGAAACAACAGACTGGTTCCAAATAGGAAATGGAGTACGTCAAGGCTGTATATTGTCACCCTGCTTATTTAACTTCTATGCAGAGTACATCATGAGAAATGCTGGGCTGGGAGAAGCACAAGCTGGAATAAAGGTTGCCGGGAGAAATACCAATAACTTCAGATATGCAGATGACACCACCCTTATGGCAGAAAGTGAAGAGAAGCTAAAAAGTCTCTTGATGAAAGTGAAGGAGGAGAGTGTAAAAGTTGGCTTGAAGGTCAACATTGTGAAAACGAAGATCATGGCATCTGGTCCCATCACTTCATGGGAAATAGATGGGGAAACAGTGGAAACAATGTCAGACTTTATTTTGGGGGGCCCCATAATCACTGCAGTTGGTGACTGCAGCCATGAAATTCAAAGACACTTACTCCTTGGAAGGAAAGTTATGACCAACCTAGATAGCATATTCAAAAGCAGAGACATTTCTTTGCCAACAAAGTCCATCTAGTTAAGGCTATGGTTTTTCCAGTTATCATGTATGGATGTGAGAGTTGGGCCATAAAGAAAGCTGAGTGCTGAAGAATTGATGCTTTTAAACTGTGATGTTGGAGAAGACTCTTGAGAGTCCCTTGGACTGCAAGGAGATCCAGCCAGTTCATCCTAAAGGAAATCTGTCCTGAATATTCATTGGTGAAACTGATGCTGAAGCTGAAACTTCAATGCTCACCTGATGAGAAGAACTGACTCATTGGAAAAGACCCTAATTCTAGGAAAGATTAAAGCTGGGGATGACAGAGTTTGAAATGGTTGGATGGCATCACTGACTCTATGAACATGAATTTGAGTGAGCTCCAGGAGTTGGTGATGGACAGGGAGGCCTGGCATGCTGCACTCTATGGGGTGCAGCAGAAGAGTTGCAAATGACTAAGTGGTTGAACTGAACTGATGTCTTATTCTCTGCTGTACCTCAAGTGAAACCAGAAAAACAGAATCTGTAATACATAGGAGCTATGACTCCTGTGTGATACCTCCAGGAGCTGTGACTTTTGGTTGAGCAACACAGGCAACCTCATGTTTCTCAGCTGCTGCTGCTGCTGCTAAGTTGCTTCAGTAGTGTCCAACTCTGTGCGACCCTATAGACGGCAGCCCACCAGGCTCCCCCATTCCTGGGATTCTCCAGGCAAGAACACTGGAGCGTGTTGCCATTTCCTTCTCCAATGCATGAAAGTGAAAAGTGAAAGTGATGTCGCTTAGTCGAGTCTGACTCTTAGCGACTCCATGGACTACAGCCCACCCGGCTCCTCCATCCATGGGATTTTCCAGGCAAGAGTACTGGAGAGGGGTGCCATTGCCTTCTCCTGGTTTCCCAGCTAAGAGGGAGCAAATGGAATATAACACAAATTAGTTTTTCTCTCATTCTCTAATCCTCAGCTGTCCACTCTCATTGGCTGAACCCAAGCAAAGCCATAAATCAAGGAATTCTTTAATTCTTTTGTTTTGAACACTTGAAGTATACGTGAGGTATCCAAATAAAAAGAACTAAAGAATTCTTTGATACCTCAAGCCTTAGGTTTGAGAGAGACTCCTAAATGTGACAAGTTCCAGGATAGTGCATGTGTAGTACACATATAGAAATCCTTTGTTGACGTTTAAATGCTTCTCACACCTTTGTCAGTTCTTCCTTTGTTGAACTTTTCTCATTTTCCCAGTTGGAATGTACATCTATTTTATGCTGGGATCATAGCTGATATAACTCTCCATTTAAAAACAGGCCAAGATCATTTCTGGCTTCCATACTGTTAGTTCTTGTTTTGTTTTTTGTTTTTTTTTTTTTCCCCAAACTTTGAACTTTTTATTTTTTATTGGGGTATAGCCAATTGTCAGTGTTGTGGTTGTTTCAGGTGAACAGTGAAGGGACTCAGCCATACATATACATGTATCCATTCTCCCCCAGACTTCGCTTATTCAGGCTGGCACATAACATTGAGCAGAATTCCCTGTGCTATACAATAGGTCCGTATTGGCTATCCAATTTGAATATGGCAGTGTGTACATGACCTTTCCAAACTCCCAACTGTCCTGTCCCCCTGGCAACCATAAGTTTGTTTTCTAAGTCTTTGAGTCTCTGTTCTGTAAGTTCATTTGTATAATTTCTTTTTAGTTTCCACATTTAAGGGATGTCATACTGTATTTCTCCTTCTCTGGTGGCTTCCAGAACTTTCAAACTACCTTTTCTCTCACCTTAAACGCTGTCTCCCTGATTTCATCATGGCTGCCGTCTTCCTGTCTTTCAGTTTTGAATTTAAAGGTCACCTTCTAGGAAGGAAAACCCGATATGAATTTACTACCCAGTATCTCAATATCATATTCTTTTAAAATTTCAATCAAAAGACTATGTATTTTCTAAATTATTTTGCTTTCCAAGTATATCCAAAATTATTTTGCTCTGAAAGATGTAAATTTCATGACACTAGTAACTGAAAAAGTATAACAGAGTCATCTTCTACATATTATGTCAGTTGATTTTTATACACACACATAAACGTTTTCATGGCAGATAAATTGATAAATCAATAATTAAAATATATTTCTTTTTATACAAAATATATCTGAAATACTTTTGCTACATTCCATATATTTTGGTATGCTATGTTTTTATTCTTCTCAAATTCTTTGCTAAAACATTTATTTCTTCTGAGACATTTATTATGTATGAGTGCATTATCTAATTTCTACATACTTGTATGTTTCACAATATTTTAAAAATTTATACTAATATCATTTCATTGTGCATAGAGAACGTACTTTCAATCACTTAAAATTTATTGTGATTTTTTTCATGGCCTAACAAATGATCTACTCTATAGAATGTTCCATTGCAATGAGAAACATATGTATTCTGTTTTTGTTGGGTGCAGTGTTATGTAGATGTCTGTTAGCTTTAGTTTGCTTCTATTTTTCAAATCTTCTCTTTCTTTGCTGATTTTATATCTAATTGTTCTTTCCATTATTTTAAGTGGGGTATTGAAGTTCAACTGTTATTGTAGAATTAACTATTTCTTCAATCACTTCTGTTACTTTTTACTTTACATATTTTGCAACCTGTTACTAGATACATATGTGTTTGTAACCATTATATCTTCTTGATGGATAGCATAAATTTATCACTACGAAAAGATTTTTTGATTGTGGTGACAATTCTTGTTATGCCTTTATTCTGTTATCAGTATAACTAAATAGTGCTCTCTTTTCCCTTTATCTTATTAGCATTTTATTGAAGTATAGCTATTTTAGAATATTATAGAAGTTTCAAGTATATAATATACTGACTCAGTATTTTTACAGATTATCAGTTCAGTTCAGTCAGTAGTGTCAAACTCTTTGTGACCCCATGGAATGCAGTACTCCAGGTCTCCCTGTCCATCACCAACTCTCAGAGTTTACTCTTACTCATGTGCATTGAGTCAGTGATGCCATCCAACCATCTCATCCTCTGTCATCCCCTTCTCCTCCCACCCTCAATCTTTCCCAATATCAGGGTCTTTTTCAATGAGTCAGTTTTTTGCATCATGTGGCCAAAGTATTGGAGTTTCAGCTTCAGCATCTGTCTTTCCAATGATTATATTCTATTAAAAATTATTACAAGAAAATGGCTATAGTTGACTGTGTTATACAATATATTCTTGTTGCTTGTCTATTTTATACATAGTTTGTATCTATTAATCCTATACTTACTCCTATCTTGCCCCTCCTTTCCCTCTTTCCTGTGGGAATCTCTAGTTTGTTCTCTATATTTGTGAGTTTGTTGTTACATACATTTGTTTTATTTTTTTTAGATTCCAATAGAAGTGATGATATGGAGCATTTGTATCAATATTTCTCTCTCTCTCTCTCTCTCTCTCTCTCTCTCTCTATATATATATATATATATATATATATATATATATATATCCTTTATCTCCTTTATGCATTCAAGTGTTGATGAACAGTAAGGTTGCTCTCATGTCTTGGCAAGAAAATGCTGCTATGAACATTGGACTGCATGTATCTTTTCAAATTAGTATTTTTTTTTTCTTCAGATGTATCCCCAGGAATGGAAATCCTGGATTGTAGTATGTGTTGATTTTAGTTTTTTGAGAAACCTCCATAATGTTTTTCATAGTGACTGCATCCATTTACATTCCCATCATAGGAATTTTCTTTTCTCCACATCCTTGCCAACATTTGTTGTGCATACATTTTTTTGATAATAGCTATTCTGATGAGTGTGATGTAACATCTCATTCTGGTTTTGAGTTACATTTCACTAATAATTTGTAATGTTGATCTTTTAATGTGCTTGTTAGCCATCTATACGTCTTCTTTGGAAAAATGTCTATTCATGCCTTCTGCCCATTTTTTTGATTGCATTATTTGTTTTTTTTTTTTTGATACTGAGTTGTATTTATATATTTTGGATATTAATTCCATACCAGTCATATCATTTGCAAATATTTTCTCCCACTTAGTAGGTTGTCTTTTGGTTATAAATAGATTGTTTTCTTTGCTGTGAAAAAGCTTTTAACATTAATTAGGTCCAATTTGTTTGTTTGTTTGTTTTTTCTTTTGCCTTAGCATACAGTTTTAAACAAATATGGCTGTGATTTTACTGAACGAGTGTTCTGCCTATGTTCTTTTCTAGAAGTTTTATGGTTTCTGGTTTTACATTTAGGTCTTTAATCCATTTTGAGTATACTTTTGTATACTTAAAAAATATACTTATTTGAGTATACATTTGCATTTTGTATATGATGAGCGGAAATGTTTTAATCTTATGCTTTTACATGTAACCTCCCAGTTTTTGATATTTTTGAACTTCTAAGACTTTACAAAATTAGTAAACCAAGCAAAAATGATCATGCTATACAAATTATTTTTACTTGCTTTAGTTTTTAATAATCATTTTTCTAGATTAATAAACACTTTGAATAGTAATCTCTAATGCCTGCATATAATTCCTGCCTATTTCTATAGCATAATTGTTAAATAGTTATTTTTTCATGTTCAGATTCTCTCCATTTTTTGTTAACTGCACACAGATATAAATAAAAACTGCAATATGTTATGTTTTGATCTTCAATGGATTATATAGCTTTTGGTAAAATGTGTCCAGTAAAACAAATCTTGGTCATTAGTGAACATCACTACCATCCCCTAATCATAGCATTATTACATCTTCTTTTTCTTTTTCAGCTTTATTGAGATAAAATGGAAAAAATTGTCGAGTTAAAACTTAAGGTGGACAATGTGTTGATTTTATATATGTGTTCATCATGAAACGATTGCCAAAATCAAGTTAAATAACATCACCTAACATAGATATCTTTTGTGTATGTGTGTGGTAGGAACACTTAGGTCTACTCTTTTAGCAAATTTCAAGTATACAATACAGTATTATTAACTACAGTCAGTATGCTATATGTTAGATCACTAAAATTTATTCATCCTATTTGTAAGTTGTCATGGCAGCAGAGTTCTCCATTCCTATCATGTTACCACTACTGTATGGGTAGTTGCTAAATCCTCATAGACCACAGCTCTTCCCCAAGGACTAGAGCTCAAATCCAAGATAATTTCTTCTATAGATGCCTTGAGATACTAGATTTTGTTGTAACTATGGTCATTTCTCTTAAAAGCAAGTTTTGGATAATTTCCAAATATATCCTGCCAGGATTCATCTGCGCATTTGTACATGTTGTAAATTACATAAAATCATTAACATTATTTATATTAATTATTTTAAGCTCAGTTTTCTTCTTCCATTCTTGAATTTAAATATGATTTCTCTTTCTTTTCAAAAACATTTTTTCTATGGGGACTCTTGGTAAAAATTTCTCATGCTTTTCTTCTAATATTCTGCCACAATTACCTCTGAATTTTAAGAGTTTGCTTTTTTGAATGTTTACACATTTTTATAGTATCCACAACTCATAAAATAATTATTTGACTACTTCATATACCAATAATTAAGGATGAAGAATTTAAAACATTTTTATGGGAGAAAGTAATGAACATCATAGAGTTATTAGGGAATTAAGAGTCGTGTGGGACTGGCATATGTGGAAGCGCTACCCTAGTGACCATGGCAGAAGTCACATTGACCTCTCAGAGGAGAGAAAATGCCTGAGAGTATGGAGTGAGAATTTCCTAGGCTTCTGAGATAAAATCTGGTAATTTATACTCTAAGCCTGTACTTTAGCCTAGACTGAAATGTTTTAGAAAGCCAGTCTAGTATTAGATTCACTTATTAAAATTCATTGGTAGCCAATTTTCTTTCAGAATTTGGCAATCAGAACTTTTGCTATAAGAAGAGAACTATCTCCAAAATTAAAATCACTGTTACTAAAGAAGTTTCTTAAAAAACACCTTGACAAGTACAGGGTTTCCTTCCTTCCTTTCTGTCTTCCTTCCTTCTTCCCCTTCAACCTCCCACACTCCCTTTCTCCTTCCCTCCCTCTTTCTTTCTTTCTCTCCTTCCACCCTTCCTTCCTCCCTCCATACTCCCTCTCTTTATCCCTACCTCTGTCTTTCTTTCTTTTTTTCCTTCCTCTGAGGTTGAGTGTGCATCTTTTTCAAAGAAATTTGTGTGGTCCTTTGGTATCTACCTGTGAGTCAAAACATTTTTCTTGCCCAGAGTTCTCTGAAGAGCTGTCTTGACTTCCTTGTTCCGTAAGCTGTAGATGATAGGGTTGAGCATGGATGTCACCACAGTATAGAAGAGGGCTAGGAGTTTATCTACCCCAGGTGAATGGCTAGCCTTGGGCCTCAAGTAGGTGACAGATGCTGAGCCATAGAAGAGTGTTACTACCAGCAGGTGGGAAGAACAGGTGGAAAGAGCTTTCTGACGGCCTTCAGGGGAGGGCATGACCAACACAGCAGCTAGAATTCTGCCATAAGAAGCAATGATTAATAAAAATGGACTGGAAATGCAAAGAATGGCTGCAACAAAGACTGCAGCCTCATTATGGGATGTATCCCCACAGGCTAGTGCCAGAATAGGGGGGAGATCACAGAAGAAGTGGTCTATTTCACAGGGGCCACAGAAGTCTAAAGAGAAAATATAGTTGGTTTGGCCCAAGCCTACTATGCAACCCACTCCCCAAGAAACCATTGCTAAATGGACACACATTCCATGACTCATTCGTGTTGCATAATGAAGTGGAGAGCATATGGCCATATAGCGATCACAAGCCATGGCTGCCAAAAGGCAGCACTCACTGATACCAAATACTGTAAAGAAAAACATCTGTGTAGCACAGCCCTCCCGAGAGATTCCTCGGGCCTCACTCACAAGGTTCTGCAGCATCTTGGGTATAGTAGAGCAAGTGTATCCAATCTCCAAGAGAGACAAGTTGGCCAGGAAGAAGTACATGGGGGTATGGAGGGCTGGATTGGTCCAGATGGCAAGGGCTATGAGAGCATTGCCTGTCAGTGATGCTAAAAACATGAATAGAATGAGGGAAAATAAAAGGAAACACTGTTCAGTGACCTCAGAGAATTTGACAAATGCAAAGCGTTTCACAGACATGCTGTTGTCTTGCCACAAAGAACAATTGAGACTCATGACCTGAATAAAAGAAAGGCAAAGTCATCAGAAAGATTATTTCAGATAGAAATATAAATCCTTATATTACTCTTAACAAGCTCTAGTGAGTCAAAGAGATAAATTTCTTAACTACAATTTAAATTTAAACAGTTTGGGAGTTACACTCATCCTGAAACCCAGTCCTATCCTATGTTCACTGTACCCATTGATTTGTCCAATATATGTTTAGTCAGCAAGCATAAACTGGAAATAAAATTTCAGTACAATTTTCTTTCACCCCTTCATTTTATCAAACAAAGGTCTTAAGATTTCTATTTCTTTCCTCTTCTTTGGTTGCTAAGTTGCTTTCTTCAGTTGTTCACTCAACAAACATTTATTGAACATTGAGTATTTTCAGATTATTTTGCATTTACGGTTGTCATGGGATTTAAACAGTAGGAAAAAAGGTCAGAAATAAGTGGACTGATTCAAAATTCTGTTAAATATGGAGTAACAACTCTGCATGATGACAAGAACCCTTGATGGGTATGATTGTTGAAAAATTTGCTCACACATAAAATATTAAATGCATTTACATTATTTAAACTAATTTTCATATATTTACCCTGCACTATATCTAATTAAATTAATATAATTGAATATCTATATTCGACATGTAGCAAAGAAATTCAGTTAAGGCTGTGGCAAGAAAAAGAGACAATTGTTTACTTATCTTTTTTTAAAACCCCAAACATTTTCTTATATATCTTCACTTCTAAATAGTAGCCTATGTTGTTACATAAAAGCTCTGGATGTGGAAAAGTTGTCATCTGTTTTGTCAGTTAAACACACAATTGTTTTAAAAAACTAGTTCTATTCTCCTGTATTTTGGAAGAACTGCAGCTTTCTCAGTGACACTGATGGAAGAACTAAGGGGGAAATTCTGACCAAAAAGGAGAATACCTTACTCTTTCCTAGGTAGTGATATTGCAAAGATTTCATTTCATAAGTATCCTTGTCCCATTTAGGCTGTAGGCATAAATGCAAACACCTGTGTTAGGGAAAGTCCGGGGATGTGGGGAATGGGAGAAACCTAGCTGTGGATGGCACACAGGGAGGGTTGACTGCCCAAAGGCTAATGCATGCTGTTAGTCATTCTATATTCTTAGATGCACAGGATGAATAAAAAGTCATCCTGTGTTAAGTACTTTTTAAAACCTCATGAAATTCATAGACATTTGAAAAAATAAGTTGTCCAAGATAGTGAAGTGAGTGCTTTGAAATATTTAAACTGACTTAAGAATGTTAATAAAACTCTACCAGGTGATATCTGATTTCTTCATTGCACTTTCTATTGTTTTCAGGATTTGCTCTATTGACCTTTGTGCAGGGACCTTGAGATACATGTAGTAGAGGTCAGCTTTATGTTCATAGCAAGAATGCTTCATTTTAATCATTGTTACAGAAAAAGAGTGAGATGCTCAAGGACAGGTGTCAGGAGTCTGCAGAAAGGACCATCACAGGCAGTATAACAGTTTGGCACAGACATTTTTCTGTCTCTCACCTGATACATTTTCTTGACCTAAAGCCTCTGATTAATCATTTCTGTATGAAGTAAGGATGATGAAGTCTTTCCAGTCTTGCTTGCTGAGTTGTTTTGAGTTAAAATGGAAACATTATAGAGGGAAACCATGAATGAAAAATAAGGAATTAAAATTCACTTTTATCATCATCTAAACCCAACTCATATGGCCTGCAGTATTCCCTATTATTACCAGATAATTAAAATAACTATATTCAGTCAGTCATCAAGCAAATATGCACTGTGATATTAATATAAAGACATAAGAGCTTCCTGCCCTATTTTAAATTGTATTTGCCTATTCCTACTCAAAGTGATAAAAGATTATGTGGCCACTGGACATTGACATGTGTGTGAAGGTTTGAATCTTGAGATGGAGTTTCAGTGACAGAGGAAGGAGACAAGATAACTTTAATAACTCAATGTCTTGGGATCATGTACCACCTTACCCAGCCTCAAGATCCAAGACAAGCACATTCTGTATAGTTCTGCTTTGGAAATAATCCAGCAGAAGTGATTCATTTTGGGTCAGCATCACATAATTAGAAATGCTCCTTAACTGACTCAATCCCTGATTAATCTCAGTTTTCATAATGAAATGTTTGGTTCCTATTAGTCAAAAGAAAATGTCTGAGACATTATCAGATATTTTACCTGAAACAATACAATGCCTTGCATACAAAAAAACCTCGGTAAATATTAACTTTTGTTATTCTGAAATCGCATTTCAAAATGCTTGAATAATAGATACAATTTATATAAATTGGTCATTAGTTTGTAGAGAAGATTTCCCATTGCTTTCCACAATTTACCCATAGCCTTTTCATCAAGCACCTAATATTTAGCTGGGTAATGCCTTACCATAGCTCAGCAGAAACTATGTTATCATTTTTCTGGAGTAACATTTATAGGATAATCTAGGCATTTGCATTACCCAACAATAAGAGATATGCCTATTTCCTGAGAAATTATTTTAGAACAACTTATAACAAATTTATGACAGGGATACTGCAAACTGAGTAAATCCTTATACTCTTCAGATAAGGAGAAAAAAGCTGATTAAAATAATCCCCAGAACTGAATAATGCTTTCGGTACTGTCTATCCATGTGCACATTTTAATCCACTGTTTTCTACAACCCTCTTTTCTTATAAGGCATCAGTTACATCACATACCTTTAATCCTAGTATTTGAAGAAAAAAGTAGATAGTATTTGCTTTTGATGAGCCACTCCTGATTTTTGTCTAAACACTCTGTATAATCTCCCAAAATTCAGAGGATATATATCTCCCTAATCCTCTTTTCTAAGACCACACACTGGGAAGATTTTGTTGTAATCAGGGCCATGTCTGATCCCAGGATGATTGTCTTCTCAGAGAGCACTATGTCCCTCCTAGCCATGCTCTCAACTACACACATACACACACACACGCATGTGTGGGTGCATGAGAGCTGTGCTGATTACATGATGATATATTTGAACTTTTCTCACCATGAAAAAAAAAAGGTATATGAATACGTTACACTTCATTTCTTCTCCCTGTTCTGAATCCTTATCCTGTCTCTCTTGCCCAGGAGACATATTCTCAGAAGTATGTCAGGAAGTAGTTTGATCCATCTCTCAGGGATTGCCATGGACACATCTGTCTCCATTTGTTGGTGAATATGAACATTTAGGAAGCAAAATAAATAAATATAAGAGGTAACGTAGGGACTTTCATAGTGGTACAGTGTTTAAGATTCTGCACTTCCAGTGTAAGGGATATGAATTCAATCCCTGGTCGGTAAACTAAGATCCCACATGCCTCACAGTATGGCAAAAAAAAGCACAAAACAAAACTAAAAGTACATCAACAGTAAAATATAATGAATAACTTATACTATATGTAACTGCTATCATAGAGTGCATACACAATGTGATATTAATTCTGTGGAAATGTACTACTGGAATCAAATATTTATGTGACCACTCTATGCTATTAACATCACTATGAAATTCTCAGATTTAAAATTTTTGTTTGAATTAAACTAAGTAGTCATCCAAAATAATTATGAAAACAACAAATAACTTTCATATCATATCAATGCAGTTAGTATTTATTCTGATTATTACAAAACATTTTAATAAATCTTAATAATCTTCCAGATACACAAGAGTTCACAAAAGTATCTATTCATCTCTGTCAAAAGTAATTAAAAAAACCTCAGTAGTCAAAGATATATATTAAGATGATGAAAAAAAGTAGATGATACTTAGTACTAATTGTTTAAATGGTTTAAAAAGTGGATAAGGTACTGAATACCTATCATTGACATGATCTAAAGGGAAGTGAGAATGACTAGGGAGGAGGAAGTTGTCATTTGGATATAAATTCTGCATCTTGCAGTCCCATTAGATGAATTATGCATAGGAAGAGAAGAGATGATGGAATAGGAGGATAGGGAGACTCCCTCCCCTAATGAATACATAAAAATTATATCTACATGTGGAACAATTCTTACTGGAAACTAACTGGAGACTGGGAGAACAACTCCTGTACAACCAAGGCTATAAGAAATATCCACATGGAAGCCAGTTAGGAAGAGAAGCATCAGGTCAGGACCTGTACCCTTAGGATGGGACTCAGAAGAAAAGAGAGATGACATGGGCAGAGATCCTCCCCAGGGAGTGAGTGGTTCCAGCCAGATACTGGGCACCCCAGCTCTGTGTTCCTTGATGGAGAAAATGAGCCCCTTTGACTAATTGCAGGACTTGTGAGATTAAGAGAAGGGCTGTGGGAAGCTTGGACTTCACTCCTTAGGAGCCGTGCACACTTGCTTGCTCCTAAAGCAGTGAGGAGAGAGAGGACTGAAAACTGCATGAGTGACTGACCAGTTTCCCAAGACTGCCCCCCAGGCTCATGGTCCCAGCCTGAGCCTAGGGAACACTCCTAACTCTGCTTGCTTCAAGATGCAGCTCAACATTTGCATATTCCATACTCTTCTCTCTCTGTCCTCTTTCTGGGATCCCTATAAGGTGAATGTTGGTACCCTTGATGTTGTCCTAGAGATTCCTTAAATTGTTTTCATTTTTAAAGAGAAATGCATTTCATTACTTATTTAATGTTTAAGTCCTTACACTGTATTTTTACAAGCTGGTGAACACTGACAAATTATTTCTCCCACAGAACTATAACCACATGTTCCCAGACAGTATAAATATATGGTTTTGGTCAATTATATAATAAAACAAATTGTCAAGTATTAAATGTTGTTACCCAGCTCCAAAGGCATATAAATATTAAATGTCTGCTCAATTCATCAGCAGAAACCACTTTTTTTTTTTTTTGGTGCGAGAAGTTGGGAATCACACTACAAACAAAAATAAGTTGGTAAACAACTTCAGAGAAGTATGGGAAAATTATAAGAATTTCAGAAATTTTATGATTAAGAATTGTTTTAGCCAGAAGTATTTTTTAATGAATAAAATTCCTTTCAATTTCACATAAATTACACCCACCTTGAAAGGGAAAGTTTTAGTCACTCAGTCATGCTCAACTCTTTGTGATTCCAGGGACTGCAGTCCGCTAGGCTCCTCTGTCCATGGGATTTTCCAGGCAAAGATACTGGAGTGGTTTGCCCTTTCCTTTTCCAAGGGATCTTTGTGACCCAGGGATGGATCCTGGGTCCCCTGCACTGCAGGCAGATTCTTTACCAACTGAGCTACCAAGGAACACCCACCTTATTTCTCTCCATATGGTTCTGGTTCAAAGTTAGAGTTGATATTTCCTCTCTAAAAGGTTATTCTTTAGTATTTTCTAAGGAATTTATTCAGCTAATATTTATTTAAATAGTATTTAATGATAAAAATAAATAATATTTAAAAAGTAACACTAATCATTGTTTTTTCAGGGATTCATACACAAACATTAAAGACATAATGGTAGACTTGACACAAAATCGATAGGGAATTCATTAATTACAGGGGAAGCATAGTGTCTGTTGAAGATGGTTAGCAAAACTAGCTACCTTTTTCTCTCTCCACACCCTCTGCAGTGTGTGTGATTAGCTCCTTCCATGCATAAGTGATGTGTTCAGATCAGTTCAGTTCAGTCGCTCAGTCGTGTCTGACTCTTTGCGACCCCATGAATCGCAGCACGCCAGGCCTCCCTGTCCATCACCAACCCCCGGAATTCACTCAGACTCATGTCCATCGAGTCAGTGATGCCATCCAGCCATCTCATCCTCTGTCGACCGCTTCTCCTCCTGCCCCCAATCCCTCCCAGCATCAGGGTTTTTTCCAATGAGTCAACTCTTCACATGAGGCGGCCAAAGTACTGGAGTTTCAGCTTCAGCATCATTCCTTCCAAAGAAATCCCAGGGCTGATCTCCTTCAGAATGGACCAGTTGGATCTCCTTGCAGTCCAAGGGACTCTCAAGAGTCTTCTCCAACACCACAGTTCAAAAACATCAATTCTTCAGCACTCAGCTTTCTTCATAGTCCCACTCTCACATCCATACATGACCACTAGAAAAACTGTAGCCTTGACTAGATGGACCTTTGTTGGCAAAGTAATGTCTCTGCTTTTGAATATGCTATCTAGGTTGGTCATAACTTTTCTTCCAAGGAGTAAGTGTCTTTTAATTTCATGGCTGCAGTCACCATGTGCAGTGATTTTGGAGCCCCCCAAAATAAAGTCTGACACTGTTTCCACTGTTTCCCCATCTATTTGCCATGAAGTGATGGGACCAGATGCCATGATCTTCATTTTCTGAATGTTGAGCTTTAAGCCAGCTTTTTCACTCTCCTCTTTCACTTTCATCAAGAGGCTTTTTATTTTATTTTATATTATATATATTTTTAAATTTTACTTTGTTTTACTTTACAATACTGTATTGGTTTTGCCATACATCAACATGAATCCACCATGGGTGAACATGAGTCCCAAATCCTGAACCTCTCTCCCACCTCCCTCCCCATACCATCTCTCAGGGTCATTTCAGTGCACATGCCCCAAGCATCCTGTATCCTGCATTGAACCTAGACTGGTGGTCTGTTCCTTATATGATATTATACATGTTTCAATGCCATTCTCCCAAATCATCCCACCCTCTCCCTCTCCCACAGAGTCCAAAAGTCTGTTCTATACATCTGTGTCTCTTTTGCTGTCTCACATACAGGGTTATCATTATCATCTTTCTAAATTCCATATATATGTGTTAGTATACTGTATTGGTGTTTTTCTTTCTGGCTTACTTCACTCTGTATAATTGGCTCCAGTTTCATCCACCTAATTAGAACTGATTCAAATGTATTCTTTTTAATGGCTGAGTAATACTACATTGTGTATATGTAGCACAGCTTTCTTATCCATTCATCTGCTGATGGACATCTAGGTTGCTTCCATGTCCTTGTTATTATAAACAGTGCTGCGATGAACATTGGGGTACATGTGTCTCTTTCAATTCTGGTTTCCTCCAAGAGGCTTTTTAGTTCCTCTTCACTTTCTGCCATAAGGGTGGTGTCATCTGCATATCTGAGGTTATTGATATTTCTCCTGGCAGTCTTGATTCCAGCTTGTGCTTCTTCCAGCCCAGTGTTTCTCATGATGTACTCTGAATATAAGTTAAATAAGCAGGGTGACAATATACAGCCTTGATGTACTCCTTCTCCTATTTGGAACCAGTCTGTTGTTCCATGTCCAGTTCTAACTGTTGCTTCCTGACCTGCATACAGATATCTCAAGAGGCAGGTCAGGTGGTCTGGTATTCCCATCTCTTTCAGAATTTTCCACAGTTTCTTGTGATCTACACAGTCAAAGGCTTTGGCATAGTCAATAAAGCAGAAATAGATATTTTTCTGGAACTCTCTTGCTTTTTCAATGATCCAGTGGATGTTGGCAATTTGATCTCTGCCTTTTCTAAAAACAGCTTGAATGTCAGGGAGTTCATGGTTCATGTATTGCTGAAGCCTGGCTTGGAGAATTTTGAGTTATGTGTTAGTGTTTCTCAAGTGTTTCCTCCTTTGAATTTTGAATTTTGACTGGTTCTGTGACTTCCTTGGCTAATAGAAAGTGTGTGGTAGAAGGGATATTGTGCTGGACTTCAGAGGTGTTGCATGCTTCCACTCTCTCCCTTGGAGCCTCATGATCTTACCATGTGAACAAGTTTTAACTAAAAGATAAAGCAATATCTGAAAGGGGGTTCATTTATCTTAGTAAAGAGTCATTCAACTTCTGAATTTGTGAACTAGTCCTTACTATTCAGCACCATCATCAAAAGGCCCATTGAGATCACAGCTACCTTCTTTCTCAAGAATAGTGTTGTAAGTTTCCTCACACACTCTTATTATTGTGGTAACTTCACATACTCTTATAATTGTGGTAAAACTTTGCTGACAATGGTCCATATAGTCAAAGCTGTGGTTTTAGCAGTAGTCATGTATGGGTGTTAGAGTTAGACCATAAAAAAAGAATGAGTGCAGAAGAATTAATGCTGTTGAACTGAGGTACTGGAGAAGACTCTTAAAGTCCCTTGGACAGCAAGGAGATCGAGCCAGTTAGTCCTAAAGGAAATCATCCCTGAATATTCATTGAAAGGATTGATGCTGAAGCTCCAATATTTTGGCCACCCAATGCAAAGAGCTGACTCATTGGAAAAGACTCTGATGCTGGGAAAGATTGAGGGCAGGATGAGAAAGGAGCCACAGAGGATGAGATGGCTGGATGGCATCATTGACTCAATGGAAATGAGTTTGAGAAACCTCCATGAGATAGTGAAGGACTCTGATGCTGGGAAAGATTGAAGGTGGGAGGAGAAGGGGATGACAGAGGATGAGATGGTTGGATGGCATCACCAACTCAATGGACTTGAGTTTGAATGAACTCCGGGAGTTGGTGATGGACAGGGAAGCCTGGCGTGCTGCAGTCCATGGGGTTGCAAAGAGTCGGACAGGACTGAGCAACTGAACAACAACACATACTCTTATTATTGTGGTACTTAAGTTTCTCTATACATTTGTTTGCATTAATTTGATTGTGTGTAATAAGAAATCTCATGTTCTTGTATATGAGTTTCACAGGATCTTGGTGGTTTATTTGAAGCATGTTAATTTAGTTAAAAAATGCTCAATAAGACTATGAAAAAATTTAAAAATTGAATAACAGAGATGATGCAAAGAAACTGAATCTACTTCAATATACTCCACTTGAAATACTCAGTGCTTTAGAGTATGAAGTTGAGAGTAATGGGAAATGAAATGACCTTTCTAACAAGAAGCAACAATTCTTTGGTTCAGTAATACTGAGGTGATAGAAATGAAGTGTGCTGAAGTTTACTCCATCCAGGTCAGAAGTCTTGTAAAAAATGCTCTGTGAATTTCAGTTCAGATCTTCTGTGTCCAGGTTATTCACTGGGAGCTTCTTATCGGAGTGATAGTGAATTTCTACAAATCACTTGTCTGCATAGAGGTCGCGCTGTGCTTGGCAAATATTAAAAGCAGCAAGGGAAAAACAAATAACACACAAGGGGATTCTCATAGGATAACAGCTGATCTTTCAATAGAAACTCTTCAGGCTAGGAGGGAATGGCAAGACATACTTAAAGTGATGAAAGAAAATAACCTACAGCCCAGATTACTGTACCCAGCAAGGATCTCATTCAAATATGAAGGAGAAATCAAAAACTTTACAGACAAGCAAAAGCTGAGAGAATTCAGCACCACCAAACCAGCTCTCCAACAAATGCTAAAGGATACTCTCTAGACAGGAAACACAAAAAGGGCGTATAAACCCGAACCCAAAACAATAAAGTAAATGGCAATGGGATCATACTTATCAATAATTACCTTAAATGTAAATGGGATGAATGCCCCAATCAAAAGACAAAGACTGGCTGAATGGATACAAAAACAAGACCCCTAATATATGTTGTCTACAAGAGACCCACTTCAAAACAAGGGGCACATACAGACTGAAAGTGAAAGGCTGGAAAAAGATATTCCATGCAAATGGAGACCAAAAGAAAGCAGGAGTAGCAATACTTATATCAGATAAAATAGACTTTAAAACAAAGGCTGTGAAAAGAGATGAAGGACACTTCTGTTGGTGATTTTAAAGTAATCCTTCAAATCCCTTATGTATTTTTCTCTATCACCTAGTCTGCTGTTCATTCCTTCTGCTGCTGCTGCTGTCACTTTCTTTCATTCCTTCTAGTGTGTTTTAAATTTTAGTTATTGTATGCTACAGCTCAGACTTATTCTTTTAAAATTTTCTATTTTCTTGGTAAAATTCTTATAGTTTTCATCTATTCTTTTCATCCATTTTTCATCTTGCACTTTCCATTTATTCAGTTAGCATTCTTATTACTACTGCTTTCAACTTTTTTTGTTGTTGTTCAGTTGCTTAGTCGTGTCTGACTCTTTGTGACCACATGGACGACAGCAAGGCATTGTCCTGTCCTTTACCTTATCCCAGAGCTTGCTCAAACTCATGTCCATTGAGTTGGTGATGCCATACAACCGTCTCATCCTCTCTCATCCCCTTTTCCTCCTGCCTTCAATCTTTCCCAGCATCAGGGTCTTTTCTAATGAGTCGGCTCTTCACATGAGGTGGCCAAAGTATTGGAGCTTCAGCTTCAGCCTCAGTCCTTTGAATGAGTATTCAGGGTTGATTTCCTTTAGGTTTGACTAGTTTGATCTCCTTGCAGTCCAAGGGACTCTCAAGAGTCTTCTGCAACACCACAGTTCAGAAGCATCAGTTCTTCAGTGCTCAGCCTTCTTTATGGTTCAACTCTCACATCCATACATGACTATGGGAAAAACCTTAGCTTTGACTAGACGGACCTTTGTTTGCGGTAACATCTCGGCTTTTTAATATGCTGTCTATGCTGGTTATAGCTTTTCTTCCAAGAAGCAAGCATCTTTAATTTCATGGCTGCAGTCACCATCTGCAGTGATTTAGGAGCCCAAGAAAATAAAGCTTGTCACTGTTTCCAATGTTTCCCCATCTATTTGCCATGAAGTGATGGGACCAGTTGCCATTATCTTAGTTTTTTGAATGTTGAGTTTTAAGCCAACTTTTTCACTCTCCTCTTTCACTTTCATCAAGAGGCTCTTTAGTTCCTTTTGACTTTCTGCCATAAGGGTGGTGTCATCTGCATAGCTGAGGTTATTCAATTCTTTAGTAAACTGTTTATTTCATCTCATTAGTTTTTTTTTTTTTTAACAGGAGTGTTCTCTTGCTTTTTCAACTGAGAAAAGTTACTCTGTCTTCTCATTTTGCTTAACTTCCTCTGTTTTTATGAAATTCAGTGAAACATTTACCACTGGCAAGCTTGAAATAATATGCAGATTTGGGAGTGTCCCTGTACAGTTCGTGTGGGTGCAGTGGCTTTGGGGGAAAAGCTGAGTTTGATTTGAATACAAGACAGATACTTCTTCAGAGTGTGCTGGCAAGTACCACCTGGTTAGGAGGTGGGGTTAGAGATGAAGGGGCTAGGGCCAGAGCCAGGTGTGAGCCAAGACATCCTCTCTGCTCAATTGCTGTCACCACCATTTTTAAGGCAAGGGTGGGTCCTACATTGCTGGAACAGAAGCCCTGAGGGTTGCATTAGTTGGCTCCATTCCCTTGTAGTGTGTGCTCTCCTCCCTTCCAGCACTGGCCCCCTCAGCCCCAGTGGGGAGCAGTGCTGGAGTAAGAGAGGCTGGGGATGTTTATTTGGTGATAGTCATTGTATTGGGTGTGGTGGTCTCGCTGCCATCAGAGACTTGTTCTGCTCATGATGTGCTGCCTGTGTAAGTGCCAATAACGGCTGCCCCCTCCCTGCTCAGAGGCCATTTGATTTTTCAGCTGCCGCAGCATCCCACACTGAGCTTTCCCTCGGTCATGGCAGCCCTCCTTCCAGTGTGGAGCTGTGAGTGTTTGCTCAGCTCAGAGTGGGGCATGCACAAGGGCAGTCCAGGGAAACAAGTCAGCTAAGTGAGTGGTTTCAATTGGTCCTTTCCACCCTGCTTTGGGAGAAAGCAGGAAACTGTTCTAACCTAGCACAACTCCTTGAAGGGCATTAATTGCTACTTTGGGATTCATACTCCCAGTGGCCTCAGTCAAGGAAGACAAAACACAGTATTCTTTTGTTTCCATAAGGGCTCTGTTTGCTCTAGGAAAAGGGGTCCATTCCCTGACATAGTATATGCTCCAACTAGTTCCTCCTTCCAGCTAAAATGAGATCTTTTTGGTAGACTCAGGATCCTTTCTTGTGTTGTAATGATAATCATAGTTATTTTCAGACTCTGCCTTCCTGTATTGATGTAGTAGATTAGAATACATGGTGTAGGCAGACATTTATGTTGGTGATTTCAAAGAGATCATTGGCCCACGGATAAAGAGGCATAGATTAGGCAGACAAATACAGGGAATCCTCCATAATGCTGTATTTCAAAAATAGAGAAGAGATATTTCATTCTACAGCCTATGAAAGCAACCTTTGATGAGGTCTTTATTTTCCTTTCTTACTGTAAGTAGAAATTTAATCCTAAATTTCCTATCAGTTTTCTACTTACATCTATTTTTGGTCTCATATCTTATTTTAACTTCTATAAGAATGCTGAAGGATGGGTCATGCAGCAGATAAATATATCTCAGAGCTGCTACTGTTTAAAGTTAATGTATTATGTTATTCATGCAACTGTGTAAGGAAGAAGAAAATTATATCTGCATCAGAAGAAGCAACAAAACCATCTGAGTTTATATTTCTCATGATATACTGTCTTATTCTAAAGAAATTTTTTAAAATCTTGAAATTTTCCTATTACCCCTCAAATGTCAGTGATCTCTAAGTGATGTATCTTTGTAATTCACTCTGACCATTGCTATTTTTTGATTCAGCCACAGTTAACTTCATCATCCAGTGGACTCAACCACACCCTCTTTGACGAGGTCTGAACTGTAGCCTTGAGTAGGAAGTGCCTCTTTCCAAGCTTGTCCTTTCTTGGATACTGTCCCTTGGCCCAAGACATCATTTAGAGTTCTAATTACATTTTTAAAAATAGTTCCTCTCCTTTTACAGCTCAATAATTCTTTATAATAAATCTTATGTTTAATTACACAGTTTCTTTTAGGCAATGTGCTGATTATCCTCCATGGTTTCTGAGCTGTAGACAGAGTTTTAAAGCTGAATCAGACTTACAAGTGTGAGGCTAACTGTTTTTAACGTGCCTGCTGAAATTCAAGTATTTGTCTACTGCTAACATCTTTTTCAGGAGTTGCATTTATAAAACACAAGCAATTAAAAGACCCCAAAAGACGTAACTACAGGTGGCTCTGATGTGATTTTTTTTTTTTTGCTCTTGCAGTATTTCTTTACATTTCTAGGGTATATATGATACTTGCCTCAGATAACAAGTAATGAATGACCACGAAAAAAATGAATGCAACCTCTGAAGGCTACTTTGTTCTACTGGGTTTTTCTAATTGGCCTCATCTGGAAGTAGTTCTCTTTGTGGTTGTCTTGGTGTTCTACCTGATGACATTGACAGGCAACCTGTTCATCATTATCTTGTCATACTTGGATTCCCATCTCCATACTCCCATGTACTTCTTCCTCTCAAACCTCTCTTTTCTGGATCTCTGCTACACCACCAGCTTCATCCCTCAGTTGCTGGTCAACCTCTGGGGTCCAGGAAAAACCATCTCTTACACTGGTTGCATGATTCAACTTTATTTTGTCCTTGCATTGGGATGCACAGAATGTGTGCTACTGATGGTGATGTCCTATGACCGTTATGCAGCTGTGTGTAGACCCTTGCATTATACTGTCCTCATGCACCCTCGTTTCTGCCAACTGTTGGCTGTGGCTTGTTGGGTAAGTGGCTTTACCAACTCAGCACTTCATTCCTTCTTTACATTTTTGGTACCCCTGTGTGGTCATCGCCAAGTGGACCATTTCTTCTGTGAAGTTCCAGCACTGTTTCGACTGTCATGTGTTGATACCCGTGTTAATGAGCTGTCCCTCATGGTCACGAGCTCCATTTTTGTTCTGGTACCTCTCATCCTCATTCTCAGCTCCTATGGTGCCATTGCCCGGGCAGTGCTGAGGATGCAGTCAACAACTGGACTCCAGAAAGTCTTTGGGACATGTGGAGCCCATCTTATGGTCGTATCCCTCTTTTACATCCCAGTCATGTGCATATACCTCCAGCCACCATCAGGAAATTCTCAAGATCAAGGCAAGTTCATTGCCCTCTTTTATACTGTTGTCACACCTAGCCTCAACCCTTTAATCTACACCCTCAGAAACAAAGATGTAAGAGGGGCTGTAAAGAGACTAATGGGGTGAGGATGTCTGTTATACTGGTGACATGAATGGTAAAATGGAATATCTCTTCACCAATGGTTTTTCCAGTCATCCGCTCATCAGTCTTTCTTTCATTCACTCAGTTAGCACTTAATGAGTGTGTACACTCACAAGGTCACAAAGTTCGTGGTAATAGATATGAATTAGACACAGTCTGTCTAAATACTAATCATTCTTTAGTGGTAATGACAGCCATGTAAAACTGGACCAAACATGAATATTAAGTTTTTAGTGCACAAACCTAATAAAAGTATAGTTTTCTTAATTGAAAATGAAGCGTAGAATTTATTATAAAAATTGATAAAATTTAGGTAAAATTCCTTTAAAAAAACCTAGAATATGTTGTTTAATTTCTTGCTTTGTAGGCAGAATTGTCATACAATTTGTCTTCCATCTTTGGTCTAATGAAAGACATTTTGAAACACTTTAAATATTTTCTCCAACATTGTTATTCTTTTTTTGAATGCTAGTTAATATTGAGAGGAGTTTTGGTCTGTATTCTATAATATCCCATTATAACTAGTAACAAAGTGACTTGCATGAGTTGTAACAGGAAGTGCTCTCAGTAATGCAACAGAAGTAAGCATTTCCTATTTCTCTTTTTTTCAAGTCAGTGAGAAGTGGAAAGGAAGTGGAAATAAGTTTAAAGCTGTGCTATACAGCTCATAAAGTAATGGTCATCATAGGCTAGGTATTGTTAGGTGAAATAAGTGTTTGTAGCATCTGCATAACCCAAGAAGCAGTAAATAATATCCAAAGCGACCAAGTGCTGGACTCTGAAAAATGTATTGATGATTCCAATGGGTATTTGAAGGAATTACTTGAAAATATATGGGAAAAATTTTATGATAAAAGCTTCATGAAAATGGCAGTTTTTTTCTTTTTTAAGCTCCATCTGATTTGATTATTTGTGGTTAGAAGGTTCTTATGAAAATTAGCATGTATTTTTCAAATAAATAAATAAATGCACTTTTAATTTAAGTAATAGTGTTGTTTCCTATATTATTGATACCATCTCCATCTGAAATAAGTGTACTATGTATATAACACTTTAAACTGCACCATATTGAGCTAAAAAATGGAATAAGGAATAAGTAAAATCTTGGCAACACCTGAGTTTTGTATGGTTCTTAAATGTCTGTTTTAGTTTTGCTGCTGCTAAGTCGCTTCAGTCGTGTCCAACTCTGTGCAACCCCATAGATGGCAGCCCACCAAGCTCCCCTGTCCCTAGGATTCTCCAGGCAAGAACACTGGAGTGGGTTGCCATTTCGTTCTCCAATGCAGGAAAGTGAGAAGTGAAAGTGAAGTCACTCAGTCATGTCCGACTCTTCACGACCCCATGGACTGCAGCCCACCAGTCTCCTCCGTCCATGGGATTTTCCAGGTAAGAGTACTGGAATGGGTTACCATTGCCTTCTCCAAATGAAAGACTAGTTTTAGTTTTGGGGGCCTCTAAAGTTTAGTTTAGATATGATTGATTCAAGCCCTTTCCCCTAAATTATTAAAAAGAAAAACATCCCACATCTTCCTCTCAGTTTCTTGTGTGGCTCTCATGTACGTTGATTCTGATGTCTTTGCCTTTGTGTGTCTGTGAGTTTTTTCTCTAACTAGCCATAAACAATACTAGGGGGTATATACATTTGTCCTTAAACTACTTTCCAAGAAATGAAGAACCAAGAATCATGTCTATAAAATAACTTTTAGTAAATCATTGGGGCCACACAAAAGAACTATCACAGAGCAAAAATCTTTTAAGAATTTAAAAGACATAGTTTAGTTCTTTGAACCACCTTGTACTTATGGAATTCTTATTGTTTGGTATACCTGATATGGTACCAGAGTATCTCACTATCTAACTTGAAAAAGCTTTGAAATTTCCCATTTCTTCTATTCCTTTTATGCTTGAAAAACAAAGAAATATCTTTTTGTACATGTAGACTATTTTTCTTGAAATGTATAAACTTAGTGTTTATGACTTTGAATCCTAGCCATGTTGCTATAATATTTATTTGTAATCTAAAATAAAGATTACTTTCAAAAAGCTATTATTTTTGTTGCTTGTATTTTCATACTTCTAACATGGAAAAAATTTTTTTTCTCCCTTTCTAGATGAGAAAACTGAAGAGTAGATATGAGACTTACCTAAGCTTAAGCAACTTGTATATGACAAATCAGGTAATGACAATAGATTTTTTTTACCTGAGTTCTCTTGTTATGGTCAACAACAGCTAGGAGATCTGAGACTCTATCATTGCCAACCCTAAGCTTCCAACCAATATTTGGTAAATTGACATTTACACAGCACACGTGAATTTGGGTCACAGGCAACTTTACTGAAGAACTGACGATGAAAGCATTTTCTCTGCTAAAATGGAAGCTAAATGCGCTGAAGGATCATCTTCTTTTATCTTAGAGAAAGATTCCTCCTCTTCAGGACAATATCTCCCAATCTTTGCCCACTTCTCATACTGATTCCAGTGCAGCATATTCCCTAAACACATGCTCAATTATTTGTTCTTAGTGTATCTCAGCAGTGCAGGCGTATTGTCACAAACATGCCATCAGTTACAGAAACTAGCTCTAGCTTCCAGTTCAGATTCACTCATTCTCTACTATTTTATTAGCCTCATTGCCATACATTGTATTCTTTTTACAAATATGAAGCTGAAAGGTGACTGGTTATCATATGCTATGACAACATCAAGTGGTTTCAAGCATAATAAAGTTTCAAATACAAATACACCACATTCAAATTACAATTCAACAGCAATAAAACTTACAGAAAAGAAAACAGTACAGATTTAGACCTCCACCAGATTTCATAGTGTTAATGTTTTACCATGGGTGCTTTGCCATTCTGTCTATAATTATATAATGTTAATATGAATTTAAATATTTTTCTGAAATAGTGTATATGCATACCCATCCCTAACTGTTCCTGAGAGTATTTCCTAAAGTGAAGATTTAATTCAGGATAACAAATTAGATTTAGGTGTTATGTCTCTTAGTGTCCTTTAATCTGAAACCATTTTTCAGTTTTTCTTTGCCTTTAATAGCTAAATATTTCTGAAGAGTATAGGCCATTTATTTTATACAATGTTTTTCAATTTATACTTGCCTAGTGTGTACGCAGAATTAGAATATTCCTTTTTGACAATGAGACTCCACAAAACTGATATTGTGTCCACCCCAGCTGCATTTTATTAGAAGGAACCTGGTATTTACTTATTCTATTACTGATGATATGAACTTTGAACACTTGGATAACATGGTGTCTTTTAGGCTTCTTTACTATAAAGTTACTATGTTTATTTGGTAATTCACAAGAACCTGGTAGGGAGAAGGTTGAAATTAGGTGGAATTCCAATTTCCTTTAATTTTCATCCATAATTTTTATTTATTTATATTTTATTTTCCTCTGGCTTTATTGAGGTATCATTGACATACAACATGTTCAAGCTCCAGGTGTACATTGTGATGATTTATACATGTATATATTGCAGATATTTACCAAAAACTAGTTAACCCATCTGTTCTCCCATTTACTATACATTTATTTATTTTTTTGTAGTGAGAATATTTAAGATATACTCTTTTAGTAAATTTGAAGTATATAATACAGTAGGTGGCACTAGTGGTAAAGAACCTGCCTGGCAATGCAGGAAACTTAAGAGACTAGTTTGATTACGGGATGGAGAAGATCCCCTGGAGAAGGGCATGGTTCCCCACTCCAGTTTTCTTGCCTGGAGAATTCCACAGACAGAGGAGCCTGGTGGGCTACAGTCCCTGGAGTCGGAAAGACTGAAGTGACTTAACATGCACACATTGTTATAGTCACCATGTGTAAATTAAATCCCCAGAAAGTATTTTAGTGCTGAGAATTTGTACTCTTTAACCGTTTTCTGTTTCTCCCAATCTCAGCCCCTAGTAACCGTCCTTTTACTAGCTATTTTTCTGTTTGCCTCTTTTTTTTTTTAATTTCACATAAAAGTGAGAACATACAGTACTTGTGTTTGTCTTTCTAATTTATTTTACTTAGCATAACGCCCTCAAGTTTCATCTATATTTTTGCACAAGGCAAGATTTTCTTCTTTCTCAAGGTTGAAGGATATTTCACTGTATGTAAAATATTATTTATCCATTCATCTTTTGATAGATTCTTAGGTTGTTTCCATGTCTTAACTATTGTGAATAAAGCTGTTCTCTCTGTTTTTCTGTGCTAATCTTGCTAAAGGTTTCTCAGGTTTATCTTTCAAATAAACCAACACAGTTTTGTTGGTCTTTTCTATTGCTTTTCTTGTATCTCTATCATTTCTGCTCTTCGTTATTTTCTTTCTTGTTTCTAACTTTGGGCTTAGTTTATTTCTTTTTCTAGTTACTTGAGATAAAGATAGATTGCTTTTTGTAATTTTTTTTCTTTTTATCTTTATAAACTTGCCTATTAGAATTGCTTTTACTGCATCTTGCAAGTTTTGGTATTTTGTATTTCCATCTTCATTTGTCTTAAGATATTTTTTTATTTCCTCCCCCCTTTTTTTTGACAAATGGTTGTTCAGGAGTGTGTTGTTTAGTTTCCATTTGCTTGTAATTTTCCAATTGTCATCCTGTAATTGACATCTAATTTCTTATGTTTCTGGTAAGAAAAGATACTTGATATGGTCATGGGAGCTGAATGAACTTGATGCCATGGGTGTTGGTTGGTGACCTGCTTGATTGGGAGCCTGGGTTCATGGGACCTCTTTAGGATCTTGGAGCAAATGAAGCTTCCTCTAGCCAAGGGAAACTTCTGGGGTCACTGAGCTACTTGTGACTACTGGAGGCGACTGGCCTCAGGTGGTCAGGAAGCTTAGGTTTGCAGGACTCTCTGAGAGCCTGAAGCCATCACCTACTGGTCTTATTATCAAGCATCCTTTATTAATTCTTCCAAGAAACAGTGATTGTTATTTTGCACAAAATGGTTATTTTTAAAGTTCATTTATTCTGGTGCAGAAAAGGAAACATTTGTGTACTGTTGCAGAGATTGTAAATTGATGCAGTCACTATGGAAAACAGAATGTGGAGGTTCCTCACAAAATTAAAAATAGAAGTACCATCAGTTCAGTTCAGTTCAGTCCCTCAGTCATGTCTGACTCTTTGAAACCCCACGGATTGCAGCACAACAGGCATCCTTGTCCATCATCAACACCCGGAGCTTGCTCAAACTCATGTCCATCGAGTTGATGATGCCATCCAACCATTTCATCCTCTGTCATCCCCTTCTCCTCCTGCCTTCAATCTTTCCCAGCATCAGGGTCTTTTCCAATGAGTCACTTCTTCAAATCAGGTGGCCAAAGTATGGGAGCCTCAGCTTCAGCCTCAGTCCTTCGAATGAGTATGCAGTATTCAGGGTTGATTTCTTTTAGATTTGACTAGTTTGATCTCCTTGCAGTCCAAGGGACTCTCAAGAGTCTTCTCCAACACCACGGTTCAGAAGCTTCAGTTCTTCAGTGCCCAGCCTTCTTTATGGTCCAACTCTCACATCCATGCATGACTACTGGAAAAACTATAACCTTTGACTAGATGGACCTTTGCTGGCCAAGAACTACCATATGATCCAGCAATTTCTATTTTGGGTATTTACCAGAAGAAGACAAAACCGCTAATTTGAAACAATATAGGGACACCAAAGTTCATTGTGGCATCAATAGCCAAGATATGGAATCAATCTAAGTGTCCATCAATAGAGGAATAAAGAAGACATATATATATGGCTTCCCAGGTGGCTCAGTGGTAAAAATCCACCTGCCAATGCAAGAGATGGAAGAGATGTGAGTCTGATCCCTGGATTGGGAAGATCTCCTGGAGTAGGACGTGGAAACTCATTCCAGTATTTCTTGCCTGGAAAATTACATAAACAGAGGAACCTGGGGGGCTACAGTCCATGGGATCACAAAGAGTCAGAAAAGACTGAGTGACTGAGCATGCGCATATGCTCAGTAATGGAATATTACTCAGCCATAAAGAAGTATGAAATCTGCCATTTACTTCAACATGAATAGATCTACATGATATTATTCTAAGTGAAATAATAAAGAGAAAGATAAATACCATATAATCTCAGTTATGTATAGAATATAAAAAATAAAGCAAGCAAGCAAATAAAACAAACATACTCATAGATACACAGAACAAGTACATGGTTTCCAGAGGGGTTGTAAAATATGAAATGGGATTAAAACATACAAATTTTTCATTTAGAAAATAAGTAAGTCTTGGGAATGTAGTATACAACATAAGGAATATTGTCAATTCCCCATAATATTGCATGGGGACAGACGGTTACTAGACTTATTGTGGTGATCATTTCATGGTGCCTGCAAATCACAAGTCACTACATAGTACACCTGAAATGAACATAATTGTTCAGCTGCTCAGTTGTGTCCAACTGTTTGTGATCCCATGGACTGCAGCATGCCAAGCTTCCCTGTTTCTCACTGTTCCCTGGTGTCTGCTCAGACTCATGTCCATATCAACTATATTTCAATAAAAAGAAAAAGTTACATCATTTCTTGTACACTTATTACTTAATTTGGTATGTGAATAATGCCTTATTGTTCTCTTTTCTCAAATTGTTCACACCCCAGTCTCTGGAACCCATGATTATACATTGTCTTTCATAGTATAAGAACTTTTGCAGATAAAAATAAATTAAGCAAATTGAGATGGGGAGATTAACTTGAATTACCCAAGCGGGCCCACATAATCACAAAGATTCTTATAAGAGGAGGCAGGAGGTAGGGAGGAGACAGGATACTATGCTTCTGACTTTGAAGATGGAGAAAAGGATTATAGGTGGCCTCTAGAGGTTGGAAAAGACCAGTAAATAGATTCTCTCCTAATGTCTGCAGAAGGACACAGCCCTGTTGACCTATTTTAGTCTCCTCATCTCCAGAACTTTAAGGTACTAAGCATTTGTGTTATTTTAAGCCATTAAGTATATGGCAATATGTCATAGCAATGATGGGAAACTAGCGCAGTTTTCATTCTACTGGAAGGAAAAATTTTTTGTACCATATATGTTTATATATATTGTATCATATATCAATTTTAATAAGATTATCTTGACTAATCTCAGATTTTCCTTTGGGATAGAAAGACTAATTTACCTGTTTTGTTCATATGACCACTCCTGTTGCCAAAGAGGTGAAGTTTCCTAATGAGCAGTTCACCAGAAATGCATGGAGCGGATCAAATCAAGAGTAAAGAGTCTCTTGATGAAGGTGAAAGAAGAGAGTGAAAAAGCTGGCTTAAAACTCAACATTCAGAAAACAAAGATCATGACATCTGGTCACATCAGTTCATGGCCAATAGATGAGGAAACAAAGGAAACAGTGAAAGACTTAATTTTCTTGGGCTCCAAAATCACTGCAGGTGGTGACTGCAGCCATGAAATTAAAAGATGCTTGCTCCTTGGAAGAAAAGCTATGACAAACCAAGACAGCATATGAAAAAGCAGAGACATTACTTTGCCAAAAAATTTCCATATAGTCAAAGCTATGGTTTTTCCAATAGTCATGTAAGGATGTGATATTTGGACCATAAAGAAGGCTGAACTTGTAAGAATTGATGCTTTTAAACTGTGGTGTTGGAGAAGACTCTTGAGAGTCCCTTGGCCAGCAAGATCATACAAGTCAATCCTAAAGTAAATCAACTCTGAATACTCAATGGAAGGACTGATGCTGAAGCTGAAGCTCCAATACTTTGGCCACTTGATGTGAAGAACCAACTCATTGGCGAAGGCCCTGATGCTGGGAAAGATTGAAGGCAGGAGGAGAAGTGTACAACAGAGAACAAATGGTTGTATGGTATCAATGACTCACTGGACGTGAGTGTGTACAAGCTCCAGGAGATGGTGATGGACAGGGAAGCCTGGTGTGCTGCAGTTCATGGGGTTGCAAAGAGTCAGACATGACTGAACAATTGAACAACAACAACAAAGATCAAATCTAGTCATGGTACTACTGTTGACAATATTTATTAGTTATTCTTTTCCTTCCTCTGAGAAATACGGTTTTTACATTGTGTTTGAGAATGAGGCAACACTGGTATGGATTTGGGGAGTCATTTATGGTAGGACTGTAAATCCTTGAAATTGAAGACTTTCCAAGTTAACTTGATTCTTTAAGACTTCTTAAATTTCAAGTTTAGGCTGATCAGTTAACAACAATTTGAATTCAACTCTGCATGACTACACTTGTGATCTAACTAAAAATGAAACAGGGATTGGTTACTGAAGGTGGGAAAATGATTTTTTTTTTTAATATTAGGCCCTGTGGGTTCCTGAAAGATAAGCTTAGTTTAAGAGAACATTGACTATTAATGTGGACATGTAAGTTTGTAATCTCCAAGCTTCTTAAACAGTGATCCTTGTACTGTACATGTGTGAAAAGGCCTTTATCCTCTCAGACTTTGTAGTTACTAATTAGGGCCTAGGAAGGACAGAATCACTGTAGTCAGTGTCTTTCGGACAAGAGTAGACTTGTACATTTCCACCTTATGTTGGCATTGGTGGAAACCAATAAAATGAAGATATTTGGTAATATTTGTTAATCCTCCCCCACTGCTACCCCACTAATGGTTTCTCCTGGTTGTGAGGTGCTGATTTGTCTTCCAAGCAGGATCTTCTTGATGTTCTTTGCAATTTGTTGTATAATAGAAAAGTCCTGGAAGCTTGAGGCAGATCTGTTGCTGTGGCAAACATGCTTAGTGCTACAGATTTCTACTTATGAAAGTCCTAGAGAAGCTGAGGCCCACCATGTCAGTGTTTCTAGAAGGCAGGACACTCACACAGGATCAGAAGGCTTCACCTAAGAGTTGGTGTTAATTCTAGGTTTATTTGGGCTTCCCAGGTGGTGCTAATGGTAAGGAACTTGCCTGACAATGCAAGATATGTAAGATGTGGGTTCAGTCCCTGGATTGGGAAGATCCCCTGGAGGAGGGCCTGGCAACCCAGGAGGGCATGGTAACCCACTCCAGTGTTCTTACCTGGTGAATTCCATGGACAGAGGAGTGAGGAGTCTGGTGGGCTACTGTCCATAGGGTTGCAAAGACTCAGAAATGACTGAAGCAACTTAGCACGCATGCACTAGCTTTATTTGTCTATGTATTTTTATTAAAATTTCACTCTTTGCAAATAAGAAAAAAAGTTTATCATAAGATTTTCTCCAGTTAAAGCAAATATAAAGTTGTTGATAAATTAGACTGATTAAAAATAATATAAAGGCCTAACTTAATGGAATCTATTCTTGAGAAAAAGGCATCAAGTGCTCTAAGCCTAAAGGAACTTTGAGTTTAAAATATAAACTTGATTATACAGAGTGCAGCAAGCCAGAAAGAAAAACACCAATACAGTATACTAACACATATATATGGAATTTAGAAAGATGGCAATGATGACCATGTATGCAAGACAGCAAAAGAGACACAGATGTGTATAGCGGACTTTTGGACTCAGAGGGAGAGGGAGAGGGTGGGACGATTTGGGAGAATGGCATTGAAACATGTATACTATCATGTAAGAAACGAATCGCCAGTCTATGTCCAATGCAGGATGCAGGATGCTTGGGGGTGGTGCATGGGGATGACACAGAGATGTTATGGGGAGGGATGTGGGAGGGGGGTTCATGTTTGGGATCGCATGTACACCCGTGGTGGATTCATGTGAATGGATGGCAAAACCAATACAGAATTGTAAAGTAAAATAAAGTAAAAAAAAAAAAAAGGAAGAAGAACTTAAAAAGAGTGGAGAGGAAGGACTTTTTTTTCACATTTACATGTATCTATTATTTTTCAAATTCTCTTCCCATTTAGGTTATTACAGAGTATTGAACACAGTTCCCTATGCTATACAGTAGGTCCTCATTGGTTATATATTTTAAATAAAGCAGTGTGTACATGCCAATCCCAAACTCTACCCCCCCCCCCACCCTGGCGCTTCTCCCTTAATAGCCACAAGTTTATTCTCTAAGTCTGTGAGTCTTTCTGTTTTGTAAATAGGTTAGTTTGTATCATTCTTTTATTTATTTATTTTTTAAACATAAATTTAATTATTTTAATTGGAGGTTAATTGCTTTACAATATTATATTGGTTTTGCCATACATCAACATGAATCTGCCACGGGTATACATGTGTTCCCCATCCTGAACCCCCCTTCCCCCTCCCCACCAATACCATCCCTCTGGGTCGTCTCAGTGCACCAGCCCCAAGCATCCAGTATCATGCATCGAACCTGGACTGGTGATTCATTTCATATATGATATTATACATGTTTCAATGTCATTATCCCAAATCATCCCACCCTCTCCCTCTCCCACAGAGTCCAAAAGACTGTTCTATACATCTGTCTCTTTTGCTGTCTCACATACAGGGTTATCGTTACCATCTTATAAATTCCATATATATGTGTTAGTATACTGTATTGGAGCTTTTCTTTCTGGTTTACTTCACTCTGTATAATAGGCTCCAGTTTCATCCACCTCATTAGAACTGATTCAAATGTATTCTTTTTAATGGCTGAGTAGTACTCCATTGTGTATATGTACCATGGCTTTCTTATCCATTCATCTGCTGATGGACATCTAGGTTGTTTCCATGTCCTGGCTATTATAAACAGTGCTGTGATGAACATTGGGGTACATGTGTCTCTTTCACTTCTGATTTCCTCGGTGTGTATGCCCAGCAGTGGGATTGCTGGGTCATAAGGCAGTTCTATTTCCAGTTTTTTAAGGAATCTCCACACTGTTCTCCATAGTGGCTGTACTAGTTTGCATTCCCACCAACAGTGTAAGAGGGCTCCCTTTTCTCCACACCCTCTCCAGCATTTATTGCTTGTAGACTTTTGGATCGCAGCCATTCTGACTGGTGTGAAATGGTACCTCATTGTGGTCTTGATTTGCATTTCTCTGATCATGAGTGATGTTGAGTATCTTTTCATGTGTTTGTTAGCCAACTGTATGTCTTCTTTGGAGAAATGTCTATTTAGTTCTTTGGCCCATTGTTTGATTGGGTGGTTTATTTTTCTGGAATTGAGCTGCAGGAGTTGCTTGTATATTTTTAAGATTAGTTGTTTGTCAGTTGCTTAATTTGCTATTATTTTCTCCCATTCTGAAGGCCATCTTTTCACCCTGCTTATAGTTTCCTTTGTTGTGCAGAAGCTTTTAATTTTAATTAGGTCCCATTTGTTTATTTTTGCTTTTATTTCCAGTATTCTGAGAGGTGGGTCATAGAGGATCCTGCTGTGATGTATGTCAGAGAGTGTTTATGTTCTCCTCTAGGAGTTTTATAGTTTCTGGTCTTATGTTTAGATCTTTAATCCATTTTGGGTTTATTTTTGTGTATGGTGTTAGAAAGTGATCTAGTTTCATTCTTTTACAAGTGGTTGGCCAGTTTTCCCAGCACCACTTTTTAAAGAGATTGTCTTTAATCCACTGTATATTCTTGCCTCCTTTGTCAAAGATGAGGTATCCATAGGTGTGTGGATTTATCTCTGGGCTTTCTATTTTGCTCCATTGATGTATATTTCTGTCTCTGTGTCAGTACCATACTGTCTTGATGACTGTGGCTTTGTAGTAGAGCCTGAAGTCAGGCAGATTGATTCCTCCAGTTCCATTCTTCTTTCTCAAGATTCCTTTGGCTATTCGAGGTTTTTTGTATTTCCATACAAATTGTGAAATTATTAGTTCTAGTTCTGTGAAAAATGCCATTGGCAGCTTGATAGGGATTGCATTCAATCTATAAATTGCTTTGGGTAGTATGCCCCTTTTCACTATATTGATTCTTCTAATCCATGAACATGATATATTTTTCTATCTATTAGTGTCCTCTTTGATTTCTTTCACCAGTGTTTTACAGTTTTCTCTATATAGGTCTTTAGTTTCTTTAGGTAGATATATTCCTAAGTAGTTTTACTCTTTTTTTTTTTTTTTTGGCAATGGTGAGTGGAATTTTTTCCTTAATTTCTCTTTCTATTTTCTCATTATTAGTGTATAAGAATGCAAGGGATTTCTGTGTGTTGATTTTATATCCTGCAACTTTACTATATTCATTGATTAGCTCTAGTAATTTTCTGGTGGAGTCTTTAGGGTGTTGTAGGTAGAGGATCATGTCACCTGCAAACAGTGAGAATTTTACTTCTTTTCCAATTTGTATTTCTTTTATTTCTTTTTCTGCTCTGATTGCAGTGGCCAAAACTCCCAAAACTATGTTTGATAGTAATGGTGAAAGTAGGCAACCTTGTCTTGTTCCTGACTTTAGGGGAAATGCTTTAGATTCCACATGTAAGTGATATCATATATTAGTCTTGTCTGTCTGACTTACCTCACTTAGTATGATAATCCCCAGATCCGTCCGTGTCACTGCAAATGTCATTATTTCATTCTTTTTGATGACTGAGTAATATTCCACTGTCTATATCTATCTATCTATCTATTAGTCAGTCAGTTCAGTTGCTTAGTTGTGTCCGACTCTTTGCGACCCCTTGAATCACAGCACGCCAGGCCTCCCTGTCCATCACCAACTCCTGGAGTTCACTCAGACTCACATCCATCGAATCAGTGATACCATCCAGCCATCTCATCCTCTGTCGTCCCCTTTTCCTCCTGCCCCCAATCCCTCCCAGCATCAGAGTCTTGTCCAATAAGTCAACTCTTCGCATGAGGTGGCCAAAGTACTGGAGCTTCAGCTTCAGCATCATTCCCTCCAAAGAAATCCCAGGGCTGATCTCCTTCAGAATGGACTGGTTGGATCTCCTTGCAGTCCAAGGGACTCTCAACAGTCTTCTCCAACACCACAGTTCACAAGCATCAATTCTTCGGCTCTCAGCTTTCTTCAGAGTCCAACTCTCACATCCATACATGACCACTGGAAAATCCATAGCCTTGACTAGATGGACCTTTGTAGTATACACATATATTCCATTGTGTATATATGTTTGCATATACCACAATGTTCCATTGTATATGTATGTATATATACACTTATGAATGTATATATACAATGGAATATGTATACTACATCTTGTTTATCCTTTCATCTGTCAATGGATGTTTCTGTTGATTTGATATTTTGGTTGCTTCCATGTCCTGGTTATTTAAAGAGAGTTTCAATGAACATTGAGGTGCATGTATATTTTCAAACCAAGTTTTCTCTTGATATATGTCCTGGAATGGTATTGCTGCTCCTGCTGCTGCTGCCGCTTCAGTCATGTCTTATTCTGTGCAACACCACAGAACCTGTGCTGCCGCCCACCAGGCTCCGCCATCCCTGGGAGTCTCCAGGCAAGAATATTGAAGTGGATTACCATTCCCTTCTCCAGAGGAATGAGTACCAATAATTGTTCTTGTGCATATGGAATGTATTAGATAGAAAATAATCAGAATTAAGATATTTATTAATTTGTAAATAAATAACACAAGAAGGCTATACTAAGAGATATATTGATGTACCTTGCCAGCAATCAGAATCAGTTAATAGCCTTATTAATGTGACCTTTCTGGTATGCCTTTTCTATTTAGACTCATTCAGTAAACTTGGATTCAGTCAGTAGTTAGCATTATCTCTTTTTGTGCTACAAATTGTCTTGCATAACTACTTCATTTAAACAGGGCAATTGATTTTCTTGTTAAAATTTAATTATCTATGTTGTAGGAATTTTTCTTTATTGAGTGGGATTATCTTATTTTTATGTAAGAGTTTGGGCAGTTATCAGTGATTTACTTAATTTTATTTAGCTACAAAGACAGCCTTTGTGTCCAGGAGAAAAATCTTTTTTCCAATTTAGGATCAGAGACATTGGTTTAGGGGCAACAGACTACATTTGTAGGGTTGCAAAGCACAGTTTTCATTTTCTCTGTTTCACTAAATCCTCAAAACCATCCTGGGAAATGTCACACAAAATTTCTTAGGGATAAGATATCACTATGGCCCTTTGATTCCACACTACACCTAGGTCAGTTGTGTGTAATACAAAAATAAAACAATAATTCCAACTAATTCTGAATGAGCCTGGTGTGCCAAACACTACAGGAAGCATTTTACATCCATTAAATCATTTAGCACTGATCCCCAAATCCTTTGATAAAGGAAACTTTAGTATTCCTATCTTAAGATATTGTTAATAATTCATCCCAATTGTATGCTAATAACTAGGAAATTTCTTAAGGATCAAAAATCAATACATTTCTTCAATGAAGAAGAGAGATAATGAGAGTATATACTCAGATTTCTACATTCCAAAAATGTATATTTAAGTGCTATAATTCTATCCTGGATCTCTAATTTTTTCCATATGAATCTCATGATATTTCATTACTTCTAACTCTTGCATACCATGGCTTTTTAATCCAATTTTTGATCTACTTCCAGTGATTTCCCATCACTGTTTAACCATAGTAATTTAGTTGCTAAGTCATGTCTGACTCTTTCAACCCCATGGACTGTATCTGGCAGGCTCTTTTGTCCACGGGATTCTCCTGGCAAGAATACTGGAGTGGGTTGCCATTTCCTTCTCCAGGGGATCTTCCTGATCCAGGGATTGAGCCCAGGTCTCCTGCATTATAGGCATATTCTTTACCTACTGAGCTACAAAGAAAGCCCATAGGCTTATGGTTTAACCATACAGGGATCTATTGATCTGTGAAGGTTTAAAGTTCTTTGTCTCTCCACTAAATTATCATTCTAGTGTATCTTTTTACATATAATTTTCTTTACATAGTATTTTCTTTATATTTGAAGTGATTTAAAAGTTATGTGAGAGAAAATATTTTTTATTTAAAAATATTTTTATACATTTTGAAATGATCACAGTAAATCTAATTACCATTGGTTATTATACAAAGTTACAATTTTTCTGTGATGAGATCTTTTAAGATTTATTTTCTAAGTGATTAAGAAATTGCTAAGAATGAAAATATTTTTATCTGTCTTCAAAACATCTGGATGAAACATGTGGACAAGTCGATCTATCAAATTTTTATTATTAAAAATGTTCATATGATTGTATGAAGGTTACACACTTAATTCAGGTATTTAATATCTGTCATATATAGTGTTTACTAAAATTTATGAAAAAAGGCAGTTCAACTGAGAAACTGAGTTGATTACAAAGAAAAATCTCGTTTCTTTCTATAGGTACCAAACTAGCTATTTCCAATGTTTAAAGAAGGTTCCCAGAAGTGAAATACTTTCCAATTTTCCTATGAATATTTGGCACTATGATGTACACACATTCCAACCTTCTCTAAGGATTGATAGCTTTTAAAGCAAAAGTCTTTTTACTTACCCTTATTTTAGATAAACATCACTTAAGAAAAAGGAACTGTGAAGGAACATACTTGAATTTTTCAAATTTTCAGAAAAGGACGAAGAAACTGTAGTTTGCAGATGAGTACTTAAGAAATATCTTCAGCAATGTGAGTTTTTTATTTGATATAATGCTGTCAGAAAGAAAAAAAGTCCAGATAGCAGCACTGTTTATAATAGCCAGGACATGGAAACAACCTAGGTGTCCATCAGCAGATGAATGGATAAGAAAGCTGTGGTACATATACACAATGGAGTATTACTCAGCCGTTAAAAAGAATACATTTGAATCAGTTCTGATGAGATGGATGAAACTGGAGCCGATTATACAGAGTGAAGTAAGCCAGAAAGAAAAACACCAATAGAGTATACTAACACATATATATGGAACTTAGAAAGATGGCAATGATGACCCTGTATGTAAGACAGCAAAAAAGACATAGATGTGTATAGTGGGCTTTTGGACTCAGAGGGAGAGGGAGAGGGTGGGATGATTTGGGAGAATGGCATTGAAACATGTATTCATGTATTCATGTAAGAATCGAATCACCAGTCTATGTCCGATGCAGGATACAGCATGCTTGGGGCTGGTGCATAAGGATGACCCAGAGGGATGTTGTGGGGAGGGATGTGGGAGGGGGGTTCATGTTTGGGATCGCATGTACACCCGTGGTGGATTCATGTCAATGTATGGCAAAACCAATACAGTATTGTAAAGTAAAATAAAGTAAAAATAAAAATTTAATAATAAAAAAAGACCTTAGTAGATATTAATAATATCAAAGGTGTTTTGTGGTGTGCAATTTTTTTTTTAATGTTCCTGAGCCCCTTGGACATTATTTTCAACAACCCATTTATGGTTATTCCTGACGAGCTAGCAGACAAAGTTCCATGAAACAGAGTTCTCCATGGGAATGTTCCTTATGTATAATTAGTTACCTACTGAATTGAAGTTGGTATCGTCTCCTCTATTACTAGATTTGTTTTAAAATAGACTCATTTGGTTTTTCAACACACTGGAAACTAATTTTATTTTATTCATTTATTTTCCTTTTTAGTGTGTCTTTTAAAAAATTAATTAACTTATTCATTTTACTTTGCAATATTGTATTGGTTTTGCCATACATTAACTTGCTTTTACATTATATGACATAATGATTTGATACTTGTATACATTTTGAAATGATCAGAGTAAATCTAATTACCATTGGTTATTATGCAAAATTGCAGTTTTTCTTTGTGATGAGATCTTTAAAGATTTATTTTCTTAACAATTTTTAAACTTTCAATGTAATATTATTGACTATATTCACCATGCTGTATATTACAACCCCATGACCAATTTATTTTATATCTGGATATTAGATTGCTTGATTCCCTTCACCCCTTCTCCCTCACCTCAACCCTCCTTCCTTCTGGCAAACACCAATCTTTTCTCTATAAATTTTGTTTTGTTTGTTCATTTGCTTTATTAAAAAAGTATCTCTCATATAGTTGAAATCATATGATATGTGTCTTTGTGTGACTCATTTCCTTAGCATAATACCCTCAAGGTCCATCGTGTTGTTGCAAATGACAAAATTTCATTCTTTTCTTATAGCTGAGTAGGATTGCATTGTGTTTATAATAGCACATCTTCTTTATCCATTCATCCATCAGTGGACACTTGGTCTGTTTCCATATCTTGGCTCTTGTAAATAATGGTGCAAATGAGCAAATATGTACACATATCATTTTGAATTACTGTTTTTGGTGTCTCCAGATAAATACTAAGAATATGAATTGCTACATCACATGATAGTTCTATTTTTAATTTTTTGGAGGAACCTCCATTTTATTTTCCATAATGTCTGCACCAATTTTCAGTTCCATGAGTCAGGCATATGTTCCCTTTCTCCATATTTTTTGTCAACATGTTATTTCTTGTCCTTTTGATAAAAGCCACTGTGACAAGTGTGAGGTGATTTTTTTGGTTTTAATTTGCATTTCTCTAATAATCATGTTGACAACTTTTCATGTGTGAAGTGGTGACATGGACTATTTGTATTTCAGTACATATGTGACATCTCCTTCATCTCCTTTATCCACTAAGATTGCTCCCATATGTTGGCTATTATAAATAATGCTGCTATTAACATTGGATTCTACGTACCTTTTCAAATTAGTGTTTTTGTTTTCTTCAGATACATACCCAGGATTGGTAGTTGTATTTTTTTTTTTTTGAGAAACCTCCATAATGTTTTCCATAGTGGCTGCACCAGTTTACATTCCTATCAAGAAGAATTTCCTTTCCTTTTCTCCACATACTTGCCAAAATTTTATTGCTCAAAGATTTCTTTTTTTTTGATAGCCTTTCTGATAGGTGTGAGGGTGATATCTCTTTCTGGTTTTTATTTGCAGTTCTCTAATAATTAGTGATGATGATCATTTTTTAATGTGCCTGTTGGTCATCTATATGTCTTCTTTGGAAAAATGTCTGTTCATGCCTTCTGCCCATTTTTTGATCAAGTTGTTTGGTTTTCTGAATATTGAATTGAATGAGCTATTTATATATTTTGGCTATTAACCCCTTATCAAGCATATCATTTGCAAATATTTTCTCACGTTCAGTAGGTTGTCCTTTTGTTATTTATAGATTGTTTTCTTTGCCGTCAAAGGCCTTTAACCTTAATTAAGTCCAATTTGTTTCATTTTGCTTTTATATCTTTTGCATTAGCATACAGATCCAAGAAGATTGGTGTGACTTATCTCAAAGAGTGTTCTATGTTCACTCCTAGGAGTTTTATGGTTTCTAGTCTTGTTATTACTTTTAGGTCTTTAATCTATTTCTTGAGTTTATTTTTGTATATGGTTAGAGGAAATGTAATTTTGTTTTTTACATGTAACTGACCAGTTTTTGATCATTTCAAACTTGCAAAACTTTTCAAAATTAGTAAATGAAACAAAAATGATCATGCTACATAAATTGTTTCTAACTTGCTTAAATTTTTAATATCATTCATTTTTTAGATTAATAAACACTTAGGAATAATAATCTCTAATGCCTACAGATAATTCCTGCCCATTTTTGTAGGACAATTTTTAAGTATTTATTTTTTCATGCTCAGTTTATTTCCATTCTTCATTGACTACACACAAATAAAAATACAAATAGAAACCACAATATGCTGTTCTGGTCCTAAATGAATTTATTAGGTTTTGGGAAAAACAGCATATGTGGCAAAACACAACTTGGTCATTAGTGAGCATCACTACCATCCTCTGGTTGTAACATTATCGTAACATTTTTTTCTTCTTCATCTTTATAGAGATAAAATTGACAAAATTGTCAAGAGCTACAACTTAAGGTGTATAATGTGATGACTTTATGTATGTGTGCATTGTGAAATGATTGCCACAATCAAGTATATATTGATAACATATATTAATATCACATATTAATTATTTACAGTTCAACTTTCTTCTTCTATTCTTAAATTTAAGTATTATTTTTTAAAATTTTTTATTATGAGGATTGTTGGCAAAAATTTCTCATATTTTCTGTAACAAACACCTCTGAATTTTAAGAGTTTGCTTTTTTTGTTTATACATTTTTATATACTCACAACTCAAAAAAGAATCATTTAATTTTATATTATGTACCAATAACTGAAAATGAAGAATTGTAAAACATTTTTATGGAAGGAAATAATTCACATCATAGTTATTGTGGAACCGAGTCATATGAGACAAACATGTGGGGGAACTACCCCAGTGACCAGTGCAGATGTCATACAGACCTCTCAGGGGATAGAAAATGCCTAAGAGTATAGAGTGAGAATTTCTGAGGCTTCCAAGCATAAATCTGGTACTTTATATTCCAAGCCTGTACTTTAGCCTAAAATGAAACATTCTGGAAAATGAGTCTAGTGTTGACTTCACCTTTAAAATTCTTTGCTAACCAACTTCCTTCCAGAACTTGGCAGTCAGAACTTTAGCTATAAGAAGAGAGCTGTCTTCAAAATTACAATCACTGTTACAGTCACTGTTATTAAAGAAGCTTCTTATAAAACACACTGACAAAACCAGTGTTTTTTTCCTTCCTTTCTGCCTTCTTTCCTCCCTCCTTTTCTCCTTCCTCCCTCTCTCCCTGCTTTCTTCCTCCCTTTCCTTCTTTCCTCTTAGGTTGAGTGTGCATCTTTTTCAGAGAGGAATTTAGTTGTTCCCCTAGTATCTTACCCATGAAATCTGTAGAACAGACTCCTCTAAATGAGGTTGCTTTTCTTGCCCAGAGTTTTCCGAAGAGCTGTCTTGACTTCCTTGTTCCATAAGCTGTAGATGATAGGGTTGAGCATGGATGTCACCACAGTATAGAAGAGGGCCAGGAGTTTATCTACCCCTGGTGACTGACTAGCCTTGGGCCTCAAGTAGGTGACAGATCTTGAGCCATAGAAGAGTGTTACTACCAGTAGGTGGGAGGAACAGGTGGAAAGAGCTTTTCGACGGCCTTCAGGGGAGGGCATGACTAACACAGCGGCTAGAATTCTGCCATAAGAAGCAATGATTAATAAAAATGGACTGGAAATGCAAAGAATGGCTGTAATAAAGACTGCAGCCTCATTATGGGATGTATCCTCACAGGCTAGTGCCAGGATAGGCAAGAGGTCGCAGAAGAAGTGGTCTATTTCACAGAGGCTGCAGAAGTCTAAAGAGAAAATATAGTTGGTTTGGCCCAAGCCTACTATGCAGCCTACTCCCCAAGAAATCATTGCTAAATGGATACACACTCCACGACTCATCCGTGTTGCATAATGAAGTGGGGAGCATATGGCCATATAGCGATCAAAAGCCATGGCTGCCAAAAGACAGCACTCACTGATATCAAATAATGCAAAGAAAAACATCTGTAGCACAGCCCTCCCGAGAGATTTCTCGGGCCTCACTCACAAAGTTCTGCAACATTTTGGGTATGGTAGAGCAAGTGTATCCAATCTCCAAGAGAGACAAGTTGGCCAGGAAGAAGTACATGGGGGTATGGAGGGCTGGATTGGTCCAGATGGCAAGAGCTATGAGAGCGTTGTCTGTCAGTGATACTAAGAACATGAGTAGGATGAGGGTAAATAAAAGGAAGCACTGTTCGGTGACCTCAGAGAATTTGACAAATGTAAAGTGTTTCACAGACATGCTGTTGTCCTGCCACAAAGAACAATTGATGCTCATGACCTGAATAAAAGAAAGGTGAAGTCATAAGAAAGATTCTTTCAGATAGAAATTTAAATCCTTATATTGCTCTTAACAAGCTCTTAAAAGACTCCTTGGAAGAAAAGTTATGACCAACCTAGAAAGCATATTAAAAAACAGATACATTGCCAATAAAGGTCCGTCTAGTCAAGGCTATGGCTTTTCCAGTAGTCATGTATGGATGTGAGAGTTGGACTATAAAGAAAGCTGAGTGCTGAAGAATTGATGTTTTTGAGCTATGGTGTTGGAGAAGACTCTTGAGAGTCCCTTGGACTGCAAGGAGATCCAACCAGTCCATCCTAAATGCAATCAGTCCTGAATGTTCATTGGAAGGACTGATGTTGAAGCTGAAACTCCAATACTTTGGCCACTTGATGCGAAGAGCTGACTTATTTGAAAAGACCCTGATGCTGGGAAAGATTGAGGGCAGGAGGAGAAGGGGATGACAGAGGATGAGATGGTTAGATGGCATCCCTGACTCAATGGACATGAGTTTGAGTAAAGTCCGTGAGTTGGTGATGGACAGTGAGGCCTGGTGTGCTGTGGTCCATGGGTTTGCAAAGAGTTGGACACAACTGAGCCACTGAACTGAACTGAACTGAACTGAACAAGCTCTAGTGAGTCAAAGAGATAAATTTCTTACCTATAATTTAAAATTTACAAAGTTTGGAAGTTAGACTCATCCTGAAACTGAATCCTACTTTATGTTCACTATCTCAGTTGATTTGTCAAAGATATGTCTAGTCAGCAGGCATAAAATGGAAAAGAAATTTCTGCACAATTCTGTTTTATTCTTTCATTTTATCAAATAAAGTTCTTCTCATACCTATTTATTTCCTAATCTTTTGCCACTGACTTGCTTTCTTCACTCATTCAGTCAACAAGTATTTATTGAACACAGAGTATTTTCAAGTATTTTTCCATTACTGTTGTAGGTCCTGGGATTAAACAATGTAAAACAAGATAGAAACAAGTGGACTCTTCCAAATTCTGTTAAATATGGACTAACAAGTCAGCACAGTTACAGGGACCCTTTATAGATATAATTGTTGAAAAAATTTTCACACATCAAACATTCTATTATAATGCGTTTACACTTATAGCATTTATAAACATTCACCTTGCATTCTGTCAAATTAAATTAATATAATTTAGCATCTGTATTCCTCATGTAGGAACACATTTCAATAAAGGTTTTGGCAAAAAAAAGAGACAATAGTTTACTTATCTTTTTTAAAAACCCAAAATATTTTCTTAAATATCATCAGTTCACAATAATAACATATGCAGTTACTTAAAAACTCTAGATGTGGAGATATTTTCATTCTTCTTGTCACTTAAATGCCCAAATAATTTTTCAAACTAATTTTATTTTCCTGTATCTGAAAGGAACTGCAATTTCCTCAGTGACAATGATGGAGGAACCAAGGTGGAAATCCCAACCAGAAAAGGAGAATGCATGACTCTTAAGTAGTGACATTGTAAAGATTTCATTTCATATATATCCTTGTCTCATTTAGACTGTAGACAGTAAATGCAAATGCCTGTGTTGGGGGTGAGAGTCAGGGGATATGAGGAATGGGAGAAACCTACTGGTAGACGACACATGTTGAGGGCTAATGCATGCTGTTAGTCATTTAATATTCTTAGACCCACAAGATGAATTAAAAAGTCATCCTGTGGTAAATACTTTTTAAGAGGGAGAGGGTGAGATGATTTGGGAGAATGACATTGAAACATGTATACTATCATGTAAGAATCGAATCGCCAGTCTATGTCTGATGCAGGATACAGCATGCTTGGGGTTGGTGCACGGGGATGACCCAGAAAGAGGTTATGGGGAGGGAGGTGGGAGGGGGGTTCATGTTTGGGAACGCATGTACACCCGTGGTGGATTCATGTCAATGTATGGCAAAACCAATACAGTATTGTAAAGTAAAATAAAGTAAAAATAAAAATTTAATTAAAAAAAAACCTTACAAAATACAAAGCTGAAAAAATTACATGTCCAAGATAGTGAAGATCTGTGAGTGCTTCACAGTACTTAAACTGACAAAGAATTATACTTTGTCTAGAAATAAAAATTAAATCATATAGAAATAAATGTATATATCCACTTGGAAGGGAGAATACAGACAAACAGTGAAATTCTCTTCTCCATTCCTGTCACCAGGAATAATTCTACATCATGTAAAATCTGATTTTTTTTCATTATCTTTTTCATTGTTTTCAGGATTTAATCTATTGACCTTTGTCCAGGGACCCTGAGTTCCATGTAGTAGAGGTCAGTCTTATGTATATACCAAGAAAGTTTAATTTTAATCATTGTCTATAGAAAGAGAGTGAGTTGTCCAAGAGCAGGATGTCAGGAGTCTGCAGAAAGGAGCATCACGGGCAGTACAACAATTTGGCACAATCTTCTGTCTCTCACCTGATATATTTTCTTGACAAAGTTTCTAATCCATCGTTTCTGTGTAAAAGAAGGATGATGAAGCCCTTCCTATCTTTCTTGAGGAATTGTTTTGAGTTAAAATGGAAACAGAAGCAAACCATGACTGAAAAATCAAGAACTAAAATGTACTTTATCAGTCTCAAAACCTACTTTTTATTTTTTTTAATTTTTAATTTTTAAAAAAATTTATTTATTTTAATTGGAGGCTAATTACTTTACAATATTGTATTGGTTTTGCCATACAGCAACATGAATCCGCCACAGGTGTACACATGTTCCCCATCCTGAACCCCCCTCCCATATCCCTCCCTGTACCATCCCTACTTTTTAAAAGCCTCATGTTAATGATCTCATAGAATGTTGCCTACAACATTCCCTATTATTGCCAAGCTATTAAAATCACCTATATTCAGTGTCAATCATCAAGCAAATGTGCACTATGATATTAATCTAAAGATATACAAGTTTAATGCTCAATGGCAAATTGAATTTGCCTGTTCCTACTCAATATAATAAAAGATTAAGTGACCATTGGACATTGACAAGGTTCTGACAAGTTTGAATCTTGAGATGGAGTTTCAGTGACAGTTGGGTATATGAAATAAACAGAGGAAGGAGACAAGATAATTTTAATACCTCAATGGCTTGACTTCATGTGCCACCTTCCCCAGCCTCAAGATCCAAGACAGGTGCATTCTATATAGTTCTGCATTGGAAATAATCCAGCATGAGTATTTAATTTTGGGTCAGTGCCACATAATTAGAAATGATCTTTCACTGACTCAGTCCCTTATTAATCTCTGTTCTCATAATGAAATATTTCTTTGTTTCCTAACAGCTAAAGGGAAACATCTGAGACATTATTAAAATTTCACCTTAAACAGTACAGTGCCTGGCATACAAGGGAAACTCAATAAATATTAACATGTTATTCTGAAATTGTCATTTCTAAAATGCTTGAATAGCAGATACAATTTATGTAAATCAATCATTAAATTTTGTAGAGATGATTCACCCATAACTATTTTATCGAGCACCTAATATTTAGCTGGGTGATGCTTCAACATAACCCAGCAGAAACTATCATTTGATTGGAGTAACATGTACAGGATAATCTAGGCATTTCTATTACCCCAAAATAAGAGACATGTCTATTTCCAGGGAAGTAATTATTTTGGAACACTTTATAGCAATTTTAAGACAGGGATCTTGGCAAAATGAATAAATTAGTATACTACTCAGAGAAGGAAAAAGAACTGATTAAAATAATGTCCAGAACTGAATAATGATTTTGGTGTTGTCTATCCATTATCACATTTTAATCTACCATTTAATGCAGGCTTTTTTTTTTTAAAGGCATCAGTTATACCACATACCTTTGATCCTAATATTTGAGGAAAAAAGTAGATGGTATTTTCTTCTGTTGAGCCACTCTCGAATTTTGTCTGAACATTGTCAATATAACCTCCCCAAATTTAGAGAATGTAAATCTCCCCAATCTTCTAAGACCATGCACTGAAAAGCTTTTGTTATAGTTAGGACCATGTCTGAATCCAGACAAGATTGTGTGTCTTCTCTGATAGCATTATATTCTTCCTAGCAATGCCATCAGCTACACACACACACACACACACACACACACACACACACACACACACACACACACAAGCATGCTTGGCTGTGCTGTTTACATGATGATGTATTTGAACCATTCTTGCCTTGAAAAAATGGTATATGAATAGTTTTACTTCATTTCTTCTCCTTGTTCTGAATCCTTATCCTGCCTCCCTTCCCCAGGAGACATACTCTTCTCACTGGAGTATGTCAGGAGGCAGTTTGATTCAATCTCTCAGGAATTCTGTCTCTCAAGTCAGTCTGTATTTATGGTAAAAATGAATATTTAAAAAGCAAAATGATAAATCTAGAAGGTAATATAGGGACTTCCATGGCAATACAGTGGTAAGACTTTCATTTCAGTGCTTGAGGCACTGATTCCTTCCCTGGTCAGACAAATTAAGCTCCCACATGCTGCATTGTGGGCCAAAAAAAAAAATTAAAAAAAAATTACTGTAAAACAAAAGTAGAGTGAATCAACAGTAAAATATAACAACCCATCATTACCAGTAAAATAATATAACCTATCATTTAGGTAACTGCTATCATAGACTCTGTACACAATGGGATATTAACTCAAGAGAAATGTACTACTGGAATCAGATATTTATGTGACCACTCTATACTATTAAGATGAAATACTCAAAAAATATTTATAATTTTTGTTTGAATTAAACCAAGTAGTCATCAGAATATTACGAAAATGACATAAGTAACTTTCATATCATCTTATATTGAAGCAATTATTGCTTATTTTGATTACCATAAGACTCTAATAAATCATAATAATCTTCTCATTACAACTGAGTTTGACAAAGTACCTATTTGTTTCTATCAAAAGTAATAAAAAAGAACCGAGAATCAGAGATATATATAGGGTGATGAAAAAAATTGTATGACACAATATTAATTGTTTAGTGATATTAAAAAGTAGATAAGGTACTGACTATCTAATATTGAATATATCATTGACATGATGTAAAGGCAAAGGAGAAAGTTGTTTAAGTAGAAAACACCCCTCACCAAAGCCCCATTAGATGAATTATGCACTAGAAAAGAACAGATGGTGGAGGAGCAGGATGGGGAACTCCCTTCGCTAATGAACACAGCAAAAATACATCTACAGGTGGAACAATTCTTACTGGAAACGAACTGGAGATTGGGAGAAAGACTCCTGTACAACCAAGGCTGTAAGAAATATCCACATGAAATCCAGTAGGAAGAAAAGTGTCAGGTCAGGACCTGTGCCCTGGTAGGGGACTCAGAGGAAAAGAGAGATTACATGGGCAGAGATCCTCCCCAGGGAGTGAGTGGTTCAGCCAGATACTGGGCATACCAGCCCTGGGGTCCTGCACAGGGAAGATGAACCCCATAGGCTGGTTGGAGAGCTAGTCGGACTAACAGAAGGGCTGTGGGAAGCTTGGACTCTACTCTTTAGGAACACATGCACACTTACTTGCTCCTGAAACAGTGAGGAGAAGGAGAACTGAAAACTGCATGAGGGGCTGGCCAGTGTCCCGAGACTGTCCCTAGGCTCATGTTCCAGCCTGAGTCTCGGGATTGCTCCAGCTCTACTTGGTTCAAGATGCAGTTCCACGTTTACATTTTCCACACTCTTCTCTTTTTTCTCTTTCTGGGATCCCTATAAGGTGAGTCTTGGTACCCTTGATGTTGTCCCAGAAATTCCTTAAATTTTTTTCATTTTTTAAAAAAATGTGCTTCTTTATTTATTTCATGTTTAAGCTTCCCTGGTGGTTCAATGATAAAGAACTTGCCTGTCAATGCAGGAGATGTGGGTTCAATCCTTGGGTCAGGACGGTTCCCTGGAAAAGGGAACGGCAACCCACTCCAGGATTCTTGCCTGGAGAATCCCATGGACAGAAGGAGCCTGGTGGGCTGTAGTTCACGGGATTGCAAAAGAGTCGGACATGACTTAGTGATTAAACAGCAGCAACTATAAGCTCTCCTACTGGATTTTTAAAAGATGATGGACACTGACAAATTATTTATCCCACAGAAATATAATCACATGTTCTTAGGTCATGTAAATATATGGTTAAGCTAACATTAATATATTTCACTATTTTATCAATCATATAATGAAACAAGTTGTCAAGTATCAAAATACTAGGTCACACAGCTCAAAATGCATATAAAATATTAATTATCTGCTCAATTCATTAGCAGAAACCCACTTCTTTATTTTATTTTCTTGCAAGAGAGGTTGGGAATCACACTTCAAACAAAAATAATAAGTTGGTGTTCAATTAAGTGTGAAGAAATTGCAAGAATTTCAGAAATTTTATGATTAAGAATTGTTTTAGCTACAATAACAAAGTATTTCTACCTTTAAAAACATTTACTCAAAGTGCGTAGTCTACATGTTCTAAAGAGACAGGGGCAATATTTTACTAAAAACACCTAATAACCCTTCCCATTCTTTTTCATGCCTTCCTTGAAAGTTGCATCTAAAAGTGCAAATATTAAAATGAACTGTAAGGCTTTTTTTTGTTTGGAAACATTAAAGACAAGCTTCTGTACAATGTAGATTTTCAGAATGGAGGTTTTCTATAATAGTACAAAATGAGTTTTATAGAAAGACTTTAAATAATCACTGTAAAAGAAAAAGGAGCAAATCTGATATATAATGGTGTGAATGTGGGAGATGTAAATATACTGTGAGCAAATATCCTTACGGGCCCTACTTTCCATGTTTGAAATGATGGAAGGAATAAACCTCATATGGTCCAGAGTGTTTATAGTTTCTGAGATTTTAGTTCTATATGATACTAAAAATATTAATATGCAAGTATTGTGCTGAGTATCTTGGCCCCTAGTCTTTCTAAATTTCTTATAAGAAACATTGATAAGAGTGGCATGGAAACAAATTTAAAGACGTAACTCAATACTGCATGATTCACGAAAGGTCAATCTGTACAAATGATAAGCATATTTGGAATGCTGAACAGTAAGAATCCTTTGCTAAGTGTCTAAATAAGTTGATTATAACCCCAACATAGAGGCTGCAGTTCTGCCAGGCTTGTGGCTTGGTAAAACTGGTTTTCAATACAGCTATGGAAACTTCATCAGACTTATCCACCAAGCCAATGTATTGGCTACTGTATATGACAAATTTGGTCCCATCTCAGGTTCTACCTCCCAAGCAATGGCACCAGGCGACCCAGTTTTTTTAAATGCAACAGTTATTTCAATGACCATTGGAGTGTTTGAAGTGCAGCTGCATTTTAGGATGTTGTTGTTGTTGTTTAGTTGCTAAGTCACGTCTGACTCTTTGTGACCACATGAACTGCAGCACGCCAGGCTCCCTTGTCCTTCACCAACCTCCTGGAGTTTGCTCAAACTCATGTCCATTGAGTTAGTGATGTCATCCAACCATCTCATCCTCTGTCATCCCTTTCTCCTCCTGCCCTCAATCATTCCTAGCATCAGGGTCTTTTCCAATGAGTTGACTGTTTGCATCAGGTGAAAAAAGTATTGGAACTTTAGCTTCATCATCAGTCCTTAGATGAATGATACAGGCTGCGGATTCAGGGCAGGGCAGCAGTTGTCCTCATAGGAGGTGGCAGCTTCATGGGCTGTGGCAGGGGCACAGACTCAATTGTGCAGCAAGCAACTCTGGGAAGCTCATTTTTAAAAATTCGTTGTATGACCCTGTATGCAAGACAGCAAAAAAGACACAGATGTGTATAGCGGACTTTTGGACTCAGAGGGAGAGGGAGAGGGAGAGGGTGAGATGATTTGGGAGAATGGCATTGAAACATGTAAGAATCGAATCGCCCGTCTATGTCCGATGCAGTATACAGGATGCTTGGGGCTGGTACACAGGGATGACCCAGAGAGATGTTATGGGGAGGGAGGTGGGAGGGGGTTTCATGTTTGGGAACGCATGTACGCCCGTGGTGGATTCTTGTCAATGTATGGCAAAACCAATACAGAATTGTAAAGTAAAATAAAGTAAAAAAAAAAAAAAAGAAATAAATAAAAATAAAAATTCATTGTATGGAAAGAGTAACATGGAAACTTACATTACCATATGTAAAATAGATAGCCAATAAGAATTTGCTGTATGGCTCAGGAAATTCAAACAGGGGCTCTGTATCAACCTAGAGGGGTGGGATGTGGAGGGAGATGGGAGGGAGTTTCAAAAGGGAGGGGAGATATATGTATACCTATGGCTGCTTCATGTTGAGGTTTGACAGAGAACAGCAAAATTCTGTAAAGCAATTATTCTTCAATAAAAAATAAATTGATTAAAAATTTTGTTTTTTCTTTATGTTACTCTCACTTGGTGATTTCCATTAATCTGTCTTTCAGATAATTTATGCATTCTTTATCACCTGGTCTGCTGTTCATTCCTTCTATTGTATTTTTCATTTTTGTTATTGTATGCTACAGTTCTGACTGGTTCTTATAATTTCTAGTTCCTTGTTAAGATTCTCACTGTGTGCATCTATTCTTTTCCCTAATTCAGTTTTTCTTCACACTACTAATGCTTCTAATTTTTTGTCTAGTAAATTATTTATTTTTGTCTCATTAGTTGCTTTTTCAGAAATTTTCTCTTGCCATTTCAGTTGGCACAAGTTACTCTGTCTTCTTTTTACTGAACTTCGTGTGTCTCTATGAAACTCAATGGGAAAGTTACCTATGGTGGGCTTGAGGAGGTATCTTTATATGGGAGCATCCTTATACTGTCTGCATGGGTCCAGTGACTTTGATAGCAGAGCTGGATTTGACTTGAACACAAGTCATGTCTTTCCTCAGGGTGTGCTGTCAGCTATCATCTTGTTAGGAGGTGGGGTTAGAGATGAGAGGCCAGAGCCAGGTGTGAGCCAGGGCTTCCCCTCTGCTCAGTGGCCATCACAGTCCTATTTAGGGCATGGGTGAGTCCCAAGTTGCTGGCGTAGAAGCCCTGAGATTTGGGTTAAGTTGGCTCCATTCCCTTATATAGTATGTGTTCTTCTCTCTCCCAGCACTGGCCCCCTCAGCCCCAGAGGGGAGCAGTGCTGGAGCGAGGAGCCGAGGTGTTTATTTGGCAATAGTCAGTGTGATGTGTGTGGTGGTCAGGCTGCCCTTAGAGACCTGGTCTGCTTGTGATGTGCTGCCTGTGTAAGTGGCAGTAATGGCTGCCCTCTCCCTGAAGCCATGAAATTAAAAGACACTTTTTCCTTGGAAAAAAAGTATGACAAACTTAAACAGCATATTAAAAGCAGAGACATCACTTTTTTGACAAAGGTCCATATGGTCAAAGCTATGGTCTTTCCAGTAGTCATGTACAGATATGAGAGTTGGACCATAAAAAAGGATGAGCACCAAAGAATTGATGCTTTCGAACTACAGTCCTGGAGAAAACTCTTGAGAACCCCTTGGACAGCAACAGGATTGAACCATCCAATCCTGAAGGAAATCAATCCTCAATATACATTGAAAGGACTGAAACTGAAACTAAAGCTCCGATACTTTGGCCACCTGATGCGAAGAGTGGATTCATTGGAAAAGACCCTGATGCTGGGAACGATTGAGGGCAGGAGGAAATGGGGACAACAAAGGATGAGATGGTTGGGCGGCATCATGGACTCAATGGATTTGAGTTTAAGCAAGCTCTGAGAGATGGTGAAGGACAGGGAAGCCTGGCATGCTGCTCTCCATGGGGTCACAAAGGGTCGGACATGACTGAGTGACTGAACAACTCCCTGCTCAGAGTTGGAGCTGCCTTAACATCTCACAGTGAGATTTCTTTCATGGTCTGCACTGCCCTCCCTCCAGTGTAGAACTGCGAGCGTTTGCTCAGCTCAGAGTGGGGATGCACCAGGACAGTATCATGAAACCAGTTAGCTAGCTGCACAGTTTCATTTGGCCCTTTCCACCCTGCTTTGAGAGAAAGAAACTGTTCTAACTAGGACAACTCCTTGAAGGGCATTAATTGCCACATTGGGATTTACTTTCCCAGTGGCCTCAGTGAAGGAAAACATAGCACAGTATTCTTTTGTTTCCATAAAGGCACTACTTGCTCTAGGAAAAGAGGTCTATCCCTGGACACACTACGTGCTCTAATGAGTTCCTCCTTCCAATTAAAACCAGATCTTTTTGGTAGACTTAGGACTACCAAATTGTGTAGCAAGGACAATCATAGTAATTTTCAGACTCTGCTTTCCTATACTGATGTAGTAGATTAGAATATATGGTGTAGGTAGCCTTTTAGGTTGGTGATTTCAAAGAGGTGAAAACCAGAGATCAGATTGGTCCACACATAAAGAGGTGTAAGTTGAGCAGACAAATACAAAGCACGTGGACAGACACAGAAGGGATAGACATGAAAGGAGTTATTTGAATACTACTTAAGCACTAGATAAGAGTATTAAGGATTAAAGCTAGCCAGTGATATAGTGATGGAGAAGAGAAGCTCATGTCCACCAGTATTTCCTCCATAATGTCTTATTTCAAAAATAGAGAAGAGATATTTCATTCAACAGTCCATGAAAGCAACCTTTGTTAAGGTTTTTATTTACTTCTCTGGTAAGAAGAAATTTAACCGTAACGTCTACCTTTTTTCTACTTCTGTCTTTTTTGGGGAGGTCTCTTATATCTCTTTCTAATGTCTATAAGAATGCTGAAAGATGTGTCATGCAAAAGATAAATATATCTCAGAGCTGCTGCTTTGTTTTAATTAATGTATCAATACTAAGTTACTCATGCAACTGTATAAGGAGGAAGAAAAATATATCTGCATCAGAAGAAGCAACAAGAGCATTTGGGTTTATACATCTCATGATATATTATCTCCTATTCTAGGAAAATGCTTAAAAATTTTGAAATTTTCCTATTATCCCTAAAATGGCAGTGACTTCTAAATGAAATCATCTTCATACTTTACTATTTAACCATTGCTATTTTTTGATTCAGCCATGGTGAACTTCTTCACCATCCAGTGGGCTCAACCGCACCTTCTCTCGTGAGGTCTGAGCTGTAGCCTTGAGCAGGAAGTACCTCTTTCCAGGCTTGTCCTTTCTTGGATACTCTGTCTTGGTCCAAGTTATCATTTAGAGTTCTAGTTACACCTTTATAGTTTCTTTCCTTCTATAGTTTAATAATTCTTCAATCTTCTATTTAATTACAAAAAAATTTCTTTTAAGCAATGTACTGGCTTATAATCCTGCATGGTTTCTGAGCTATAAAAAGTAGTCTAGTTAATGATTAATCATTAGCAATTTGTTAATAATAAGAGTTTTAAGGCCTGAATTAGTCTTACAAATGTGAGGTTACGTTCTCTCTAATGTTCCTGCTGAAACTCCACCATTTATCTACTGCTAATGTCTTTTCAAGAGTTGTACTTATAAAAATGTGAGCAATTAAAAGACCCCAAAAAGGTAACTGCAGGTGGCTCTTCTATAATTTCTTTCTTTTATTTTTTTGCCATAGCATATTAGGAAGCATGAGAAAACAAATTGGTTGTGGAAAGAGGAAGCAGAAGTGATATGACAATGGAATGAGGAATGAGGCAAAGCAATCACAGAGAGGAGGAGGGATATTTAAATGTTGGTTATTAGGCCTTATCAGGATAACTGTATAAAAAAAGGTGGTATTAATCTTTCATATGAAGGACTGAAAACTCATAACAGAAAAAGAATCACTTAAGATTTATAACTATTTATGAAATGTACTTCATTTTTTAAACCAAAAAGAAATACAAGATTCTCTAGGCACAATATCTTAAATGATAAAGTCATTTAATGGTTTCAGTAAATAGAATTCTTCACTAAGTTGGAGAATAAAAATATATGTAGAGATTAAAATTTATGATTAGAAAAAAAATTATGATTAGAATTTAAATATGGTCTCAGTTGTTGTCCTAATGAAAAATAAATACAAACCACCTCAGGCCCTGTGTTCATGTTTCTTAGTTCTGTGATACACATCTGTACATTTTCAACTTTAAGCACAGTAATCTGGTTCCTCTCCATTATCCTCCATTTTCGCACCCTTCCTTACTTCTTTGTTCTTTCAATGACTTTATATCTTCCTTTTCCTAAAAAATTTCTCTTTTCAAATCAGTTATATTCATATGTTTTCTGGGAGGCATTGTATCACTGTTCTCTCCATCTATTTCACAGACTCAAATCATGTGGACTCTGTAAGTTTTGTTTGTAAGCTGATGTGCATGTGTTTCTTGTCTCTTTTTTGAGTATCTCTATTTAAGTTTCAGTTTAGAAATAAGCTGTGAGTGCAAGTAAACAAATCAGAAGGAAAAGTTTTTCTATAAGAATATATAATTAAAACAATATTTTCACACTATATAAACATCTTGAAGTCATAAATAAATTAGATATCATTCATCATATCTTTTATTCTATATGTAAGATTATTGAGATTGCAACTATTCTGTTTTCTATAATCACATAAATGGAAATTGTTTGAAAATGCTGAGAAGAAAAGTTTTTTTTTAATAATAAGACAAATATTTGGATGAAATATAAAAGTAAAGAAAAGCATTTAATTTACTTTCTGGAGTTTTTTATTCTGGTAAAATATAAAATTTGTAGAAAAGTTGTAAAATGGTACAGAAAACTGCTATTAACCTTTTAACTGGATTCAACAATAGTCTACACTCTGCCTGAAAAGATTTATTTTATCACCTATCCTCTCTCTCATCTGTTTCTCTGTCTGTCATATATGTATCTATGTATTTGTCATCTATCTTCATTTCAAACTCTTTCTTGAGTTTGATACTTTTAAATAGTGCAGGTCAGCTATTTTACCCATCTTGTCTCCATGTGAGTTTATCTCATGCCTTTTCATTATTAGCATCAAGCTATGCATTTTTTTGGCATTAACATGACTAAAGTGACACTGTGCCCTGGTTCAAAGCATTGTATCAGTGGTCATATGCTCTTGGTTTGTAACAACATTAATGATGTTAACACTGATTATAGTGTTATTTTGGTCTACTAGGTTTTTCTGTTGTAAAGTCTACTACTTTACATTTTATAATTAACAAGTAACTTGTGGGGAGATATTTTAGACTATGTAAATGGCTCAACATTTCTCCATTCACTAGTTTTTAGCATATATTTAAGTTTTTCTAACTCCACCATTCCTTCTATATTTACTATTTAGTATCCAGCCAATAGGAACAGCCTTCTGTTTGCCACTATACATTTATTCTTTTTTAAGTTTATCAGTATTAGCTTGTAGATTCTTATTTCTTTCAATTCGTTGGTACACAGTTTCTCTTAATGCCCAAATTGTCCTACAATTGAGCAGTGGTATGCCCTTGAAACTGGTTTTTTAAATTTCCTGTGTGTCTATGTTTCTTGGAGTCTTTCCCTACATTTTCAGGGTGTATGTAATTCTTTCCTCAGGTAACAAGATATGAATGATGATGGAAAAAAGAATGCAACCTCTGAAGCCCAGTTTGTTCTTTTGGGTTTTTCTGATTGGCCTCAGCTTGAGTTAGTTCTTTTTGTGGTTATCTTGATGTTCTACCTGATGACATTGATAGGCAACCTGTTCATCATTATCTTGTCATGCCTGGACTCCCATCTCCACACTCCCATGTACTTCTTCCTCTCAAATCTCTCTTTCCTGGATCTCTGCTACACCACCAGTTCTATCCCTCAACTGCTGGTCAACCTCTGGGGTCCAGGAAAAACTATCTCTTACACTGGTTGCATGATCCAACTTTATTTTGTCCTCGCACTGGGATCTACAGAATGTGTGCTGTTGGTGGTGATGTCCTATGACCGCTATGCAGCTGTGTGTAGACCCCTGCATTACACTGTCCTCATGCACCCTCGTTTCTGCCAACTGTTGGCTGTGGCTTGTTGGGTAAGTGGCTTTACCAACTCAGCACTTCATTCCTTCTTTACATTTTTGGTACCCCTGTGTGGACATCACCAAGTGGACCATTTCTTCTGTGAAGTTCCAGCACTGCTTCGATTGTCATGCATTGATACCCGTGCTAATGAGCTAACCCTCATGGTCACGAGCTCCATTTTTGTCCTCATACCTCTCATCCTCATTCTCAGCTCCTATGGTGCCATTGCCCGGGCAGTGCTGAAGATGCAGTCAACAACTGGACTCCAGAAAGTCTTTGGGACGTGTGGAGCCCATCTTATGGTTGTATCCCTGTTTTTCATTCCAGCCATGTGCATATACCTCCAGCCACCATCAGGAAATTCTCAAGATCAAGGCAAATTTATTGCCCTCTTTTATACTGTTGTCACTCCTAGCCTCAACCCTCTAATCTACACCCTCAGAAACAAAGATGTAAGAGGGGCTGTAAAGAGATTAGTGGGGTGAGTTTGATCTGGTATACTTGTGACATTAATGATGAAATGGAGCATGTCTTCACCAATGGCTCTTCAACCTATCCACTCATCACTCTTTCATTCACTCACTCTATTAGCACTTTTTGAATGTGTACTCTCACAAGGACACAGAGTTCGTGGTTGCAGATATGATTAAACAGTTTGCCTAAATAGTAATCACTCCCCAGTGGCAATAACAGCCATGTAAAATATGGATCAAACATCAATATTAATTTTTTTAGTGCACACACCTAATAAAATAAAGTATCATTTTCTCAATTAAAAAGGAAGCACAGAATTTATTGTAAAAGTTAATAAAATTCAGATATAACTCTATGGAGAGATGCTATTCTTAATTCAAAAAACCTAGAATATGTCATTTAATTTCTTGCTTTTTAGGCAGAATTTGTCATAAAATTTGTCTTCTATCTTTGGTCTAATGAAAGACATTTGGAAACATTTTAAATATTTTTTCCAACATTGTTATCCTTTTTTGAATGCTAGTTAATATTGAGAGAAATTTTAGTCCATAGTCTTTAATATAACATTATTGTTGGTCAGAAAAATCCTTTTTTGAGTCATACCAAAAAGTGCTCTCAGTAGTGCAACAGAAGTAAGCATCTCATATTTCCTTTTTTCTTCAAGTCATTGAGAAGTGTAAAGTAAGTAGAAATAAGTTGTAAAGCTGTGCTATATAACTATAAAGTCATGGTCGTCATAGGCTAGGTATTGTTAGGTAAAGTAAGAGCGTAGCACTCCTGCAAAACCTAAGAAGCAATAAAGAATATCTGAGGTGACCAAACACTAGGCTCTGAAAAATGTGTTGGTGAATCTGATGGATATTTGAAAGAATTACTTGAAAATATATTTGAAAATATTATGATAAAAGCTGTATGATAATTTTGTACTTTTAAGCTTGATGTGATTTGAATATTTGTGGTTTAAAAGTTCACTATGAAAACCAACATATATTTTTCAAGTAAAGAGATGAATTTTTATTTAAATAATAGTTTTGTTCTCTATATTATTGATGCCACCTCCATGTAAAATAAGTGTCCTAGGTATATAACACTTTAAACTGCACCCATATTGAGCCAAAATGGAATAAGGAATAAAGTAAAATCTTGGCAACACCTGACTTTTGTATGGTAGTTTAAATGTCAGTTTTACTTTAACACAGGTTCAATCCCTGAGTTGACAGGACCCCTTGGAGAAGAAATGGCAACCCACACCAGTATTCTTGCTTAAAAAATCCCACAGTCAGAGGAGCCTGGTGGACTACAGTCCAACAGACATGACTGAGCGACTAAGCAAAAGCAAAAGCACAAGCACAAAGTTTAGGTATGATTCATTCAAATGCTTTTTCCTAAATTATTAAAATGAAAAACACATCTGAAACCTTCCCCTCAATTTCCTGTGTGGCTTGCAGCTACATTGATTCTGATGTCTTTGTCTTCCCCTTTGTGTGTCTGTGATTCATTTTTTCCAACAAGGCATAAACAATAATATGGGGTAAGTACATTTGTCCTTAAGATCCATTCCAAGAAATGAAGAACCAAGAATCATGTCTATAAAAGAAGTTTTAGTAAATAATTGGGGCCACACAGAGTGAACCATTACAGAGCAAAAAATCTTTGAAACACTTGAAAGACATAGCTTAGTTCTTTGAACCATTTTGTGGAAATCTTACTGTTTGGGATACCTCATGTAATTCCCAAGTCTCTGACTATGCAACTTAAAAAAAATTTGAAATTTCCAATTTCTTCTTTTCTTTTTCTGTGTGAAAAGCATACATTTATCCTTTTGTACATGTATAATATTTTTCTGGGAATGCATAATTTTAGCATTTATGCTTTTTGAATCCTAGCCACACTACTATAATATTTTATTTAATTTGTAATCTAAAACAAAGATTACTTCCCAGAAATTCTCCCGAAGTTTATCACAGATACTATTGATTTTGTTGCTTTGTAATTTTCAAACTACTTACATGAACCTCATGCAATTTTATAGCAGGAATGTATATAGGAATGTATTTTCTCATTTTGTAGATGAGAAAATAGAAGGGAAAAAGATATATGACTTACTGAAGCTTAAACAACTTGTATGTGACAAATAAAGTAATGAAAATAGATTTTTACTTGAGTTCCCTTGTTATGGTCAAGAACAACTAGAATGTCAGAGACCCTGTCATTTTTAACCCCACTCTTCAAACCGATATTTGGTAAATTGACATTTACACAGCACACATGAATTTGGGTCACAGGCAATTTATTGACGAACTACCAATGAAATCAGCCTTTTCTCAGCTAAGAATGAAAGTGAAATGCACTGAAGGACCAATTTCTTCTTTATTTCACTAAATTTTTCCTCCCCATTGGGACCATATCCCCCAATCTTTGTCCAATTCATCTCATACTTGTTCCTGTGCAGCATATTCCCAAAACACATGTTCAATGATTTCTCTTAATATATCTCAGCAGGGTGGCATTATTGGCACAAGTAAGCCATCAGATAGTTACAGAAACTAGCTCTGGCTTCCAGTCCAGATTCTCTCATTCTCTACACTTTCTTTGGCCTTAGTGTCACATACTATATCTCTTTTTATGAATGTGATGCTGAAAGTTCTCTGGTTATCCTATGCTATGACGATATCAAGTGATTTCAAGCATAATAAAGTTTCAAATACAAATTCACCATATTCCAATTATAATTCAGCAACAAAACAACTTTATGGTCAAACTCTCACATCTGTAAAGAAGGCTGAATGCTGAAGAATTGATGTTTTCGAATGGTGGTGCTGCAGAAGACTCTTGGGAGTCCCTTGGACAGCAAGGAGGTCAAACTATCCAGTCTTAAAGGAAATCAATCCTGAATATTCATTGGAAGGACTGATGCTGAAGCTGAAGCTCCAGTACATCGGCCACCTGATGTGAAGAGTCAACTCATTGGAAAGGACCTTGATGCTGGGAAAGATTGAGGGCAGGAGGAGAAGGGTGTTACAGAGGATGAGATGGTTGGATGGCATCATTGACTCAATGGACATGAGTTTGAACAAATTCTGTGAGATGGTGAAGGACAGGGAAGCCTGGCTTGCTGCAGTCCATGGGGTCACAAAGAGTTGAACACAACTGAGTGACTGAACAAGACAATATAACTTAGAAAAGAAAAATAATATGAATTTGCCATGAGTCTTCACTAGATTTCACAATATTAATAATTGCCATTGGTGCTTCATTGTTCTGTCTATAATAGTACATTAATATGCAATTAAATAATTTTCTGAAATATTATAGAGTATAATGCATGCCCATCTCTAACTGTACCTGAGAGTATTTCCTAAAGATATAATCCAGTATAACAAATTAGATTTAGGTGTTATGTCTTTAGTATCCCTTAATTCAGAACCATTTTTCAGTTTTTCTTTGCCTTTAATTAACTAAATATTTCTAAAGAGTATAGATCACTTATTCCCAATCAAAAAATGGGCCAAAGAACTGAACAGACATTTCTTCAAAGAAGACATACAGATGGCTAAGAAACACATGAAAAGATGCTCAACATCACTCAGTATCAGAGAAATGCAAATCAAGACCACAATGGGGTAACATCTCACACTGGTCAGAATGGCTGCTATCCAAAAGTCTACAAACAACAAATGCTGGAGAGGGTGTGGAGAAAAGAGAACCCTCTTACACTGTTGGTGGGAATTCAAACTAGTACAGCCACTATGGAGAACAGTGTGGGATTCCTTAAAAAACTGGAAATAGAACTGCTGTATGACCCAGCAATCCCACTGCTGGGCATACACACTGAGGAAACCAGAAGTGAAAGAGACATGTGTACCCCAATGTTCATCGCAGCACTGTTTACAATAGCCAGTACATGGAAGCAACCTAGATGTCCATCTGCAGACGAATGGATAAGAAAGCTGTGGTACATACACACAATGGGATATTACTCAGCTATTAAAAAGAATGCATTTGAATCAGTTCTAATGAAGTGGATGAAACTGGAGCCTATTATACAGAGTGAAGTAAGTCAGAAAGAAAAACACCAATACAGTATACTAATACATATATATGGAATTTAGAAAGATGGTAATGATGACTCCACATGTGAGACAGCAAAAGAGACACAGATGTATAGAACAGTCTTTTGGACTATGTGAAAGAAGAAGAGGGTGGGATGATTTGAGAGAATAGCATTGAAACATGTATATTATATGTGAAACAGATCTCCAGTTCAGGTTCAATGCATGAGACAGGGTGCACAGGGCTGGTGCACTGGGATGACCCTGAGGGATGAGATAGGGAGGGAGGTGGGAGAGGGTGTTCAGGATGGGGAACACATGTACACTCATGGCTGATTCATGTCAATGTATGGCAGAAACCGCTACAGTACTGTAAAGTAATTAGCCTCCAATTAAAATTAAAAAATTAAAGAAATAAATTCTCTAAAACCTTAAAAAAGAGTATAGGTCACTTATATAATATCTTTCAATTTATATTTGCCTAGTGTTTATGCAGAATTAGAATATTCCATTTTTACAGTGAGATCCCACAGGGCCCATGTTTTTTTATTTTTTTATTTTTTTTTGATGACACAGTTGTATTTTATTTTTTTATTTTTTATTTTTTCATTTTTTTTTAAATTTTAACATCTTTAATTCTTACATGCGTTCCCAAACATGAACCCCCCTCCCACCTCCCTCCCCATAACATCTCTCTGTGTCATCCCCATGCACCAGCCCCAAGCAAGCTGCACCCTACGTCAGACATGACTGGCGATTCAGTTCTTACATGACAGTATACATGTTAGAATTCCCATTCTCCCAAATCATCCCACCCTCTCCCTCTCCCTCTGAGTCCAAAAGTCCGTTATACACATCTGTGTCCTTTTTCCTGTCTTGCATACAGGGTGGTCATTGCCATCTTCCTAAATTCCATATATATGTGTTAGTATACTGTATTGGTGTTTTTCTTTCTGGCTTACTTCACTCTGTATAATTGGCTCCAGTTTCATCCATCTCATCAGAACTGATTCAAATGAATTCTTTTTAACGGCTGAGTAATACTCCATTGTGTATATGTACCACAGCTTTCTTATCCATTCATCTGCTGATGGACATCTAGGTTGTTTCCATGTCCTGGCTATTATAAACAGTGCTGCGATGAACATTGGGGTACATGTGTCTCTTTCAATTCTGGTTTCCTCGGTGTGTATGCCCAGCAGTGGGATTGCTGGGTCATAAGGTAGTTCTATTTGCAATTTTTAAAGGAATCTCCACACTGTTCTCCATAGTGGCTGTACTAGTTTGCATTCCCACCAACAGTGTAGGAGGGTTCCCTTTTCTCCACACCCTCTCCAGCATTTATTGCTTGCAGATTTTTGGATCGCAGCCATTCTGACTGGTGTGAAGTGGTACCTCATTGTGGTTTTGATTTGCATTGCTCTAATAATGAGTGATGTTGAGCATCTTTTCATGTGTTTGTTAGCCATCCGTATGTCTTCTTTGGAGAAATGTCTATTTAGTTCTTTGGCCCATTTTTTGATTGGGTCGTTTATTTTTCTGGAATTGAGCTGCAGAAGTTGCTTGTATATTTTTGAGATTAGTTGTTTGTCAGTTGTTTCATTTGCTATTATTTTCTCCCATTCAGAAGGCTGTCTTTTCACCTTGCTTATATTTTCCTTTGTTGTACAGAAGCTTTTAATTTTAATTAGATCCCATTTGTTTATTTTTGCTTTTATTTCCAGAATTCTGGGAGGTGGATCATAGAGGATCCTGCTGTGATTTATGTCTGAGAGTGTTTTGCCTATGTTCTCCTCTAGGAGTTTTATAGTTTCTGATCTTACATTTAGATCTTTAATCCATTTTGAGTTTATTTTTGTGTACGGTGATAGAAAGTGATCTAGTTTCATTCTTTTACAAGTGGTTGACCAGTTTTCCCAGCACCACTTGTTAAAGAGATTGTCTTTACTCCATTGTACATTCTTGCCTCCTTTGTCAAAGATAAGGTGTCCATATGTGTGTGGATTTATCTCTGGGCTTTCTATTTTGTTCCATTGATCTATATGTCTGTCTTTGTGCCAGTACCATACTGTCTTGATGACTGTGGCTTTGTAGTAGAGCCTGAAGTCAGGCAAGTTGATTCCTCCAGTTCCATTCTTCTTTCTCAAGATTGCTTTGGCTATTCGAGGTTTTTTGTATTTCCATACAAATCTTGAAATTATTTGTTCTAGTTCTGTGAAAAATGTGGCTGGTAGCTTGACAGGGATTGCATTGAATTTGTAAATTGCTTTGGGTAGTATACTCATTTTCACTATATTGATTCTTCCGATCCATGAACATGGTATATTTCTCCATCTATTAGTGTCCTCTTTGATTTCTTTCATCAGTGTTTTATAGTTTTCTATATATAGGTCTTTAGTTTCTTTAGGTAGATATATTCCTAAGTATTTTATTCTTTTCGTTGCAATGGTGAATGGAATTGTTTCCTTAATTTCTTTTTCTACTTTCTCATTATTCGTGTATAGGAATGCAAGGGATTTCTGTGTGTTGATTTTATATCCTGCAACTTTACTATATTCATTGATGAGCTCTAGTAATTTTCTGGTGGAGTCTTTAGGGTTTTCCATGTAGAGGATCATGTCATCTGCAAACAGTGAGAGTTTTACTTCTTCTTTTCCAATTTGGATTCCTTTTATTTCTTTTTCTGCTCTGATTGCTGTGGCCAAAACTTCCAGAACTATGTTGAATAGTAGCGGTGAAAGTGGACACCCTTGTCTTGTTCCTGACTTTAGGGGAAATGCTTTCAATTTTTCACCATTGAGGATAATGTTTGCTGCGGGTTTGTCGTATACAGCTTTTATTATGTTGAGGTATGTTCCTTCTATTCCTGCTTTCTGGAGAGTTTTTATCATAAATGGATGTTGAATTTTGTCAAAGGCCTTCTCTGCATCTATTGAGATAATCATATGGTTTTTATTTTTCAATTTGTTAATGTGGTGAATTACATTGATTGATTTGCAGATATTGAAGAATCCTTGCATCCCTGGGATAAAGCCCACTTGGTCATGGTGTATGATCTTTTTAATGTGTTGTTGGATTCTGATTGCTAGAATTTTGTTGAGGATTTTTGCATCTATGTTCATCAGTGATATTGGCCTGTAGTTTTCCTTTTTTGTGACATCTTTGTCAGGTTTTGGTATTAGGGTGATGGTGGCCTCATAGAATGAGTTTGGAAGTTTACCTTCCTCTGCAATTTTCTGGAAGAGTTTGAGGAGGATAGGTGTTAGCTCTTCTCGAAATTTTTGGTAGAATTCAGCTGTGAAGCCGTCTGGACCTGGGCTTTTGTTTGCTGGAAGATTTCTGATTACCGTTTCAATTTCCGTGCTTGTGATGGGTCTGTTAAGATTTTCTATTTCTTCCTGGTTCAGTTTTGGAAAATTGTACTTTTCTAAGAATTTGTCCATTTCTTCCACGTTGTCCATTTTATTGGCATACAACTGCTGATAGTAGTCTCTTATGAGCCTTTGTATTTCTGTGTTGTCTGTTGTGATCTCTCCATTTTCATTTCTAATTGTATTGATTTGATTTTTCTCTCTTTGCTTCTTGATGAATCTGGCTAATGGTTTGTCAATTTTATTTATCCTCTCAAAGAACCAGCTTTTGGCTTTGTTGATTTTTGCTATGGTCTCTTTTGTTTCTTTTGCATTTATTTCTGCCCTAATTTTTAAGATTTCTTTCCTTCTACTAACTCTGGGGTTCTCCAATTCTTCCTTTTCTAGTTGCTTTAGTTGCAGAGTTAGGTTATTTATTTGACTTTTTCTTGTTTCTTGAGGTATGCCTGTATTGCTATGAACTTTCCTCTTAGCACTGCTTTTATAGTGTCCCACAGGTTTTGGGTTGTTGTGTTTTCCTTTTCATTAGTTTCTATGCATATTTTGATTTCTTTTTCGATTTCTTCTGTGATTTGTTGGTTATTCAGAAGTGTGTTGTTCAACCTCCATATGTTGGAATTTTTAATAGTTTTTCTCCTGTAATTGAGATCTAATCTTAATGCATTATGGTCAGAAAAGATGCTTGGAATGATTTCGATTTTTTGAATTTATCAAGTTTAGATTTATGGCCCAGGATGTGATCTATCCTGGAGAAGGTTCCATGAGCCCTTGAAAAAAAAGTGAAATTCATTGTTTTGGGGTGAAATGTCCTATAGATATCAATTAGGTCTAACTGATCTAATGTATCATTTAAAGTTTGCGTTTCTTTGTTAATTTTCTGTTTAGTTGATCTGTCCATAGGTGTGAGTGGGGTATTAAAGTCTCCCACTATTATTGTGTTATTGTTGATTTCCCCTCTCATACTTGTTAGCATTTCTCTTACATATTGCGGGGCTCCTATATTGGGGCATATATGTTTATAATTGTTATATCTTCTTCTTGGATTGTTCCTTTGATCATTATGTAGTGGCCTTCTTTGTCTCTTTTCACAGCCTTTGTTTTAAAGTCTATTTTATCGGATATGAGTATTGCCACTCCTGCTTTCTTTTGGTCTCTATTTGCGTGGTATATCTTTTTCCAGCCCTTCACTTTCAGTCTGTATGTGTCCCTTGTTTTGAGGTGGGTCTCTTGTAAGCAGCATATAGAGGGGTCTTGTTTTTGTATCCATTCGGCCAGTCTCTGTCTTTTGGTTGGGGCGTTCAACCCATTTACGTTTAAGGTAATTATTGATAAGTGTGATCCCGTGACCATTAACTTTATTGTTTTGGGTTCGAGTTTATACACCCTTTTCGTGTTTCCTGTCTAGAGAATATCCTTTAGAATTTGTTGGAGAGCTGGTTTGGTGGTGCTGAATTCTCTCAGCTTTTGCTTGTCTGTAAAGCTTTTGATTTCTCCTTCGTATTTGAATGAGATCCTTGCTGGGTACAGTATTCTGGGCTGTAGGTTATTGTCTTTCATCACTTTAAGTATGTCTTGCCATTCCCTCCTGGCCTGAAGAGTTTCTATTGAAAGATCAGCTGTTATCCTAATAGGAATCCCCTTGTGTGTTATTTGTTGTTTTTCCCTTGCTGCTTTTAATATTTGTTCTTGTGTTTGATCTTTGTTAATTTGATTAATATGTGTCTTGGGGTGTTTCGCCTTGGGTTTATCCTATTTGGAACTCTCTGTGTTTCTTGGACTTGGGTGATTATTTCCTTCCCCATTTTAGGGAAGTTTTCAACTATTATCTCCTCAAGGATTTTCTCATGATCTTTCTTTCTGTCTTCTTCTTCTGGACTCCTATAATTCGAATGTTGGAGCGTTTCATATTGTCCTGGAGGTCTCTGAGATTGTCCTCATTTCTTTTAATTCGTTGTTCTTGTTTCCTCTCTGATTCATTTATTTCTACCATTCTATCTTCTATTTCACTAATCCTATCTTCTGCCTCCGTTATTCTACTAATTGTTGCCTCCAGAGTGTTTCTGATCTCATTTATTGCATTATTCATTATATTTTGACTCTTTTTTATTTCTTCTAGGTCCTTGTTAAACCTTTCTTGCATCTTCTCAATCCTTATCTCTAGCCTATTTATCTGTGATTCCATTTTGATTTCAAGATTTTGGATCATTTTCACTATCAATATTCAGAATTCCTTCTCCGGTAGATTCCCTACTTCTTCCACTTTGGTTTGGTTTGGTGGGCAACTCTCCTGTTCCTTTACCTGCTGTGTATTCCTCTGTCTCTTCATCTTGGTTATATTGCTGCGTTTGGGGTGGCCTTTTATATTCTGGGAATTTGTGGAGTTCTCTTTATTATGGAGCTTCCTCACTTTGGTGGGGTTCTATCAGTGGCTTGTCAAGGTTTCCTGGTTAGGGAGGCTTGTGTTGGTATTTTGGTGGGTGGAGCTGGGTTTCTTCTCTCTGGAGTGCAATGGAGTGACCCGTAATGGTTACGAGACATCAAAGTTTTGGTATAATTTTGAGCTGCCTGTATATGAAGCTCAGGGGAGTGTTCCTGTGTTGCTGGAGAATTTGCGTGGTATGTCTTGTTTTGGAATTTGTTGGCCCTTGGGTGGAACTGGTTTCGGTGTAGGTATGAAGGCATTAGATGGGCTCCTATTGCTTAATGTTCCCTGAATTCAAGAGTTCTCTAATGTTTTCAGCTTTGGATTTAAGCCTCCTGCTTCTGGTTTTCCAGTTTTCTTTTTACAGTAGCCTCTAGACTTCTCCATCTATAACAGCACCGATGATAAACATCTAGGTTAAAGATGAAAAGTTTCTCCACATTGAGGGACACTCAGAGAGGTTCACTGAGTTTATATAGGAGAAGAGAAGAGGGGTAGTAGACGAAAATGAGAATGAGAGTAGAAAAGAAAGAGCAAGCTCATAGTCACTTCCTTATGTGACTCTATA